>NC_072433.2:115662500-116862500 GCF_028878055.3 Symphalangus syndactylus
AGAAATAAAGGTTCAGATTGCAGTGCACTGCCTGAAGTTACATACCAGCTGAGCTCCACAGTGAGGAACTTAAGGAGGGAGAATTAATGAAAGTGAAGTGATCAAGAATGCCGAACATAAATCTCATCTACTACACTGTTTTGCTTGCACTCAGTTCGGCTTCCCAGGCTTCTCCAATTTGTTCCTCAGACACTCTGGTCAAATAAATCATTATTCCACCAGTGATGATAACTGTTCCAAAAAGCAAACTATCAGACACCACCCATTCAATCCTCTAGCTCTGAAATATGCCAGAATATTCTTGGCCTGTGCTTGGATGAATAAATGGATGGGGAGAATTAAGCACTGCTGACTAGAAAATGATTTTTTAAATGTGGCCAAGGAGGCATCGTTTTCTTTTTTTTCAGGAGGTCATTCAAAGAAGACAGAAAGACAAGCAGATTATCTTTCTCCTAAAGGGACTGCAGAAGTGGCATTTTATAAGAAGAGAGTCCGTTAATGCTATATAATATACAATGTATTTATTCTGGATATTAATTTAAAATATTAGGTATACACAACTGATATTTTCTGTCATAGTTTAAAGTTTATCTGGATTATAGTTTAAGAATGCTATGCAACATCTAAAGAATTTTTGGGGCCGGGCGCGGTGGCTCACGCTTGTAATCCCAGCACTTTGGGAGGCCGAGGCGGGCGAATCACGAGGTCAGGAGATCGAGACCACGGTGAAACCCCGTCTCTACTAAAAATACAAAAAATTAGCCGGGCGTGGTGGCGGGCGCCTGTAGTCCCAGCTACTCGGAGAGGCTGAGGCAGGAGAATGGCATGACCCCGGGAGGCGGAGCTTGCAGTGAGCCGAGATTGCGCCACTGCACTCCAGCCTGGGCAACAGAGCGAGACTCCGTCTCAAAAACAAAAACAAAACAAAGAATTTTTGGGTGAAACATGTTAAATTAATCATTTTGAATATTTCTTCTAAGTTAGATTTGGTTATTTCATTTCCAAATTATAAATTAACAAGAATGTTTTTAGGGTGCTAATTTATGTAATTCTAGCTTGGTTTTCTTTGGAATAAGCTTTTGTGAAATATATTCTCCACATATTAAATTATTATTCTATTATTCTCATATCACATTTGGTTTTTATACAGACTTCTAGAGTCTAAAGTGAACACAAATCAAGTTTCTGTAACCTGTAATTACCTTTGTGCAATTAAAACATTTTTAACATTAGTTTAAAAAACTCAAACAAGTCAATCAACCAACTACATTGCTTCAATTGAAAATAGGCAATAACAATCAAATTTGCTTTAAAAATCATCTCTACTTAGGGCTTATTTCCCTAATAGGTCATATTTTCTGAGTGTTTCCTTTTATTTTTATAGAAGTAATACCTACATTACAAAACTACCTGTGTAACACTATGGAAGGCAATTTACAATGCACATTATAATTATGAAGCAGCTTGTTCACTGGTGGCAGTAATTCATAATATATTATAGCTCGTTACAGGAGAAGTTTAGCTTAATTCTTGATTCTTTATGTTAGGGAGGGCAATACAATTTGAAAAGAAAGTTTTCCTCTTCGTTCCTCATGTTTACTTCTAAATATCATCTTAGGACACAGAATAAGTTTATCATTATGTATTGGAAATATTATATGTAGTGGAGGACTTACGAGAAAGAGGCTGCTATGTGCTAATTCAAACTTCCTCCAGAAAACACAGACTACATATCCCATTTATTTGATTGCATTTGTTTGACTCAGCAGTTTCTTTGCAGTTTGATGTTGCCGAGTAACTGAATGCTATCTAATGCAATATGCATAAAATTGATGTGTTTCTCTTTCAGGCCTGGTCCACTGAAAATGTTTGCACCATTTCCAATTCTTATTCTCTACATTAGTTTGCTAGGTTTATGTAGAGAATCCAGGAGAGGATTCCCAGGCTTTAAGGAATACTGGAACCACATGATGGGAAAAGTTATGGTTCCAAAATGATGCTGACCAGAAATTCAGAACCAAACTTTGCATGACAGATGGACTCATATTGTGTACATCACCGAGACTTGAGAGCTTATTTGTATGGAAGCTAGTTTACTTACACTAACTGAGAACAAAGGATTAGAATCGATGCACACTTTTGATATCTTGAGTATTTCTTTTTTTTAGTAAATTTACATCAAAGATAAGAAACTAGGTTTTTATGCAAGGATGGACAATTCGGTCTTTCACTTTCCAAATGAGATTGTGTAAGCTGACAAACTTAGACAAGCACAAAATTATTTGTTAATAGTCAATGAAAATTAAAAAATATAGAAAGCATATACTAAATCTAAATATCAAGAATTATTCAAGAAAAGGAGAAACTCAGAAAAATAAGTTGAATCAACAGCAGTCAAAAAAAGTAATCCTGTTTTATAGGAGGGTGTGTGCAAATGAATATTAGCCTAAATCTACCATCTACATGATGTTTATAGAAGGAGATGGAGCAGCACTTTATAGAATGCCATTTGATTCTCAGAGGCTATCAGAGCAAAGCAAGAAAGATGAAGGTTATCTTTAGTATCCCCTAAACATATCAAGACTTTTTCCCCTTAGAATGTAAGTTCCAGATTTGATTTCTTTACGAAGTGACAAGAACTTAGAGTTGTGAAGGAATCTGAATGCAGAATTTTTCTACATTTTTGTTTTAATCTTTGACAATTTTATCACATTTGCCCAAATTGACAATGTCTTTTATAGTGACTTTAAAGTCTTTATTGAAAGCTTACTGAGGTATTTTTCAGAGTAACAATTTTTGCATACATTTTTATTGGTTTACATATTTAACACAAAGTTGTTTTTGCAGTAATAGATATGATATATTTTGTAGGAGAATGACTGATTCTTGATAATCACTCATGTGGTAGTAGCCAAATTGTGTGGCCATGGCAGAGATTGGCTTCCTACTGATGCATGTTCATCATGCCACAGGCATTATTCAAATTGTTTTACAGAGGGAAAGTTGGAAGTTAGTGAATCTAGAGAGTTGGATAAATGGTGCTAGGTTAAGAGAGTGCAGACTCACATTTTGACCATTCTCACTCCACCTGCAGAATCTCAGCTTCCTGAAACTTTTCTAATACCCAAGTGTGCCTGGGAGATTGTTACTCATGCTCTCCTGTGATGAACACATGGATCTCCTGTTTGATTTCTCTTTTCCTGACCCTTTCTCCCTGATTCTAGCAAGCCAGGCACAGTTGAGTCAATGGGCATTGACATGGCTTCTGTTAAGTTCTGCCACTCCTGACTGGTATAACCACTCTGTATTAGTTCGTTTTCACACTGCTATAATGGTACTACCTAAGACGGGGTAATTTATAAATGAAAGAGATTTAATTGACTCACAGTTTCACATGGCTTATATGTAGAAAACTTGGCAGAAGGGGAAGGGGAAACAAGGCACGTCTTACATGGCAGAAGGTGAGAAAGAGAGCACAAGGAGGGAACTACCAAACACTTTTAAAATCATTAGATCTTGTGAGAACTCACTGACTATCACAAGAACAGCACGGGGGAAACTGTCCCCATGATCCAATCAACTTCCCTCCCTTGATAAGTGGGGATTACGGTTCGGATGAGATTTCGGTGGGGACACAGAGCCAAACCATGTCATACTCACTCTTTAAAGATTGCCATGACCTGTTGGGCACCATTCCTCTAATGTGCTGAGGTTTGGGGGTACCAAAGCTATGTTTTGTCAAAAAGGGGTACTTACAAGATGCTTGTGATTGATAGCTTATGAAAATTTGACTGAGATAACTCCTTCAGGCTTTAATTATAGTGTTCTTCCTCCCCACAACTCACTCCCAGCACGTGGTGGTCTTATTTCTACATATGGCACTAATTCATGTGAGGCTGAGTAGAAAGGCGGAGAGCAAGCACTTTTACAAAAGCCTATGCATCCTCATGAGTAAAGTGGGCCAGGATTATCTGCAAAACTAGTTTTTCTTCAGAATCTTTCACTTTCCAGGAATCTCCTCAGTTTTTCATGCAAATGCACTTGGACAAATTCAGACCTGTCTGCTGTCAGAAAGGAACACACGAGGAACACACCTTCAACTCATCAGGAGGCTTGGAAACCTAAAATAACCTAAAAATAAGTTTAATTATAGTATAACTATCTCCTAAACAAAGCCTGGTCTAAATAAAGATAGATAGTGTTCAGTTATCTCTTCTTGTGTAAAGAACTACCCCAAAACTTAGTGACTTAGTGCATAAATATTTTAAATATATTATGATTTTGTATGTCAGAAATACAAGCAGGACTCAGCTGAGTGATCCTTTTACTCCACACAGTTATTGACTGGGTAGAAGTTGGTGGTATTCACCTGATAGCTGGTGTATATTATTCAGGGTTCTCTAGAGGGACAGAACTGATAGGATATATGTATATATGAGGGGAGTTTATTAGGGAGAATTGACTCCTTGATCACAAAGCAAAGTCCTGTGATAGGCAGGCTGGGGAAGAGAGAAGCTGGTAGTGGCTCAATCTGGGTCTGAAAGCCTCAAAACCAGAGAATCCAACAGTGTAGCCTTCAGTCTATGATCAAAGGCCCAAGAACTCCTGGCAAACCACTGGTGCAAGTCCAAGAGTCCAAAAGCTGAAGAACCTGAAGTCTGATGTCCAAGGGCAGGAGAAGCACGAGGAAGCATCCAGCCCAGGAAAAAGCAGGAAGCCAGAAGAATCAGCAAGAAAAGTTTTCTTACCTTCTTCCACCTGCTTTTGTTCTAGCCAGACTGGCAGCTGATTGGATGGTGCCCACACACATTGAGGGTGGGTCTTCCTCTCCCAGTCCACCAACTTAAAATGTAAATCTCCTCTGGCAACACCCTCCCAGACAAATACTTAACCAGCCATCTAGGTATCTTTTTTTTGTTTTTTTGAGACTGAGTCTTACTCTGTCGCCCAGGCAAAAGTGCAGTGGTGTAATCTCAACTCACTGCAGCCTCTGCCACCTGGGTTCAAGTGGTTCTCCTGCCTCAGCCTCCCAAATAGCTGGGATTACAAGCACCTGCCACCACGCCCGGTTAATTTTCGTAGTTTTAGTACAGATGGGGGTTCACCATCTTGGCCAGGCTGGTGTTGAACTCCTGACCTCATGATCCACCTGCCTCGGCCTCCCAAACTGCTAGGATTACAGGCGTGAGTCACCTTGCCCAGCCTAGGTATTAATCCAGTCAATCAAGTTGACACCTAACCTTGACTATCACAAGTCCACCCCTTGTCAACTTGGCACCCATATACGTCTCCTGAAATCATACTTAATCCCTAAATAAAGACAATAATAAGGTCATAATTACACCTAACATAATACAACTATGCTTCATACAACTGGAAGTGTACTAAACCTTAACCTAACAACACTTAAATGCTGATAGGAAATCAATAAAACTTATGTTACATGATAAAGGAAAAAGGAAGTAAAATGAAGATACTTTCTTATTACAGGTTATATATGCACAAACATGTTCTTAACAAAGTTAGGAGGAAATACTCATGATAATTACAGTCCTTGTTTCTGCAACTGGTCACGTGGTCATAGCTGGTATTAATGACTAGCTTCTTCTACCCCTTCTGTATTCTTTTTGCCTTAAGCAAGCACCTTGGCCTGTTGTTGGTTTTTGCCTGGTGAAGGAACCCAAACCTTCATTCCTGAAGGGTCTGGGCCATTTGTCATCTTGTCTGGATTGGGTAACTAGTTTCCCATTGACCTTAATCATGGGCATTGTAATAATGAGAGACACCCTAAGGGATCTCCTGTATTCCTGACATACTCTTCCTTACTTCCATTGTAGAGTAGTCTGATTTCATCTTGATTGTCTGGTCAATCACCTTCACCAACACTGTAACTCCCTTCTTAGCCTCTTAACTTAGAGGAAGGAGGAGCCCAAAGTGGCCAAGTGGCAATCTTAAATTCCAGTTTAATGGAATCATTGTTGTGTGTCCTGGTGGCAGCTTTCCTCCCTCAGGAACTAAGACCTCTTAGGCCAGCTGAACATAATGCTATGGGAACAGGAAGCAAACATTTTGCTGGTGAGTCACTAGGGGTGATGGTGAGTGACGCCACTTCCACTTCTACTTTTTGATTGACAGGCCCTGCAGCCTGGACTCCTAGAAATTTCACTGAGGTAGACAGTTGCTGAATTTTAGTTGGATTTATTGCCCATACCCTGGCATGCAAATTCTCAGTGTGGTTGCTACTCCTCACTCACTGAGTCCAGTCAGTGTAATTTCATCTATGTAATGGGCCAGTGTGATATCTTGTGGAAGGGAAAAGCAATCAAGATCTCTGTGAACAAGATTATGACGCAGAGTGGGAGCGTTGATATACCCCTAAGGTAGGAACTTATGGACAGGAATGGAGAAAAAGGCATTTGCCAAATTAATAGCTGCATACCAGTTACCAGGAGGTTTCTTAATTTGCTCAAGCAATGAGACCACATCCGGTACAGCAGCTGCAGTTGGAGTCACCACTTCATTAAACTTGTGCTAATCCACTGTCATTTTCCAAAATCCATCTGTCTTCTGCACAGAACAAATAGGAGAGTTGAACAGAGATGTGGTGGGAATCACCACCCCTGTGTCTTTCAAGTTCTTGATGGTGGCAGTAATCTCTGAAATCCCTCCAGGGATGCAATATTGTTTTTTCTAGGTAGAGGCAGCTCTAATCACCTCCATTTGGCCTTTTCCACCATAATAGCCCTCACCCCACAGGTCAGAGAACCAATGTGGGAATTCTGCCAGCTGTTACATATGTCTATTCTCATTATGCATTCTGGCATTGGGAAATGACTACAGGATGAGTCCAGGGACCCACTAGACTCACTGTAAGTTGGACCTAAACTAATACCCTATTAATTACCTGACCCCCATAAGTCCCTACTCTAACTGGAGGATCACGATGTTTTGACGTTTTTGGAATCAATGTCAGCTCAGAGCCAGTGTCCAGTAGTCCCTGGAAGATCTCATCATTCCCCTTTCCCTAATGCACAGTTACCTTGGTAAAAGGCCAGAAGTCTCCTTGGGGAAGGATGGGAGAAGGATTAACAGTAAAAATTGTTGGTAGTGTAGTGGGGGGTCCTTCTTTAAGGGAACAGGCCTCCCCTCCATTCAAGGGGTTTTGGGACTGTAAACTGGCTCAAATCTGAAAATTGATTGAAAAGCCATGATGTTCTGTTTTTATAATTCAAATTAGTCTTTTGTCTACTTGACCTGGAAGTTTTCTGCTTATACAAATTAAGTAAGAATGCAGTAAGTTACCTGTCAATTTTACTTCTAGGAACACTGTGATTAATTAGCCAATGCCAGAGCTCTACACGAGTCAGACTATTCTGATTGCTGCTTTGCCTCTGTTGTCCATTACGGTAACTATGCCCAACTTGCCTTTGATGGTTCAGTGCCACCACTTGGCCCAGGCCACCTTAGGATCCAATTCCTATTGCATTTAAGTTTTCCCATTGAGGGAAAATTAATTTCCACGGTAATACCTGGCATACCGAGAAGAGCAATCACAGAGCTCTTCAAGGACGCAGGTGCTCCCCTCACAAATCTATTTTACAAGGTATTGGTGAAGGATGTGTCTTCTGGACCTTCTCAGTTAGGATGAGTAAGTCTAAAGTAACCAATCCACTCTAGCATTCCAATCTCCCTAAGCCTTTGAATCCCTTCCTCTACATTAAACCAAGGGAGATCAGGCATTTCCAGCTCACTCATAGTGGGCCATCTTTTGATCCATGATTCAGCTAACCAAGGAAATAAACTATTAGAACCTCTTTCAATTCTCCCTGCTGCAACATTAAATGCAAAATCTCTGCTTAGTGGGACCATATGAATAAATTCTGCCTGATACAACTTTATGTTCCTTCTACCATTATCCCACACCCTTAATATCCATTCCCATATCTGTTCTCTGGATCTCTGCTTATATAAATTAGAAACCTCAAGTAGTTATTTTGGAGTATGGCGCACCTCCTTGTGGGCCACACTCTGAACCTCACCTCTAGGGGCCTACTGGGACTTGAGTCTAGGTACAAGGTAGAAGCAAAGAGGGGTGGTGGGGGTTGGTCCTGAGGAGAATCAGCATTCCGTTGCCTGGCAACTGCATCAGGGGAGACCATCACTGTTGCCTCAGGCAGTGCAATCTCCTCAGACAAGTGTGGAAAGGCTAATGGCAGCCTGGGTGGGGAGGGGATGTTACCACCACTGGGGGTGGGGAGGCCATTTCCTCTGACACAAAAGTTTCATCAGAATTTAGGAGCTCAATGTCTCCAGCTTCATCGAGGTCCCCAACACATCCCTATCCCAAGTTACAGGGTCCCATTCTTTCCCAATGAATGCCCTCATTTTACCAGTCGACATCTGGCGAGACTGAGCCTGTATCTTTTGTTGCAGGTCAGCTATTCACATGAAGAACGTGTGTCTGGTTTTTAGCAATTTCAGCCCTTTGTCTACAAGAGATAAGACTCTCACCCAGGGCAATCTTAGAAGATTTGAGGCTAAATATGTGCTTCTGGAGCCAGGAGATGGGAGATGGAATCCCTGAGCTCATTCTTTTCTTTCATCACGTTCTCCAGCAAACTTAGGAGCAACCAACCAACTTCATTATATTCCTTGATTCTCTACAAATGTTCAAAGGTATCATGTATAGAGTCACTAAACTCCTTGCCTCTCAAGAGTGGTGAATCAGGAATATCAAATGTGTTTATTTTGCACAACTCTCTAAACAATTCACACCAAGGACTATCAGTGCTGTCCACACTATTAGAAGTAGAGTCGTTAAGTAGTTAATCTGGTTAGGTCTAACCAGATTAAAGAGCCAGGAACCCCAAAACCAACTAGAGAAATCCATCCTTAAAATTGATTCCTCTAGAACCACCCCAGTACCAAAATCTGTATTAATCAGGGCTCTCCAGAGGGACAGGACTAATAGGATATATGTATATATGAAATAAAGTTTCTTCGGGAGAACTGGCTTACACGATCACAAGGCGAAGTCCCACAATAAGCCGTCTGCAAGCTGGGTAAAAGAAAAGCCAGTAGTGGCTCCGTCTGAGTCTGAAAGCCTCAAAACCAGGGAAGCTGACAGTGCAGCCTTCAGTCTGTGGCCGAAGGTCTGAGAGCTCCCAGTAAGCCACTGGTACAAGTCCAAGAGTCCAAAGGCCAAAGAACCTGGAGTCTGATGCCCAAGGGCAGGAGGAGCGAGAGGAAGCATCCAGCACAGGAGAAAGAAGAAAGCCAGAAGACCAAGGAAGCAAGGTTATCCCACTATCTTCTGCCTGCTTTCTTCTAGCCACACTGGCAGCTGATTGAATGGTGCCCACCCATACTGAGGGTGGATCTTCCTCTCCCAGTCTACCAACTCAAGTGTCAATCTCCTCTGGCCACACTCCCATAGACACACCCAGAAACAATACTTTACCAGCCATTTAGATATCTTTCGATCCAATCGAGTTGACACCTAACATTAACCATTACAACTGGGATGAACTGGAGGACCCCAGTATGGCTTCAGTCGCATGTTTTGTGCTTTGATAGGGAAATCTGGAAGGCTAGTCTCAGCCTGTCCCCTGTGCATCTCCACATAGTCTCAGGGCCTCTGTATTTGATCTCTGCACCATATAATTGGACTTCCTACCTGGAGTTGGCTACCCTATGCGATGATTAATTATATGTGTCATCTTGGCTACCGTGCCCAGATGTTTGGTCAAATGACTGTCTAGATGTTGCTGAGAAGGTGTGTTTCAGATGTGATTAATATTTAAATCAGTAGACTTTGGGTAAAACAGAGTATCCTCCATAATGTGAGTGGGCTTCATCCAATAAGTTGAATGCCTGAAGAGGAAAAGTCTGAGGCCCAGGGAAGAAGGAATTCTGCCTCCAAATTGCCTTTGACTTGAAACCACAGCATCAACCCTTCTCTGGGTCTCCAACACACCAGCCTGCTCTGAGGATTTTACACTTGCCAGTCCCCACAAGAGTGTGAGCCAATTACTTAAAAAAGCCCTATATATATACCTATCTATCCGATGGGTTATACTTCCCTGAAGACCCCTAAAATACACCAGAAAGAACATTTCAGGAGATACGAAGTGAAAGCTGGCAGTTTCTTGGAGGCCTGGGCCTGGAAACTGGAACGTCATTCCTGTCATCAGAGTGTGTTGTACAGTCACAAAGCCACACTCATTCTAGGGAAGGGGATACAAATTTTGCCTTTTAAACAAAGAATTTGTGATAATCTTTACCACAAGTAATAACACTTGTAAAAAGCATTGTCCCACTCTATTCTTAGCCTATGGGATATGTATTATTATTCCTATTTTACTGATGGTCAGAGAAATCAAATGGGAAAGACAGTACAGCTGGCCCTTGTGTCCATGGAGTTTGCATCCATGACTTTAACCAATCACTGATTGAAAATGAATGGTTATATCTGTACTGAACATGTATAGACTTTTTTTCTTGTCATTATTCCTTAAACAATACAGTTTAACTACTGTTTACATAGCATTTATAATCTAGTAGGTATTATAAGTAATCTAGAGATGATTTAAAGTATGTGGGGGAATTGCATAGGTTATATAAATTTTATATAGGCGGCTTGAGCATCCATGGATTTTGGTATCCAATTCCCCAAGGATACCAAAGGATGACTGTGCTCGAACTAAAATAGTTTAAGACCAGAATCCTTGCTCTTAGTCATTCTGATATGCTATCTCTAGTGGTATGCTGGTGATCTAGCTTTCTGGAAAAACAACAAAAAACCAAAAAGAGTAAGCTGTGATTCATAGTGCTTGCCAAATTCTGTTGTGTAAATTATCCCATTGTGGACAATTTCAAGCTATTAAAAATTTTTACTGAACTCAGAGTTGGGAAGGATATGCACAGTTAGCTGTAGTGAGCCAGCATGAGCCATCTTCAGAACGCCACTGAATATTTTCTCCCATATGGAGAAACAATGTTACTGGTCTTAAGAGAATAAAACAGAAAGAGAAAGAGGGAGGGGAATGTTAGGGGGGAAGAAAGAAAAAGAAAGAAAGAACGAAAGAACGAAAGGAAGGAAGGAAGAAAGAAAGGTAAAAAAGCCAAAGGAAGAAGGAAAGCAAATGAACAACAAAAAAAATTTTTTTTCTAATGGAAATCCTAACTATGGTCTACTATCCAAAAGATAGAGAATAACTGTAGATGGAAACAATGTGAATTTATTTTAAGAATTGAGCTTTCATGAGATTGTTTTTCTGATTATTACAGTTGCATTTCTGATTATTTAAGCATCGCTGATCTACTTCTTGATTTAGGCTGACTTCTGACTTGGTAGCCAGGATGCAATTTGCTTTTCCCAGCCTTCCTTTGGTATCTTAGGAAAGCCTGGCATATTTTATTATTTCATGGAAATGTAAATAAAGAAAGTAAAATTGATCACCACCCCTTTTGCCCTATCATTGGGCCATTCCAAAACTACATATATATTTTCAGAATATTTGAACCTCTTTAGAATATAAATCTTGTTTGCTTCTCCCATGACTTATATACAATCTTTATTTGTCTTTTTGAAGCCAGCTATTTCAGTGTTGCATTAAATGATGTCTTAGCATGGCATTATTAATCAGGCAATGACAAAAATACCTCAGACTCATTATTTTACAACTAAGAGATACCTAAGTGAGGATAGCAAGCACCATCGGTTGCCTGCTCCAAATCTTTTTCAATAAAAGCCTAGTTCTTAAAGCAATTAACAAACTTCCCAATATGACTCCAGTAAATCTTATTTTACCCAGTTGTGGAAACTTTATGACTGCTTTTGGAAAGGGACATGTGATTTCATCCTAGCCAATGAGACCTGAAGAAAGACTGCTGGAGTGAACCAGGGAAAGCTTTTCTTGTTCATAGAAATCACCCCTTCTTCAATTATGTCTTATCATGGTGTAAGTGATATGCAGCTCAGTAACCCCTATCTTGTGATCATGAGCGAAGCCAGCTGGGCTGAAGCCTGCACATGGACAAGCATGGGGCCAAGAGCATCACAGAGGAGCAGTGCAATGATCTTGAGCTACTGTGCATGGAGCCTGTTCAACTTATGGAAGTCTTACTCTTGAGATAGGATGTCTCATGATTGTTTAAAACAGGTGAGACGGGGCTTTCTGCTCACTGCAGCACAAAGCAATTAAGCACTAACCTCTTCACTGACGTGTGTGAAAATTGAGGTCCACAAATAGTAAATCTTTCAATTGCTGGACACAGCCAGTGTCAGATTAGGATTAGGACCTCATTTCACTGACCAAATCCTTGGAGGTCTACAAAAGATATAAAGAAATCCCTTCTTCTCCACTTGCCTTCATCTCACAAATGTGGAATAGGCATTTTTGTGAGTTAGAGACTTACTTAAAAGGTCTTGGCAAAGATTTGCTCCTGAGTCTGACATTTAAACTTATCCATCTCTGTTTCTTAATAGAAGTGAATATTTAATATCAAATTTTAATATATAAAAACAAGTATTTCAGGGATAATTACCTTAGAATTATCAGTTAAATATTTTCACCATTACATGTATTTTTGAAACTTAATTCTATAATTGTAGCAAAACATTTCAAAGCATGTAGTGAAGGAAATCAAATACTTGTCAGTGTGTAAAATTTATATCTATATGTATATAACACATTATGTGCATATATGGTATATCTTAGGTGTTCTCTGTTTGGTTGCAAGAAGTTTTCATGTGATCTCTCTAATCAGTAAAATCTCTAGTATCCACCAAATGTATTGACTAGTGACTTAGAGTTGCTGCATGAATGAGCTCATTAAACCCTCACAAGAGCCCTACCAGGCAAACATTATTATTGTTCTAATTTTAAAGAGGAGGAAAGTGAAGCCCAGAGAATGAAAGTGACCTGTCTAAGGCCACATAGACAGTGTCGAGGAGACCAAGTATCTCCTATGGCTAGTCCTGTGCCCTATTTCTGAAGTGTTTTTCTTGAGGGGCTTGGGAGGGGACTGTGGTAGAGCCTGGAGTCAGTGAGGTAGAAGTGGAGGATGGTAGGTGACAGTCTCCATCCAGTGGGGTTGGAATTAACTCATCTAAGGGGCCTAGTGGCCAGGCCAGAAGGCAGAAAGGACCCGAATCTTGGTAAAAGCTGGTGAAAACCTCATCCCACTCCTCCTACTCAACCACAACCACCTTTAGGCATTCCCAGCTAGATCATAGGCCATAATTAAGGATATATATGAAAGATGAAACATATGGCCAACATCCGGACCAACTCTTCAACAGTGCCCATTCTGAAGAGACTGATGATCTGGATATACTTACTATTAATAGTTTAGGCACACTGTCTATCACACTCATGCTGCCTGGGCCAGACACATGAACCAGCATAGATGCCATAATGGCTTGACCAACAATGGACCTAGTTTGAGTTGCTGGTCTTGCTAATTTGTACTGTAATCCTAGATTGTCATGGACAGACTGATGACCTGAACATGCTGGGCATTTAGATATAAAACTGAGGCACCCCTGCTCACTTCATCTTGGCCAGATGCAAAGGGCCTAGATGGAAATTGTTCAGTGGACCCTTTTGCATCTTCTACTTGCAAGTATTTATTAAGCACTGGGGCATGTTTCCCTAAAGTTCTGTTGGACCTAGTTTTGACGCCAGAATGGCTCTGCAATTAGCCAGGGCCACATGAAAATCAAGCCTTTCTATTTATAAACATTAAATGATTCAGGTGGCAGCTAATTCGATTTTTAAAAATTGTATACATTTCTTGAACTATTTTCACCATCATTACTTACGTTTTTACCATTTAATCCTGGTGTGTGGCATTACTGGTAGTTGTTACTACCAAAAAAGAGTTGGTAGTTTAAACTGAGGTGCTGAGAACAAGTAATATGACATTCCAAAGTGAAGTGGCAGTATAAATGTTAATACTTAAAGGGGAGAGCAGAAAACTAGATACAATGCCCTTCAATTCTTCATTAACATCTGCAAAATAAAAGGATCATTATGTGTCGGGTTCAGAGAGGATCTGGGGACAATTTCTGTAGAAAGATCTGTTAGAGGTCTGATGCAAAAGTCTCCTTGCTTAAAGACCCTTTTCCTAGGAAAAGGGTCTTTAATGAGACAATGCAAGGAGAATTTCTTAAGACACAGCACTGAGTGCTGTAAATAGCCGTGTGCCCTCAAAGGGATAAGGTTGCATTACCTCTTCGTCTCACATGTAGAAAGGAGGCTTTAATGAGACCACTCCAAGAGTGGGATCTTGCTGTCATGTGTGAAATCTCTAGGATGAGAAATAGCAAACTGCATGTTCGCAGTTAGCAACAGGAGAGTGGCCTCACTGGGTGTCCTGCACTTTCAGGTTTTATTGGTATTAGGGAATGTATACAAGCAACCTGTGAATTAGGTTCTGGTGATGAAAGTTAACATGGGGAAGGTCCTATCTAAGAGGGTAGCCTAGACTGAAGGATGAAGGGACCTTGACCAAGGGAAGTGAGGGCATTATCATATTTCTATGAGCTGAGGAAGGAGTACATGAGCTATACTGTGAGAGATACCCTAATTTTAAATAAACTCAGAGTTTTAACTATTACATAGTTCTAGACATTTTACTATCTGTATTGAAACTGTTATTTCCAAGGATAAGGAAAGTCTAGCCTCTCCTAATAAAATTAACAGGCAATGGGGGAAAAATGTTGTTTTAAGATGACATCCCAAGAATGAGTTGTATTTGTCCAGTACTATTCTGTACACTATAACATTAAATGGTAGTATTGAATAATCAAATACACTGAAATGTTTAGATAAGAGATATATATTCTGAAGTCTTTCCTAGGAACAGGCTTACAGTATCTATTTATAGTTTCAATATTTAACTGTCATGGTACTTTCTCAAAAGTTTGAATATTGAACACACTACATGTTATAGAAAAAAATAACATGCCTATAATCCCAGCACTTTGGGAGGCCGAAGCGGGTGGATCACAAGGTCAGGAGATCAAGACCATCCTGGCTAACATGGTGAATCCCCGTCCCTACTAAAAATACAAAAAATTAGCTGGGCGTGGTGGTGGGCACCTGCAGTCCCAGCTACTTGGGAGGCTGAAGTGGGAGAATGGTGTGAACCCGGGAAGCGGAGCTTGCAGTGAGCCGAGATCTGAGATTGCGCCACTGCACTCCAGCCTGAGTGACAGAGCAAGACTCTGTCTCAAAAATAATAATAATAATAATAGTGTGACTAGTCTAAGTAGACTAAATTAATAAATTAATAAAATAAAAGAACCATGTGAATGAAATATATCAACCACTGATGTCTGAGAGAACTGGTTTATTTTCTATTTCTAATCCAACTTTCTTCCATATCTTCAAAAACCCATCCTCTTCATCTCCATTAGCATCACACTTAGGTTTGCATCCTATCATTAGGATGATTATGGTGTAATTATATCTGCTGAACATGTGTGATGTCTGATATTTCAATTAGACATTGAAGTAGAACCTAGCTATTATAAGTGTCTCATAATGATTACCTCTTGTCTTGGGATAATCTGTCATTGTGTACACTTATTATATTTAAATACAGCCATAGCAACATTAAGGCGATGTTTTATTTCTCTGAAACATCTGTGTCTCCTCACTCACAGTTACTTCCTGGCTTCTTACTTATTGATCATTTTTAATTTTTACAGAGGATATTGATGGAAGTTTCTCTGTATTCTTCTAGTCATAAGTCCCAATACTTCAGCCATCTCATATTTGAGCACATTAATTATATCTTTGATTAATAGAGTTTTTAATCATAACATGATGTTGATGTATGTTCAGATGATATTTTTCTTAATTTATTAAATCAGGGAACAAATTTCTGCTGCTATTTTTGCTTTTATAATTTCATATTATTTTATAACTGACATGGAAGAACATTTCTATTACTAGGGAACTAATCTACAGTACATCATATCTCTTAATAGATTGGAATCATAGGATTTGAACAGAGAAGGTGAAGTATACAAATCCCCAAAATAAAAAGAACATAAAAGATAGTTGCCCAAGAGATCATTAAAATAGGAGATTTCGTGAACCTAAAATAGATTCCTCTAGGGAAGGAAGAGATGCCAAAGTGCAGGGAAAGCATAGAAAGGAAACCATGGCTCACTCTATGTGGGGAGGGTTTTAAGAAAAGAAGATGACAGAAAAAGAGGGATGGGAAAATTTTAAACAATTCAGATAAACAGATTATTGGCTTTGAAATTTATTTAAGGAAAATTTAAACTTGTGAATAGTCAATTTTGGAATTATTACTGTCATCAATTTTAATGTTATAAGTGGAAGATTTATCATTTCAAAAGGAGATAGAGCTTTTATGAAGCAGAAGATGCGACGATAGGTGAGTTATAATTGCTTAGGTAGACAGGAAAGCAGAATTAGCAGCTGGAAAGACATAATTCACAGCCAATATCAAGGGGCACCATTATATTATACGACGGAAAGGGTGTGGAGTAGAGTTCCTGTGGCTGATCTACCACAAATAATCCAACACATAAGCTGGGTAAATTACTTTACCTTTCTGGGCCTCCTCTGCCGCTGGTAAAAAATACAGACTTGGTCTAAATAAACTTTAAGGTCTTTCTGCATTTAAAATTCAAGAAAAAGATGCTTTTTGAAGTCTTTTAAGAAAAGCTTATAAGATTTTTATTGAAGATGCCATGCATTTACAAGATGTTCTGTTAGAACCCTTAGACTAGAAGGAATCTATTTAAAGAATACGTGCACAATGGCACTTTATTCAGACCATGTATATTTGCATCTTATTGCTCATATCGGATATGAGTGTTGGTCAAACCTGCAACTCTGGCATAATCTATCACTTGTAGGCATGAAAATAGAGCATCTTACAACACTCTCACCTTGTGTAGTGTCCTGTGATTCAAGCTTAGCACAAATTCGTCTACTGAAAAAATTTCATGTTCAGTCCAAAAAGTGATGATTTGATACTTCAACTTTGACTTTAAATTCTTGTGTGTGTGTGTGTGTGTGTGTGTGTGTGTATGTGTGGGGAGGGGTTCGTTATAGAGGGTAAAAAAGTAATTTCTACTACATATCTCTTACAATGGCTAAAATTAAAAACAGTGACAATACCAAATGCTGATGAGTGTGTGGAGCAACAGGAACTCTCATTCATTGCTGGTGAAATGCAAAATGATATAGCCACTTTAGAAAACAGTCTTGCGCAGTTTCTTACAAAATTAAACAGACTCTTAACATATGATTCTGAAATCATGCTCTTTAGTATTTACCCAAATGGGTTGAAAACTATGTCCATACCAAAAACCTGCACATGGATGTTTATAGCAGTTTTATTCATGATTGCCAAAACTCGAAAGCAACTGAGATGCCCTTCAGTAGGTGAATGGACAAACTGTGATACATTCATACAATGAAACGTTTTGCAGTGCTAAAAATTAATAAGTTTGCAGGATACAACATCAGTACACAAAATCTATTGTTTGTCTACATACTGGCAGTGAACAAGTGTAAAATAAAATTAAGAAAATAATCCCATTTATAGTAACATCACAATAGATCATATGATATTTTAGTTCAAAAACCTCCAGTGATTTTTCTCCTACTCAGAGTAAAATCCCAATGATGTCATCATTCCTTATAAGGTTCAAAAATGACCTTACTCTGAGCTACTTATCTGACTTCGCCTTCTGTCTTGCCTCTTGTTCACTCTGCCTTTGGTCTCATTGTTATCTTTTCTGTCTTCAAATATGGCAGATATGCTGCTTGAAAGTCTTGTCTCCCAGATAGCTGCATAGTCTGTTCCCTCACTTCTTTCTGCAACTACATCTTTGTTCAAGTGTCAATATATTTTTAAAAGGGATCTCTCTCATCACCAACATAAAATAATTATCTCCATCTCCACCCTCATTGCTTTTTTCTCTTATATTGCTACACACACACACACACACACAGACACACACACACACACACACACAGCTTTTATTATTCTATAACTTTTTACTTGCAACATGTTCAAGCTCAGAGAGAAGCGGCAAGAATATTTAATGAACACCTTATTCCATTCACCTGGATTTATCTACTTCCATGAGTATTTCCCAAGAACAAGGTCATTCTTTTAAATAATCACAATACAATGATCGCATCATGAAAAATTGTATGGATTCAATTATACTATTTAATATTCAGTCAATATTTAAATTATTTAATTGTTCCAATAGTGTTATTTATAGCTGTTTTTTTCCAATTCAGGATTCTAACAAAGTTGACATATTTCATTGTATTATGTATCTTCAGTCATCTTTAATCTGGAATAGTTCTCAGCTTTTTTTTTTTTTTGTCTTTCATCTTATTAACAACTTTGGAGAATGTCTTCTTAAATTTCATTGTTTTAGTTAATCCCTCATGATTAGATTACAGTTAATCATTTTTGGCAGGAATATCACATGAGTAATGTCTTCTTCTCACATTAGGGGTATGTGATGTTGCCTAGCTTTACATTTTACTAATTTTCTTGCTTGTTTATCTTTTCTCCTGTGAGAATGTAAGCTCTATGAACATAGATCTAACTGTGTCTCCGTGGTTCACTGTTTCATCCTCGTAGCTTGGTAAATATTTGTTGAATGAGTGAACGAATCCACAGCACACCGGCTTTATCTTGAATAATATGGAACAGCTGATCCCCACAGCTTGCCATCAGGTACTGCCAGGCAGCAGACCCACTGACCCTACACCCCATTCTGAGAAGGACGAGAAGTCCCAGAAAGTGAAACTGTCTTAGAATTTGTGGTATCTACTGCTGATCACGTGTCTGCACAGAAGTATACCTATTTATACATTACATATTACATTTATTAGGTACATTTTAAATGTATACATAAAAAGTTTTTAAGGAAATAATTAGAAAGTGGATATAGATAGAATTTATAATATTGTCTTTCTAGACCAAAATGGCTTGTTTTTCCAATTCCTGTGGGCTCCTAAACTTCCATTTTGGAGATCATTGTTTGTATCCATCCTTGAGCAGAGCTGTGGTAGTGTGGTGAGTGCACATAGGAGTCTCTTCACCGGTCAGAATTTGGGGATGATCCCAGAGTTCCTAGCTCAGTTTTAGACAATATGTTTTCTTATTCTGGTAAATCTGAGCCTGCTCTTTTGAGGCCTTTCTAAGAGGCTCCTAAATGTCACTCAAAGTTGATAGTATTTAAGATAAAGATGCTCCAGATCTCAGTTTTTGATTTCTAGTTGTTCAGCCAGGAAATTTCTTCAGTTCTTGGAAAATGATAAATTCCCAGAGGATAGCCCTTCCAGACCAGGCTTTAAATGATGCAGCTCAGAATGTTGCTAGGAATCTGAATCATCTAGCATGCCTTTGAAAATCAGTCCCATAATTATCTGAAGGGCTCCTTTAATTAAATCCATGTTTCAGGATGCTTAATCCAAACTGAAACATTCCAGAAGTGTACTTACCGAAAATAATATATTGTGACCATTTAAACCCCTGGTGCTTTAAATCAGCTACACTATAGTGGGTACTCCAGTGTCAAGGTCTTTGTCCCCAATTCAAAGTCTTATTTAAGAAGAATAGCTTCCCTAAAGTGTAGGATCAATTCAAGTCATTGTTTCTTTATGAAGACATTTTTTGTACCATATATTCATATGAAGCCCCCCTTCTTATGAAATTACATATGTGTCTTCAAATCTTCAGTAATTCACATTTTCAATATTTTAAGCAATTTTTTGTTTTTAAACTTATTCTTTATCATAGTTCTGTGATGTAGGTTAAGGTTGAATAAAAGAATCATCTTTGAAGGTGCAATACCCGAGGCTTCCAGAAAGGTTATGTGCCTTTCTTTATAAAATGCAGATTTTCTGGGAAAGTACAATTTTTCTGCATCTCCTGAATCATGCATTCTCAGTATTCGCAGTGTTATTTATGGTGATTGAGTGTTTGGGGAATGTACCATGCCATTTGTTTAAACTAAGAAGATAGATTCTTAATGTTTTCTATGTAACTCAGAATTTTTAAAAGGCAGCTTAACATTTTGAGACTTCAAAAACCATCAACGATATACTATTTACTTTAAATGAGTGTAGAACTCCTAAGGGGAAGAAAAGTTCAGTCAGTATTGAAAATTTTATTTGGCAAATGTTATTGGAGAACATTTAAGATATTTTAGAAATAAATCCTGCTCAATCTTTTATTTGGGACATGTCATTTTCCTTATGAGTATGTGAGTGATTAAAGGTCTTTTTGGCCCATCTCATTAGACAAGAAATGTTGACCCTATAAATAAGACATTTTAAAAGACAGATGTGCAGAGATTCATAAGCAAAGAAAAAAGAAGCCATGAATTTAAACACACACACACACACACACACACACACACACACACAAACACACTTTTCATGCAGCATGTAGAAGCAGCAGCTGTAGTATTTGACATTTGCACTGGATGTGCAGCATTAAACTTTACAGTTTTCTAAGCATCTCAGGTACCATTTTACATATTCAGTTGTATCCAGCTTTCCATTATTGTTGGCAGGACATCCTTTGGAATGTCTGCTCTACTCAGGAGGTGATCTGGTGCCAGCCTCTTGCAGAGAAAGAGACAAAAAAGAATCTGTAATTTAAATAAAAAATAATGGTATAATAAAATTGGCAAGGAGGCAAAATGCTCTTAAAATCTCAATATCCTGAACAAAATTCAATTTCAGAAGGGCAGAGCTTTCCCAAAACTCTTTAAAAGCTCTCACTGTATGATAAGGCTCTTCAGAGAGAGATACCTTCCCTTCGTCTCAGTCAGAAGTTACTTGGATTACTATGTCAGGAAAACATCTCAGAGGCATCTAAGCATGTACTTTTTAAATTAAAAATTGGCTTTGCTCAAAGTAAAATGAGACAGAAATTGCCTTGGATATATTTTCCATAGAAGCACCTGCTTTGAGTGCAACCACACGTAGAAAGATTTTGGCACAATAAATTGTCCGGCCCAATCAAGGGATGATATTTTGGATATTGTTCATGGCACCTTTTAAAGGCATTTTCTAGTGTTCTGTCTAGACTCATGTTCTGAGGTCAGCACACAGCCTTAGGAAACTGTTCGTTGGCTGAAATAAGAGAACAGATGAGGAAATTCAAATTAAGGTCCTACCCTCGTTAGTGAAGCTGTGTCTGAAGCTACAGGACTGAGAGCACTGTTTTAAGAAGCCAAAAATGTCAATCTTAGCCAAATGAACTGCCATCACAACTAGTATGATCCTTGAAATCTTATAACACATTTTAAAATCTGGAATTTTATTATATATTATTATATACCAAGAATATTACTTTTGATAATTGAAACATATGACGATGACTCAGGGCATTTGATAAAATTATCACAACTATATTTCTTGTTTGTGGAATATGTGTAATTTTTTTCTGCCAAAGTTAAGCACCTGTTCAGTCTAACTATTATTTAACTGACTAATATTGAGAACAACCTTGTAAAATATGTCACTCTATAGGATATTTCAAATACTAAAGAGAATTAGTTGTGCCCACTGATCCATGGCATCCTGTCACTTGGTGACCGAATGACCCCTAGAAGGTCACCCCAACCAAAGATGCACACTACCTGAGCGGTGTGTATACAGCACAGCAATACTTCTATCAGACTCAGCAATCAGAAAGCTGGATTTTGAGATTAACTTTCTGTGATATTCTTAATCCAAATCTTATAGATTTAAACATAAACAACAAAATCTAAATGAAAAATTCCCATGCCTTTGAGAACCATTCAATTGAAGCTGTTTCCCTGGAATTTAAAACAAATATTGATTATCTGCATATTATATGCATTTGTCACGTACTTTGCTTTTTTATCTAATTGAATCCTTGCTCCAACCTCACTTTACATAGGCATATACTTAAGCTAAGAGTTGTTAAGTAACATGGCCGAGAATACCCAACTGCTAAGTGCTGGGTCAAGACTGTTGCTTTTAAACTATGTTGCTGCTGGGCCTGGTGGCTCAGGCCTGTAATCCCAGCACTTTGGGAGGCCAAGGTGGGAGAATTGCATAAGCCCGGGAGTCCAAGACCACCCTGGGCAACATGATGAAACCCTGTCTCTACAAAAAATCAGCTGGGCATAATGGCATATGCCTATAGTCCCAGCTACTTGGGAGGCTGAGGTGGGAGGATTACCTGAGCCTGGGAGGTCGAGGCTGCAGTGAGCCATGATTCAGCCACTGCACTCCAGCCTGGGTGACAGAGTGAAACCTTGTCTCAAAATAATTAGCTAACTAACTAAACAAACAAACAAACAAACCATGTTGCTATGCCTTCAATATTATGCTCTTTATTTTTCCTTTGACATTAACCCCAATATCCCAAAATTATATTCCTTTAAATCAGGCTTTTTAATCTCCAAAAAGGTATGCAAATTTATATGTGCATATAGGTCCAGGTTTATGTATTTCTTCTAGAAACATGGAGCATAATTTTCATCAGGTCCTCAAGCTTATCTGTGTTTCAAAAATGATTAGGAACCCTGATAGAGCAGTAATTAGTAACCATTGAAGAGTGTCTCTGCCACTCTAAGTAATCAGATACATCACATCATTAAGACCTTTTAAAAATATGTAATGTAAGGCCGGGCGCAGTAGCTCACGCCTGTAATCCCAGCACTTTGGGAGGCCGAGGCGGGCGGATCACGAGGTCAGGAGATCGACACCATTCTGGCTAACATGGTGAAACCCCGTCTCTACTAAAAAAAAAAAATACAAAAAAAAATTAGCCGGGCGTGGTGGTGGACGCCTGTAGTCCCAGCTACTCGGGAGGCTGAGGCAGGAGAATGGCATGAACCGGCAAGGCGGAGCTTGCAGTGAGCCGAGATCGAGCCATTGCACTCCAGGCTGGGTGACAGAGCAAGACTCCGTCTCAAAAAAAAAAAAAAAAAAAAAAAAAATGTAATGTATACGAAAACCACACATTGACATGTGAGTAAGAAAAATGTATGGTTATTAGTATTTACACAAATAGCATTTTATATACTGTTGCATTATGGTGTTCTTCAAATTTTATATTTAGTTTATGTCATGTTAGAAACTAGAAAGAAACTGTTGTGTTCTAAATTAGAAGTGATGGAAAATATGTACTTTATGTTCAGAATGTTACTTGGAAAACATATTTTCTTCATCTTGTATACACTAACATAATGGGGGAACATGACATTCTTGTGTGATGAGGCATAACACTGCACAAAGAGGAAACTGATGAAACCAAAGGAAAATAATTGGTAAATCATGAGTGCTTCTGTGATAAGCCAGATGTGTCAAAAGTAGTTAGTATTTCTTCTGCAAAGAAAATTAGGAGGGAAATAAAGTTAAATAGTGACCTAAAATATGTAGAAATGATCCTAGCTGAAGTTTATAGAGAGTAATAAAATGTTGTTTTTATGAATTATGGCAATTAATAATTGGCAGTATACTATAGTTCTTGTTCCAGTCAGCTTATAACTACGAGATTTATTTCCTTCTCACTAAGATCATAATCACCCCTCTCTTCTGTACCTTCAAATTCTCCTTTCATGTCACTACATAAACATGATCAAATCTTTCCCATCTTATAGCCCTCCTCTGAATATATTTCCAAGAAATTGACCTCTCTTTCCTTCCTTTCATATCCAATCTAAGTCCAACTCATTATTGCAATGCTCTTGCTAGGGTTTATTGATAAACTTCTCAAAATCACCTTCTATTGTCAGTATTTAGACATCTTAAGAGTGACTCTGCAACATTTGACACTTTTAAACATGCTTATATTAGTCCGTTCTTGTGCTGCTATAAGGAAATACCTAAGACAGGGTAATTTCTTTTATTATTATTATTATTATTATTATTATTATTATTATACTATAAGTTCTGGGATACATGTGCAGAACGTGCAGGTTTGTTACATAAGTATAAATGTGGCATGGTGGTTTGCTTCACCTATCAACCCACCATCTACATTAGGTATTTCTTCTAATGCTATCCTTCCCCTAGCCCCCACAGGCCTGGGTGTGTGATGTTCCCTTCCCTGTGTCCATGTGTTTTCATAGTTCAACTCCCACTTATGAATGAGAACATGCGGTATTTGGTTTTCTGTTCCTGTATTAGTTTGCTGAGAATGATGGTTTCCAGCTTCATCCATGTCTCTGCAAAGGACATGAACTCATCCTTTTTTATTGCTGCATAGTATTCCATGGTTTATATGTGCTACATTTTCTTTATCAAGTCAATCGTTGATGGCCATTTGGGTTGGTGCCAAGTCTTTGCTATTGTGAACAGTGCTGAAATAAACATACATGTGCACGTGTCTTTATAGTAGAATGACTTATAATCCTTTAGGTATATCCCTGGTAATGGGATCGCTGGGTCAAATGGTATTTCTGGTTCTAGATTCTTGAGGAATCACCACACTGTCTTCCACAATGGTTGATCTAATTTACACTCCCACCAACAGTGTAAAAGTATTCCTATTTCTCCACATCCTCTCCAGCATCTGTTGTTTCCTAACTTTTTAATGATTGCCATTCTAACTGGAGTGAGATGGTATCTCATTGTGGTTTTGATTTGCATTTCTCTAATGACTAGTGATGATGAGCTTTTTTTCATATGTTTGTTGGAGCATAAATGTTTTATTTTGAGAAGTGTGTGTTCATATCCTTTGCCCACTTTTTGATGGGGTTGTTTGTTTTTTTCTTGTAAATTTGTTTAAGTTCATTGTAGATTCTGGATATTAGACCTTTGTCAGATGGATAGATTGCAAACATTTTCTCCCATTCTGTAGGTTGCCTGTTCACTCTGATGATAGTTTCTTTTGCTATGCAGAAGCTTTTTAGTTTGATTAGATCCCATTTGTCAATTTTGGCTTTTGTTGCCATTGCTCTTGGTGTTTTAGTCATGAAGTCTTTGCCCATGCCTCTGTCCTAATGGTATTCTCTAGGTTTTCTTCTGGCTTTTTATGGTTTAGGTATTACGTTTAAGTCTTTAATCCATCTTGAGTTAATTTTTGTATCAGGTTTAAGGAAGTGTTCCAGTTTCAGTTTTCTGCCTATGGCTAGTCAGTTTTCCCAACACCATTTATTAAATAGGGAATCCTTTCCCCATTTATTGTTTTTGTCAGGTTTGTCAAAGATCAGATGGTTGTAGATGTGTGGCATTATTTCTGAGGCCTCTGTTCTGTACCATTGGTCTATATATCTGTTTTGGTACCAGTACCATACTGTTTTGGTTACTGTATCCTTGTAGTATAGTTTGAAGTTAGGAAGTGTGATGCCTCCAGCTTTGTTCCTTTTGCTTAGGATTATTTTGGCTATATGGGCTCTTTTTTGATTCCATATAAAATTTAAGGTAGTTTTTTCTAATACTGTGAAGAAAGTCAATGGTAGCTTAATGGGGATAGCATTGAATCTATAAATTACTTTGGGCAGTGTGGCCATATTCACAATATTGATTCTGTCCACGAGCATGGAATGATTTTCCATTTGTTTGTGTCCTCTCTTATTTCCTTGAGCAGTGGTTTGTAGTTGTCCTTGAAGAGGTCCTTCACATCCGCTGTAAGTTGTATTCCTAAGTATTGTATTCCCTTTGTATCAATTGTGAATGGGAGTTCACTCATGATTTGACTCTCTGTCTGTTATTAGTGTATAGGAGTGCTTGTGATTTTTGCACATTGATTTTGTATTTTGAGACTTTGCTGAAGTCGCTTCTCAGCTTAAGGAGAATTTGGGCTGAGATGATGGGGTTTTCTAAATATATAATCATGTCATCTGCAAACAGAGACAATTTGACTTCCCCTCTTCCTATTTGAATACCTTTATTTCTTTCTCTTGCCTGTTTGCCCTGGCCAGAACTTCCAATACTATGTTGAATAGGAGTTGTGAAAGAAGGCATCCTTGTCTTGTGCTGGTTTTCAAAGGGAATGCTTCCAGCTTTTGCCCATTCAGTGTGATAATGGCTGTGGGTTTGTCATAAATAGCTCTTATTGTTTTGATATATGTTCCATCAATACCTGGTGTATTGAGAGGTTTTAGCATGAAGGGGTTTTTAATTTTATTGAAGGACTTTTCTGCAACAATTGATATGTGGTTTCTGTTATTGGTTCTGTTTATGTGATGGATTATGTTTATTGATTTGGATATGTTGAACCAGCCTTGCATCCCAGGGATGAATCCAACTTGATCATGGTGGATAAGCTTTTTGATGTGCTGCTGGATTTGGTTTGCAAGTATTTTATTGAGAATTTTCGCATCAATGTTCCTCAGGGGTATTGGCCTGATATTTTCTTTTCTTGTTGTGTCTCTGCCAGGTTTTGGCATAAGGATGATGCTGGCCTCATAAAATGAGTTAGGGAGGAGTCTCCCTGTTTTTCTATGATTTAGAACAGTTTCAGAAGGAATGGTACCAGCTCCTCTTTGTACCTCTGGTAGATTATGGCTGTGAATCTGTTTGGTCCTGGGTTTTTTTTTGGTTGGTAGGCTATTAATTACTTCCTCAATTTCAGAACTTGTTATTGGACTATTCAGGGATTCGACTTCTTCCTGGTTTAGTCTTGGGAGGGTGTATGTGTCCAGGAATTTATCCATTTCTTCTAGATTTTCTAGTTTATTTGCATAGAGGTGTTTATAGTATTCTCTGATGGTAGTTTGTATTTCTGTGTGATCAGTGGTGATGTCCTCTTTATCATTTTTTACTGTGTGTATTTGATTCTTCTCTTTTTTTCTTCTTCACTAGTCTGGCTAGTGGTCTATCTATTTTGTGAATCTTTTCAAAAAACCAGCTCCTGGATTCATTGATTTTTGGAAGGGTTTTTTTTGTTTTTCTATCTCCCTCAGTTCTGCTCTGATCTTCGTTATTTTTTGTCTTCTGCTAGCTTTTGAATTTGTTTGCTCTTGCTTCTCTAGTTCTTTTAATTGTGATGTTAGGGTGTCGACTTTAGATCTTCTTCACTTTCTCCTGTGGGCATTTAGTGCTATAAATTTCCCTCTGAATATTGCTTTAAATGTGTCCCAGAGATTCTGGTACATTGTGTCTTTGTTCTCATTGGTTTCATGGAACTTATTTATTTCTCCCTTAATTTTGTTATTTACCCAGTAACCATTCAGGAGTAGGTTGTTCAGTTTCCACGTAGTTGTGTGGTTTTGGGTGAGTTTCTTAATCCTGAGTTCTAATTTGATTGCACTGTGGTCTGAGACACTGTTTGTCATGATTTCTGTTCTTTTCCATTTGCTGAGGAGTGTTTTTCTTCCAATTAAGTGGTTAATTTTAGAATAAATGCGATGTGGTGCTGAGGAGATTGTATTCTGTTGATTTGGGGTGGCAAATTCTGTAGATGTTTATTAGCTCTGTTTGGTTCAGAGTTGAGTTCAAGTCCTGAATATCCTTGTTAATTTTCTGTCTTGTTGATCTGCCTAATATGGACAGTGGGGTGTTAAAGTCTCCCACTATCATTGTGTGGGAGTCTAAGTCTCTTTGTAGGTCTCTAAGAACTTGCTTTATGAATCTGGGTGCTCCTGTATTTGGTGCATATATATTTAGGATAGTTAGCTCTTCTTGTTGCATTGATCCCTTTATCATTATTTTTTTATCTTTGTAGGTTTAAAGTCTGTTTATCAGAGACTAGGATTGTAACCCCTGCTGTTTTTATTTCTTTACATTTGCTTGGTAAATATTCCTCTATCCCTTTATTTTGAGCCTATGTGTGTCTTTGCACGTGAGATGGGTCTCCTGAATACAGCACAATGATGGGTCTTGACTCTTTATCCAATTTGTCAGTCTGTGTCTTTTAACTGGGGTATTTAGCCCATTTACATTTAAGGTTAATATTGTTATGTGCGAATTTGATCCTGTCATTATGATGCTAGCTGGTTATTTTGCCTGTTAGTTGATGCAGTTGCTTCATAATGTAGATGGTCTTTACAATTTGGTATGTTTTTGCAGTGGCTGGTACTAGTTTTTCCTTTCCATATTTAGTGCTTCCTTCAGGAGCTCTTGTAAGACAGGCCTGGTGGCGACAAAATCAGCTTTTGCTTTTCTGTGAAGGATCTTATTTCTCTTTTGCTTTTGAAGCTTAGTTTGGCTGGATATGAAATTCTGGGTTGAAAATTCTTTTCTTTAAGAATGTTGAATATTGACCCCTACACTCTCTTCTGGCTTGTAGGTTTTCTGCAGAGAGATCCACTGTTAGTCTGATGGGCTTCCCTTTGTGGGTAACGACCTTTCTCTCTGGCTGCCCTTAACATTTTTTCTGGTATTTCAACTTTGGTGAATCTGATGATTATGTGTCTTGGGATTGTTCTTCTCGAGGAGTATCTTTGTGGTGTTCTCTGTATTTCCTGAATTTGAATGCTGGCTTGTCTTGCTAGGTTGGGGAATTTCTCCTGGATAATATCCTGAAGAATGTTTTCCAACTTGCTTCTGTTCTCCCCATCAGTTTCAGGTACACCAATCAAAAATAGGTTTGGTCTTTTCACATAGTTCCATATTTCTTGGAGGCTTTGTTCATTCCTTTTCATTCTTTCTTCTCTAATCTTGTCTTCATGCTTTATTTCATTAAGTTGATCTTCTATTTCTGATATCCTTTCTTCTGCTTGATCGATTCAGCTATTGATACTTGCATATGCTTCATGAAGTTCTCCTGCTGTGTTTTTCAGCTCCCTTGGGGCATTTATGTTCTCCTCCACACTGGAAGAACTCTAACCTTTTTTCAAGGTTCTTAGCTTCCTTGCATTGTTTTAGAACATGCTCCTTTAGCTCAGAGGAGTTCATTATTACCCACCTTCTGAAGCCTACTTCTGTCAATTCATCAAACTCATTCTCCATCCAGTTTTGTTCCCTTCCTGGGGAAGAGTTGTGATCCTTTGGAGGAGAAGAGACTTTCTGGTTTTGGGGATTTTCAGTCTTTTTGCATTGGTTTTTCCTCATCTTTGTGGATTTATCTCTCTTTGGTCTTTGATGTTGGTGACTTTCAGATGTGGTTTATGTGTGGACGTCCTTTTTATTGATGTTGATATGATTCCTTTCTGTTTGTTAGTTTTCCTTCTAATAGTTAGGCCCCTCTGCTTCAGGTCTGCTGGAGTTTGCTGGAGGTCCACTCCAGGCCCTGTTTGCCTGGGTATCACCAGCAGAGGCTGCAGAACAGCAAATATTGCTGCCTGTTCCTTCCTCTGAAAGCTTTCTCCCAGAGGGGCACCTGCCAGTTGCCAGCCGGAGCTCTGCTGTATGAGGTGTCTGTTGACCCCTGCTAGGAGGTGTCTCCCAGTCAGGAGGCACAGCAGTCAGGGACCCACTTGAGGAGGCAGTTTGTCCCTTAGCAGAGCTCGAGCATTGTGCTGGGAGATCCACTGCTCTCTTTAGACCCAGCAGGCAGGAACATTTCAGTCTGCTGAAGCTGTGCTCACAGCCACCTCTTCCCCTCTGTGCTCTGTCCCAGGGAGATGGGAGTTTTATCAGTAAGCTGCTGACTGGGGCTGCTGAATTTCTTTGAGAGATGCCCTGCCCAGAGAGGAGGAATCTAGAGAGGGAATCTGGCTACAGCGGCTTTGCCAAGCTGCAGTGGGCTCTGCCCAGTTAGAACTTCCCAGCGGCTTTGTTTACACTGTGAGGGGGAAACAGCCTATTCAAGCCTCAGTAATAGTGGACACCCCTCCCCCTACCAAGCTTGAGTGTCCTAGGTTGACATCGGACTGCTGTGCTGGCAGTGAAAATTTCAAGCCAGTTGATCTTACCTTGAAGGGCTCCATGGGGGTAGGATCTGCTGAGCTAGACAACATGGCTCCCTGGCTTCAGCCCCCTTTCCAGGGGAGTGAATGGTTCTGTCTCACTGGTGTTCCAGGCACCACTGCGGTATGAAAAAAAAACTCCTGCAGCTAGCTTGGTGTCTGCCCAAATGGTCGCCCACTTTTGTGCTGAAACCCAGGGCCCTGGTGGTGTAGTCACCCAAAGGAATCTCCTGGTCTGTGGGTTGCCAAGACTGTAAGAAAAGCATAGTATCTGGACCAGAATGCACTGTTCCTCACAGCACAGTCCTTCATGGCTTCTCTTGGCTAGGGGAGAGAATTCCCCGACCCCTTGCACTTCCCGGATGAGGTGATGCCCCATCCTGCTTCTGCTCGCCCTCCGTGGGCTGCACCCATTGTCTAACCAGTCCTAATGAGATAAGCAGGGTACCTCAGTTGGAAATGCAGAAATCACCTGCCTTCTGCATTGATCTCGCTAGGAGCTGCAGACTGGAGCTGTTCCTATTCGGCCATCTTGCCCAGGAATCGAGACTGGGTAATTTCTAAAGAACAGAGGTTGAATTGGCTCACGGCTCAGCAGGCCACACAGAAAACATGACTGGGGAGGCCTCAGGAAACTTTCAATCATGGTGGAAGGGAAAGCAGTCACATCTTACATGGCTGGAGCAGGAGGAAGAGCAAGGGGTGAGGTGCTACACAATTTTAAATAGCCAGATCTCATGAGAACTCAGTATCAGAAGAACAGCAAGGGGGAAATCCACCTCCACAATCCAATCCCCTCCCACCAGACCCCTCTCCAACATTGGGGATTACAATTCAACATGAAATTTGGGCAGGCACACAAAACCAAACCATATCAATGGTCTTAAATTCCCTTTTCACTTGTTTCTGTAGCACTACTCTTCCATGGTACTTCTTCAAGTTTGCCCTTGGCTCCATCTTAATTTCTGGAATGGGCTCCTATACTATGGCCAACTCCTTAAACATTGGTGTTCCCTAGAGTTCTGTGGTTAATCTTTGTCTTTTTCTCATTCTATATCTCCCTATCCTACCCTCATGTATCATTCTAAACCTTGGTTCCAACTATGACCTTAATCACAAAAAATTTTTTTATAAAGAGGATCATTTCATAATAATAAAAAGGTAAATTCATCAAAAGAACATAAAAAATCTTAAATATTTATGCACCTTAAAACATAACACAAACATTTATAGAACTGCAAGAAGAAACAGACAAATGTATAATTTCAATTGCTGATTGAACACTTCTTTCTCAGTGATTTATTGACAGAATATTAGTATATAGAAGACATCAACCAACTGGTCTTTGACATTGACATTTAGTATCTATCTAAAATTGAATTCATAATTCAAAAGTTTTCAACACACACATACACAAGCTCAAGGGCAGATGGCTTTGCTATCCAATTCTATTATATATTTAGGAAGACATTGTATCAATCCTACATACACTGTTTTGGGAAATAGAGGTGTCAGGAATACCTCCCAGATCATTTTATGAGTTCAGCATTACTCTCTGTCCAAAACCAAACACTAAAAGAACAGAAAACTTCAGACAATTTTCCTTCTGAACTTAGATGTAAATATTACTAATAAAAGCAAATTGTACCTAGTAACATAAAAGGAGGATAATACATCACGATTGTGTGGCATTTATTCTAAGAATCTAAGGATCGTTTTGCCTTTGAAAATCAATCAAATATAATTCACTACATTAACAGCATTAAGGAGAAATTCATGTTATCATATTAATAAATACTACTCCAAAACATATTTGACAGATTTCAAGTCTCATTTGTGTTAAAAGTTCTCAGAAAACTATGAATAGAAAGGAGATTTCTCAGCCTGAAAAAAGGTGTCTATCAAAAATGTAAAGCTAACATCATACTTATTAGTAAAAGGTTGAATATTTTCCCCTGAGATCAGAAATAGCAAGTAGGTTTGCTCTGAAGCCTCTATTGAACAATGTACCATGGCCTGATATAAAGCAGGCCAAAGAAGTAAAAGACATACAGGTTAGAAAGAATGATTACATAGCTAACCCAAAGGAATCTACAAAACAGCTACTAAAATTATTAAGTGAATCAAGGAGAATGAAAGGTCAAAATCCTCCAAATCAAAATGGTATATTTTTATATAACAGCAATGAACAACTGAAAGATGAAGTTTCTTAATTACCATGTTAAGAGTGTCTAAAAATACAAGATACTTAGGGATAAATATAACAGCATATGTGTAAGACCTGTACATTGGAAAACATATGCAAAAATCCCTAGAGAAATACTTAAATATATATAGCAACATCCTGTGTTCATGAATTGGAAGTCTCAATATTGTTAAAATGTCAGTTATCTTCAAGTTGATCAATAGATTTTATCCAAATCTGATCAAAATCCCATTAGAATTTTTAAAAAATAGAAATTGACAATATGATTCTAAAATTTATATGTAAATGTAACTAGAATAGAATTAAAAAATAGAAATTGACAATATGAGTCTAAACTTTATATATAACTAGAATAGCCAAAACAATTTTGAAAATAAGGACAGAGTTGGAGGACTTACACTACATGATTTCAAGACTTATTATAAAACTGTAGTTATCAAAAAAGAGTAGTATTGGTGTTAGGATATTCATATAAATCAATAGAATGAAAGAGTAATGTCAAAAAGACACCCACCCATATGTGGTTATTTAATTTTTGTACAACAAGATTCTAATGTGATTCAAAGAGGAAAACAATATTTATTTCAACTAATCGTGCTGAAATGGCATATTCATTTTGGAAAAATAATTACTTGTAATTCTTACCTAACACCATACTAAAAAATTGCTCAAAATGGATTATATATTTTAAAGTATGTAGTGGTTTTAAACACATCGGCTTAGATTTAACCTCCTTTCAAAATGCAGAGCCTTTTTGAATATGGGCCAGTCTTGAATATGACCAGCCTTAGCAACTCACTCCAAGGGACTATAGGTGATACCATGACATTTGAGGCTAGGTCATATGATGTATGACATTTTATTTCTGGCTCTTTCTCTCAAGAAGTTTGAACTCAGCCATGGTGTCATATTATAAAAAAGACCAGGCCACATGGTGAGGCCACAGGTAAGTGTTCTGCCTGACAACACCAGCTATGGTCCCACCTAATAGACAATATCAACCATCAGACATGTGAGTGAGTGAGACTTCAGGTGATTTCAGGTCCCAGCCTTCCAGGTGCCCTAATTGCCACTGAGTAGAATAAAGACAAGCAGTGCTCATCAAGCTCAGCTTAAATGCAGATTTATGAGCCAAATAAACATAGTTGTTGTTTTAAGCTTCCAAATTGTGGTACATTTTGTTATGCAGCAATAGATAATTAGAGCAATATAAAAGATAAACTGTAAAACTTTTAAGAGAAGTATAAAAAAATTCATAGTTAAGTTGATATGGTTAGGGTTTGTTTCCCCACCCAAATCTCATCCTGAATTGTAATGCCCATAATCTCCACAATCCCCACATATCAAGGGGAACACCAAGTAGAGGTAATTTAATAGTAGGGCTGGTTTCCGCTATGCTGTTATCATGACAGTGAGTGAGTTCTCATGAGATCTGATGGATTTATAAGGGGCACTTCCTCCTTCGTTCAGCACTTCTCCTTCCTGCTGCCTTATGAAGAAGGTGCCTTGCTTCCTGTTCACCTTCCACTATGGCTGTACATTTCCTGAGTCTTCCCAAGCCATGCCAAACTGTGAGTCAGTTAAACCTCTTTCCCTTATAAGTTACCCAGTCTCAGGCATTTCTTTATAGCAGTATGAAAATAGACTAACACAGTAAATTGGTACCTCAGAGAGAGGGGTGCTGCTATAAAGATACCTGAAAATGTGGAAGCAGCTTTGGAACTAGGTAACAGGAAGAGGTTGGAATAGTTTCCAGGGCTCAGAAGAACATAGAAAGATGTGGGAAAATTTGGATCTTCCTACAGACTTGTTGACTGGCTTTGACCAAAATGCTGATAGTGATATGGACAATGAAGTCCAGGCTGAGGTGGTCTCAGATGGAGATGAGGAAATTTTTGGGAACTGGAATAAAGTTGACTCTTGCTATACTTTAGCAAATAGATTGGCAGCATTTTGCCCTTGCCCTAGAGATCTGTGGAACTTTGAACTAAGGAAAGATAATTTAGGGTATCTGGCAGAAGAAACTTCTAAGCCCCAAAACATGCAAGATGTGACTTGGGTGCTATTAAAAGCATTCAGCTTTATGCATTCACAAAGAGATGGTTTGGAATTGGAACTTATGTTTAAAAGAGAAGCAGAACATAAAAGTTCAGAAAATTTGCAGCCTGATGATGGGATAGAAAAGAAAAACCCATTTGCTGAGAAGAAACTCAAGCTGGCTGCAGAAATTTGCATGAGTAAAAAGGAACCAAATGTTAATCACCAAGACAATAGGAAAAATGCCTCCAGGGCCTATCAGAGGTCTCCATGGCAGCCCATCCCATCATAGGCCCAGAGGGCTAGGAGGAAAAAATGGTTTCCTGGGCTGGGCCCAGGGCCTTGCTGCTTTATGCAATCTTCGGTCTTGGTGCCCTGTATCCCAGCCATGGCTAAAAGGGGCCAACATACAGCTCAGGCCATTGCTTCAAAGGGTGAAAGTACCAGTCCTTGTTGGTTTCCACATGGTGTTGGGCCTGTGGGTGCACAGAGTCAAGAATCGAGGTTTGGGAACCTCTACCTAGATTTCAGAGGATGTATGGAAATGCCTGGATGCCCAGGCAGGAGTTTGCTGCAGGGGTGAGGTCCTCATGGAGAACCTCTGCTAGGGCAGTGAGGAAGGGAAATGTGGGGTTGAAGCCCCCACACAGAGTCCCCACTGGGGCACTGCCTAGAGGAGCTGTGAGAAGAGGGATGCCATCCTTCAGACCCCAGAATGGTAGATCCACCAACAGCTTGCACCATGTACCTGGAAAAGCTGCCAATATTCAACACCAACATGTGAAAGCAGCTGGGAGGGAAGCTGTACCCTGCAAAGCCACAGGACAGAGCTGCCCAAGACCATGGGAACCCACCTCTTGAATCAGTGTGACCTGGATGTGAGACATAGAATTAAAGGAGATCATTTCGAGCTTTAATATTTGACTGCCCCTCTGGATTTCAGAGTTGCATGGGATCTTTAGCCCCTTCATTTTGGCCAATTTGTCCCATTTGGAATGGTGTATTTACCCAATGCCTGTACCCCCATCATATCTAGGAAGTAATTAACTTGCTTTTGATTTTACAGGCTCCCAGGCAGGAGGGACTTGCCTTGTCTCAGATTAGACTTTGGACTTGGACTTTTGGGTTAATGCTGGAATAAATTAAGACTTTGGGGGACTATTGGGAAGGCATGACTGGTTTCGAAGAGTGAAAGCAATGTGAGATTTTGCAGGGGCCAAGAACAGAATGATATGGCTTGGCTGTGTGCTCAACCAAATCATATCTTGAATTGTAATCCTTATAATCCCCATAATCACCATGTGTCAAGGGGAACACCAAATGGAGGTACTTGAATAATAGGGCTGGTTTCCGCATGCTGTTCTCATGATAGTGAGTTCTCAGGAGATCTGATGGATTTATAAGGGGCTCTTCCCCCTTTGCTCAATACTTCTCCTTCCTGCCACCTTGTGAAGAAGGTGCTTTGCTTCCCCTTCTGCCATGATTGTAAGTTTCCTGAGGCTTCCACAGCCATGCAGAACTGTGAGTCAATTAAACCTCTTTCTTTTATAAATTACCCAGTCTTGGGCAGTTCTTTATAGCATTATGAAAGGGGATCAATACATAAGATTAGACAAAGGTTTCTTAAAGGGATATTAAAAGCACAAACTACAAAAGAAAAATTTTGGTAAATTAGTTATCAACACAATTAATAATAGTTCTGTCATTCTAAAGACAGTATAAAAAATGAAAAGGCAAACTTTACCATACATATATTTGACTCAAGTATTAGTATGCAGAACTTGTAATGAATTCCCCTCTCTCAATAATATGACGACAAATACCATATTTAAATCTTGGCAAAAGATTTATATAGGTATTTTTTAAAGAAGATATATAAAGCCCAATAAGCATATGAAAAGGTACCCAATGTCATTAATTGGTCATTAGAAACATGCATATTTAAACCTTAGTGAGATGACACTATACATCCACTAGAATGGTTAAAATTAAATAAGCTGACAACACAAAAATTTTGCTAGTACATGGAGTGCCTGGAACTCATATATTTTTAGTGGGAGTGCAAAACTGTACAATCCCCTTGGAAAACAGTTTGGTAGTTTTTGTAATCTGGTTTTTATATAGTTAAATACTTACCAAATGACTCAGCAATTCTATTCTTAGGTATTTCACCAAGGAAAGGAAATCTCATAACTATACAAATATTTGTACAACTTGGTTCTTAGACAGACATATAGGATGATGCATTCTAAATTCTGTTCTTAATACCATTTGTTGGTCAAGAATTTTAATTAGATTTACTGTTCTTTTCCTTTATTAAAGGACACACCCAGAGGATCCCATAGTCTTGGACTTACTTTGGTACCTCCCTTACTGTGCAGTGGAGAGATGCTCTCCTGGTCTGATCCTGTGCTGTGTGGTATTTCATGATGGTGGGTCCAGCATTCCATAAGCCATCAGATAGTGGTAGTGGTACAGGCAGTGTAGAGAAAGCAAAGGTATAATAAAGATATAAGCTGTATCCAAGGATTATCATTGTCAAGATTGTGAAACTTCCCTTTGGCTTACTATGCATAGTTTATTTATTTTGCATGGTTTATTTGTATTGCATACTTATTTTCCCCAAACTTCTCTGGGTGTCAGGGAGTTTAGGCTGCTCTCAGAGGCACATCTTCAAATACTTCTAACTAGAAACTTAAAATTATATAAAATTATCACCCTTTCATCTTCCCCTACACTTTCTTCCTTAGTGGTCTGATCTCAGGAAGATGTTAAGGAGGGAGGTGATACAATATATTTTTGAATAAATGTAAATGATAACAAAATTTAAAATGTGTTATCTTTCTTGGAGTACCTTCCTTTTAATCAACAAAGATAGTCACAATTTATTTTTTAATGTCACTGACTCAACATAATTTTAAACATATATTTTCTAGGTATTAAAAAATAGACAATAAATTTTTATGTAGAGAGACATCAAAGAAATTTTAATTTACATCATATGTACAATTTCACGTATTTATAAGGATATTCCTGGATATATGTAAATAAATTTTTTGCCAGAATATATTATTAAAAAATGTAGAAGTCGAATCAACTCTTTTAAATTCAGCTTTTTAAAATGTAAAGGCAGTCTCTTTATCATCTATAGGGAATCAGCAAGGATGAATGAGAGAAGTATTTTATTTTTTCCAGAGAACATCTACATATTAATACAATTTGTATATGCTTTTACAATAAATGGTCTGGAATAAGGTTTCTCTCCCTTATGACAACCCAATCTCTTGAGTATATCTTTCTAATGTAAACTTCAAGTAAAGGAGCAATTTACACAGTTCATGGATCAGAATTTCTGCAGAGAATTGTGAGAACCTCTTATAAAAGCTGGGTTAAAAAAGTCAAATTAATTCCAAACGTTTTATGCTTCACTTAGTGTTTACCTTGCATTTTTATTCGTTACTGAGGAGAAATGGCTGTGTGTACATAAAGAGTTTTTCTTATGTCTAAATTCTACAATATCATATGTGCATTTTGACTGCTGACAGGCTAGCCTAATGGCATTTTGAATTATGTTTTTATTACATACTATTAGTAAGGACTGCTTAAGTTTACTTTTCATTAATATGCAGTTAGGCATTTTGTGCTGTTCATTGTTATTATATGTAACAATATTTACTTTTCTAGGCATAGAAATGAATCTCTTCTATCAAGATGAAAACTACAAATGAGTGTTTCCATGAAAGTCAGAATAAAGGTAAAGTTGAAAATTTTAACTGGTTCTAGAAATTTTGGAGAAAAGCAGCAGCTATGCTGGGTTAAGAAGTCTTTTAAGAGGAATAATTTGTGGAACAAATCTTTACAAAACCAGAACCTTCAAAGAGAGAATGCCAGATTTAAAAAATGATATATAATGTTTCTAGGTTGATTCCACACATGAACCCCATATTCCATGGATATGAAATATCTTTTTCAAAATCCATTCTTGTTTTGCTATTCTAGATCCACAACATACACTGATATATAATTCCATAAATCTAAAATTTATCTCAACTCTTCCCTCTCACTCACCTGCCAAATTTAATTGGTCACCATCTTATTAATTTCACCTCTGAAATTAGTCTTGAACTCATTCATCTCTTTCTCTTTATCAAGTTCCCCTGTTTTCTTCTAAATTAAAATAATTTCCTGAATAAATTCCCAATCTACGATTCTCTTAATTTCTGGCTGATATTTTATTGCATCTAGAATGATCTTTCTTAAAGGCAACTCTGCTAACGCATCTACCATATTACATGTCATGCAGTAGACCTTGAAAACCTACATCTAGGATCCCTAAACTTGGATAGCCATCAGAATCACAGGAAGAATAAAAAGTATAGATTTAGGAAGTCTGGATTGGAGCCTAGAAATTTTGCATTTTCAAAGCTTCTTAGGTGACAATAAGTGATAGTTTCCTAGGTGGTTTGAGGATTACCCTCTTTCCTAGAAGTGGGAGACAGTGATCTACAGAATGAAGAGCAAATTCCTTGGCATCATGCTCTCAGCCTTTCAATACATGGCCCCCGACTGCCTTTGCTCTCTCATCTCTGCCAATAACCCCAACAACCTGGTGCTCCAACCATGCTGAAATACCTTTTAGTTTCTTCAACTGTATGTTAAAGCAATTTTAAGTCTTCATTAGTATTGTTCCCATTGCCTGGCGTGCCTTCTCCATAATATCCACCTTGTGAAATCTATATTTTAAGACTCAGTTCAAACATCAAGCCTTCTAGAAATCTTTTCTCTATTTCCCCAAGCAAGAATAAGCAATTTATCTTGTGCATACCTTCATTATAATACTTAGATCAACTTGGAAGTTTACAAGTCACAGACACAAAAGTCTACAAGGCCAGGCTACTAATATAAATAACATAAATAACCGATAAAGTGAAGACTGTGGCAAACAGGAGTGTTTAAGCCTTATCTAAAGGGCAAAATTGTGCCTACAGTCCTTCATGGTAATGATCAATGAAGTTGATCAGCAACTGCTGTGTTTATTATTTTTCCAAGAAAATTCTCTCCCCTCCACACATGTGCATTCATACATATTATTATGAGAGAGCTCATGAGTTCTGAATTGGCAACTCTTCCTCCAAAGGCACTGTTCATCCTTCTATATCATGTCCTGTGCCTCAAAATGTTGACCTTTGTATACTGTATCTGTGAGATCCCTACAGTTTGGCCAATGGGAGGCACAAATAGGAAATTAGACTGAGGACAAGAAAATGAGGTCAAGGCTTTTATTCTCCTGCTCACCCCTCCACCTGCATATATTGGCTGTGTTCCTCTACTGAAGCCCAAAGCTCCTGCCAGGCATCTCTCTTCACACATTTCTCTGGGCTCCAGTAACAACTTCCGCTGGCTATTTTGAAAGCCTTCTCCAGGCTTGTAACAATATTAGTCAGGGTTCTCTGGAGAGACAGAATCAATAGTGTAGATAGATGATAGATAGACAGATAGATACGAGGGAATTTATTAGCAAATTTGACTCAGCGATTATGGAGGCTGAGAAGTCCCATAGACGATCTCCAAGCTAGAGATCCAGAAAGGCCAGTAGCACAGCTCAGTCCAAGTCTGAAGGCCTCACAACCAGGGAAAGAGATGGTGTAACACTCAGTCTGAGGCCAAAGGCCTCAAAGTCCAAGAGACCACTGGTACAAGTCCCAAAGTTCAAAGACCAGAGAATCTAGAGTTCTGATATCCATGGGCAGGAGAAGAAGGGCATCCCAGTCCCAGAAAAGAAAGACAAAGAACTCATCTTTCCTCTGCCTTTTTGTTCTATGCTGGTCCCAGCTGACTGGTTGGTGCCCGCCCACATTGGGGCAGATCTTTTCAGTCATCCCAATGATTCACACACCAATTTCCTGTTGATACACCCTCACAGATGAGATCTGGTAAAGAAATAATGCTTTAGCAGCTCTCCAGGTATCCCTTAATCTAAGTTGACACCTAAAATTAATCATTGTAAATCCACCCCAGGTCAATTTGACACCCATACTCATCTCCTTAAACCATAGTAAACTTTAAATAAAGACAATAACAAGGTTCCACCTATCAATCTAACATGATGCAGCTATCCTGCATACAAGCAAAAATCCACTAATGTCTTCCTCAGAAGAGAAGGTAAAGTCCTTGAGTGATGTTTACAGTTTGCTGATTACTCATAAACTAATGATATAAAATTAACAATATTTAAATGCTAATATAAAGTTGATGAATCTTATGTTACATGATAAATGAATGAGAGGAGCAAAAACCAAGATATTTGCTTATTATATGTATATATACACATAAACATATCTTTAACAAAATAAGGAGGAAATACTTATGACAATTACAATCCTTGTTTCTGTAACTGGTCACATGGTCATAGCTGGTATTTATAAGTACCTTCTTCTAGTACCCATTCTGTATTCTCTTTGCCTTCAGTAAACACCTCAGTTGGTTATGGTTCTTTACCTGGAAAGATAACACAAACCTTCATTCTGGAAGGGTCTGGGCCATTTGTAGTCCTGCCTGGACTGTGTTGTTATAATTTCCCACTCACCTTTATCACAGGGTATAGTAATACTAAGAGATGCCCTAAGAGATCTTATGTAATCTGACATATTCATCCTTATTGCCATTGTTGAGTAATAGTCTAATTTTTTCTTGATAATCTGGATCAATCGCCACTGCCAACACAGTAATTCTCTTCTTAGTCTGTTGACTCAGGGGCACGAAGAGACCAGAATGGCTGAGTGGCAGTCTGAACTTCCAGTTCAATGGACTCATTTATGTGTTTCTTAGTGGAAGCATTCCTCCTTCTGGAACTCTAGGGAGCAGAACATAAAGTCACCACAGGAACAGAAGCAATAATTTTGCTAGTGGGTCACTAGGAGTAATGGTGAGGTAGTGTCACTTGTATTTCTACTCTTTGATCTCTGGACCCATGAATCTCGGCCATGGGGGAAACAGAACCATATATTGGATGTTGATTCAGAGCATATGCAACCTTCTGGAGAACCTTGCTCCATTTCTGCAAAGTATTGTCAGCTAGATGGCACTGTAACTTAGTCTTCAAAAGGCCATTCACCTTTCTATCAAGCCAGCTGCTTCAGGATGATGAGGGACATGGTAAGACCACTGAATTCTGGTGCTTGAGCCCATTGGCACATTTCTCTGGTCCTGAGGTGAGTTTTGTGGTCAGAAACAATGCTGTGTATAATATCATGATGGTAGGTAAGGCATTCTGTAAGTCCATGGGTGGTAGTTTTGGCAGAAGCTTTGTATGCAGGAAGTGCAAAGGGAAGGCAGATCTATATCCAGAGTAATGTCTATTCCAGTAAGAACAAAAACCCTGCCCTTTTATGATGGAAGAGGTTGAATGTAAACCTGTCAGGTAACTGGCTGATTATCCTGGGGACTGGTGCCATCTTGGGGGCTCCATGTTGGTCTTTGACGCTGGTAGTTTGGGCACTCATCAATGGCATAACCAGGTTGACCTTGCTGAGTGGAAGTTTATGTTGCTTAGCTCATGCATCCACTCCATTCCTGCCACCATGGCCACATTGTTCATGAGCTTATTGGGCAATGGCAGGGATGGCTGGGGAAAGCCACCACCAGTTCTAAATCAACAGTATGAGTCATCCTATCCACTTGATTAGTAAAGTCCTCCTCTGCTATGATTACTCTTTGGTGAGCATTCACATGAGACACAAATACCTTTATGTCCTTTGCCAACTGAGAGAGGTTTATCTACATATCCCTTTTCCAAATTTTTTTCTTCTTTGTTTCTATGAGACAGGATCTCACTTTGCAGCCCAGGCTGGAGTGCATACAGTGGCATGATCATGGTTCTTTGCAGCCTCAACCTCCCGGGCCCAAGTGATCTTCCTACCTCAGCCTTTTGAGTAGCAGGGACTATAAGCACACACCACCATGCTCGACTAACTTTTTGTTTTTTGCAGAGATCGGGTCTCATCATGTTGCCTATGATGGTTTTAAACTCCTGGGATTAAGCAGTTCTCTTGCCTAGGCCTCCCAAAGTGCTGGGATTATAGGCATGAGCCACTGCACCCAGCCCCAAATTTTCTTTGTCATGTACTTCCCAATTGTCAGTTTGGTTCCTTCTCAGTCCCAAACTCTATCCAGCCAAACCATTGGCTACAGCTTATAAATTGGTATATAATTGCACATCTGGCCATTTCTCCTTCCAAGGAAAGTGTACTACCAGGTGTACTGTCTGAACTTCCACCCACTGAGAAGATTTTTCTTTACCACTGTCCTTCAGACATGTCTCAGTAAGGAGCTGTAATGCTTCAGTTATCCTCTTTCAGGTGGTGCCTGCCTATCATGCAGAACTGTCTGTAAACCAGGCCCTAGTCTTCTCTCCCTCTATCAACTGATCATACGATACTCCCTATGAGGCCATAGGTACAGGTTTGGAGAATGAGGGCAGTGTGTCAAGAGTGGGAACCATGGGCTCTTGGGCCACTTCTTCAAGTAACTTACTTATGCCTTCACTTGGGCCATACGGTCCAGCAGACCCAATGATATTTGAGGTGTTAGTGGCAGATGCTGTTTGGAGCCTTTGGCAGGCCTCTATAGGTGAATCACAGCACTGGCCTTGAGGATTTGGAGCAAGGCCCTGCCATCACCCACAGATAACTACTCTCCTTTTGAGAAACAGCTCTTGGCCTGTTACTGGGCTTTAGTAGAAACTGAACATTTGACCATGGGCCACCAAGTTACCACGTGACCTGAGATGACCATGTGGTCATGAACTGGGTGCTACCTGACCAAACACTTCATCAAGTTGGGTATGCGCAAAAGCATTTCATCATCAAATGGAAGTGATATATACATGACCAGGCCCAAGCAAGCTCCACAAATTATGTAGCTGATTCTTCTGACAGTCTTAGATCCTATTAGTCACACGGAAGACAGGAGATATGGCCTTGAGTCCATGAAAAGTAAAGAGTTTGAATTGATATTCTTGTGTATATCAACATCATTAGAAATCCACACTCTGAAATGGAGGACTATGAAGAAAATCTGCAGTAGCAAAGAATGATAGTAAGCAAAATCTTCTATCTCAGCCTGGGTCTTGTGTGGGAAACAATGAAATTTACTTGAATTTTTTTTAAAAAGAAAAGGCATGCCCTTATGCAGATATTGGGTTTGAAATAATTTCTCTTTATTTATAGTCAAGGAAATCCTAAACCAGGATAGTTATTCAATGATGCCAGAGTGGTGAGTATAATTTTCAAGTGATACCTTATTTGCTTACGATGGTAGGTAAGGCATTCTGTAAGTCCATGGATGGTAGTTTTGGCAGAAGCATTGTAGGCAGGAAATGCAAAGGGAAGGCAGATCTATATCCAGAGTAATGTCCATTCCAGTAAGAACAAAAACGCTGCCCCTTTTATGATGGAAGAGGTTGAATAAAACCAGCCTGTCAGGTATCTGGCTGATTAGCCTGGGGACTGGTGCCATCTTGGGGGCTCCATGTTGGTCCCTGATGCTGGCAGTTTGGACAATCATTGATGGCATAACCAGGTTGACCTTGCTGAGTGAAAGTTTATGTTGCTCAGCTCATGCATCCACTCCATTCCTGCCACCATGGCCACATTGTTCATGAGCTTATTGGGCAATGGCAGGGATGGCTGGGGAAAGCCACCACCAGTTCTAAATCAACAGTATGAGTTATCCTATCCACTTGATTAGTAAAGTCCTCCTCTGCTGTGGTTACTCTTTGGCGAGCATTCACGAGACACAAGTGCCTAAGGGCACTTGAGAGAAGCAAATAAAATCCTTAACTCAGACCCGATAGGATTTCCATAGGGAAAACTAGACATTCAAATGTGAGCCCATAATTCAAAATTAAAAACATAATAAAGAAGAATAAGACCTGGTGCAATGGCTCATGTCTGTAATCCCAGCACTTTGAGAGGCCAAGCTGGGAGGATCACTTGAGCTCAGGAATTAGAGATGAGCCTGGGCAACATAGTGAGTTTCACTTGCGTCTGTGTGAAGAGACCACCAAACAGGCTTTGTGTGAGCAACAAGGCTGTTTATTTCACCTGGGTGCAGGCGGGCTGAGTCTGAAAAGAGAGTCAGCGAAGGGAGATGAGGGTGGGGCCGTTTTATAGGATTTGGGTAGATAAAGGAAAATTACAGTCAAAGGGGATTTGTTCTCTGGTGGGCAGGAGTAGGGGTTGCAAGTTGCTCAGTGGGGGAGGTTTTTGAGCCAGGATAAGCCACGAAAAGGACTTTCACTATGTGATGGCATCACTTAAGGTAAGGACCGGCCATTTTCACTTCTTTTGTGGTGGAATGTCATCAGTTAAGGCAAGGACAGGCCATTTCCATTTCTTTTGTTGTGGAATGTCATCAGTTAAGGCAGGAACTGGCCATCTGGATGTGTAAGTGCAGGTCACAGGGGATATGATGTCTTAGCTTGGGCTCAGAGGCCTGACATTCCTGTCTTCTTATATTAATAAGAAAAATAAAATGAAACAGTGGTAAAGTGTTGGGACAGCGAAAATTTTGGGGGATGTTATGGAGAGATAATGGGCGATGTTTCTCCGGGCTGCTTCAAGCAGGATTAGGGGAGGCGTGGGAACCTAGAGTGGGAGAGAATAAGCTGGAGGAAGATTTTGTGGTAAGGGGTGATATTGTGGGACTGTTAGAAGAAACGTTTGTCATTTAGAATTATTGGTGATGGCCTGGATACAGTTTTGTATGAATTGAAAAACTAAACAGAATAAGAGAAGGAGAAAAACAGGTATTAAAGGTTTAAGAATTGGGAGGACCCAGGACATCTAATTAGAGAGTGTCTAAGGAGATTCAGCATAGTCTTGCCAGCAAAGATTATTTACTTCAAGAGTTAAGAGTGGCAGTTTGGGGATAGCACCAGGAGATATCAGCTGTGATGGCTTGGAGAAACAGTGTAAACCGGCAGTGTAAACAAGAGTAGGTCATGTAGGAGTAGTTGAGAACGGTGAATAGGAGTGTGACTAGACAGAAGATAGTAGGGATGACAAGTTTTTTGGGGCACAGTCTAAGTTGGTCTGGTGTGTGGAATGAGACTGGGGCTTAATAAAAAGGAGCATCTATACAGGAGCTCAAATGGGCTGTACCCTGTAGCATTCCAAGGACAGGCCTGAATTCTGAGAAAAGAAAGAGATAAAAGTATTATCCAGTCCTTTTCAAGTTGGTGGCTCAGCTTGGTGATGTGTGTTTTTAAAAGACCATTAGTCCGTTCTACCTTTCCTAAAGACTGAGGACTGTAAGGGATATAAAGGTTTCACTGAATACCAAGAGCCTGAAAAACTGCTTAGCTGATTTGATTAATAAAGGCCAGTCCACTATCGGACTATGTAGAGGTGGAAAGGCCAAACTGAGTAATTGTGTCTGACAGAAGGGAAGAAATGACAGTGGTGGCCTTCTCAGACCTTGTAGGAAAGGCCTGTACCTATCCAGTGAAAGTGTCTACATAGATCCAAGAGGTATTTTAGTTTCCTGACTCGGGGCATATTGAGTAAAGCCAATTTGCCAGTCCTGGGCAGGGGGCAAATCCCTGAGCTGGAGGTGTAGGGAAGGGAGGAGGCCTGAATAATCCCTGAGAAGTAGTAGAATAGCAGATGGAACACTGAGAAGTTATTTCCTTGAGGATAGATTTCCATGATGGAAAGGAAATGAGAGGTTCTAAGAGATGGGCTAGTGGCTTGTAACCTACATGGAAGAGGTTATGAAATGACGACAGAATAGAATGGCCCTGTGAGGCTGGAAGGAGATATTTTCCTTGGTCTAAGAACCATTTGCCTTGTGTGGGAAGAGATTGATAGGTGGAAGTTTCAGCGGGTGAGTAGGTGGGAATGACTGATGTGAAGGAGAAAAACTGGCCATGAGGGACAGAAGTTGGAATGCTAGCTGCTTGTCTAGCCACCTTATCAGCATAAGCATTGCCTAGAGCAATGGGATCTGACGCCTTTTGATGCCCCTTGCAGTGAATGACTCCAGTTTCCTTTGGAAGTAAAGCTGCTTTGAGACATGTTTTTTTAATTAAAGAGGGATTAATGAAAGAGGACCCTTGTGTAGTGAGGAAACCTCTTGCATGGTGGTGCAGGATATGGAAGGCATATTTAGAGTCAGTATAAATATTGATGTGTAGTACCTTTGCAAGAGTGAGGGCTTGACTTAAGGCAATGAATTCGGCTTGTTGAGAGGTAGTGGAGTGGGGCAGAGCTGTAGCCTCAGTGATAGATGTGGAAGAACTATGGCATAGCCTTCCTTTGCTGGTGAGTGGTGATTAGGCCTGGAGGAACTGCCATCAATAAACCAAGTGTGATCAGGGTGAGGAACAGGGAAGAAGGAAGTGTGGGGAAATGGGGTGAACGTCAGGTGGATCAGAGAGATGCAGTCATGAGGGTCAGGTGTGGTATCAGGAATAATGTGGGAGGTCGGATTGAAGTCCGGGCCAAGAACAATGGTAATTGTGGGACTCAACAAAGAGTGAGTACAGCTGAAGGAGCTGGGGAGCAGAAAGTATATGTGTCAGGTGTGAGGAAGAAAATAGATTTTGGAAGTTATGAGAACTGTAGAGAGTGATTTGAGCATAGTTTGTGATTTAAGGGCCTCTAAAAGTATTAGGGCAGTGGCGGCCACTGCACGCAGACTTGAGGGCTAGGCAAAACAGTAAGGTCAAGTTGTTTGGATAAAAAGGCCACAGGGTTTGGTCCCAGTTCTTGTGTAAGAATTCCAACTGCACAGCCCTGCACTTCGGTTTTGGGTAATGAAAAGGGTTGGGATGAGTGAGGGAGAGCTAGGGTGGGGGCAGTCTCTAAAGCTGTCTTCAAGGAATGGAAAAATGAGTGGGGAAAGGATTTAGGATCTATGGGGTCAGCTAGATTTCCTTTTGTGAGTTTATATAATGATTTTGTTAGAATGGCAAAACCAGGTCTCTAAAGGCGAAAGTATCCAACCATGCCCAGGATGTAGAAGGTGTTGGGGTTTGAGAGATCAGTCAGACACGAACAGCAGGGAGAGCACGTGTGTTTTTATGAAGAATTATGCCGAGGTAGGTAACGGATGGAGAAGAAATTTGAGCTTTGGAGGGGGATACCTGATATCCTTTGGAGAATAAATGCTGAAGGAGCAGAAGTGTGTCTTGTTGGGAAGATTCAAAGAAGGGGCTACAAAGAAGAAGGTCATCAATATATTGAATAAGGTGAGAAGCAGAAGGGTGGAAAGAAAGTAAATCATGAGAAAGAACTTGGCTGAAGTAATGAGGGCTGTCCCTGAAACCTTGCGGCAGCACAGCCCAGGTAAGCTGCTGGGACTGATGTGTGTCAGGGTCAGTCCAGGTGAAAGCAAAGAGAGGCTGGGACGAAGGGTGCAGGGGAATAGTGAAAAAAGCATCTTAAAGATCAAGAACGGAATAGTGAGTTGTGGAGGAAGGTATTGAGGACAAAAGAGTGTACGGGTTGGGCACTACAGGGTGGACAGGCAAAACAATTTGGTTGATAAGGTGCAGATCCTGAACTAATCTGTAAGACTTGTCCGGTTTTTGGACAGGTAAAATAGGGGAATTTTAAGAAGAGTTTATAGGTTTTAAAAGGCCATGCTGTAACAGGTGAGTGATAACAGGTTTTAATCCCTTTAAAGCATGCTGTGGGATGGGATATTGGCATTGAGCGGGGTAAGGGTGGTTAGGTTTTAATAAGATGGTAAGGGGTGCATGATCAGTCGCCAAGGAGGGAGTAGAGGTATCCTATACTTGTGGGTTAAGGCTGGGGGGATACAAGAGGACGCAAAGGAGGCTTTGGATTGGGAAGAAGGACGGCAATGAGATGTGGCTGTAATCCAGGAATAGTCAGGGAAGCAGATAATTTAGTTAAAGTGTCTCGGCCTAATAAGGGAACTAGGCAGGTGGGGATAACTAAAAGGATTGCTTAAAAGAGTATTATCTAAGTTGGCACCAGAGTTGGGGAGTTTTAAGAGGTTTAGAAGCCTAACCGTCAATATCCACAACGTTACGGAGGCAAGGGAAACAGGCCCTTGAAAAGAAGGTCATGTGGAGTGAGTAGCCTCCGTATTGATGAAGAAGGGGATGGACTTACCCTCCACTGTGAGAGTTACCTAAAGCTCGGCGTCCGTGATGGTCTAGGGGGCTTCCGAGGCGATCGGGCAGTGTCAGTCTTTAGCCGCTAAGCCGAGAAAATCTGGGAAGGAGTCAGTCAGAGAGCCTTGGGCCAGAGTTCCAGGGGCTCTGGGAGTGGCTGCCAGGTGAGTTGAACAGTCCGATTTTCAGTGCAGTCCTGCACAGATGGGATGCGGCTTAGAAGGAATCCTGGGCTGCGGGCATTTCTTGGCCTGGTGGCCAGATTTCTGGCCCTTGTAGCAAGCTCCTGGGGAAGGCGGGCCTGGAGGAATGCCTGGCCACTGAGGTTTAGGTGTTTGGAAGTTCTTGTGTGCTGGAGATGTGGCTGGGGTTTCTCTCACAGTGGAGGCAAGGAATTGCAACTCAGAAATATGTTGCTAGTTGGCTGCCTCTATTCTATTATTGTACACCTAGAAGGTTAATTAAGTCCTGTCGGTTCGAATCTGAGTCAAGGCACCAAATTTCACTCACGTCCATGTGAAGAGACCACCAAACAGGCTTTGTGTGAGCAACAAGGCTGTTTATTTCACCTGGGTGCAGGCGGGCTGAGTCTGAAAAGAGAGTCAGCGAAGGGAGATGAGGGTGGGGCCGTTTTATAGGATTTGGGTAGATAAAGGAAAATTACAGTCAAAGGGGATTTGTTCTCTGGTGGGCAGGAGTAGGGGTTGCAAGGTGCTCAGTGGGGGAGGTTTTTGAGCCAGGATAAGCCACGAAAAGGACTTTCACTAGATGATGTCATCACTTAAGGTAAGGACTGGCCATTTTCACTTCTTTTGTGGTGGAATGTCATTAGTTAAGGCAAGGACAGGCCATTTCCATTTCTTTTGTTGTGGAATGTCATCAGTTAAGGCAGGAACGGGCCATCTGGATGTGTACATGCAGGTCACAGGGGATATGATGTCTTAGCTTGGGCTCAGAGGCCTGACAGTGAGATCCTGTCTCTACTACAAAAAAAAAAAAAAAAAAAAAATAGAGTGGTGTGGTGGTGTGCACCTGTAATCTCAGCTACTCAGGAGGAAAATTTGAAATAAAATGGAAAGAGAATGGTCATTGGTCGGAGTAAAGTGAAGCTGGAAAAAATATTTTCTTGTTACTATTTGTGTGATATTGTACAATTTGTTTCCTGACCCTCAATTTTCTTAATCGATGTGTGAACAATATTTTTTTCTAATTATTATGTAAGAATTTAATGAGACACATAATTTCTTCATGTAATATGCTCATGTGACTCATAATTTGCTATATATTTTTAATTCCCTTTCTCTTAAAATACAAGATATCATTCATTCATTCCTTCATTCAAGTAGAAGCACCTGCTAGGTTTTACTGCTTATACTAATTAAAACACCAAAATCTTTAAACCTGTTTTCTGTAAAGACCCCCAAAGAAAATAAAATATGTATATAAATGAGTTGTCCAATGCAGATCACATCATAATTAATATAATTCTGTCCACTAAATTATGTTCCTAAGAAGCTGTAGTTCCCAAGCTAGCAATGAGATAATCTCTTGAAGCATATTACTATGAATTAAGAAATAAAGGGGAGAATACATAGCAGAAAAAAGAGCCCCAAATATGGAGTTAAATCAGAAGGAGTCAAATTCTAATTCCATGCCAATTGGATAGGCTTCCCCAGTCTTCGTTGAGTAGCTCTCCATATGTCTCCAATTTAAACCAGGCCACTCCCAACAGGAGCTCTACCTCAAAGAAGCCTGAGAAATGGCTGGATGTCAGCGTCCTCAGGGTACTTAAAATACATTTGCTCTGACAGGATCTTGAACACCTGCAGTTATTTCAAAGGAATTTTGATCCAACAATAATTCACATAATTTATCATCTAGAGATGCCAAAGATTCTTTGAAAAACTATGCTGTAGTTAGCAAAAGAAAAAAAAAAGTGATGGTGGGTGGCATTATTTTCACATAGGATGTTTTTACAGGCGTCATTACATTCTGTTTTTACTTTCTAGTCTTTGTTTCTCCATAGTTGAAACGTTGACTGTGGATGCATTTTTGAACTTTATTGTGTGTTTACAGTGAACACATACAAAGGAGCTATTCTTTTCTTTCAAGGGACCTGGGCTTTCAGTTTTGTTGTCATCTCAGATGAGAGCATATCTGGGAGTCTCACCTTAATAACATTTATAATTTTGAGAAATTCCATGATTTTTCTTTTAACATAATCACACTGAGATTTGAAAATATTTAATGCATCTGAGAAGAAATATGTTTAGTCAGAAAGAAAAAGGGTTTGGATTCTTCACAGTTCCAGTTGTAAAATAAATGTCTTTCACCCAAATTTAGGGCTCTGGGCAAGCCGGGACAGAAAGGACAGTGTGTTGTGATTGCCTTTGTGAAACCAGTCAGATGTGCTCAAGGGGAACAACTGGGGAGAAACTAGCAGTCTTGACATTGTGGATTGTGGGGAACCAGGTTTGTTTGAGACAAGCTAGGGAACTATTGGATCCAGTTAGTATTCAGAGAGAGTGAGAGAATTGATGCTTCACATAGGTAGACAGATATATATTAGAGCTGATGAAACCAAATCTACAAAAAGGCTCCAGGTCGTCATTAGAGGAAAAGTTAATTAGAAAATGTGCTTTGAAAGTTAATTTCTTCAATAGTTACCTAACTTCTACCTTTGCATTAAATAGAAACACGTTTATTAAATAGACAGAAGGCAGTTGTCTGCTGTCATTAAAAAACTTTTTAAAAACAAAAATATATATATTGATTCCCCTGAGAGCTGTTTGGCTGCTACTCTCATAGCAGCACATGACTGAGATAAGTCTACTATTGCTGTTAAGCTAGTCCTCAGTGGAAACCACTGAGCATAGGATTTCAGCTTTCAGGGTGAAGTCTATTTCCTGGAGAAATAGGGAAACCTCTATATTTTCCCCTTTCTCAGATTTTTCTTATTTAACAGAAATGATACTCCATAAGAATAGAATTACCAAATATTAGTGTTCTTTCTAGCAGGTTAAATAATGAGCATTATTCTGACTCTACATCCTGGAAAAACGTGTTCTTTTGTAGATTTGCATGAATCAATCAGGATTCAGAAAGGTTGGTTAAAAGACATAGGATACACAAAAATAAAATCCCATTTTCAGATTGGATCAACTTGCCGTGGAAATTATTGCCAACACCATTTTTGTGTAGCTCTTCCAAACCTCAATTTGGCTTTCTTGCTTGGAAACATATAATTGCACAAACTATGCTCCCCAGAGACTCTTTCCTGCACCTGAAAAAAATCCAGTTATGCCCATAGACATGAACAAAAGAGCCTGGATAGCCGAAATGAATCTCTCTTCCAAATGGGTAAAGGGACTCAGGCAGTGGCACATTGAGGTATTAAACATGTACTTTTTTTTTTTTTTTTTTTTTTTTTTTTGTGCCACATTGGTTGACCTACCAGAAAGCAGAATTGAAGAACGTTGTGGTTTTACTTGGGAGGTGGGTTCAAAAGTTTTGTGCTGCTAAATGGTATGGATAATTTGTATTTTATTTTATGATGAAAAATAGACTTATCCTGACTGAAACCTATTAGCAAAAACCGTTTCCAACTTTTCAGCGAGGTTCTATTGAATCAAGTGCTTTAAGTTGATCTTCAGTTTCTGGCTTCAGAAAAAAATACCATGTCCATTCTGAAATGGAACAAAGTTTAAACACAGCTTTCTGGGTGGTTTGACACAATTCTAAACTAAAGACTTGTGCACTCCCAGCATGACCAAGATTACCTCCCCACCTCCTGCTGTTTCTTTATGGTGGCCCTTGATTGCAAACCTGCTATTACAGCCTTCTGGAATCCTTAACCCTTTCAAAGTAGTTTTTTTTCCTTCCTGTCTTTCTTAGTTTGCTCCATGTTTTAGAGATGGGCCTTGCTGAATCATCTCAGAATTTGTGATTTTTGTAGACCTGTCACACACTCTAGGCTTTCATGGTACAATGAAGTTTATTACATTTTAATTTTAAATCATATTTTTATTATGAAAGTCTGCCTCAGATTTTATGAGTAAAATGAGTGTTGGTTCAGAGCATGGGATCTAGGGCCAAACAACACTACCTGGGTTCGAATCCATGCTTTCCTTGTTAGCTATAGTATGTTTTTTGGACTGTTTTGTCTTCTCTAATTAGTTTTTTCATGTGTAAAAAGGTTCAAAACCAAAGCTACCTCAGAGAGTTGTGAAGAGCAAATAAGCCAATGCATGTAAAGTGCCTAGAACTGTGTGTGGCACATATGAGCTCCAGAAATGTTAGCTATTAGTGACCAAAAGTAGAATGTGATGTTTCAGGTGTGGGAAAGAGAAAACTTTTCAAAATTTAAATGATTCTCAGAATCCTCTAAGTGATTGATACGGACCATCTAGTCACATTGGTAAATGTCATTAAAGTCCAAGATTGGAGGTATTTAAGTTTCTTTTTGTGTACAGTGGGAATAGATATTTTCTTATAAAGATTTAGAAGCAGCCAAACATACCTATCATATAAGAATTGACCATATGAAAGTATTGGGGGGGAAAAAACTATAACTAGTTATCGAATGTGTGTTTCCTCCTAGGATTGTGAAATCAATGATACTCTGAGATATGCAGGGATATAGCTCCCTGCTGCCCCATAGTGGCAGCTGTTGTCAGTACAGTTTCCTCCCTGCAGGTGGTCCATGGGGTTCCATGGAAATTCAACCAGGAGATTGCTAGGAAGGTAAACACAGCCTACTCTATCCTTATCAGTAAAGGCCAGTGGGAATAACAGATAAGAAGAAAAGAAACAAGATCCCACCCACATAAGAAAAGAAACCTAAGTAACAGAAAGAAGTATCCTGTGAATTATGTTGCCTGAGAAAAATGCCATTAATCCAAATGGCATGAAAGAGTGGCCCTAAATTGCTGCGAGCCTACATGAATTACTGCAGATTGGCTCTTGAAAACCTGCTACTTTATTTTCACTGTCTGTTTGTCTGTCTATCATCTAAATTATTTTTCAAGTAATACTACCCTTATAGTATGTAGGGTCACTCTGAAAGCTAGTAATTTGGTGACACTTCAAGCCATTATATTTGAAAAACATTTTTTATTCTTTATTTAGAAAAGAGGCTGAGCTTACAAAGGCAAGCCATGATGCATGGTACTGAGAATCATAGCTACCTTAGCCTCTTCTCTGCCCTCCTCAGCAATTCAGCTCTGCTCCAAACTTGCATTTCCTACTCAGCAAAGTGAAAGTTCTATAAGTAAGTCAATTCCCCATTCTTAGAAAGCAATTTGTGATCATCTGCTGTTTATAGACAACATTACCTATCAATACCAAGCAGCTTATCAAAGTGTTAACTCTGCACATATAGGTCTCTAATAAGGGTCCTGCTTGGTAGATACTTCCATATCTCACTGTAATTTCAGTTAGATTTTGGCAACTGCTAGTTGTTAGTGTCTTAGTTGCCTGTCTGTGCTTTCCTCAGGCTTCGAAACTTGGATTTTATCATCTGTCATGTTCCCACATCCTATATGTTGCCAGATTTGGTCCATCTGGTCTTGCAATGTGACCTCCCACCATGCTTTTCTCTCCATTCCCCTGACACTGCCAAAACCCAAGCTCAATTACATCTCATCCAAATTTTGCCACAGCCTTAAACTCATCTCCCTCCCATCCTCTGTAAAGAAACAATGTGGTAGATTGAAGATATTATGTGTTTTGGAGTCAGAGAAACCTCAGTTTGAATTCCAGTTTCACCACTTACTTTGCTGTGTGATCTTTGGCAATTGATCTTAATATGCATCTTAAAAAGGAGAAATAATAATCTCTTCAAAGAATCTAACATCCTGTTTGGCACAGTGTTGATACTTTGAAATGCCAGTTACCATTTTCCTTTCCCTTCTCTGTGGAAGATTCAAGGGCAGGCTAGAAGAAACCATCTCCTTGGTTACAGGTAATAAAATAGTGCATTTTAAATTACAGAGAATTTAAAGTCAACTGTGTAAATAACTAAAAGAACATTTGTTTGTTATTATATCCTGCACTTATAACCCTAAATAATGTCAGTGATAAAATGCTTCTCTTCTAAAAAATCCTTTTTTGGTGTATGTTCTAAAGAATAGCTGCTATTGTTGTTGAGTTTCAACAGTAACATCAATTTCTAGTAGCTTAAAATCAACACATTTATGTTACTTACCTTTTGATAAGGTTTGGCTGTGTCCCCACCCAAATCTCATCTTGAATTGTAGCTCCCACAATTCCCATGTGTTGAGGGAGATACCTAGTGAGAGGTAATTGAATCATGGGAGTGGGTCCTTCTCATACTGTTCTCGTGATGGTGAATAAGTCTCACGAGATCTGATGGCTGTATAATGGCGAGTTTCCCTGCACAAGCTCTCACTTTGCCTGATGCCATTCATGTAAGAGATGACTTGCTCCTCCTTACCTTCTGCCATGAATGTGAGGCCTCCCCAGCCATGTGGAACTGCGAGTCCATTAAAACTTTTTCCTGTATAAATTACCCAGTCTCGGGTATGTCTTTATTAGCAACATGAAAACGGATGAATACACTTTCAATAAACACTGTATTGTACATAGGCATTAATCCAGAGGACTTTCAGTTATACAGCTCACCCCAACACACAGATGCAGTCTTTGCCCACAGAGAACATACATAGCAGGTTGGAAGTATGCAAGCACGTTCCAGGCGTGATTCAAGTATTAAAATCTTGTAGTACTACCTATTCCTGCATTTAAACAGTTGATCTGAAATGAACAATTATAACTCAGGGTCTGCGAAGATAAAAAAGCAGAATTTGAATTAATTCCATTTCATGACCACTAAGAGTTATTTGCATTTAAATTTTTGGAAATTATGGTGAAATAGGATTTTTATGACTCTTTGCCAAACTTATGTCTGAGACTGTTTGAAATGACCTGTAGTATATTGGTTGCTTCAGATAAAATAAAATTTTCAAACTTAACAAAACATGTTCTTTAGTCAACTTTGAATGAAGAGAGATTGATAAATATAGCTATATTTGCTATGGAACAGGAATATGAAAAACTATTGATTTTGATAAAGTTGCAGAAATCAAGGCTCTTAACAGAAACTGTAATGTTAATATTCATTATTGTGTCAAATCAACATGTATGTATAAGATTTTTCTCTTTTTCCAAATATATTTCAGACATTTACAAGTGTATACCATAATACATAATATATATTGCTCTCTTTTACTGACCTTGTTTTTAATTTTTTTAGTGGTATAACTACATTGTAAAGTTTTAGAAAAGAAAATCTTAATGGTTCCATTTCTTTTCTAGCCATTGTCCTTATTTATCTCATTTTATGTTTATTACTGAAAATAAGTTTGTTATAAAGAGGAGGTAGGTGTTAAAAAGTGATGCACTTTATGTGTCAAATATAGCACCAACCCATCTTAACTCCAGACCTCTCTCCTCAATTATTTTCAAATATTAATGTCACTTATTTTTCTTGAGGCACAAATCTGATCATGCCATTTGTCTGTCAAATATTTTCTGGGGCATATTCTTTCATGCCGAAAGAAAGTTGCATAAAACTGCATTAGTGTGTGGTATTCATGGATTACCACCTCCTTGGGAATGCCATCTCCACATCTTCTTTTCCTGTGTCCGTAACTACTTGCAAGTCCACAAACAGGCCCTTTCAGGCCCTGCCTCCCACGTGTGCATATTGTTAACCTCACCTGGAATGCCTGGGCTTCTTCTTTCTTCATCTTCTCTAATCCTGTACTGGACAAACATCAGATTTGGGCTGTCCTTTCATAAAACCTCTCCTGATGCTCCCAGGGGAAAAAAAAGAAAAAATCATACTCCTTTCCTCAGAATTTTCAGAGCTCTTGGGTTATGGGAATTATCTTTCTCCTCTAAATCCCTTCATCCCTTGTGGTTTTTGTATATTTCTATTATATTATAATAACATTTATATTTCTTTTTTTTTTAAATTTCTCCTTGGGGTAAAAGCTCCTAAAAGGCAAACTTTGTATCTTGTTTATCTGATTCAGCGAACCAACAAGGCTACTTGAATAGGCATGGTGCTTCTTCTGCTTCAGTTTGCCCTTGCTGGATCCCCTGAAACTCCTAGCTGAGTGGTTCTCATTTAGCCTGGGACCTGAGGAAGCCCTGAAGTTTTGCATACAACTGGGTGTTCACATGTATAGCTGTCAAATGAGCTGGACTCAAAGGGATTTAATCAGCTGCCATCCTTTCAAGCATGTCCAGTGGGCTAGTTTTTCTTGCCCTTGGATATAATTTTGGCAATTTTCATAAACTTTCTGATTCTTTTCAATCATAGCTACAATCTTATTTCAGAAACTGTAAAGTCCTCACAATGTTGAATTTTACCTGAGTCTTGTGCTATTGGTAAACAGTGATGGTTAAGAAATTCTCCCACTGTTTTGTGTTCTGGCAAGTAGCTCTTTGGACATTACCACCCTGCCCCCTGTGACAGAGAAGACTCGATGACTCGACGACTCTTTGTTTACCTATGACGCAGACTGCAAATTCTCATTCTTTGACTTAGAAATAATTCATTGAACTACCTGTCCCTACTGGTCAATCAGAACAAAATACTTATTAACCAAACTTTTGTTGAGTTTCTCCCTTTCCTCCAGGGCCCTGAGCTCCCCTCTCCCCAGCCTGAGCTGCATACAAGGTCTCCTGAGAGTAGGCTGGCTTCAAGGCAAAACATTCTCTGATCATACCATTCTTCCATCCACTTGTCAACACTGGTTCTTCCTAGCCTTGTCTACTCCTCCCGATAGCAGATACACTCTTTGCCTAACCCTTGAGATGCTTTCATATCTTACCGTCAGAGTGTTCTCCCTACTGTAATCATCCCATGCATCTATTGCAATAGGCCCTTTTCTTACCTTGCAATAATCCTTTGAAAGAAAGTCTTTCCTTACAAAGTCCAGATACGTGTTGTATTTGACAGTCCAGACCAGAGTAACAATCAAAACTGCAAACTCTGGTAATTTAGAGCTTCCCTCTGCCCTAGCTTTGAATGGCTTTAAGTCTGGAAAGCCCATTGTCTTTTTTTCTCCTCTCTTTGCCAGTACTTCACAATTTACTGGCTAAGATTCTGATTCTTTCACACCTGGCTGTGGGAAAGGCGATTTGTGAAAGAGACTTTGGCAGGTATTGTTGAAATTTGGTATTGGTGGCTCACTAGGGCTTTTTCTTCTTGGTACATTTTTTGTGGGTTTCCAGGAAAGTTCCACTTCTGGAAATATCCAGTGTCACCTTCCCTCATACAGCCAGCCACCTCGGCCCCAGGCCTTGGAAGTCTACCTTTTTGGGGGGTCATTTTGCTCACTGACATCTTTCCCCACAGATAGTACTACTGGGCAGAGCCCTTTTAAAGGGAGCCTAGGCCAGTTTCCTCCTGTGCTGCCCTTTGGCTCAAAGGACTGCTTACCTATCTTGGCAGAAAAGCATTTTATTCCCAATTCTCCCCTTTCTCTGCATTGCTGCTCCCAGCCACTCAGGATCTTTGTATTTCTCAGTCATGACATAAAGCCTATTTCCCCGTGTCTCCCATGCAAGTACTCTGAGTGGATCTCTTGGAGCCCTACTACTTGGCTCAACTTCTTCCCTTCCCCACCTGAAGCAATGAGGAAAACACCTCAGCCCGACCTCCTTGCAGCATTCTCTCACCTTCTGTTAATATTCTCTTCCCCTGAACCTCTGTATTACCTCCAGCTACACGAAGCATAAAGAGTTAGGGTTTTTGCAAATCCTGCATAGGTAGTGTAGTACCTTAGTTTGGAACATGGAGATATGTGGTATCTACCTTTGGGCCTTTGAACCTCTGCCAAAACTATGCAGGAAAACTCCCTTTTACATATAGTCATTTATTTATTTTTCTGAAGCAATTTGGTCAAAGGTGTCAACACATTCTTAAAAATGATCTCCAATCCGAAGAATGTTAAAACCGATGGGTCATACTAGATGGCCTATCATACACCTTCACGTCTCCTGTTCTTCACTCAGCCTGGTAAGCGCTTATTCTTTCTTAATTTAATATGTTTCTCTTCATCATTTGAGACCTGGTAATAGCACCCTTTCTTCTCTAAAGTCACTCCTTCCCCTGTCACTCCTCCATCTTAAAGAACAAATTCCTGCCTTCCATGTGCTACCAACCAATGTTACCCATACCTCTGCATGACATATCACTTTTAGTTAATTCTTTAACTCAACATATATTGACTGAGTGCCCCAGATGTGCCAGGATCTGTGTCAAGCAATGAGGATGTGCAAGGTGGACATGGTCGCTGACCTCATGGGATGTTTGCTCCTCTCCTTGTTTATTTATTGTTTTGAAGAGACAGAATCTTGCTCTGTTGCCCAGGGTGGAGTGCAGTGACACAATTATGGCTCACTGCAGGCTCTAACTCCTGGGCTCAAGTGCGAGCCTGGCTAATTTTCTTTCTTTCGATATTTTTTTTGTAGAGATGAGGGTCTCACTATGTTACCCAGGCTTGTGCCTCAGCCTCCCAAAATGCTGGGATTGCAGGTGTGAGCCACTGTGCCCAACGAACATTGTCTCTTCTGCTATATCAGGAGTTCCTTGATGGGAGAGTTTTCTGTTTATTAATCTTTAATCCTTGCTATGTGGCTTATAGGAATGCTCAGCATATTTACTAAATAAATTAATTAATGGACATACACACAAAACCTTAAATGTGTTGACTTTTGTGACCCTGAATATAACAAGCTTGTTTAAACTGATCAGGCAAAAAAGATGATAAATGTCTCAGAAGAAAGAGGAAGATTCACGTGATCTGAAAAAAGCTTGCGAAACTAACTTCATGTTGAAGGCCCAGAGTTTCTGGCCTAGGAGGTGTTGTGGTTTTGGAATGATTGTTGAATGACCAACAATCATTCCAGAGAGATACAGTAGAAGGAAGTCCTGCTACTACATTTTTGTCACATTCTTTAGCATTTAAAATGGTAGAGCACCGTTGATAAATTTTGTGATACAACATTCGACCAATATTTAGTGAGTACCTACGACATGGGAAAATGTGTACTTAGCAGTGGTGACAATCAAATCAATTATCTACCCTAAAAAATCTTACAACCTGATGACAAAAAAAAGAAGCAAAAAACTATATAATATAAAGCAAAATATATATATCAGATAAATGTGTAAATGATGGTATGGGAGGTTCCAGTGGTGGAAAATAATCACATAGATGATGGTTCTGGAGAAAAAAACTTCCCAAAGATGATACCATTGGAGCTGAAACTTGGAAACTGTATAAACTGTGAAAGGCAGAGTTCTTCAGGCAGAAAAGAACAAGAACAAAAGCAGGAAGATGAGAAAGTGCAGCTTATATTAATTGATCTGTGGACATTTATATGCAAACGTTTTTCAACATTAAGCATTTCCTGTGTAGTTTGTCATTGGTTTCTAAGTACTCACTTTAGTCGCTAAAGAACAAAGTGATCCCTCTATAGCTTGAGGTACCCTTGATGACCTTATAGAGCAGTCACTCTGGGGTATGTTTAAAGACTTCGGGGAAGCCAGGGGCTTTCCTTCTCTTTGGTGTCTGCGTTTACTTAGTGGGAAGCAGAGCATATGTTCAAATTTCTTATTTAAAGCAAAAAATTTGCAACAGTTTTCGTCTTGTAGCTAAAGTCTTTTCATGTTTTAAAATTGCCATAGACTCTGTGTATAGAGTCACTAAAACCAGATCTGGGTCAGTAAGTTTTTGGGATCACATTTAAACTCAGGGACCACCACTCACCCGGCCTGGGAAGGGTCATGGCTTTATCAGTCACATACTTGAATCAGAATCAAAATAGTTTTCCTCTTAGCTTAGCCTTTTTCTCCTACATTTATCTGCATTCTCCTGTGTTGATTTCTTTGTGTTTTTGTAATCTACTTCTCTCTAAATTTTTTTTTTGGCATACTTCCACTTTGTAGTCTGTCTCCATAAACCTGGGAAAATGGACACTTGCCTGTTTTATTTCTCTCAGTCTTTAAATCTGATTGCTGCTCAACTGGTACGGCCGGTTCACATTACTCACTTAACCCCCCTGTGGTGTAGTGCCCTGGTAATAGCGGCCACTTATTAAATTCCTTACCAAGTGGCAGTCTTTGGGCTAGCTAATTCACATCATTTATTTCACTAATCCTCATTTTAATCCTTAAAGTAGATAATATTTGTTCATAGATGAGAAAACTAAGGCTCAGGGAAATTAAGCAAAATTCTTAGCAAGCATCAGGGCAGAACATTCTAACACAGTCTACCTGCCTCTGAAGCCTCTTTCTCTGTATGATCCTTGAGATTCATGGTGTGCAGTTAAAGTTGGATGTATTAAAACAATTCACCATATAGAAAAAGGAATTGATAAATACATAGGGGGAATATAGATTCAAATAGCTATATTGAGCAATAGGTAGTCATTTTGTTTAGACTACTGCCATAAGTGTTACTACAGCTCATCTCTCCTTTTTGTGTTTTTTTCTGTCACTGTGCTCAAAAAACAGGACTAGTGAAATACAGTTCAGAAATTACTTGCACCCACAGGATGAGCTTAGACAGCCTCCCATCTCTACTTCCTTCTCTGCAGATGAGGAAACTGAGGACGGGGAGGCTAAATCAGTGCCTGAGGTAACATAGATGATGGTAAAGGAAGACTGGAAGATGAGTTCCTGACCTCTACCACAGTATGTTACCAAAACATACAGAAATTCTTGTTGAGACAAAACTCAAGTCCATGCAATCCAATTGTGGATTATTGTAGAATTAGCTATAAAATACATGTAAATATCAGGTACATAATTTTCTCCTTCATTTATTCATCATATTTACCCATTTCATCTCCTTTTTATTCTTACGTACAGAATTCTCATTCCATTCTCACATTTTCTCTTTGGCATCTATAACTGTTCAGTTGTTTCTTAAGTGTCAATCTTGATATAGAATATATTTATAACTTATTTATTTTTGCTAACTTCAATAAGATGTGTTTATGTTTTTCTCTACACATCCTTTTATGTGGTTAGCTTTTGTGATACCATATTAGTGTTATCACTAATTCACTTTTGGATAATTCACTTTTGGAATTATTTCTAATGTTTGATTATTTTTGGCTTGTTAGATCTGTCTTTTTTCCTTCTTTGGTATTTTATATTAGCCTGTCATTTTTTCATTGTTATGTAATCTATCATCATCCACTTTTTATTTCCATAAAACAAGCACTGTTGATGCATTTTGTCTTTCCTAAATATTAGCAGCATAGGTGCTATGTTCAAAATGTGAGCTGTGGGCTCAATACTTGCCTCCATCAGTAGTTAGCTGGACAACTGGACAACTGAGGGCAAGTTACTTAATCTATTACTTCTTTAGTTTCTTCAGCTGTAAAATGTGGATAATAGTGATCTCATTTCATATATTTGTGAGGATTAAATGAGATAACATATTTGAATCCATTATGTAAAAATGCATTCTCAATTTTAAATTGTATCCCAAAACATTCATTTTGACGATATTCAAGAAACAGATATTCTCCCCCTCTTTCTACATGTATATATATATTTTCTGCAGCTATCTCTACATTTATGTACATTATTCTACATGTATATATATTTTTTCACGGATATCTCTAGAACAATGATAAGAGATATATTTAGAATTCTTTATAATCCTACTACTATCTTATGAAATCAACTTAAATTTTTTTTACATAATAATAATCATAGGATGGCTACATTTGGAATTCTCCTTGTTCATGCAATAATTATCATATTTCTTAAAATGTTAGATTTCAAACGTATAATTTTAGTGCTATATAATACTCCTAGGAGTTCATAATTTGCCATTTATCTTAATTTTACCCCTTGTCATTCAACGTCTGTGTGGTGGCAGAAAGTGCATGGATTTTAGAGTTAACAGAGTTAGCTGATTTGAATACTGGTCAGGTAACATTCAGCAGGCTATTTAACATCTCTGAGATTTACTTATCTATAAAATGAGAATAATGATTTTTATCTCCCAGGATTATTTTATTTTGAAAAATTAATGCAGGCAAGGCTCTGATGCAAAGTATTTGCTGAAATATTTCCCTCCCACCCCATTCCACAATGGTTCTTTTCCACCCTACTCTCACTCCAATTTTTGCTCAAATATTTTCTTAAATGGAAGATATGTTGGATAGTATTAAAGAAAAGAATTAGACTGAATATGTTATATTTTACTAAGATGCTATGTTATCAATTTTAAACTGAGCTCAGCTAGGAAATTCTTTTTTTTTTTTTTTTTTTTTTTTTTGAGACGGAGTCTCACTCTGTCGCCCAGGCTGGAGTGCAGTGGCGCGATCTCGGCTCACTGCAAGCTCTGCCTCCCGGGTTCACGCCATTCTCCTGCCTCAGCCTCTCCGAGTAGCTGGGACTACAGGCGCCCGCCACCACGCCCGGCTAACTTTTTGTATTTTTAGAAGAGACGGGGTTTCACCGTGGTCTCGATCTCCTGACCTCGTGATCCGCCCGCCTCGGCCTCGCAAAGTGCTGGGATTACAAGCGTGAGCCACCGCGCCCGGCCGGAAATTCTTTTAAATGCTATTCTTGTATTCAAAATTGATCTGGGATTTTTTACTTACTTCATAGTATTGAAATTAAGAAGCAATTATCTTACTTTGAAGCCATCATAGCAAAAACAAACAAAAACTGAATTCCCATTCATACCATGTTACAAATCTATTTGATACAGTTGTTATCTATTTAGTTATTTTATCTTCAAATAAAAACTATAGTGGCAGATTTAGAAGTTTGTGGCTGTGCCTACATCTTTCCTACTGTAAGTTCCAAAGGCAACATTCCAGTAGATTATTTCAACTTTATTATTTTAACGTAAAAATAATTGCATCAGAATTTTCACAATAAATTCACAACTGGAATGGGTGATAATTATTCAGATCTGTTTCCTTACTTGCCAAGAGTGTATTGAGGTATCATTAATTCTCTATGTCATTTCTCAGAGGCTTTTCCAATTTTAAAAATATCTGATGGAATATAAGAACAAAGATTTACCACGAACTAACTTCCTGGAATTGCAAATGAAATCACCAAACTATGTGAATGAATTTTGGATCCTTGCCTAATGCTATTCAACTACATCTTTTCTTTATCATGATTCTCTCTGAGAATGTCTCATTGCACAGGGCATTGAGTAGCTCCCCTGGGTAGTTTTGTTTTGTTTTGTTTTTTCATTAATAGTTGACCTAAAACACAAATGGCATTGAATTAGCAATTAATAAAATATATGGCCCATTTTACTAGTGAAATGACTTTAGAGTGAAATATTTTCATCTAAAATTATGTATAAGGATTGACTTAAGAATGGTTATTTCAGGCTATTAGATAATAGATGTTCCAGGAGATAAACTATATGGTCAATTATTTGAAAGGTTAAAAATCCAATTTAATTGGGAATATTATTATATGATGATTGTATTTATTATTAGATATGATTTATGTTAGAATTGTGCCTGAAAATTTTTGTTAAGCTTCCAAACTGGCACCATTCATAGTAACCATAATAAGGAAGAGATAGTACAAGAACTGAAATATTCTGAGCTGAACTTGCAGTGACGTTCAACTTTCAGCTCCACAGCCTCTCTTGCAATCTTTTAGCAGCAAGCACTGAATTACTGAGAGAAATGTAAGATTTATGTTTTTGAAGCTAAATATAGGCATATATCTTCAAACTCATATTTCAGACACAAAGGGGTCAAAACATAGTGCACGTCTACTATCTTTCTTGAACTGTTCCTTCTTTCCTGGTCCAGGTGGTTTTCAGTTACAAGTGTAAGGAAGAGCAGTCAAATGGTGTGATCTAAGGTGTATATAGCAGCCCTTCTCCCCCTCCCAGTTTACCTGAATTTCCCCCATCTGCTCTCTGGTACTTGAAATTCCCTTGATAAAGGACCTAGATTTAAATTCCATGCTTGAAGATAAGAGAAATGGGGATCAAAACAAAAATACTCCCTTTGAGAAAGAGCACATTGACTTAAAGTCACACTAAAATATCTGGTTATATCAGATCCTTGACTCAAAAGCAGGTTTGTTGTTCAGGTAGGGGGAGAACAAAATAAATAAATAACTTCATGGAAGGAAGCATGTGTTAACTGAGTTTTATAGTGAAAACTATTTCCATTTGCCTACCTAAAAGCAAATTCATTTTAGCTACATTCAAGCATCAGTCCCTTGATTTATTTATTTATTTTGGTAGATGTAATACTTCTCAAAAAGAGAGGTAAGAACATCATTTGCTCTGAATTATTGGATGCTCTAAGTGTATCTTAGTTTCTTAGGTTAGAAAAAAATTATAGAGTACAACACTGAGAATATAAGTGTGGCATTGTTGAGCCTCTGCTTAATAATCTATAAAGCGTTATGAAGAAACTTACAGATACCTGAAGACTAGATTCTTTTTTGAAATTTGTAAGAAAGTAAATTCCACAAACTTGTTACTTGTCTTGGGAAAGATTCCAGAACAGATTATTAAAAGATTGGTTGTAAGAGCTCAGAAAACAAGTGGGGAACTACTGGGTTTAGGAAAAAAAGCACAACCAATTTTGGATTCATTCCCTTTTGGGATTGTGGATCAGGGGGCATGGAATGGACATTGTGCTACCTAAGTTCAGTAATGCATTTGATCAACTCTCTGGGTATTGGTGGAAAAATTTGAGCTGAAAAATAGGACAGTGTTTAAATGAATTTATAGCAAGTTAGAGAACTATGTGCAAAGATCGTTGATTAAAATTAACTTACGTTATCTTTAGCCCTGCTCTATTCTGTATTTTCAGTTATGACCTTGGTAAAGTTGCAGATGATATGAAACAGGAGGGTTACATATCACATGATGGAATGAATACTCAAATTTGAGTGGCTGGCATTCTGTAATGTCAAGCTTATAGTTAATAGAAGTAATTTAGAACCCCAAATCTCACTGCACAATTTAAGATGAATTAAATATGGCTTAAGAGCAACATGTGTGAGACAGGCTTATGGGCAGAAGTACCAGAGGCACAATAAGCACAGGGACAGGCTTGTTCTAACCTGTGCTGGTCTAACATGCTACGTGGTGTGTTCAAGACATGACACCACATTTTAATAGATACACAGACAGGCAAACTATGTGTCCAAGGAGAGGGACTGAAGTAGTGAAAAAGCCTTGTGGTTTATATCATGTAAAAAATCTAAAATTTGGATATTCTTACCTTTGGAACTCTCTGATATGTAGGAGTTGTCATTTATTGAACTACCATGCAGATTTTCTGGAACTTTTGTGAATGCAGGGAAGTTTTCATTCCTTGTAGAGCAGTAGCATTCTCCCTATTCATTGTGGACTAGGAGAAGTTGGAGAACACAGCTCTGATGAGTTAGAGAAAACATTCTTTGCTTCTCTGAGAACAAAAACAGAACAGAGAGAATGCATGGATCAATTTTATATCTAAAAGCAGTGGAGAAATCCAAATTTTAAGTTTCATGTTGAATTATTAAGAACTCTTATTAAATTATATTATTCAGTGATTTCTGCCATGGGAATTTCCTGTTAATTTTTTCTGTATAATTCCATTGTTAATCTGAAGTTTCTGTGAATACACTCAGAATATCTTAGGTAAAATTTTTAATTGAATTATTTTTATTTCTAATGAGTAATGATGATGTAAATGTCTTTCAAAGGATTTAAGGGTTTATATTTCATACAAAGTCCACAGGAAAAAACCTGGAAAGTTTGATGTGGCCCATTTCTGGAACTGCAAAACCAAATCCCGTTTAAAAAAATGAAAAGCCAAAACATTTTGGCTTGGGTGTTTTTTTAACCTCTGTCAACTTAAGGGAACTTTATTTAAAAATATAATTTGGAAACACATACTAGCTACTTGATAGCACAAAAAGGAACAGAATGGTGATAAATAGCAGCAATTAGAGAACTTGTCATTTGAGAGTCTGCAAGGTAAAATATTAGCAACCAGAAAATATAAAGTTACATGTCCTTTTGTTGCTGGAACCACTAAAAGAAGAAAAAGGAACTGGGAAAATAAAAGAATAAGGTCTTCGCAATTTTGTGGCTTGGGTTACTAAGCACTTACAATAAATAAAGCTTAAAACACAAGCACATCATTTAAGAAAGTTATGCCTTAAAAACCAAAAGAACCTTCTGGAGTAAATCACTGTTTTTCCAGAGGTTGAAGTAAATTATTTTGTAGGAAAAAAATTAGTTTGTAAGAACAAAGTACTCTGAATGATTTGATCCTTCAGAGCAGTCGTATTTGTTTGTTTGAGACACAACTCAAAGCATTCAACTGATTGGTTGATAAGATAAAGCTACAGGTTGAGTAAGAATCAATTAAAAGTGTACAGATGATGCTTATGTGTTCATTTTCTTTTTATATTTAAGTGTTATCATGGTTAGAAATGGAATGATAGATCTAGATATAAAATTCTTCTGATTGATAGATACTAAACTTATTCCTGGATTGTCAAAAAAGAAACGATTGGTTGAGCTCCCTGGCTGATGCCTATAATCACAAGTGCTTTGGGAGGACAAGGCAGGGGGATTGCTTGAGGCCAGGAGTTGGAGGCAAGCCTGGGCAACATAGTGAGACACATCTCTACCAAAAAAAAAAAAAAAATTAGCAAGAGGCAATACTCTGAAATGATGAAAATGTTACCATTAATTAAAAAAATATTTCCAGATGTTTTAGGACATTGCAGTTTTTTAGAAACTACGATAAACTTGGTAAAGCATTTCAGAGGTGATTAAATTTAGTGGAAGACAGATGAGAATTGTGCTTCAATTAAAAAATATAGTCAATGCTTGGCAAATTCATATAATAATTCTCAAATGAATAGTATTACAAAGATAAATGTGTAGCAGAATTATGTATCAACAGGTATCTTGGATCTTGAGAACAAATTGTCTTATGAATATGCAATAATTTGCAATAAATCTCAATTTTAACATTTAGAAAATCTTGAAGTATATAAACAGGAAACTGAAATATAATTGCACAATATAAGAAAGATTTATGAAGTCAATTCGTACGGAATTCCTCTCAGGTCATGAAATCATGGCTAGTACCCCAGAAGTCCTCTGTACCTTCCACCTGATGACGAACTCTTCTCAATTTTAGTTATAGGCATTCTGTTGCTTTCCTTTATAGGTTTGCCCTCTCTGTGTGCATTTTTAAACACTATAATTTAGTTTTAGGTCTTTTTTTATGTTTATACAACAGAATTATAATGCATGCATTTGTTTCTAGCTTCGTTTGCTCAATGTTATGTTTGTGAGAATCTTTTATATTTTGGGAAGTACCTGTAGTAAGGATTATTATTTTTGCATAATATACCATTGTGTATACCACAATGAATGTGTATTTTATTATCATTGGATATTTGTTTTTTTTTCTAACTTTTCAGCTACCACGATCCATTTAGCTATGAATATTCTTGTTTGTGTACCTTTGATCACATGTGCATAAGTTTCTTTAGGGAACAGACCTAGAATGAAATTGCTGAGTAATAGGATATGCATACTTTCAACTCTATGAGATGATGACAGGTTTTAGCCTAAGTAATTATACCAATGGACATACCGTAACAGTTTCTGAGAGTTCCCATTGATACTCATCCTTGCTAGCATTTGGTTTTGCCAGACATTTTAATATTCTCTTATTGAGGATATCATGGTCTTACTGTGGTCTTAATTTGCATTTCCCTACAATAAGTTTGGACACTTTTCACGTATTTATTAGCTATTTGAATCTCCTCTTTTAGATGTGTCCATTCAAGTGTTTCATCTATGTGTGTGTTGTGGGGAGCATTTTTCACCTTTTTCATTTTGATTTGTAAGAGTTCTTTATATATTTGTGATACTAGCCTTTTGTCAATTTTAAGTGCTGAAAACAAACAGATACCAAAAAGTAAAAACAACAACAATAACAACAAATCATCAGTGGCTTTTCTTTTTCATCTTACGGTATCCTTTGATGAACAAAATTCTTAATTTTAATGTCACATTTAGCCATTTTCTTCTTTTAAAATAGTGTTTCTTTTCTCTTTTAATATGCTTTCCCTATCCAATAATCATGAATGTATTTTTCTATGTTACCTTCTTAAAGTTCCCTTCTTCTACTCTCTGAAAGCGTTTGTGTAGGTTTGAATTTGTTCTTTAGATTTTTGGTAAAACCCCCTGAGAAAGACAACTGAGTTTACACTCATTTTTGTGAGAAAATCTTAAAGTACTGGTTCATTATACTTAATGGTTACAAGACTGTTTAGACTTATATTTCTCTTTGAGTCTGTTCTTTCAAATTATATTTTCCAGGAATTTGCCAACCTCACCTATATTTTTCTTTATTGCTAAGGTTTATTTTTTTCATTCCTTATTATCTTTTCATATCTGGAACACCTCCAGCAAGGTATCTTTTAAAAGTATTGTTACTGGGTGTTTATTCATTCTCTGTTCCATTGGTCCTTATAATCTCACAATACTTTGTCAATTGTTCTTTTTAGAAACCAAACTTTTGACTTTATTTTTCTCACGTTTGTCTTCCTTTTCACTAAGTTTGTCTTTCTCTTTATTACTTTCTTTTAATTTTTTAGGGTTTAGCTTGTTAACTTTGTGTGTATGAACTATATGCTTAGCACATTAATTTCAAATTCTCTTAATTGATATACTGTGTTTTTTATTAATTAGTTAAAATATATACTGTATAATTTTTTACTGTTCTATGTGTTATCAAGAAATATGTTTCTTATTTTCAATCTGTATTATGTTTTTTTCAAACATTATAGTACAACGTAATGCTTGGAAATACATACAGTTTATGAATAAATAATCGCTTTGACCCTTCAAATTATTGAATTGGAAAAAAATTAAGATGATAAATTAGAAAAATTGTTACTTTTGTTTCTCATGGAGGCTACAATTGTCAAAAATATGAAAGTCAAACTACATGAAACTCTGAAATGCACATTCTCTGACCACATCTCTATTGGCCCCACACATCCCCTTTTCTGACTTTATTTTCCTTCTACCCCTAGTCCCTGGAGTTTTTCATCTGGGCCCTCTGAAAATAAGGGTTAGTTATCAATGAAATTCTTTGCACGTTGAGATCTCTTTTCTGAACATTTCCTTTACCATCATGTCATTGCTGACGTCTGGCACTTACTGTCAGTGGAGATTTCTTTCTTTCATGCTCCTTTTACAACTTGGCCTAGAAGTAGCATAAGGGCCTCTTTGCATCCTTATTGATGCTATTTAAGTTCTCTTGTCTTAATTCCATCCATACATCCATACATCCATCCATACATCCATACATCCATCTACCCACCTATCTATCCATCCACTTATCTTCTGTTAAACACCTTTTAAATGCCTAGAACTATGATGGACCTTAGAAAAACAACAATGAAGGAGAAATTGTCCAGGGGATTGAGGTTATTATTGTCGAGTGGGAGAGATAGTCCTAAATGGTGAATTACTACATAGAGCAAAATGTTCTGAGGCAGTGGAAAGTGTGAGACATTGGAAACACAACGAAGGACATGAATTGAGGAGCATGGTTTCCTCTGTAAAATTAAGGTTTTGCACTATATAAACTAAAAGGCCCCTGCCAGTAACCCATAAAACACCATAGAATTGAGGGCAGAGTCATACTCATTGAGTGTGAGAGAGGACAGTCACACCTCTTTGCTCTGAGTTAATATTTGCAGAAATTTAAGAGCTCATTGTGATATTATCACTTCACACTTTTAGCATCTTCTTTTTACCCAAGGCTGGGCCATTCCATTCACCCCATATTTAGGCAGTATTTTTTTAATCTGTGGAGCCCTTGCATCAGTATCATCTGCAGTCCAGAAAAAAAAATTTCCAATATCTTGAATTCTACCTAGATGCACTGATTCTAACTCTCAAAGATTATAACCCATACCTACGACTCTTTTAACAGGCTGCCTAGGTGATACTCCAGAATTTATGCTATACTAAAAAACTACCTTATAGGCAAAACATTTATAAAATAAGTCTCTTTGAGTTGTCAGAAATTAAATTGCCTAGAACAAGATCTAACCCACTAACAAAAATCAGCCTCAAGAGTAGTTTTGTATAGTATTTCATTATTTTATTTATTTATTTTTGTCTTATTTATTTAAATAAGAATGCTTAACATGAGACATACCTGCTCAACCAATTTTTACATGTAAAATGCAGTATTGTCACCTCTACGTACAATGTTGTATATCAGATAGCTAAAACTAATACATCTTGCAAAATTGAAATTTTATATACATTGATTATCAGCTCCCATTTGCCCCTCCTTCCAGCCCCTGACAATCACTATTCTATTCTTTGCTTCTATGATTTGACTATTTTAGATACTTCATATATTTAAGAGAAATCACCACAAATATCATTATTGTTAAAGTGGTTTAATTTTAAACCAGGTTTTCTGTTAAATGGGAGCTACTGATTGAATATTTATACTGATAAAAGTTCTTATTGACATGGAACTCGGGCTGAAGTTTTCACTCTGTTAATCTCAGAAAGGGTTGTCCACATGGACAGACACATTAGGGTTCTATTGAAAAAAGCTGAAATGTAGGTACTTTCTGTCATGTAATTTGTTCATTTTGGGTGGCAATTTTAGATAAGCAAAGGTTTCATAAACGCAGGATTTGTCATCAGACTTCAAGAGACTCTCTTTAAGTGTTTGCAAAATATTAGGAGATGGAGGACTCTTGATGACAGGCCCTCGATTTCCCCAGATCTCATCCTAATTCAGATTTAGGAAACTGGTGCTTGGTAAGACTAAACCATCCGGACTCCTTATAATCTCAATGACACCAGGAAATAATGATTGTATTTTGTATTTATGTGAGTGCATTATCTTCAAAGCATCTTATGTAGCTGACCATATGATCATTGTAAGTATCCTGGGAAGTAGATACATTAAACATTCTTGAAACTGAGGGAAGAGGCATAGAAATATTAAATGATTTGCTCAGAGTGATGCAGCTCATAATAGCCAACAATATAACTTTGGCCTGTTGATAGTAGTTTTACCTCATGATGCTTTATTCAAGAATAAATTAAATAACTCTAAGAATATCTGCTTGCATAGTGAAGATTTGCTACATGGTTAAAAGGAGTAGGGCATTAAAAACGTATCCTATGTGTGGCAAATTATAGTTGGTCACAGATTTTTTGCTACTCCTTCCATTAGTGGGTAGAATGTTGTATTTGTCTGTTCTTGTATTGCTATAAGGAACTATCTGGGACTGGGTAATTTATGAAGAAAAGAGGTTTAATCAGCTCATGGTTTTGCAGACTGTACAGGCTTCTACTTCTTGGGAGGCCTCAGGAAAGTTACCATCATGACAGAAGGTGAAGGGGGAGCAGGCATGTCTTCACATGGCTGGCAAGAAACAGAGAGTGAAGGGGAAAGAGAAGGTGCCACTCACTTTTAAACAACCAGATCTTGTGAGAACTCTGTTAGAAGACAGCACTAAGGGGATGGTGCCAAACCATTAGAAACCATACCCATGATCCAATCACCTCCCAGCAAGCCCCACCTCCAACACTGGGGATTACTATTCAACTCCAGATTTGGGTGGGGATACAGAGCCAAACCATATCAAGTGTATTCTACTGTCTTTGTTTCTGGCCTGGCCTTAGTGACATGCTTACCCAATAGAATGAAGTGGAAGCCCCATTCTAATGCAAGGTCATAGGAAGGCTTTCAGCTTCTGCTTGACTTTTGGAACATGCATTCTTAGAGCCCTGAGTCACCACATAAGAAGTCAGACTACTCTGGAAAGACCATGTGGAGAAAGCCTGAGATTCAATGGAGAGGGAGAGGTGCCCACTGAGTCCAGCCTTCCAGCCACCCACACCAGAATGTCATCTTAGACTCTCTAGATCTGCTCTGCTGTTAGTTGATGTCTCATACATCAAAAGAATCAGCCGCAGAGCCATGCTTGGATTTCTATCACCCCAAATTATGAAATAAATAAAATAAAATGGTTGTTGTTATAGCCATGAAGTTTTTTTGGGGGGCGGGGGGGCAGTGGGCAGTACTTTGTCACACACAATAAATAACCAGAACACTATTATTAAAAGAAGAAACACTAAAGGAAGTGCCACCAAACTAAGTATGAAATCTCCAGCAAACTCCCCAGCAGCAGTACTCACCTAAATTTCCATTCTTTCTATTCCAAAATTATTTCTATTCTTTAGGCTTAGGTGTCACAGTGAACTCTGCGACCTTTTAAACTACATAGGTGTTTGGGGTTGAGAGAGAAACTGTGTATCATTTGATGCTCTCTGGTTGGCCAGCATTCTACAGATATCCTTTAGACCTCATACTGTCTGCATTGTTTTCATTTTGGTCATCTACAGTTCTCAGGGTAACTCTCCCCACTTTCTCACTGACTTAATTTCTGCTCCTTCCATTGTCATTATCATCAGTGAGTTTGTTATCCTGATTCTTGACCCTTCTGTCTCTGTGGTCTCATGATTGTCCAGCCTCCTTAATCCTGTTTAATTTATCTCCATTTCTCTTTAGCCATCTACTGGTAACATTTGTCTTTGACCTAGTCATTCATTCTTGGAAAGTATTTCATCTCATCTTCAATTTGACTTTCTGACAACAATCTCCATCCCCACACCCTTAAAATACAGGTATTCTCCAAAGTTTCCCTTAGTTTTTCTCTTCTGTTTATACTATTTCTATTCTAGTGGCTTCCTCATTGACTTGAATTGATGACCCAGGTCAAGATCTCTCATACCACGTTAAAAATCACATCGTAGAAAGTAGCCCAAAACCATTATATTCAACATAACATGAACCTTACTATTCTGTTCTTTTTCTAATATCCTTATTTCTATACATTTCACAGTAAGTTTTCTATACTCTGAGTTGGAATCCCCAGACCATCTAAACTATTTCCCTCCTGAATCTTTAGATTCTTTAGCCTCATTTCTTTTTCTCCATTATCACCACCCCAGCAACACTGTGCTTCCCTCAGTTTCTTGAGTAAATCTCAGTCTCTCCAAACTCTGGCTCCTCCCATATCCAATTCCTTTTCTTTCTTACAATGCTCTTCCGTCTTTCTTCACCCAGCCACCTCTATTCATCTTCTCTGTGGCTGTCACTTTTTTCTCCCTAAAAGCATTTTCCTCTTCCTTTTCACTAATAGAGCTATTCCCCACAATTTTATTCAGATACTGACCACACATACATGTCGTAAGCCTTCCTACGTGTATAAGAATTGAATGTTTATTCATAATAATTCCATTGTGGTAACTCCATTTTTTTCTCACCAGTGACTGGTTTTTGCATTAGCCCATGAATGATTTGTATCAGTCCAGGTATATTCAGGAGACAGAAACCATATCGGTTGTTTTAACAGAGAGATACAATGTACTTATTAACCAGATACTGGAGAATTCAAAATGCGAAAAATAGAATGTTAAAATATCATACAGAAAATAACTGCAGGAAGAAGCTATCACCCCTAGGCCTGGGAAACAGGGAGGAAATATTGGAATTATTAAAACTTAGAAGTACAGAAGAGGGTCTCCATGGAGCTGGGGCCCGGACACTTGCAGAGTAGATTCTGGCCAGCTGATGCTAGTATTTCTGAAAGTGTAATGAGGTTGATTCTGGTAATGGGACAAAACAACAAACTGAAATTATTTTACTGCCCCTCCAGGAACAAACTGCTGCCATCAGGCTTAAGAAACATTGTTGAGGTTATTGTAATGTAAGGCCAACAGAAAACAAACAGGAAAGAAAAAATTCCTTCTTTTCCTTCCAGCCTCACAGTCTCCCTCTAGCACCCCCTACTGGCAGAAAATACCAGGGAGCAAGAACTTGGGGTTCCTAATCAATCCCACCCTGAATGCATTTCTTAATGCCATTTCTTTGGCTTGCCCCAGAGATAGACTCCTCATATAACTGCAAAATCCTCACCATTCTTCATGGTTCTGCTCATCACTGACTGTGTCCATTATACTTTCCAATTTAATATAACCTTCTCTGATTTGTATGCTTCTCTTATGAAAGTTTTTGTCTTTTGTTATAATGAGTTATGTACATGCCTTGACTCATGGATTTGGAGTCAGACAAAACAAGGTTCAAGTCCAGAGTTTATTACTTAGTACCTCTGTGGTGAGTTACTTAAGCTTTCTAAGTCTCAAATTCCTTATATGTTAGTTTAGAGACACAGACTTTTTCTACAATCTCTGCTCAGTAAAATTCCTTTAATGAATACAGTTTAAAAGGGCTTGGTATATTGTGATTACTTCTCAGACAATATTACAATATCACTAAATGTTGTTTTATTAATATCCCATGGATTAGTAATTAAGGTATAGGTATGTCACCAGAAATGGTTCTCTGTAAATTTGGTTAATCAAAATAGAAATAAATAAAGTATATTTTCCTTTTTCTTGAGGACTTAGTATTACTAGAATCCTTCTCATTTCAAGGATGATAGATTTTTAGTGTTCTAGCCATTGAGAGTTTGACTTACCAAATTTGGATGTATTTTTACTAATAAAAATCAAAGTCCTATCATCTATAGCTTTATAAGTAAATCATGGAAAGATCTAATATAGTTTAAAAAAGAACATAATTTATTGTTATGTTTTGTTTATAAGGCACATGCCTAGAAGACTATTAGGAGAAAATATAGAATTCTGATATTGTTTAATTTGGGGGATTCAAAGAAATCCCAGGGATTTGTTGGTTAATCTTCTGTCCTTTCAGAAATTTGCTATTAATCATTAGAAATAGAATTCTCCTAACATTTCTGCAGCTGTTTCAGATTGGAAGTGGTGCTGCTCCGCCAGTCTGGCTCTGGAAGAGCCTATTGCATTCAACGAGAATGAAAAGGAGGAGAGAAAAATATCACCAACCTGGATCTAAGCCAAACTGAATGGGAATTAAATTCCTCCCATTTTATTCGTATTATAAACAGGGAATGGTCTAAATAAAATAATAAAAGTTTTGTGTAGGCTACAGGGAATTTAATTTTGCCTAAAAGTATAAGCCATTTCTAAAATATGGTGACTTGGGGTGAGAGATTGGGGTACAGGAGAGTTTGGGGGATAGGTTGGAAAGAGAAGGATGTCAACTGTTGAAACCTAGATTGTATATGCATGGTTTAATTGTTCTCTGCAAGCAAAGCTTAAGTTTCCCTGCTATGGTTTAGAGTTTTTCAAGAGTGAATTGCATGTTTCCTAAAAGCAGGTTTAACCTCTAGTAATAAGGATATAATCTAATCTCCCCCAAGGACTATATTAGGAATATAAAGGTAGTATTATTCCTCATGGTTTGAAAGTGAATGGAAGTTCTACCCCCAGCTCCATCAAGATTGGCTTAACCACCAATGTTAATTACTCTTATTTGGTTATTGACGTCATATGCTAATGCTTTTTGAAGCAAAAACAGACAACCAGTTCAGTTTTGTAGCAAAGCAGCCGTGGGTCTCAGCTCTGTTATAAGCCTGGTGATCATGGGAAAGTTTCTTAATTCCTCAGACTCAATTTCCTCATCTGTAAGTAGTCAATAATACATAGCTTGCAGAGTTGGAGTCCTATAAAGTGCCTAATAGAATTCCTATAGCACAGAGAAGAAACTCAATAAGTGATAACTAGTAAAGTTGGTATTGTATTTTTCTAGTGTTCAGGTCTGAATTAGAGGTCCTAAAGACACTTTGATAAAAAAGGTAACGTGTTTCCATAAACCTAAAAGTAAGAAGCTTAATGTATACTCCTCCGTAGAATAAAGAGAGTTAAACCAATAAAATGCTTTCATCCATTTCCACTCTGAATTTGCCCATCATTGCGAATTACCTTCACTGAAGTTATTCCCATTTAAGAGGAATAGCAGTCTCTGTGGAATCAACATCAGGCAAAGCAAGGTTGACTCCTCATCAGGCCTCAAACATTCTTCATACTGCAATGGAGAAAACAACAAGAAATGACCAATTTGGCATCTTTAGGAGGAAGCAAAACTATTAGACAAAAAGGTTTTCTGTATGTGATCTTTATTTTGAAACTGCATGGGAAATTATAGAGCTTGCTTCTTCTATTCTGTTAGCCCCCTGAAGTTAATTGAAGCTAAATTACACGGTGCACATTTAGACAGGAGATTCCTAGGAAATGTTTCCCACTGGCTCTCTATAATGTATTATTCTACATGCCAACTTTGAGAATTGCAGAACTGAATAAAGTTCAGCTGGGTCATAAATAAGGTAATGGCATATAATTGATTCTCTACAATATGAAAAGTTCCTCTTTCCTTCAAATTTCTCTGGTCTCAGATCCAATGAGGAGTAGATAGAAATAGATGGGGGTAGGGGGTGTGAAGGGGCTGAGAATCTTGATTCTTTGTAGATAAAATGATTCTCTGTATTCTATTCTGATTCATGTATGTGCCCAAAGCAATAAAGGCCAAGAGGCCACTACATTGTATGACAGAACAAATAAAGCTTGTTAACTGTCATTCCGTGACATTCCAATATTTCTTCCTTGTTCTCTTTTCTATTTTTACTTGACCATAATATATTTATTTTTACCGAAATTTTGATCATACCAAAGTTATTTTTCTCACCCTTTTTTCATCCCCCCTCCTTCTAATCTCATGGTTGACTGGGAAAATGAATAAATCAATTCCTAAGGGGCCAATCCCAGAGCCTCTTGATGATACAGAGGGAATCCAGATGTTCACCCTGCCCCCCACCTCCTATAAAGGGTTTCATGGAATTTGTTCCTGGTCATAATACACCTCCTAAAAAAGTTTTCTCCTGCAGTTTTACAGGTATTATTAAATTAAGTTTCCACCTTTTGTTTCAAATAACAGATGAAATGATATCTTTCAGAGCTGACTTGTTACCTCTAGTGAATACATTCTGCACATTCTCATAGGTATGGGTTGTCAATAGGCCATTTAAGAAAGATTTATATCTAAGATCATTCGTTTCCATTCAGGTCTATACGTTTGTGCCTCTGGCTGGTCATATGGACACATGCTCTGTTCTGCTGCCCCCTTAGAGGAAAGTAGACACCAGGAGAGTCACCAGCTTAAGACAATAGATGGTAGGATAAGATTTCATTTTGATTGAATTTAATTTAACTCTGTGAAAATTATGTTTATATTGGCTAATTTTAGACACTTATGTCTCCGAGTTGAAATAGGCCACTTTCTTCCAGTATTTTTTAACTTTAAAACATGTATTTTTATAATTTGTTTATGAAATATGCTTGTGGCAAGGAAAAGAGCCTTCATAAAACCAGTATATATTTATTAATTCTCCTGAACCATGAACGATTTCTTTATACGATCCCTCCCCCCGGGAAATAACTGAATGAACAAATGGATCTTACCCCATATATGAAAGTTATTTTAAAAACTCCAAAACACAGAAAGTTTTTAAAAATAAAATTCTCATCACAGGCTTCCAAGGGAAAGCACCCAGATTCCAACCTGTAGAAATGCAAGGCCAATAGACAAAAAAGAGGAAAGAATAGGCTCCAAGAAGTCCTAGGGTGAGATACAGAGATAATCCCCCTAAGCAGGACACTCTCATATCAGAAGAGCAGTTGAAACAGGAAAGTCAATAAAGAATAATAGTTTAGTAACTGATTTCAGGAAATAAATCATTCTGAACCCCTATTTTATGGATGAATGAAATTCTGAAATTTGAGATAGGGCTTCACGAGTTTTAGGGCAACAACTAGCAAATAAAAGCACAGCTGAGACCCTTGCTTTAAAAAAGCCTGGATTTTCTTAGTAGGTTAATAATAGTAGCAATTCTTAAGATAAAATCATTTAGAAATGTAAAGTTGGTTGACATTTTGTATGTTTGCCTAACTGAGTATGGAAATTTAATATATATAGTATTCTATTTGCAGAAGACAGGAAGAAAAAAATTAAAAGAATGTATAAACTATCCAAGGTAAAACTAAATCTCTACCCAAGTTTTTCTGAAAATATAGGTTATGTTTGAAGAATAAAAGGTTTCAATTATTACGTTCTGGCACTGCCAAATGAGCAAACACAAGATGACAGTTAAATTTATGAGACTGTCAGTGTTGTTTTACCTAAAACAGAACTTTCCTCCCATATCTATTCTCACCCTCTGAGATACGGGATTAAGATGCTATTCTTACACTCAGGAATAAGGGATTAATCATTCTCCACTGTTATTTCTCATTTTTTATAGCTCTATTACACTGCTCCATTGAGAATATAATATTACATGTAAAACTACAGGAGAAATCTCATCAAAGAGTTAATGAACAAAAAGATGTAAGAAAAGAAAACTCTGTGAACCACAGAATATATTTAAAATGCCTCATGTCATTTACTTAAATGCTTTATATGATTAGAAAAATACAAAGAGGAGACTTGGTAGAAAATAATTTTTGTACCAGACATGTCAATCACAGGGATTATCTTGCCCACAGCCTTGCTGAGAGTGCAGCCGTGACCAGATTTATTTTGGATCATGAAACCCTTCCCAGATGACCACAACTGATTAGATCAGGGATGGGCACCTCACCCAAGTGCTGCCAATCCATAGATGGGGCAGAGCATATTACTTTGTCAAGTGTAAAACACCCTTTCCAAATTGGAATGCTAGTAATTATCTAGATCTATCAGATGCTGCTTCTCTGAGGAATTTGACCTGGGAATATGAAAAGAATCAAGTAGACAGCAATAAGAATGAAAGTAAATTGATACAAAGGGAAGTACACATACTCAGAATAGCCGCAGAATGATAATGCTACTGCGGTAACCAGAGCTGCCTGGAGTCTAGAGGACTTTTCAGATCCAGTATCAATCACACTGGGCTGAGATTCCTGCCAAGATTCCCTCTCTCTTATTGTCACACATATTCTTGCAATGAACTTCCATTACAAGAGCTAGCTGTTGACAAGAAAAGCCAAACTCTGTAAAATATTTGAAGAGATTTATTCTGAGCCAAATGTGAGGACTGTGACCCATGACATGGCCTCAGGAGGTCCTGAGAACATATGCCAAGATTATTGGGTTGCAGCTTCATTTTATACATTTTAGGGAGACATAAGACATCAGTCAGTACATGTGCAGTATGCATTGGTTTGGTCTAGGAAGTTGGGACAACTTGAAGCAAGGGGCTTATAGGTCATAGGTGGATTCAAAGATTTTCTGATTGATAGTTGGTTGAAAGAGTTAAGTTATTATCTAAAAACCTGGAATCAATAGAAATGAGTGCCTGGGTTAAGATAACGGATTATGGAAATCAAAGTTCTTATTATGTAGATGAAGTCTCATAAATGTTTCCTATTCAGGCTTTTAAAAGGTACTAGACTCTTAACTAATCTCAGGATCAGAAAAATATCTAGAATGGGAAAGAGATTGTCTACAGTAGGTAAACTTACCCCACAACAGCTTTGCAGGGTCATTTCAAAATATGTGAAATAAATACATTTTGAGTAAAATATTTTGATTTCTTACAGGGCCTGCTATCTGTCATGTGATGCTATACTAGAGTCGGGTTGGAATTTGGTATGTTATTGCTAAAAAGAGTCTGTGTGTTAGTCTTAAGATCTCTGTTTTAATGTTAACGCTGGTCAGCTGTGCCTGAATTCCAGCGGGAGGAAAGTATAATGAGGCATGTCTGACCCCTGCTTCCCATCATTGACTGAACTAGCTTTTCAGATTTCTTTGGAGTCCTCTTGGCTGAAAGCAGGGGTCCATTCAGTCGGTTGGGGGGTTTAGAATTTTATTTTTGGTTTACATAGCCTCAGGGAATCCTGGATTCTTGAAGTCAAAATAGCCTCAATCAAAAGAGGGTGAGATCGTTGTTGCTATAATTTAAATATATACCCCAAAGTTCATGTGTGGAAAATGTAGTCTCCAGTGCAACAGTGTTGAAAGGTGAGACCTTTAAGAGGTGACTTGGTCATGAGGGCTCTGCCTCATAAAATGATGAGTTACATTTCCTTCCTTTCCATCCCACCTCTTGCCCTCTCTTGCTCTCTCTCCTTCCACCATGTGATGACACAGCAAGAAGGCCCTTGCTAGATGCTAGCTCTCTGACCTTAGACGCACCAGCATCCAGAACTATAAGAAACAAATCTCTGTTCTTTATGAATTACAAAACAGGCTAAGGCAGAAAATTGGTACTGAGAAGTCAGGCTGTTGCTCTAACAAATCTCTGGAAATGTTGAAGTGCCTTTGGAACTGGGTAATGGATAAGGACTGGAAGAATTTAGAGAAACAGGCTAGAGAAAGTGTAGATTGATGTGAATGGAGTATTAAGGGTAATTTTAGTGAGGGCTGAGAGGAAGACAAGAGCTATAGAGAGAGGCTAAGTCTTCTCAGATATTAAGTGATCAGAATGTTGGTAGAAATATGGATGGTAAAGGTCATTCTGATAAGGACTTAGATTGAAAGAGAAACAAAGTATTGGAAAGTGGAGTAAAGTTTATGCTTGTTATAGAGTTGCAAAGAACTTGACAGAGTTGTGTTTGTGTCCGAGAACTTTGTGGAAGAAAGAACTTAAGAATGATGAATGGGGATGTCTGGCAGAAACAATATCTAAGCAGCAAAGTGTTCTAGGTGCTGCATGGCTGCTTTTGGATGTTTACAGTAAAATAAAAAGAGAAAAATTATTTAAAGGTGGAATTTATAATTAAAAGGAAAGCAGAATGAAAAGATTTGGAAAACTCTCGGGCTGGCCATGTAAAGAATTTTAAAAAGTGTTGGGAGAGAATATTAAGGTGTGGCCAAGTGAGTATTTTGCTAAAGAGAATTAACATTAATAGAAAGAAGTCAGTTTCTATTCATTAAGACAATGGGAGAAAGACCTCAATTGTGTTTCAGGGGCAAGCTAGGACTCTGAGGGCAAGGTTTCCAGAGAGGCTCCTGTGGGACCTCAGCATTTGCTGCTCAGGGCACCTTGGGATTCTGCTTCCTGAATTCCAGTGCAGAGTCCCTTGCCTGCCCCAGCCCCTGACTCAGGTAGATCCAGATGGAGCCCATGCTACAGCTCCAGACAGCACAAGCAGGAAGCCTCAGTAGTATCTATGTGATGCCAACTCCATAGATGTGCAGAGTGCATGAGCTGTGGGGCCATGGTGGCCTCCACTTATATTTCAAAAAATGTTGCAGACAGCCTGGGGGCCCAGGCAGAAACCTGCTGCAGGTATGGAGGCACCACATACAGTCCACATTAAGGCAAAGCCTAGTGGAGTAATGGGAGTGGGGCAGCCCCCAAGATCACAGAGCTATAGGGTCACTAGCTTGAAATATTGTTTAATGGATAAATGAATGACTGTTGATGCAAATGTCATGAGAGTTATGCCCACAAGTAGGATCTTCAAGCAAATATTCAACTTGTATCAAGCACAGCCATTCTGCAAAAACAACATCTCAGTAGCACCTGTGGCCAAAGGCAGTTGATGAAAGAGACCATCTGGAAGAAAGAAAAATGCCCTTTTCTTTTCATTGTGATGGTTTGGTGACAGTGAACAAAACAAGCAAAGTCATTCAGATATACACATATTTATAAAATATGACAACCTGTATGTTTAATTTTTACGTATTAATCTGGCTCTCCTTTCTTGTTTGGTAAATTTCTCTAACATATATTCATGGATTTCCTTTGAAAAGTGATCCTTTTTCTTTTTTTATTTTGCAAGTAGCAATGGTTAAAGTTTTGTTAATTCCTAATGAAAATTCTCAGCCTGCAAAATCAAAAATAATCTCCAGCAAGACCTTTTTTGAACATCATACATTGAAGGGAGATATTTACATCCTACTGTGGCTGAGGCTATTAGTTCTACTCTTACATTTCTTGCTCTTAGAACATTTTGCAACATTATTCTAATACATGCAGATTATTAGTACATTAATACTCACGTATCATGCATTCATGGTTAATATAAAACTGCATGTTTAACTTCTTAAAAGAATAGCAGAAGAATATACAGTGGTTACATTTTTCTGAAGAGCAGAATCCAAATATATACTTTTTTAAAAATTAAAGTATGAGAAAGATTATATGGAGAAATATTTTATTAGCATTAGACTCTCAAATTTGCTTGCTAAATTAAAAATGTCTTATTCTCAGAATACACTCATATTAATTTCTTTAATTATGCCAAATGATCAATGCATATTATATTCTGCATTAAATATCTGCTGTCTTTTTTCTTTTTCTTTTTCTCTAGTGAATTGTATAGAAACCTAACCTCTGGTGCATAAATCAAAATGGTGCATAAATCAAAATGCTGCTTCGTTTCACTCTCATTATCTTCCACAGATAAGACATATTAAATGTGGACATGTGCAACTGACATACTTTAAGACTCATGTTTGAAGCTTGTCAGTCAATTCTCAGAAGCATGAGGCAGCACAGGAATAGGCAGGAGTGGGACCTGGTAATGGAGCTTCCCACTGGGAGGGATAGACTCTGGGGAAGTGAGGGTATTGCTAAGACATTTTTTTGGAACTTTGTGCTATTAGAGAAGTGTGTGGCCAACTCCATGGTGACTCAGATGAACAGCTAACTCTGGTGTCTCAATCAGGTGGACAATCAGTAAGTAAGCACATCTGCCCCTGTTTTAGAACAGTGGATTATCAGTCACCTGAAGGGGATATGAGGCTTTGCTCCATTCCTGTAGTGATGACTGGAAAAAAGCTTGGAACATGTACTCACATGCCTATAGGGTTCAGGTAGTTGCATAAACAATGAAAGCAGGCCATGTGCAATACAATGAGTAGTGGTGAGACCTGTGGAAAAGGCCCTGTCTAATGGGAACCACTTTTCCTCAGTTATAACTCACCATTGCCATTTGTTTTGAAAGCAGGCCAAGTAGTGCCAGAATCTCCAGTTATTTCCAGGAAAGCGAAAAGATCCAGATTTCATGTGAAACCATCTGTTTTGCTTTAAAAAGTTTGTTAAAAATATTTGCGATTATTTTAGTTTCGTAGAAGAGTTGCAAAAGTAGTACAGAGGGTTTCTGTATATTTTTACCGAGTGTATATGTTTCCTAGAACTGCTATAACAAGCAACTACAAACTTGGTTGCCTAAAACAATAGAAATTTCTTCTCTGGCAGTTTTGGAGCCCAGTGGTCTGAAAACAAGGGTCCTTTCTCTTACAAGCTTTGAGAAGGAGTCTGTTCCATGTCTCTCTCCTAGCTTCAGGTGGTCTTCAGCAACCCTTGGCATTCCTTGCTTTGTAGACACATCACTCTGATCTCTGCCTTTCTCTTCACATAGCCTTCCCCTCTGGGACTCCTTTCTTTTATAAAGACATCAGTTATTGGATTTAGTAATCACCCAAAATCCAGAATTATTTCATTTCCAGATCCTTAACTTACATACATCTGCAAAGACACTATTTCTAAATAAGGCCGCATATATAGATACTGAGAGTTAGGGCTTGGATATATCTTTTTGGGGAGTGTATTAGTCCATTTTCACACTGCTATAAATAACTACCTGAGACTGCGTAATTTACAAAGAAATAAAGTTTAATTGACTCACAGTTCCTCATGGTTGGAGAGGCCTCAGGAAACTTACAATCATGGTGGAAGGTGAAAGGGAAGCAGGGCACGTCTTACATGGTGGCAGGAGAGAGAGAGAGACAAAGGTGGGGGAAGTTCCACACTTTTAAACCATCAGATCTCATGAGAACTCATTCACTATTAGAAAAACAGCATTGGGGATTTCTGCCCCCAAGATCCAATCACCTCCCTCCAGATCCCTTCCCTGACACATGGGGATTACAATTCCATATGAGATTTGGGTGGGGACAGAGAGCCAAACCATATCAGAGGTCCACTATTCAACTCACTAAACCCAGATTTCTGTAATTTGAACATATTACAATACCATAAAGGATTATCTACTACAAAGCTAGCATTGGTATAGTATTATAAACTATAGATTTATTTGGATAAAACTAGTTATTCCATTCTATACATTCCAAAGACAGGCCTGTCATTAGAACTGGCCCTTTCCTGGTTCTGAGAAGGTAGCCTTGGAGCCCCTGGAATATTCTGCCTGATAAAAGTATTTTTGTTTGCTTGAGATGAGGTCTTGAGCCACACTGTATCAGTTTGACCAGGGAGTTTATGCTACCCATGTGATTCACGGTGAATGCCTGTTTTTATGTGTCTGAGGATTTGGGCCACACTCTATTAGTTTGACCACTGGAAGGTGCTGGAGACTCAATAGCTACCATCAGTCAGAAGGGCACTGCATGCCTAAGTGACTCTAAAAACAGAAGAAAGGGACATTAGTGAATGTATCAGAGGTATCCAGGACTACTGTCATGTTCAATGTTCTGTTCTAGGTTCTAATCCAGAATCCCACATCACTTTTTAATTGTTAGGTCTCCTTAGTCTTCCCTAATCCATGACATTTTATTGAGTTTCTTTGTAACTTTTGAAGAGTACTGGCTATTGATTTTGAACAGTGTCACATAATTTGAGTTTTCTGCTGTATTCTCATGATGAGATTGAGGTTATCCATTTTGGGAAGGTACACTGCAAGGGTAATGTGCTCTCTGTGCTCTCCTCAACAAATCACATTAGTGGATATATTATGTTGATTTTTTTTTTAAACTGGTGATGTTAACTCTAATTCTTCGGTTAAGGCAGTGTTTTCTAGATTTCTCTACAACAAAGTTATTATTTTATTTTTTTCCCTTTGTAATTAATAAATAGTCTGGAGGGAAATACAAAAGGGCTATGCAAAATCATCTGATTTCAAATATTGGCAGCATTTTAAAGAAACACAGCATAAACCCCCCTGAGAATGTTATCTCAGGGTCACCAATTTGCAAACTTTAGACAAATGCAAAAATGGAGGGAAACTTGGTTACGAGGTGGGATGACTGAGGAATTTTCAAGTAGGCTTGAGATTGTAGCAGAGATTTAAGAAACAAACAAATGTGCATCAGTTGCCCTGTCACTCAAACCCTTTCTAGGAGAGAGGCTGAGACTACCCTCTGTCAGATTTATGTGGGGCAAAGTTTGTGTAGCCTTTAGCGTACATGGGTGTATTTACTGTCTTGATAAGATTTGATTTAGCAACAGCTGTGACACAAGAGCATGTCAGTACCTCTTCTGAGAAGAGCTACCATCATTGCTCCATTTTTAAAAACCAGTTGTGCACTCATTGAACTTCAGATCACTCTTTGGGCTGCCATTTTTTCTTAGTCTTATGAGCCTTTGATATCATGAGTCATATAACAAGTAGCTCCCAGCACCAACATATCGGGTCTAGGTACATCATGACTTCTAGGAATGGCTAGTGGAAGGCAAAAGGAGGATCACAAGATAATTGTAGATCTTGGCATAATTGTAGAGAAAGATTGAGAAGTAGAATGCCCAACATAAGGTTATGATTTTTCTGTTTCTTTCCTTTGTGATGGGGCTTATTCCCTACTATTAAAAATAATGATGCATAATCCTCAAATAAATACATTTTTCCCTTAATATAATAAAACAGGTATTTGTTGACTTTAGGTCATGATGAAAAAATACATTTGGTAAATCATTGAAGAGGCAACTGATGAGCTCCACCATGACTCTTTCAAACTTGTTTCTTTGCAATTATTCTTTAAAACTCAGAAGATTTATGTAAATCAATTACAAATCAAGTCCTCTGTTTTTATTTTCTAGCATGAATAATGCTTTTTTTAAATCATTGATTTTTAAACTAATAGAGATCTCATCTTTTCTAACAAGGAGATCCACATGGCATAGATAAAGGGAAAAGAGGAAAATTAGAACACTTATCACCCATGTTGTCCTTTCAGGTGGCTTCATAAAGAAGAGATTCAGTGAGATAAATTAAAAAAATTTGTCTTGGTTTTTGATGGGGCCTACGATTTAAATTCATACCATGGGCCACAAATATGATATTTATAGTTTTATTTCTTTCATTAAGAAAATGATTATAAAATGTTTGCTCTTAATCTTACCATAATTTCTTGAGTGATAGCTTGGCAAAAAAAGGTAACAGTGTCACTCTGGATGTAATTCAGCTATTTGATGAATGCTAAATCAAAATTTGTTTGATCTAATTCCTCTTGTTGGCTGAGCTGATAAGTTAATTTCAAGTGATTGCCATGACAGCAAGCATCACCAGCCTTGTCCTAGTGTTGGAAAGCATGTTCTGGCATGAAAAGCCCACATCTGTGAAGTTTGTAAGCATGTCCTCATTTTTTTTCCCTTGCTTTCTGAGATAATGTATTTTTCTATTTCATTATACCTAACTACATATCTAGTTGGAATTCAATCCCTTGGCCTCAAATACTTGCATTTGGATTGATGGATGATTAAACATGTTTGAAATCATTGTCTGAGTTTCTTTTCACAAAGGTTAAGTTCCCTGATCCATTACCTGTTGTAGTTCGTGTTTCAACGTCAACACAAAACTCTTGACCAAGAAGACAATTTTGTATTTTCTATAAGGTGACCAAATAAGACATCTCCATTTCCTACCCACCCCCCTCCGCAATTCTAGCCACTCCATGTTTGGGTGAATATATATATATATACATACACATATATCTTAAGTATATTGTCTTTATTTTAGGTGATGCTGTCTTTTAGTATTATGCACTCAATGTAAATGACTTTTTTCAAGTTTGATCTCATTGTAGTTAGAGGGTTACCTAAACTTGCCCTAAGCAACTCTTGTTTAACTTACCTTTACAGATTTGCTTTTTTTTCCTTCTAATCTTATTGTAAACCAGAAATCATACAGATTTCTGTATATCAGAAAGTATACATTGTACTTAGAATGGATTTGGAATTCAGGGACTGTTTGTTTTGTAATAATTTTACAATATGAGTGCCTCTTGGGTCACAACATATTGAAATCGGCCCAATTGTCCCATAGAACTGATGTTTACAGTCTTTTAAAATAAACATAGAAATTGACCCAGCCTTAAAGCTTGAAACTTAAATTGGTCTTATCCCAGTTTCTTCCTCAAGAAACTAGACAGTATCAAAGAACTGAAACTCACCAGATCACCGCATCCAGACAATGAGAAGCCAAAACCTTCATCCTTCATGATTTGCTTAGCCCTCCCTAATTCCTATTTGCCTTGGTGTAGTTATATTCCTTCCCTGCTGTATAAACTCCCAATTTTAGTCAGTAAGGGAGATGGATTTGAGACACATCTCTCAACTCCTTGGCAGCAGCACCTGGTTAAAACCTCCTTTCCTGGCAATACTATAGTCACAGTGATTGGCTTTCTACGTGGCGAGCAGCAGGACCTAGACTGAAATTCTAGTATTTTGGTAACAGTATCTGCTCTCCATTCAAATCTATACTCAGCCATACAGAATTATTTTTCAGTTTCTTGACTATTCTACACATTTTCTTCTACCTCTAAGCCTCCAAAAATAATCTGAAAAGCAGCAAAATCGCCACAATGCGGAACCAAAATAGGGGTAAAAAGCCCTTTAGACGTTCTTTTGGCAATAAACTCACTAAACTTAGTAGGACCTGGCTCATAGAGGACTTCTCTCTTTAGGAAGTGGACATCTGGTGACTCAAGCATTTGGCTTGAAGCAGTTTCCAGGGGAGTTTCAACTGCAATTCCACAGGATTTCATTACGAGCTATTTGTGGTCGTGCTTTTTCCTTTGCTGGTACTAAACAGGTGACATATATTTTGCATTGATAATTAGCCTTATCTGACTTGAGGCCACTGCTTTTCTTGGTTTCTGGTGCCCTTTGCAGTAGTGCCTTTCCTACCATTTTACATTTGGCAGACTAAAACATCTCAAATAGCTCCAAGAAAGAAAAAACTGCCTCTCTCGTCTATTCAAGGCTCTCACTTCACCTTAAATGCAGAATTTTTTCTTTTTCTTTTTTTTTTAAGTTATTTATGAGGATTTTTTTCTTTTCTTTTTTCTTTGTTGAGACAAGGTCTTGATCTATTGTCCAGACTGCAGGGCAGTGGTGCAATCACAGTTCACTGCAGCTTCAACTTCCTGCGCTCAAGCCAGCCTCCCACCTCAGCCTTGTGAGTACCTGGGGTCACAGGCATATATCACCATATTTGACTAATTACTTTTTATTTTTTGTAGAGATGAGAATTCCCAATGTAATCATTCAGGCTGTCTCAAACTCCTGGGCTCAAGCAATCCTCCCCCATTGGCCTCCCAAATTGTTGGCACTACAGGCATGAGCTTCTATACCCAGCCTGTATCAGGATGTCCAAGACAGTGTCTTGTCAACCATTCTAGTCTCACTGATATTTGCTGGATTAATTGCCAGTATATGGTTCTAAATAGCTTCTTAAGTACCTATTTGTAGATATTTACTTAATGAACAGGCCTTTACATCGGTGATATGGACCAGACATTTAAGGTCAATCAAATTGAAAACAGGAATGACAATAACAGTACCTATCTTATACTCATAGGATTATTATGACAATCAAATAAGTTAATATTTGTTAATTTCTTACAGCAGAGTCTAGGACATGGCAAATGCTAGACAAGTATTGTTTAAGTAATAAATAAAAATTTGAAATCAATATAAAAACAATTAGCTGACTTAACAGTGGCAGAAATAATAGAATCATGCATTCAAAGTTGTGAGGCCAGACACAATGTCTCATGTCTGTAATCTCAGCACCTTGGGAGGCCGAGATTGGCGGATCACCTGAGGTCAGGGGTTCAAGACCAGGTTGGCCAACATGGCAAAACCCCATCACTACTAAAAATACACACACACACACACAAAATTAGCCAAGAATGGTGACACTTACTTGTAATCCGACCTGCTTGGGAGGCTAAGGCAGGAAAATCACTTGAACCCAGGAGGTGAAGGTTGTATTGAACCCAGAGCATGCCACTGCACTCCAGCCAGGGCAACAGAGTGAGACTCTGTCTCAAAACAAAACAAAACAAAACAAAACAAAATCCTAAAAAACAAAGTGTGAAAGAAGATAACTATCCACTCAGAATTGTGCAGCAGAGGCCGGGTGCAGTGGCTCACGCCTGTAATCCCAACCCTTTGGGAGGTCAAGGTGGGCAGATCACAAGGTCAGAAGTTTGAGACCAGCCTGGCCAATATGGTAAAACCCCATTTCTACTTAAAATACAAAAATTAGCTGGCCGTGGTGGCAGTCGCCTGTAGTCCCAGCTAATCGGGAGGCTGAGGCAGGAGAATGGCGTGAACCCAGGAGGCAGAGGTTGCAGTGAGCAAAGAAGCTATCCATCTTCTGAAGCCTTCCACCTCATCTATGAGCATTCGTCTTACACTCTTGCTTTAAAATCTGGCTGTTTCTTGGTGACCTTGCTTCCTCTTTGTCCTTCTCCAATGGTGGGCATTTTCTTTGCCACACCCCTTATACCACCAGGCTTGGAGATTGGGCAGCTGTTTTCTTAGATCATCACCATTACTTCTGAATAATTTTTTCTTTCTCATCCACAAACTCTTCTATCTTTGAATTTTAGGTCATCGGATTAAATTTTACTACTGAATCAAGTGCAGTTATCTATAGTTCCTTGCCCAGGGATATATCCTTTTATTCCTTGAAGATTTTAGCTCCTGGCTCATTGTCTACAGGTTCCTATAAACATCAAGCCCAAATTTCAGTTGATTAATATAATCAATTTTTTTTTCTCAGAGTTAATTTGAAGTTGATGGGGAGGACAGAGGCTGCACTCCATGTGGTCATTCAGGTATTCAGGCTGATGGAGGCTCTGTTAAATTCACACCATGGCTTCTAACATTATTCTGGAGGTCAGTGTCTTACTGGAATACGTGAAATGAGAGACTATAGGATCAAGACAAATGTTTTTCTGAGGCAGGCAGGGAAGGTGGGAAAGGTAGTCTGATGAGAGTGCCAGGAGGAAAGGAGCAAGTTAGTGAATAGCTGTTCTTTAGGCATCAGCTATCAGTTTTGTTCTTTCCCCCATCCACTGATACCTGCTGGAAAAAGATAACCTGAAGCTCCCCTCATTCAGTGCACCCACTTCAAAGGTCAGGATCTCCAGCTACTACATGGCACATTGCTACTCATCGGAACATGGATCCTGAAATCTGTAAGCTAGAGAGAGGTTTATGGTTCATGCCCTTTCAGCCTGCTCTCCAACACTCACGCACACACACACAATACATAACACAAGATAATAAAAATTCAAATTTCTACTTTGAAAATGAAAATGCATAACAAGCACAAAAGCCCACAGGGTAATCCCTGTCAAAATCTTCTAGTCCTGTTGAATGAAGTTCCTTGATTAGACCTGATTCTGTTCTCTGGCAGAAACTCTTTTGTTCATAGTTCTCTGTGACCTCTAGTTCTACCTTCTGGGAGGTTTGTCCTTGCCTACTGTCTTCCATGGCCATTACTGAAGTCATTTTGGGGGCATGTGGCATCTGGGGCTATAAAGCTTTTGCAGCCTACTCCATTCTGGCATAAATTTGGGATCCCTAGTCTTGTTTTGTGGTTCAAACATTCAAAGCCTTTTTTAGTTGACATTTGTCATTTCTTTGGCAATACAACTCCCATGAAAATTTAGTAGACTATGAATTAATTTGCTTTCATTAGTTTTATGTGTCAGTGAACATATGCTCATCCTTTCCCAGACATAATACACGAGCATGGTATCTTTGCTTCCTTGCCCGCAAGCCTGTCTTGCAACAGAATGGCACCTATCATGAAGCCATTACTTTAGACAGAAGGCCATACCCTTAATCTGATCATTGCCCCAGAGCTGAGTCTTTTTTTTTTTAAATTTCATTTCTTTCTTTCTTTTTTTTGTAGAGATGGCATCTCCCTATGTTGCCCAGGCTTGTCTTGAACTCCTGGGCTCAAGGAATCCTCCTGCCTTGGCCTACCAAAGTGCTGGGATTACAGGTGTGAGCCAGTACACCCAGCCAACAGAGCTGAGTCTTAATGAGGCTTTGTTGTTAAAAGGCTTGTCATTGTTTGGAGTTTGTAGCAATGGACTTTCCTAGCATTTGAGGCCTCAGATCTCTCTCTACTCTCTCTTCCCTTTAATAATTGCTTTGAAAGTGCCAATTCTTGCCTAAGCTTAATTGTTTCTTTTGAAATATTGCTAAATGCATCCAGTAAAAATCAACACAAACTTCTAACATTTTTCTTAACTTGTCCCCTAGAGCCAAAAGTTCAAAGGCAGTTGATCTGCTTTTCAAGCAATAGAAAATGTCAGGGTTCCTTTGTTTTTATTTTTGTTTGGTTTTGTTTTGTTTTTTAAATGGAGTTTTGCTCTTTTTGCCCAGGCTGGAGTGCAATGGCGCGATCTTGGCTCACCGCAACCTCTGCCTCCCGGATTCAAGCGATTCTCCTGCCTTAGCCTCCCGAGTATCTGGGATTACAGGCATGTGCCACCACGCCCGGCTAATTTTGTTTTTAGTAGAGACGGGGTCTCTCCATGTTGGTCAAGCTAGTCTCGAACTCCCAACCTCAGGTGATCCGCCCGCCTCGGCCTCCCAAAGTGCTGGGATTACAGGCGTAAGCCATCGCACCCGGCCTGAAAATGTCAGTTTTTAAAATGTTTTGTCACTGCATACCAAAGGCTTCCATCTTTCTAGCATCCAGCATTCATCACTGTCACATGACCATGAAGCCGATGCCACATCTCTCTACTGTGATCTGGACCCCACTACTGCTCTCCTAACTCACTGAACTCCAGTCACACTGACCACCTGTGCTTTTCAGTACTCCAGGCACTCTCCTATTTTGGATCTTTTGTCTTTGCTGTTATCTCTGGGACGAACATTCCCTCCTCCCAGTATTTACTTGCTGGTCCCCTCCTGCAAGTCTTTACTCAGAGTTAACTATTTTGTGAGGACTTCCATAGTGACGCTATTATCAATCCATTCAATCATTCTTTTACTGCTCATTTTATCTCCATTTGGGCCAGTGTGACACCTTTGAACGGGCTTCCATGAACTTTTGATATGACTCCATTGATTTTGGAAAGCTTTATTTCTGGCACAAAAATGTGTCCCAGGCTCACAGTTGTAAAATTAGTATTTCTCTAAATTGCCTGGTCTTCTAGAGGATGAAGATATAGATCAAAATCTTGTTGTTACGGGTACTCATTGCTACTGGGCTGACATAACTTTGAGAGTATCAGAAGACAATTAATTTCAGTTTAAGAGACTGTTTTAAAATTAGTTATTAATTTTTTGAATAGTAATGAATTTTCATGATTCAGAAGTTAACAGTATGTAGAAACATATACACAGGGTTTTGCTCCTATTCCTGTCCCCCTCTATTCTCTTTCCCTGCCCTCTATAGGTAACTATATTGATGAGTTTCTTTGTACCATACTTATCCTTTTTACCTTACTCTGTAACCCTGCCCCTATAGGTAAACAATTTTATTAGTTTCTTGTTTATCCTTCCATTGCTTCATTTCACAAACACATATATGTACACATTCTCTTTCTTTCTTCCTCAGAATGTGGCACTTTTCTGCACCTAAATATATTTTATTAAGAACATAGGCAGTCAATCTGTGTATATCAATGCATGAAGATCTTCCTTTTAAAAAATTGTATATTATTGCACTGAGTGACTGCATCATAATTTCTTCAACTAATTATTTCTTGTGGGCTACTTGGGTCAGTTTCAATCTTTTTCTCTTATAATTATGTTGCAGTGAAGACATCTGTACATATGTGATTTTACATTTGTATAGTATCACTGGGATAGATTCTTGGAAATGGGATTGCTGGGTCAAAGATATATCCGAAATTTTTTTAGAGACTGCCAAATATTTTTGCATTGGGGTGGTGTCATTTTCTTTCCTCCACTAATATAAACTTTCAGATTTTTGCCAAGTTGATAAGTAAAAAATGGTAATTTTGTGTAGTTTTATAGTTGTCCCCTGGTACTTTTGGGAGATGGGTTCCACGATGCCTGTGGATATTAAAATACTTGGATGGTCAATTCCATGGTGTAAACTGATGTAGTATTTGCATAGAACCAACACACTTCCTCCCATCCTCTTACACTTTCATACACTTTGCACACTTTAAATTATCTCTCGATTACTTATAGTACCTAATACAATGTAAATGGAGCATTTACATTGTATATAATTGTATACATTGTTTATAATAAATAATTATTAGAAAGTATTGTGTTTTAAATGTGCAATATTTTTATTGTTGCACTATATTCTTTTTATTTTTTTTTTCCAAATATTTTCCATCTACAGTTGGTTAAATCTGTGGATGTAGAACCCACAGATATGGAGGGCTGACTATACTTTATATTTTCATTAACATGAGTGAGATTGAACATAATTTAACCTGTTTAAGGGGTATATTTTGTGTGGAGGGTCTCTCTGTTCATATCTTTTCCTTGTAATTCTATCAGGGATTTTTTATCTTTTCTTGATTTCTAGTAGGTAGCTCTTTACATATTGGGAAAGTTTACATTCATCTGTGATAGGTGTTGCAAGTTTTTCCGAAGTTTGTTAGTTGTCTTGCAATTTCTTATGATTCTTTCTTTCTTCTCTAGCTCTCAGTTTTTATTTTATGTATTCTCATTTTTCAGTCTTTTATGGTCTTTGGATTTCACATCATGTTCAGAAAACCCTTCTCTGGTTGAAAGTAATAAGAAAGTTCACTCTGTTTTCATATAATATTTATATGGTTTTCTTTAAAAAATGTATTCCTTTATTCTTTTTGGAGCTTTTCCTAGAGTGTGTAGAGAGGTATCGGAACAACTTTGTCTTTCTCCAGATGGCTATTCAGTTGTCCCAGTACCAGTTATTAAAATGTGCATCTGTAGCCTATTGATATGAAAAGCTTGATTTATCATATTCTTATTTCCCATAGGTATTTGAATCTATTTCTGGAATTTCTATTCTGTTTCATTGGTCTACTTGGTAATTCACACTCAATTCAGTACTGTTTTAATTATTGATATGTTATAGTATGTCTTAGTATCTGGTGAGGCTAGTCCTCTACATTGTTCTTTTTCAGAGTTTTTCCAGTTACTATTATTTGTGTATTTTTTGTGTAAGCTTTAGAATAAAACTTCCAGGTTTCAGGAAAAAATTCTTTTAGTATTTTTATTGGATCCTGAGCCACTTTTTATTATAACATATTTGAACTAAGATGGTTAGGCTGAGTATTCACGTCTCAGTTCTTGTACTTTAGAACTGCTTAAAAACAGAGACTTTTCTGATTTAAATCCAAAAATAATAATCATATAAAACGGATCTTCACTCAAGGCACTGTATATTTCTGGTACCTATGACTCCAGGTTTTTCAATTTATAGATGTAAAAGCTTTCTGGAAGCTTTGCCAGTGGTGGTCACTTCCAGGCAAGGAGTTCACTTTGCAAGGTCACTTTGACTGCCTTTTTTTCCCAACACTCTATACAATTCCAAGTTTTATGCTTTTTAAAATAAAGCTATTTTCTCCTAAAATGATTAAAAGTGCTCTAGGGAAGAACCACTGGTTTGGAGGTCTGTATACAATTGTATAATTTCTGGCTCAAGTAATTTCTAGTTTGCCTGGAATTTTAACAATAGTCCTGAGGTTTTGCACATTGAACAGACTTTGAGCTCCTCAGCCTAGGAGTCTTTGGTGACTCCTAGTCACCAAAGGAATGCTTTGAATATTCCTGAGAGATCTGGACCTGTGAATACTTGTGGAAAATATATTTGTCTCTCTACAAAGATTCCACCCTAAAATTTAAGTTGCATATTTTTAGAGAAATTACTTGAAAATAAACAAAATGCTAATGTACCAACACAGTGCTATCCAAAAAAAGAACAGAAAAAAGTCCAGCGATACAGGAGGTAAATCTCTCGTAATAACTATACTTCACCCACACTGCACATATATAATTTTTGTGATTACTAGCTGCACTATTAAATAGGGTACCTTAGTAGACATTATGTGCAATGTGGGTGAACTTGAGTTTATTATAACAATTCTAACTCATACATTTCCTGACGTCTGTGGTATTTTAGGCAGTTATAGTGAATGTTATTTTCCTTATGGTATTCTCTTAAATGAAAGAAAAAAAATGTAGAAACTTAAAAAGAGTGGCCAATGTCTAACTATGTTTATATGTAAGAGATTTATAGAAGTCTCAATACTAATTTTTGTGTATGATCTGACTTCAGGCCATTATTATTAAATCATTTATTCAGCACCTTTGTTGAGGTCCTTCTCCATATCAGGCAATGAGGCAGGCCCCAGGAATACAAAGATAAAGACAATAAAATTCCTACTATTGACAAACTAAGAAGCAGAATTTTGAGGAGTCTTGGGAATATAAGAAATACTTGTAAGACAATATGAAGAAAACTCTTCAAGTACTTTCATTTATTTATAACAACCCAATACCTTAACTACTATTGTAACCTCAATTTTATAGATGAGGACCTTGATGGAATTGGAAAAGTTAGCTATAATATGGAGGTGATTTCAAAGCATTAGAGGCGCACAGAAGATACTTGGGAAATAAATGGTGTGTGGTGGTCAGACTGGTATTTTTGGAAAGAAGACTTTGCTAGAGTCTTAATGATAAATCCTATGGGCTCTCTGCTAGGCAGTACAGTAGACAGAAGACATTTGATAAAGAAACACATAGACCACAGGGCAAACATCACATGTTGATGGACTGGATATGGTTGGGTTTAAAATAAATAAGATAGTTCTTTGCTTTGTGCTTAGATATTTTGTAAGATGAAGTGATTGATGGAGATTGTAACTACAGAAGGTGAAATAGGTAAGGAAAAGAAGATAGTTTGCTTGTATAAATTACAATTGAGTTTTTCTAATTTATGATTTATAATTTTGTATGCATTTTGCCTTTTCATTGGATATTTTCCTTGTTTATAGGAAAAGAATCATATAATTTCAAATACTTTTATTTCTTTTAACGAAACTATTAAAAAATCCTTAAAGAGGCTGGTCACGGTGGCTCACACCTGTAATCCCAGCACTCTGGGAGGCCGAGGCAGGTGGATCACTTGAGGTCAGGAGTTTGAGACCATCCTGGCCAACGTGGTGAAACCGTGTCTCTACTAAAAATACAAAAATTAGCCAGGCCTGATGGTGAGAGGCTGTAATCCCAGCTACTTGGGAGGCTGAGGCAGGAGAATCGCTTGAACCCTGGAAGTAGAGGTTACAGTGAGCCAAGATCGCACAACTACACTCCAGCCTGGGTGACATAGTGAAACTCCATCTATAAATAAAAAACAAAAACAAAAAAAAACTCCTTAAAGAATATCTAGATTCAAGGTAAGAATAAAGCAGTTGCAACAGGACTTTAAGGTAGACTCCTCTGTCTCTGTAGCATAAACGGCAGTGGAAGTACACACCTTCTCTTTGTTTCACTTTTCCTGATCCAGAGTCATTATTTTGCACACCCTCACTCCTGCACCAAGCAGCCTCAAGAGTGCTAGAAATCCCACCTCTTTCCGTGCAGTTGGTGTGCATACAGAGGCCTTCTCCTCTGTCCAGCACTTGGGTGGGCAGTGTTGTGGCAGGATGGGTCACAGTCACTCATACAAACCTTCGCTCTAGTCATACTGTGCAGCAGCTACTACGCCTGTGTCTAGGAGGTAGATAACGCAGCAACTCTCAACTGATTTGGAGCCTAAAGCAACAGGGCTTGATGAAGATTTGCTGAAATCTTGGTGCATCAATTTTAAACTTAACTCCCACAGGAATTGGCTTGATGTTACCATGACTAAACGTTTTAAAGAGGAGTACCAACATAATTCCATGGCACAAAGTATATATACATCTTAGTGGTCATTTAATAAAAGTTACACACCTGAGACCCAGATTAGCAGATACTTCTTGGTGTTCTCCAATCGTGTTTTTTCTTCTACCTGGTACGCAGCTAGGCTATATTTGCAGTCTTTCTTCTAGTGGCATGTAGTCATCTCACAGGTCCTCACTGATGGAAATGAAGGAAGAAATGTGTGTCCTTGAAGAAGCAGACATGCCTTCTCCAGGCTCCCTTTGTCTATTGTCTGGTTGCATATAAATGACCATGAGGTTCCAGGAGATGGCAGATCCCCAAATGGAAGGAGACTATTTCCAGATTATTGTGTGGAGAGCCACCTGCTCACAAGGAATATCAGAAAAAGGGCACTTATCTTAGGGACCCAGACACTCTTGAGAAAATGTTATTTACATTACGAACTTAAATTGAAGAAGAATTAACCTCCGCAGACTGAATGATCTAAGTGAACTGTAAATTAAGTTTGCACTTATCTAAAAAAAATTTAAAAAAAAACTTCATGAAAGATATTTTTAAGTCACTTTAAGAGGGGATGTGGTTTAAAATCAATAAAGTTGACAAACACCCTTCATGAAATTTCTGAATAGTTCACCGATAGTAGCCCATGAATAGTCAACTGAAATAACATTTAATGAAAAATAAGTATTTAAAAATGCATATATTAGTGATAATCACTTTCCAGTCACAGGTCTCTTCTATTCCATTCATTTATTCAACATTTTTTATTAAATGGCAGATGCTGTATTATCTCTAGAATATACTTGTAAATAAGACAGAGCTTCTGTTTTTATAGAACCTACATCAAAAAGAGAGAGAGAGTACACAAATCATCACATAAATGGAGATAAAAGGATAATTTGGGATTAGTTTGAAGGAAAAGGACCAAGAGGTATATCAGATTAGTTTGAAGGAAAAGGACCAAGAGGCATATGGGATTAGTTTGAAGGAAAAGGACCAAGAGATATAAGGTACTGCAAGGGTTACTGATCAAGTTTGGGAGGTGGTGAGGAAGTGCTTCCCTGAGGTAAAGTGACATTTCAATTGTGATCTGACAGTTGAGCAAAAGTTAATATGATGAGAAAAGTGTTCCACAGCCTGTTGGAAAGGCCTGAGCAAAGAGGAAGAAAGAGAAAGTTAGTATATCAGAGAAGTGGAGCAATGCACTTGAGAGAGGGAGTGAGGCCAGAACAGCGTGATGCAAAGTGATCTCAAGAATTTTCAGCCGGATGTGATGGCTCATGTCTATAATCCCAGCGCTTTGGTAGGCCAAGGTTGGTGCATCACTTGAGGTCAGGAGTTTGAGATCAGCCTGGCCAACATGACAAAACCCCATCTCTACTAAAAATACAACAATTAGCCAGGCGTGGTCATGCACACCTGTAGTCCCAGCTACTTGGGAGGCTGAGGCAGGAGAATCGCTTGAACCTGGGAGGTGAAGGTTGAAGGGAGCCGAGATGGTGCCACTGCACTCTAGCCTGGGTGACAGAGCGAGACTTCATCTCAAAAAAAAAAAAAAATTTTTTTTTTGCGCTTTATGAAAGATCAGTAGGATGTCACTGAATATTTAAAGCAAAGTGCCCACAGGGTTCCATTTATTGTTTTGAAAAGCGCATTCTGTTTCTAGTGTGGACAAGGATTGTAAGGAATTAGAGTAGATTGTGGGGAGCCCAACGAGGAGACCATGCAACTCTTCAGGAAAGCAAGGTGATGGCTTTGCCAGGGGTTGGCAGTGAAGATGGAGAAACGTAGATAGGTTAAGAAGGTATTTTTAAAGTTAAAGCAACCAAGAGTGGCATGGAAATAATATTTTAGAGTGTTCATTTAAAAAACTCTAATTTATTGCCTAAAATTCATGGGAAAACACTAATAGAAATACAAAATGCCTTCCAAGATCTTGGCACTCCATTCCATCAATTTGTTCACTTTCCTCTTAATGTTTCTACATTATTTCTGCATGTGTGTATCTTAGATATTTTCTAGACTTTCTACTTGTCTGTCTTCAATAAAAAATGATTTCTCCAAGTAACATAAAACTATAGTTCTTTAAAATTAATTGAAAACTTTACAGTAGTTTTCTTAGCATAAAGCAGATATAGTTTAAAGCTCAGAAAGGGGATTCTGGATTTAGTAAGGAAGGATCTTGGAATAATGTATTCCAGATGAAAACACAGTAAGATTGGAAAGTCCGAGTCCCTGAGGACTCCTACTTCTCAATTCCCTTTCTACCCATCCCCCCACCTTTGTCTTTCAACTGTGCAACCGGTGAATTCCTTTAAAATTCCAGAATCTCTAATGCTTTTCCTGTATTTTCTCAGGATTCTCAAGTGAGAAAATATTCTACTGTTACCACCTCCTTCCACCCCCATACCCAAACTGCACCTACACCTCCTGAACACCCATCTTTTAAAAATTCACTTGCCAAAACCCTGGGTTCATATCCCGTGTCTCACATTATTATATGTCTTCCCATTTGTGAACATTTTCTTCCAATTAATTGTAGTTAAATAATTTCATTCGGTCTTTTTCATTTTGGAAGATTATTTGTTTACTAATTGGGGGTGGGGACTAAGAAGTGAATCATCCATGGAGAAAATTTTTAAAGTTTATTGGGAAAAGGCTATTAGATAGTAGAACAACTATGAGATTGGAATGAAGTAAGTTCAGCTACAAATAATTTTAGCAAGGTAAATGTAAGTCACAGAATTTGAGCAGGGATTTCTGGAGGTGGACATACAATCAATAAAATAACCTAAACTGGGTCATTATTCTCCCCAGCAGTTTTTGCCTTTAGTGGTTTCATCAGATCAAAATTCTACCACATAGAAAGCAGAAGTGCTTACCTGCCTTACTTTTAGGAAAATGAAAAATTTAGTATTATTTTGCAATTTCTTGACAGCAGAAAATTGTAGATGGACAATATATATATGTGGGTGATTTCATCAGTGCAACAACAACTTAGACCACTTCTTTTTTTTTTTTGAGATGGAGTCTCTCTCTGTCACCCAGGCTGGAGTGCAGTGGCGTGATCTTGGCTCACCGCAAGCTCCACCTCTTCTAATCAATATAAAATTAGGAGACTATGCATTTTAACAAAGGCAATTGGTCTTAAGGGAGCAGATTGAAATAGAGGGAAAAATGTAAGGTGATTAAATGCATTGCTTGCATCCCTCTCTCCCTCCCCAGCAGGGCAATGTTCATGTTGCGTTGGAGAGGCAGAGGAAGCCATTGTGTGCCTGATATGGTTTGGCTGTGTCCCCCACCCAAATCTCATCTTGAATTGTAGTTCTCGTAATCCCCACACGTCCTGTGAGGGGCCTGGTGGGAAGTGATTGGAGCATGGGGGCTGTTTCTCTCATGCTGTTCTCGTGAGAATGAGTGAGTCTCATAAGTTCTGATGGTTTTATGAGCGTCTGGCATTTCCCCTGCTTGCGTTTGTTGTCTCTCCTGCTGCTCTGTGAAAAGGTGCCTTCTGCCATGATTATGAATTTCCTGAGGCCTCCCCAGCCATGTGGAACTGTGAAGCAATTAAACCTCTTTTTCTTTATAAATTACCCAGTCTTGGGTATTTCTTCACAGCAGCATGAGAACAGACTAATATAGTGCCTCAGCAGAAAGGTGTGTTGGTTACAGCTGTGGCATTGAAGAAGAGCAGACTGTGAGACACTCTGCAGCTGTCATCTCACTTGGCTAACATCGGGTCATAAGCAGCCTAACACAAGCTCTTTGTTGAGTAAGAAAAAGCATTTCTATGGGTCTTATTTTGAATTATTTTCCAAAAATTCCATTATGAATTCATTGTTTGTTATTCAAAAAGTATTTTACCACAAACCATGTTACAATTTAATATATATAATTATAGTTCCACTGGGTTTCATTTTTAAAGGATTTTAGCTTCACCCAACCACTCAGTGAAACATTCTTTTCATGGCAAGACAATCTAATTTGGAAGAAGAGAAATATATGCACCCCTTCTTGGCAGACTGCTTACAGGCAAAGGAAGCAATGGCTGCTGTAGGGAAAGTGAGCAAATGATGTTGCTCTAGAGGTCATCTGGGTGCTCATGTCTTCCTTCTGCCCAATTCTCAGGAGCATTAGTCCTGGAGCTAGTGCTTGTGGGTCAACAGAAGATTCAACTAAATCAGTACAAAAGTGAAGGTCCAGAGTAAGGTAGACACTTCCCATGACCAGAATTATTAATTTGCAGTAAAGAAAATACTTTTTTTCTTTTTAAAAAGGGGAGGTTGCTTTTTTCAGATTTACATAAAAGTAAATAAACCCTACTTGTAATCATAGCACTTTGGGTGGCTAAGGTGGGAGGATCAGTTGAGACCAGGAGTTCAAGACCAGCCTGGGCAACATGGTAAGACCCTGTCTGTTCTAAAGAATTAAAAAAATATTATCCTGTCCTGGTGGTACACATCTTTAGTCTCAGGGACTCAGGAGGCTGAGGCAGGAGGATCACTGAGCCCAGCAGTTTGAGGTTACAGTGAACCGTGATTGCACCACTGCACTTCATCATGGGCAACAAAGCATGAACCTGTCTCTAAAGCAAATAAACAAACAAAAAAGTAAATAAACTCCTATTTAAGTAACTCTCAACCCAGATGCTGTAAAATAAGAAATATTGTGTGTGTGGGAGTAAGAGTAAGCCTGCAGAATGGATTCCCTTTCTACTGTTTGTTTGTAGAAACCATGATTATGGGGATATGGGGCTGTAATTCTGAGATTTGAGAAGAGAGACATAAATGTAAATAATAAATATATCTTTTTATATTTATTGAATATGTAAATTCAATATTGAATTTATATTCAAATTCAATAAGCAGCAGTGTGCAGGAGACATACTTAAAATAAATAGTTTGCACACTGTATCAGTCTGTTTTCATGCTACTGATAAAGACATACATGAGACTAGGTAATTTATAAAGAAAGAGAGGTTTCATGAATTCACAATTCCACATGGCAGGGGAGGCCTCATAATCATGACAGAAGGCAAAATGCACATTTACATGGTGGCAGGGAAGAGAAAGAATGAGATCCAAGTGAAAGGGGAACCCTCTTACAAAACCATCAGATCTTGTGAGAGTTATCCACTACCATGAGAACAGTATGGGGGAAACTGTCCCCATAGTTCAATTGTTTCCCACCAGGTCTTTCCCATAGATGTGGGAATTATGGGAGCTACAAGTCAAGATGACATTTGGGTGGGGACACCGCCAAACCATATCATTCCACTCCTGGCCCCTAGAAAATCTCATGTCCTCACATTTCAAGATGAATCATGCCTTCCCTACAGTCACCTAAAGACAACTCATTTCTGCATTAACTCAAAAGTCCACAATCCAAAGTCTCATCTGAGACAAGGCAAGTCCCTTCTGCCTATGAGCCTGTAGAATCAAAAGCAAGTTAGTTACTTCCTACATACAGTAGGCGTACAGGCATTTGATAAATACACCTATTTCAAATGGGAGAAATTGGCCAAAATGAAGAGGCTGAAGGCCCCATGCAAGTCTGAAATCCAGCAGGTCAGTCAAATCTTAAAGTTCTGAAATGATCTCCTTTGATTCCATGTCTCATATCCAGGGCATGCTGATACAAGAGGTAGCTTCTTATGGTCTTGGGCAGCTCTGTGGCTTTGCAGGGTACAGCCCCCATCCTAGCTGCTTTCATGAGCTGGCATTGAGTGTCTGTGGCTTTTCTAGGGGCATATTGCAAGCTGTTGGTGGATCTGCCATTCTGGGGTCTGGAGGACAGTAGCCCTCTTCTCACAGCTCCACTAGGCAATGCCCCAGTGAGAACTCTGTGTGGGGGCTTCCACCCCACATTTCCCATCCACACTGCCTTAGCAGAGGTTCTCCATGAGGGCACCACCCCTAGAGCAAACTTCTGCCTGGACATTCAGGCATTTTCATACATCCTCTGGAACCTAGGTGGAGGAATCCAAACCTCAATTGTTGACTTCTGTGCACTTGCAGGTTCAATACCATGTGGAATCTGTCAAGGCTTGGGGCTTGCACCCTCTGAAGCCACAGCCTGAGCTATATTTTGGCCCCTTTTAGTCATGGCTAGAGAGACTGGATGCAGGGCACCAAGTCCCTCCTCTGCACACAGTGGGTGGACCCTAGGCCCAGCCCACAAAACCATATTTTCCTCCTAGGCGTTTGGACCTGTGATGGGAGGGGCTGACACAAAGGTCTCTGACATGGCCTGGAGACATTTCCCCCATTTTCTTGGTGATTAACATTTGGCTCCTCGTTACTTATGCAAATTTCTGCAGCCACCTGGAATTTTTCCTCAGAAAATGGGTTTTTCTTTTCTATAAATTTGTCAGGCTGCCAATTTTCCAAACTTCAATGCTCTGTATCTCTTTGAAAACTGAATGTTTTTAAAAGCACCGAAGTCACCTCTTGAATGCTTTGCTGCTTAGAAATTTCTTCTACCAGATACACTAAATCATTTCTCTCAAGTTCAAAGTTCCACAAATCTCTACAGCAGGGGCAAAATGCCATCAGTCTCTTTGCTAAAATACAGTAAGAGTCACCTTCATTCCAGTTCCCAACAAGGCCCTCATATCCATCTGAGACCACCTCAGCCTGGATTTCATTGTCCATATCATTATCAGCATTTTGGTCAAAGCCATTCAACAAGTCTCCAAACTTTCCCACATGTTTCTGTATTCTTCTGAGCCCTGCAAAATGTTCCAACCTCTGCCTGTTATCCAGTTCCAAAGCTGCTTCAGCATTATTGGGTATCTTTCAGCAGCAGCCCCACTCTACTGGTACCAATTTACCGTATTAGTCCGTTTTCATGCTGCTGATAAAGACATACATGAGACTGAGTAATTTATAAAGAAAAAGAGATTTAATAAACTCACAGTTACACATGGCTGAGGTGGCCTCCCAATCATGGTGGAAGGCAAAATGCATGTCTTACATGCCTCACAATCATGGTGGAAGGCAAAAAGCAGGAAACAGAACGAGAGCTATGAAAAAGGGATTTCTCCTTATAAAGCCATCAGATGTCTTGAGACTTACTACCACAAGAACGGTACAGGAGAAATCACCCCCATGATTCAATTATCTCCCAGCGGGTCCTTTCCACACATGTGGGAATTATGAGAGCTACAATTCAAGATAAGATTTGGGTGGGGACACAGCCAAACCATATCACAAAAACATGCAAACACATCTTAGTTGAATAAACCTTGCAAAACCATGTACACCAAATGCCTTGCTTAAGCTGGCCTTCTGTCCCATGGTCATGCATTCACTGCAGTGAGGATATTGATAGGTTTCTGTAAAGATGACATGAACTTTGGGGTAGATATTGTAATAAAGCTGCCTTCTAGATGGCCAATTTCTAAATCTGCACTAACTTGTTTTCAGAATATAAAATGTATTATAATTTAAACTTTACAGTCATATTTTTGAAAGAAAAGGTTTTTAAAAATTTTCGTTCTATTTCAATCTGAAAAAGTAAAACAGTTCATAACACAAAAACAAAGATTCTGTAACAGTGTCAGAAGAATAGTCTTTAACACATATTGAGATTTATGTGTATATTTCTGACTAGTTCTCTAAAACCACACTAATAAAGGGCTCGATCTTTTGATGATGATAAAACTATTTTATCCATAAGATATACACTAAAGGGAATATAATTAATAGATTCATTACCTTTCATTAAATCATTTATATACATATTTTCTTCCCTACCCGAGCAGAATCCTTTAGAACACATTCCACATTAATTTACTTTTACACCACCTACAACTTAAATTAAGGTAAATTATCAAATAATATTAGTTGAAGAAATTCGTTTATTTTTACCCTGATTCTGGCTCCCTTTTATGTGCTTGTGGTATGGCTAACAGACAGTCTGTGGACCTTAAAATATCTTAGAGAAAATGACAAATTAGAAAATCCTTTAGACATTTTCATCAACATCTTTCTCTTTAAAATTTTGCACTCAGAAGGATTTCTTCGTACAATTTTCTACTTTTTCTTCAAATTAAGCATGTACATTCACTGCAAATTCTTTTCTATTTGACAATAGATGTAAGTTGATAAATAACTGTAACCTTTTCTAAAGCAGCCTTTAACTTTATATATAACAAATACGTATTAAAGTCCATCCACATTTGGGTCAGCAATGTGTCTTCTTGATCTCTGTCTTAAAAAGAAATAACCAGTCAACCATGCAATTTACTTTCATAATTTTGCCCACAACACAGCTGTTCTTCATTAGTGCATACATTTTCCAGATCAGGGTAAATTTCCAAATAGTAATAATTTTTTAAAAATTAGCTTTTTCTTCTCTGGGCTTAAATAAAAATGATTTTCAGACATTGTTACAAGCTGATGATCTTTCATCAATTTCTTTACCCAAACTTAAACTTTTGAGAATGTCTAAGGGTGTACTTTGTCATCAAGTCAAAATCAACAATGTAGGTGTTATCTTTATCCCAGAAATCATGTTATAGTGAACCAAGATGGCCTTGTATATGTATAGTATAAGAACTAAGTATAAGATGACATGCCAGGAACAGGTTGGCTTTTTAGAGCTTTGTCCAGTCACCTTCTGAACAAAAGCAGATGAACTTTCTCATTATCATAAAGCCTTGGTCCCAACCAAAAGGCAAATAGCTCAGTGAGGATGGTACTTAAAATTATCAGCCATTTTTATTTTCGTATAATAGAGAAAAACAAGTTTTAAGACATCTGTAGAAAGAAGAGACTACAAAGACTGAACAACTGAAAAGAGGTAAGAGGGAGCATAGAAAGCAAAAAAAAAAAAAAAAAAAAAAAAAAAAGGACCTAGTAAGAGAAACTTGTGGCCAAAGATAAATGTCAAAGACTGTCTCTGGTATCAGCTACAGTTATGTTACTAAGATCTATCCACTGTACTCATTCTAGTTACCACATTCTACAATAAGTTGATAAGTTAAGTAGTAGTCTTTTCTAGGAGTAATACAAAAGATTCTCTTTACTTAAAACTCTAGAGTTCAGAAATTAAAAATGAAGAAGAAGAAATGAAAGCCATGTTCTAATGCAGAAGTTGGGAGCAGAGTCCCAGTGTATATTAATTGTGTGGTATGTAAAATGGTTTCGAGGAACAACTGTAGAATAATGAAAAGGACTATGATGAATATATTCTCCTATTGGGATGAAGTGTATATATTGCAGAAATAAACGCCAATATTTTTTCCATGCAGGGATTAATTACATGGTCAACAGCTGGAATTTACAAGGAGGCAAATTAAATAAAATAGCAGGCAAGCATGAATTGCATTCCCACAAAAGCCATAAAATGGGAATACCAAGAGAACTGGCAAATGTAATTCTTCACCTATTTTCTTGGACACAGCTTTCCACACACAAGTTGGGGAGTGGAAATTTTTGAGTAGCACACTGTGTGCCACATTGGAAAGATTCAATATGAACATTTTTTCTTTTTTTATTATTTTACTTTAAGTTCCAGGATACATGTGCAGAATGTGCAGGTTTGTTACAGAATTATACATGTGCCATGATGGTTTGCTGCAGCTATCAACCCATCACCTAGGTTTCAAGCCCTGTATGTATTAGCTATTTGCCCTGATGCTCTCCCTCCTCTTGCTCCCCTCCCAATAGGCCCCAGTGTGTGTTGTTCCCCTCCCTGTGTCCATGTGTTCCCATTGTTCAACTCACACTTATGAGTGAGAACATCAGGTGTTTGGTTTTCTGTTCCTGTGTAACTTGGCTGAGGATAATGGCTTCCGGCTTCATCCATGTCCCTGGAAAGGAAACTATCTCATTCCTTTTTATGGCTTCACAGTAGTCCATGGTGTATATGTACCACATTTTCTTTCGGCAGTCTATCATTGGTGGGCATTTGGGTGGGTTCCATGTCTTTTCTATTGTAAATAGTGCTGCAATAAACATATGTGTGCATGTATATTTATAATAGAATTATTTATATTCCTTTGGGTATATGCCCAGTAATGGGATTGCTGGATTAAATGGTATTTATGGTTCTAGATCCTTGTGGAATTGCCACACTGTCTTCCACAATGGTTGAACCAGTTCACACTCCCACCACCAGTGTAAAAGTGTTTCTATTTCTCCACAGTCTTGCCAGTATCTGTTGTTTTTTGAGTTTTTAATAGTTGCCATTCAAATCTCTGAGTAGACCAATAACAAGTTCTGAAATTGAGGCAGTAATAAATAGCCTATGAAACCACAACCAGACGGATTCACAGCCAACTTCTACCAGAGGTACAAAGGGGAGCTGGTACCATTTCTTCTGAAACTATTCCAAACAACTGAAAAGGGGGGACTCCTCCCTAATTCATATTATGAGGCCAATATCATCCTGATACCAAAACCTGGCAGACACACAACAAAAAAGAAAACTTCAGGACAATAGTCCTGATGAACATCAATGTGAAAATCCTCAATAAAATACTGGCAAACCAAATCTAGCAGCACATTAAAAAGCACATCCATCACAATCAATTCGGCTTCATCCCTGGGATGCAAGGCTGGTTCAACATACACAAATCAATAAACATAATCCATCACATAAACAGAACCAATGACAAAAACCACACAATCATCTCAATAGATGCAGAAAAGGCCTTCAATAAAATTCAACATTTCTTCATGTTAAGAACTCTCAATAAACTAGGTATTGAAATAATCAAAATAATAAGAGCAATTTATGACAAACCCACAATATTAAAATAATAAGAGCTATTTATGAAAAAACCACAGCCAATATCATACTAAATGAGCAAAAGCTGGAAGCATTCCCTTTGAAAAGCAGCATAAGACAAGGATGCCCTCTCTTACCCCTTCTATTCAATATAGTATTGGAAGTGCTGGCCAGGGCAATCAGGCAAGAGACAGAAATAAAGAGTATTCAAATAGGAAGTGAGGAAGTCAAATTGTCTGTTTGCAGATGACATCATGCAACTTCGGCAAAATCAATGTCCAAAAATCACAAGCATTCCCATACACCAACAATAGGCAAGCAGAGAGCCAAATCATGAGTGACCTCCCATTCACAATTGTTACAAAGAGAATAAAATACCTAGGAATACAGCTAACAAGGGGTGTGAAGGACCTCTTCAAAAAGAACTATAAACCACTGCTCAAAGAAATAAGAGAGGACACAAGGAAATGAAAAACATTCCATGCTCAGGGATAGGAAGAATCAATATCATGGAAATGCAAATTAATTTATAGATTCAATGCTATTCCTGTCAAACTACCGTTGACATTCTTCACAGAATTAGAAAAAACTACTTAGAAATTCATATGGCACCAAAAAAGAGGCTGTATAGCCAAGACAATCCTAAGCAAAAAGAACAAAGCTGGAGGCATCACTCTACCTGACTTCAAACTATACTATAAGGCTACAGTAAGCAAAACAGCATGGTACTGGTACCAAAACAGATATATAGACCAATGGAACAGAACAGAGGCCTCAGAAATAATGCCACACATGTGCAACCATCTGATCTTTGACAAACCTGACAAAAACAAGCAATGTGGAAAGGACTCCTTATTTAATAAATGGTGCTGGGAAAATTGGACATAGGCAGAAAACTGAAACTGGATGCCTTCTTTACACTTCATACAAAAATTAACTCAAGATGGACTTAAAGACTTAAATATAAAACCTCAAATCATAAAAACCATAGAAAAAAACCTAGGCAATACCATTCAGGATACAGGCATGGGCAAATATTTTATCATGAAATTGCCAAAAGCAATTGCAACAAAAGCTAAAATTGACAAATTGGATCTAATTAAACTAAAGAGCTTCTGCACAGCAAAAGAAACTATTATCAGAATGAAAAGGCAACCTACAGAATGGGGGAAAATTTTTGCAATCTACCCACCTGACAAAGGTCTATTATCCAGAATTTACAAGATACTTAAGCAAATTTACCAGAAAAAAAAACAAACAACCCCATCAAAAAGTGGGCAAAGGATATAAACAGACACTTTTCAATGTGAATAATTTTATGCAACTATTTTTAAAAACCTGTGCCTCAGGATGAGAATGTTTCTAATGTACTTGAACTTGAGTGAGGACAACAGATATTTTTGCCACCATTGCTGTTACCATTTCCCAAAGGAATTCTTCCATTTATTTGTTTAATCTTTGGCTACATAAACTCATTCTGTACCTGCTGCTTCCAAAAGCCTTGAATAGCCAATCAGTTCTTGTGGAACTCAAAGTCAAGGCACAAAATGATTTACAATAACTGTAACTGCATAATCTGATTTGGTACAATTCAAAAAATTTTCAGGGGTGACCCACTTCCCTTAGGATTCAATCCAAATCTTTGCATGCTGTACCCCTGCCTCTCATCCTGATCTCATCTCCTGATACCCTCTCCTCTCTCTCTGAAGGGAAACAGACACACTGGCCTTCTGCTACTTCTTCAGAAGACTGCTTCTAACTTAATGGACTTAAATTGCTTCTGCCTGGAATGCTATTCCTCTACCCTTTGTATGTCTGTCTCTTTTTCACTCTTAGAGTCTGAGCTTATTTTCCTCCTCAAAGAGGTTGTCTCTGACCAACTTTTCCAAAGTAGGTCTCCTAATTTTATCAGAGTTTCATTTGGGTTTTCTTCACAGAGTATATCAATTTGTTCACTTCTAGAATAGCTTCCACTCTGGACTGTAAATGTAGCTTGTAGAATGTTGAAAGTAGGCACGTATCCTCACTGCCTAATACAGGGTCCAAACATGATACACTTAAAAGAAAAATTAAAAGGTCATGAAATTAGTGTTGTGAGAGATGATGATGACTAAAAAAAAATAAATAGAAGATACCAGAATGCATTGTACAGGGTAGATAAGTAACATTTAATGAAAACATTATTTTCAGAAGTCTAAGTATTTATGTGTGTGCATGCTGGATCATGATGCAAAATGTGAACTTCAGGGGAAAAAAAAGCCAGAGCAAAAAAAAATATTGTTTGTTAAGTATTTGTTGAATTAATGACTATTGTTTTTATCAAGTGGAAACACCCCACTTCTCATAGTTAAAACTATTCAGAGTAGGAAGATACTGATGACTGTTTTCAGGGGTACTAGAAAGCCTCTTTCCTCAAGAAAAGAAAGCTTGTGCTAGTTACCATCTGAAATTGCTTAAAGCTTCATTCCTTTGCCTTACCCTGTTGTTTCCCTTTTCAGTGTAGAAGTTTTCATGATATGTAACACTTAGAGACCAGTGATTCAGTACACCTTGATAACCTTAAGAGCTTTTCCTAAAAGGAGGTTTTGATTGAGAAGAGAGGATAAGACTTTCAGGAGAACCATAACTTTGGAATGGGGATGCATCTATCAGGCCTCTGAGCCCAAGCTAAGCCATCATATCCTCTGTGACCTGCATGTATACATCCAGATGGCCTGAAGCAAGTGAAGAATCACAAAAGAAGTGAAAATAGCTGATTCCTGCCTTAACTGATGACATTCCACCATTGTGATTTGTTCCTGCCCCACCTTAACTGAGCCATTAACCTTGTGAAATTCCTTCTCCTGGCTCAGAACCTCCCCCATTGAGCACCTCGTGACCCCCGCCCCTGCCCATAAGAGAAAAACCCCCTTTGACTGTAATTTTCCACCACCCACCCAAATCCTATAAAATGGCCCCACCCCATCTCCCTTTGTTGACTCACTTTTTGGACTCAGCCCGCCTGCACCCAGGTGATTAAAAAGCTTTATTTCTCACACAAAGCCTGTTTGGTGCTGTGACTTGGAATGGGGGACCTCCCTTGGGAGATCAACCCCCTGTCCTCCTGCTCTTTACTCTGTGAGAAAGATCCACCTACAACCTTGAGTCCTCAGACCAACCAGCTGAAGGAACATCTCACCAATTTTAAATTGGGTAAGCGGCCTCTCTTTACTCTCTTCTCCAACCTCTCTCACTATCCCTCAACTTCTTTCTCCTTTCAATCTTAGCGCCATCCTTCAATCTCTCCCTTCTCTTAGTTAGAGTTCCTTTCCTTTTCTGATAGAGACAGAGGAGACGCATTTTATGCGTGAAGCCAAAACTCCAGTGCTGGTCACGGACTCTGGAAGACAGTATTCCCTTGGTGTTTAATCACTGCAGGACACCTGCTTGATTATTCACCCACGTTTCAGAGGTGTCTGATCACTGCAGTGACTCCTGCCTTGATCCTTCACCCTTAGTGGCAAGCACCACTTTCCTGGGGGGCAAGCACTCCCCACTCCTTCTCTCTGTGTCTCTACCCTCTCTTTTCTCTGGACTTGCCTCATTCACTATAGGCAAAGTTCCACCCTCCATTCCTCCTTCTTCTCCTTTAGCCTGTGTTCTCAAGAACTGAAAATATCTTCAACTCACACTTGACCTAAAACCTAAACTTCTTATTTTCTTCTGCAATGCCGCTTAACCCCAATACAAACTCAACAATGGTTCCAAATAGCCAGAAAACAGCACTTTCAATTTGTCCATCCTACAAGATCTAGATAATTCTTGTCGTAAAATGGGCAAACAGTCTGAGGTGCCTGACGTCCAGGCATTCTTTTACACATCGGTCCCTCCCTAGTCTCTGTTCCCAATGCGACTCGTCCCAAATCCTCTCTTTCCCTCCTGCCCGTCCCCTCAGTCCCAACCCCAAGTGTTGCTGAGTCTTTTCAATCTTCCTTTTCTACTGACCCATCTGACCTCTCCCCTCATCCCCAGACTGCTCCTCAGGTCGCTCCCCACCAGGCTGAATCAGGCTCCGATTCTTCCTCAGCTTCTGCTCCTCCACCGTATAATCCTTCTATCACCTCCTCTCCTCACACTCAGTCCATCTTACAGTTTTGTTCCACTACTAGCCCTCCCCCACATGCCCAACAATTTCCTCTTAAAGAAGTGGCTGGAGCTAAAGGAATAGTCAAGGTTAATACTCCTTTTTCTTTATCCAAACTCTCCCAGATCAGTTAGCGTTTAGGCTCTTTTTCATCAAATATGAAAATCCAGCCCAGTTCATGGCCCGTTTGGCAACAACCTTTAGATTCTTTACAGCCCTAGACCCTGAAGGGTCAGAAGGCCGTCTTATTCTCAATATGCATTTTATTACCCAATTTGCTGTCAACGTTAAACAAAGGTCCAAAAATTAAATTCTGGCCCTCAAACCCCACAACAGGACTTAATTGACCTCAACTTCAAGATGTGCAATAATAGAGAAGAGTTGCAATTACTTGCCTCTGCTGTGAGAGAAACCCCAGCCACATCTCCAGCACACAAGAACTTCAAAATGCCTAAACCACAGCGGTCAGGCGTTCCTTCAGGACTTCCTCCCCCAGGATCTTGCTTCAAGTGCCAGAAATCTGGCCACTGGGCCAAGGAATGCCTGCAGCCCAGGAGTCCTCCTAAGCCATGTCCCATCTCTGCGGGATCCCACTGGAGATTGGACTGTCCAGCTGGCCCAAGGCTCTGACTCCTTCCTAGATCTTCTCAGCTTGGCAGCTGAAGACTGACTCTGCCCGATTTCCTTGGAATCCTCCTGGACCATCACAGATGCTTTGGATAACTCTTAACAGTGGAGGGTAAGTCCATCCCCTTCTTAATTGATGTGGAGGCTACCCACTCCAAATTACCTTCTTTTCAAGGTCCTGTTTCCCTTGCCTCTGTAACTGTTGTGTGTATTGATGGCGAGGCTTCTAAACCTCTTAAAACTCCCCAATTCTGGTGCCAACTTGGACAATATTCTTTTATGCACTCGTTTTTAGTTATCCCCACCTTCCCAGTTCCCTTATTAGGCTCAGATATTTTAACTAAATTATCTCCTTCCCTGACTATTCCTAGGCTACAGCCACACCTCATTGCTGCCCTTTTCCCCAGTTCAAAGTCTCCTTCACATCCTCCCCTTGTAGCTCCCCACCTTAATCCACAAGTATAGGACACGTCTACTCCCTCCTTGGCAACCAATCATGCGCCCCTTACCATCCTATTAAAACCTAATCACTCTTACCCCACTCAATGCCAATATCCCACCCTACAGCATGCTTTAAAAGGATTAAAGCCTGTTATCACTCGCCTGTTACAGCATGGCCTTTTAAAGCCTATAAACTCTCCTTAAAATTCCCCCATTTCACCTGTCCTAAAACCAGACAAGACTTACAGGTTAGTTCAGGATCTGCGCCTTATCAATCAAATTGTTTTGCCTATCCACCCCATGGTGCCAAACCCATATACTGTCCTATCCTCAATACCTCCCTCCACAACCCATTATTCTGTTCTAGATAAACCTAGCCCCATAAATCCTTCCCCCACTCCCCTTTCCATTCCTTAAAAAACAGCCCTAAAAGCTGCTCCCACACTAGCTCTCCCTAACTCTTCCCAACCTTTTTCATTACACACAGCCGAAGTGCAGGGCTGTGTGGTCGGAATTCTTACCACGCCCTGTAGCCTTTCTGTCCAAACAACTTGACCTTACACTTTTAGCCTAGCCCTCATGTCTGCATGTGGCAACTGACGCTGCTTTAATACTTTTAGAGGCCCTCAAAATCACCAACTATGCTCAACTCACTCTACAGTTCTCATAACTTTCAAAATCTATTTTCTTCTTCACACCTGAGACATATGCTTTCTGCTCCCTGGCTCATTCAGCTATACTCACTCTTTGTTGAGTCTCCCACAATTACCATTGTTCCTGGCCCGGACTTCAATCCGGCCTCACACATTATTCCAGATACCATACCTGACCCCCATGACTATATCTCTCTGATCCAACTGACATTCACTCCATTTCCCCATATTTCCTTCTTTCCTGTTTCTAACCCTAATCACACTTGTTTTATTGATAGCAGTTCCACCAGGCCTAATTGCCACTCACCAGCAAAGGCAGGCTATGCTATAGTATCTTCCACATGTATCACTGAGGCTACTGCTCTGCCCCCTCCTCCACTACCTCTCAGCAAGCTGAACTCATTGCCTAAACTTGTGCCCTCACTCTTGAAAAGAGACTATGTGTCAGTATTTATACTGACTCTAAATATGCCTTCCATATCCTGCACCAGTATGCTGTTAATATGGGCAAAAGGAGGTTTCCTCACTACACAAGTGTCCACCATCATTAAAGCCTCTTTAATAAAAACTCTCCTCAAGGCCACTTCCAAAGGAAGCTGGAGTCATTCACTGTAAAGGCCATCAAAAGGCATCAGATCCCATCACTCAGGGCAATGCTTATGCTGATAGCATAGCTAAAAAGCAGCTAGGATTCCAACGTCTGTCCCTCATGGACAGTTTTTCTCCTTCTCATCAGTCACTCCCACCTACTTTCCCGCTGAAACTTCCACCTATCAGTCTCTTCCCACACAAGGCAAGTGGTTCTTGGACCAATGAAAATATCTCCTTCCAGCCTCACAGGCCCATTCTGTTCTTTCGATATTTCATAACCTCTTCCATATAGGTTACAAGCCGCTAGCACGTGTCTTAGCACCTCTCATTTCCTTTCCATCATGGAAATCTATTATTAAGGAAATCACTTCTCAGTGTTCCATCTGCTAGTCTACTACTTCTCAGGGATTGTTCAGGCTCCCTCCCTTCCCTACACATCAAGCTCAGGGATTTGTCTCTGCCAAGGACTGACAAATTGACTTTAATAACATGCCCCAAGTCAGGAAACTAAAATATCTCTTGGTCTGGGTAGACACTTTCACTGGATGGGTAGAGGCCTTTCCCACAGGGTATGAGAAGGCCACCATGATCATTTCTTCCCTTCTGTCAGACATAATTCCTTGGTTTGGCCTTCCCACCTCTATACAGTCCAATAACAGACCAGCCTTTACTAGTCAAATCACCCAAGCAATTTCTCAGGCTCTTGGTATTCAGTGGAAACTTCATACCCCTTAACATTCTCAATCTTCAGGAAAAGTGAAACAGACTAATGGTCTTTTAAAGATACACCTCACCAAGCTCAGCCTCCAACTTAAAAAGGACTGGACAGTACTTTCACCACTTGCCCTTCTCAGAATTCGGGCCTATCCTTGGATTGCTACAGGGTACAGCCCATTTGAGCTCCTGTATGGACAGACACTCCTTTTTATTAGGCCCCAGTCTCATTCCAGCCACCAGCCCAACTTGAACTGCACCCCAAAAACTTGTCATCCCTACTACCTTCTGTCCAGTCATACTCCTATTCACCATTCTCAACTACTCATAAATACCCTGCCCTCGTTTACACTGCTGGTTTACACTTTTCCTTCAAACCATCATAACTGATATCTCCTGGTTTTACCTAAAACCGCCACCCTTAAGTCTCTCTTAAAGTGGACAGATAATCTTTGCTGACAGGGTACACTCCAATACTTTCACGCTGATGAAGTCCTATTCTTAACTTTTATACTCACTCTTATTCTCCTTCCTGTTCTTATGCCACCCTCTACCTCTCCCCAACTATCTCCACCACACTATCAATCTCCTCACTCTCTCCTAGCCATTTCTAATCCTTCTTTAATAAACAGTTGCTGGCTTTGCATTTCTCTTTTCTCCAAAATCGCCAAGGCCTCAAATTACTGCAAAAAAAAAAAAAAAAAAAAAAAAAAAAAAAAAAAGACTGTATATTTTTAAATGAAGAGTGTTGTTTTTCTGGTATATGACAACATAAAAAAACTCAAGGATAGAGCCCCAAAACTCGCCAATGAAGCAAATGATTATGCTGAACCCCCTTGGGCACTCTCTAATTGGATGTCCTAGGTCCTCCCAATTCTTACTCCTTTAATACCTGTTTTTCTCCTTCTCTTGTTTGGACCTTGTGTCTTCCGTTTAGTTACTCAATTCATAAAAAACCACATCCAGGCCATCACCAATCATTCTATACAACAAATGATCCTTCTAATAACCCCACAATATCACCCCTTACCACAAAACCTTTCTTTAGTTTAATCTCTCCCACTCTAGGTTCCCATGCTTCCCCTAATCCCGCTTGAAGCAGCCCTGAGAAACATCACCCATTATCTCTCCATACCACCCCCCAAAATTTTCACTGCCCCAACACTTCAACACTATTTTATGTTATTTTTCTTATTAATATAAGAAGACAGAATGTCAGGCCTCTGAGTCCAAGCTAAGCCATCATATCCCCTGTGACCTGCACGTACACATCCAGATGGCCTGAAGCAAGTGAAGAATCACAAAAGAAGTGAAAATGGCCTGTTCCTGCCTTAACTGATGACAATCCACCATTGTGATTTGTTCCTGCCCCACCTTAACTGAGCCATTAACCTTGTGAAATTCCTTCTCCTGGCTCAGAACCTCCCCCACTGAACATCTTGTGACCACCGCCCCTGCCCGTAAGAGAAAAACCCCATTTGACTGTAATTTTCCACCACCCACCCAAATCCTATAAAATGGCCCCACCCCTATCTCCCTTTGTTGACTCACTTTTTGGACTCAGCCCGCCTGCACCCAGGTGATTAAAAAGCTTTATTGCTCACACTAAGCCTGTTTGGTGGTCTCTTCACATGGTCGTGCGTGAAAACATCCTTGGCTATGTTGAAGAATGTAAAAAGTACATGTTGAGTTAGCTCACACCACATATTTGTCTACTTCAAAGTTTGCAAAGGTAGAATCCTAACACTTCATGTGGTCAGCCAGAAAGGAGTGGTGATGGAAAGAAAACCAGAGTATATTTTAGCTGTATGAGCCAATCTGCTTAATCCCACTGAGCTGTACCCAATTAGGTCACTTGCTTCTAGTTCCCATGTAGAAAATAAGAATATACTCCACATATTATAGTGATACTAAACCATGTATTAAAATTTCAGTTGAGTGTCCACTTTTGAAATAAAGGAGAATAGAGGACAATTTACTTCTATTCAGCATTGTAACTCAGTTCAGAGACTTAAGAGTTCTTTAACTCAATGTGGTTAAATTTAATTCTTTTTCAAAATTCCTTAAAGAGCAGAAAAAAAGAAAATAGCAAACAAATAATTAAAAGCATTGTTGCCAGATTGGAAGCACGATATAATTCTATTTTCCTTTGGAGTTCAGCTTGCTGAGGGGATAGTCTTTATTCACATTCCACACAAGCAACCATCATCCACACCCACTTTCTTTTTAAAGGAAAACATTTACTTTTGTGACTTGGTCATAATGAAATACAAAGGACCTCTTTGTGTGTGAAAATGAAACTGGGTGTGAGCCTTTTAAGGAAAAATTAAAGAAGGATGTGTATGTAGGGGGTGAAATTCCCAAGTCTTGCTGAGTTGATCCTGCCTACCTCCTACTTAGAAACCAGGCTGTTCTGTATGGCAAGGCCCAGATGTTGTGTGTCAGGGAGCAAAACAGCACCTCCAGTGGATCACCGCCAAGTCATTCCAACAGAGCCAGGCTCAGACTGCTCACTGCACCAAGTTACAGTGCCTGGCACAGAGGCACAGAGAGAATCTCAGCAAGGCAACATCTAATAGATGCTTTCTACAAGGCTGACTCATATCTTCCTGAAATTGGGGGGTCATATTTAGATTTCCAAAGAGAATAAGAGCTTGAAGTTAAGAGTAAGGAAGATGGGGAAACCTAATTGAAGTGACATGTGACCTGGGGGAAATTTGGACAGAATTGGTGCTTTTGTGAATGCAGTATTTCAAGAGGGCAAAACAAATGTTGCAAAAATATAAAAAGAAACAGCACCTTCAAGGCAGCTTCCAAAATTGGAGATTCTAGGAATTGATCTCTAGCAACTCCTCTACACTCCTCCTGATCCCAACATTTTCTCAAACTTTTGCCTTCTGTTTGCCGTCCTCAGTTACTCCCAGCCCATCAGGTCTTTCTCTAAGCCCATAGATATTTGTGGTCAAGCTTATCCTGAAACCAACCTTCATTTCCTCCCATTGTCCTCTAACTTGTACTATTGTCCTTCTTTCCACTGGAAAATTTCTTAAACAGGTGGTCTGTGCTGTGCCTCCATGTGTTCTGAAGTCACTACAGTCCCAGTGCTATGTGCTATGAAACTTCACCAAATAACTCCTTATGCATAAACTTCACAGATCTTTTCTCAGCCTCAGACCTCTTGTCCTCTCTGAAGCAATTGATACTATGCATCTCACATCTGTGTTCTGATGATCAATCCTCTCTTATCCTCTTCTAGTTTTTTAGATACTGTGATCACAGTTTATCTCATCTCTCTTTAGATGCTGTTTATCTGTTCCTTTTGCTATCTTCTTTTTTTTCTTTTTTCTAATGTTCACTCTGTCATCTCTCTGCAGGTTCTCTTATGACTGCCAGATTAATCTTTGATTAGGCCACACATCCCATGTCCACCCTGGCCTTCCCTTCTTCTATCTTGGACCACCATTCTCATCAATCAGCCACAGTAATTATTTGAAACATTTAATCACATAATGTCACCTCTCCACTCAAAACCCTTCAGTGGCTTCCTATCTCAGGCAGAGTCAAAGCCAAATTCCTTACAATCCCAATAAGATCCTGTGTGATCTGGCCCAGGCTATGTCCCTGAGCTGAGGCCTCTGCCTCTGGCTCACCATCACTGCACTCACCCCTTCAAGGCCTACCTGAGGGCTTCTGCAGCTCTGCTTCCTCTCCCTAGAAGGATTTTCCCTGTGGTTATTGAGAAGGATTGAGCACAAAATTTAAAACAGATGCCTATCACTCCCTATCCACATTTTCTTCTTTATTTGCTCCAAAAGATTTATAATTATCTAATATTTTCTCTTGTTTATTTATTTATTATTATTTTTTAGAGTCAGGGTCTTGCTCTGCCACCCAGGCTGTAATGCAGTGGTGCAATAATGGGACACTGCAGCTTGAGCTCCCAGACTGAAGTGATCCTCCCACCTCAGCCTCCCAAATACCTGGGACTACAAGGGTGAACCACCCTGTGCCCGGCTCTCATATTTTTTGTTTATTTACTTTTATCCCCCAACTGGAATAAAAGTTACATGAGGATAGAAACTTTTGAGTGCTTTGTTAATGGCCAAATCCGCAGTGCCTATCACAGTCCTTGGCATATACTAGGTGCCCAATAAGTATTTGTTGAATGAATGAATATTAAAATTAATGTGGAAAATCAAAAACCATATATGTGGATCTATTTTCTGGCTCTCTATTTTGCTTCACTGATGTATGTATCTATCCTTAAGCCAACACCACACTGTCCTGTATATAATAGTTGTATAGTAAGTCATGAAATCATGACTTTCATGTAAGTCTTTCAACTTTATCCTTCTTTTTCAAGATTGTTTTGGCTTTTCCAGTGCCTTTGTCTTTCCATGTAAATTTTATAACCAGCTCGTCAACTTCTTTTAAAAAGTTGTCTAGGATGTTGCTTGAAATTACATTGATATAGATCTCTATCTATAGCTAGAGACCACTGCACACACACTGGAATGGCTAAAGCTTAAAACCTGACAGTGCTAATGGTAACAATGTTAGGCTAGTGGAACTCTTACATATTGCTGGAAGAAGGCAAAATTGCACAGCTACTTTTGAAACCATCAGGACAGCATATTATGAAGTTATACAAGCACTTACCATGTGGCCCAGCAGTCTCACTCCAAGGTATTCACTCCCCCAAAATAAAAACATGTTTCATACACAGGCTTGTATGAAAGTGTTCATAGGAACATTATTGAGAAATAGCCTCAAACTAGAAATAACCCAAATGTCTATCAAAACATGAATGGATAAGCAAGTTAAGTAACACCATCCACTTTGATACAATGCATGAAAAGTGAGTGATACCAAGGAGCAAAATATTAATATACTTAACAGAATGGATGAATCTCAGAAGCATTATGTTAAGCAAAAGGAGCCAAATATGAGATACCACGTATTGTATGATTTGATTTACATAATATCTCCACAAAACAGAAATATGTAGAGATAGAAAGATTCGTGGGTGCTTGGGGCAGACAGTGGGATGAATGGGATGCATAGTAAATGATCCTAGAGGATCTTACTCGGGTGATGAAAATATTCAACAACTTATTTATGGTAGTGTTGCACAACTCAGTATATTTGTTAAAAATCATTGAATACACTTAAAATGGGTGAATTTTATGATATATAAAACATGCCACAATAAAGTTGCAAAAAACATGCTAATTGATAGACAACAAGCATAGTAGTACTACATCCTGCATGATTCCATTTACATAAAATTCTAGAAAAAGCTGAACTGTAGTGACAGAAGGCCCATCAGTAGATGCCTGGGGCTGGAGTTTGGGGAACAGGCTCGACTGCAAAGGGGCACAAGCAATGTTTTTGTGTAAGGTATTCTATTTTACATCTTATTTTGCTGGTGGTTACATGGCCTGTATACTACTACCTAAATTCACCAAACCGTGCATTTAAATTGGTGAGTTTTATTGTGTCCAAATTTTACCGCAAAATAGGCCAAATAATACTTGTATGTAGTTAATTCTGCAATTTTGTTTCAATTATTCTTAGTTAACATTTTTTCTACATTTAAAAATTGCATGTTCTAAAGTTCTTAGTGCTTATTTAAGATGTATTTAATTCAGTTGACCCTAATTGTTCAGATAAGATCACAGAGTAAGGGAAATTACTGGAGATTCTCAATCACTTTTAAATTATAAACGTCCCTGAAATTGTCAGAAGAGGAAAACAAAAAAACATATAAAGCTTTCTTAAGCAAATGGCAAGATTCAAAAATACTCCAAAGTTTAGTACACATTTCTGCATATCTTGCCTCTCTTCCCATTGATGGAAAAAATATTAGAAAAGAGCAGTAAAATCTAATTTGAACCTCAAAAACCACACAAATATCTATCAGTAGGAAACTGGAAAGACACACTGTGATTGATTCATACAATAGAGTACTACTCAGCAAGAAAAAGGGATGAGTTATTAATGCAATATCGATTATTCACAGAAGCATTTTGAGTGAAAAAAGCCAAATAAAATGTATAAATATAATATGATTTTATTTCTATCAAGTTCAAGAACATGCAAAAATGAATCTATGGAGATATAATTCACAATAGTGGTTGCTTCTGGTAAGGAAGGGATTGATTGGAAAGTAGCAGAAGGAAACCTTCTAGACTCGTGGCAATAAGTATTTTATATCTCAATTGGGTTGCTGGTTACATGGGTGTCTACATTTGTCAAAACTGTGAATTTCATTATATAAATTTATAACCTGATTTAAAAAATTGGCTCTCATGAGGCTAGGTCTCTAATGGTTAGTAAATTACCAGGAAACATGAAAAGTAAGGGAAAATGTACAGACATTAATTATATCATTCTATTAGGAAAGTTGTAAAGTATAAAGAAATTATGTGGAAATAATATAACTATACTCTAAAATACACCATATACATTAAGTTTTGTGATAATAATTGTTGATCATTTCAAGGAGGAATATAAAATATAGCTATAAAAATGGACAGAAGAGATTAAATTCTGCCAATGAAAATTTGAAATTAAGCATTAGAAAAAGACAGAATCTGGAAAAAACAAGGACAGATGAGAAGACATTAGAGGTCATATACTAAAGAAAAAATTTTTAAAGAATAAAAATAAAATCAGTACTCAATAATGTAATTAAAATGTTCTTAGATATTTAAAAATCAGTGATACTTAGAAAGGAAAGCACTTACCTTGTCTTAAATAAAATCAACATTAATCAACTCCAAAGTACTGTTCAAATTCAAGAAAAAGAGAGTCCCTTAATTGTGCAAAGGAAGAGTAAAAGATTAATTCAAAGGAGATGAAACGTGTACAATGCTATGGGAAAAATTATGCCTTCTTAAGTAGCTGACATGGCAATGCCTTTTGACAGAGATTTACCTTTTCCAGAAAATGTTTGCTAGGAGTGGGGTTCAAGAAGTGACAAAGGAAGGAGGTTCATGAGGCTATGATCAGTTGGGGGAGAAACTGGCGTTTTTGGAGAAGACGTCTAGGAGTAAGGAATAAGAATGAGCAACAGTAAGACTTACCACTGACTTTGCAACAGAAATAATGTGAGCTAGAACACAACAAAATAACATTCTTAAAGTACTGGAAGAAGATAACTTCCAGAGGTTATTTACATTCTCAGCAAAAATAACTTTATAAAGATGAAGATGAAACAAAGATATTCTCAAAAAAAAATTGAGAGAACTTGTTTATAGAAGACCTAAATTATAGGGAATTCTTCAGACAGAAAGATAATAATCAAAGAGGGACATTTTAAAAATGCAAAAAGGAAGAACAATTGAAAAATAAATAGGCATATAAGAGAAATAAATATTAAATACCTATTGACCATAAAAAACAGTAATAGTAATATTAATGTATTGTGGGGTTTAAAATATGTATAAGAAAATACTGTCACAATAATGCTAAAGGGTATACAGGGTCAAGGTGTTCTAAATTTCTAGTAATACCAGGAAAATGGCAAAATTAAAAAAATTAGACCATAGTAAGTCAAGGATGCCTGTTGTAATATCTAACATAATATAATAGATAGTAAAATAATATATACTTAACAAGTTAACATATGAAATAAATGGAAAAAAATGTTTAATTAATCCAAGGGATACAAGATAGGAGACTAAAGAAACACAAAACAGGTGGGTCAAATGAGAAAAAAATTATTAAGATAATAGATACAACCCAACGAAGTTGTAACTTTATTAAAAGAAAAAAAAATGAAATTCCAAGTACTTCTCTTTTAACTATATGGAGGCATCACATATAGTTTTCTGCTCTGTATCCATACCCATAACTCTTCTTTAAAAGTATTCATTGCTCATACCAAGCCTTGCCCATTCCTGAATTATTTTTTTCTCTTTGTACCTTTTATTTTTAGGTCATTTTGTTATCAAAATTATCTACAGTCATAGTTTTAAAAGGCAAATACTACATACACACACACACACACACACACAAAGCTAACTAAAAATTGTATCCGACTATATTATGAACTTCTTTTTTTTTTTTTTTTTTTTTTTTTTTTTTTTTTTTTTTTTTGAGATGGAGTCTCACTCTGTCGCCCAGGCTGAAGTGCAGCAGCAGGATCTCGGCTCACTGCAAGCTCCGCCTCCTGGGTTCACGCCATTCTCCTGCCTCAGCCTCCCGAGCAGCTGGGACTACAGGTGCCCGCCACCAGGCCAGGCTAATTTTTTGTATTTTTAGTAGAGACAGGGTTTCACCATGTTAGTCAGGATGGTCTCGATCTCCTGGCCTCGTGATCCGCCTGCTTCGGCCTGCCAAAGTGCTGGGATTATAGGCGTGAGCCACCGCGCCCAGTCCTATATTATGAACTTCTATAAATAATAAGAAAGAAACAGAAGACAGGCAACACAATAGAAAGTGGGCCAAATCATAAAGTGGGCACTTCATGAAAAAGGACATCCAAATTGCTAATAAACATATGAAAAGATGCTCAACTCTCTTAGTCATCAGCGAAATGCAAATTAATTAATCAGAATGAATAAAATTAAAAAGAAAATTCAGAGTGTCAACTGAATTCTCATATATTCCAGGAAGGATTATAAATTAGTACAACTTCATTGAAAACGGTTTGGTAGTACTTATTAGAGCTGAGTATATACTTACCTTATGAGCTGGCAATTCCAATCTGAGGTATATTTTGTGTGTGTGTGTGTGTGTGTGTGTTTATATATATATACACACATATTGTATATACATTGTAAGGTAGGAGGATCAGCTACATTATTTTCAGGGACAAGTGCAAAATGAAATGAAGGATTCCTGTCGAGAAATTAGTAACATACAGTATTGTCAACTGAAATCTGGAGGCTTTATGCAAATCTCTTAGTAGACTGGAAGGAAAAAGTAATTAAGGATAGCTCAGGAACTAAATAATTACTATAATAGATCTCTTTTTCACACACACGCACACACACACATTTTCTATGGAAATATACATGAAACATTTATAAATGTTACTTACCACATATTAGACTTCAAAGGATAACCAATACATTCTAAAATAGCAGAAATTGTATAGAATACATTCAAATATATTCCCTTCTCTCAATGAAAAAAAAAAAAACCAGAAATAGTATAGTTCCAAAAGTCTCACCACCTGTCAACGTAAAAATTCTGCTTTACACCATTTGAGTTTTATTAAATCAAGAACAAAATTTCAAAATATATTTAAAATAGCAAAAATGAAGACTCTGCATAATATAGTGCTCAAAGAAAAATCCATAGAGTTGGGCTGGATGCAGTGGCTCACACTTGTAATCCCAGCACTTTAGGAGGCCGAGGTGGGTGGATCACCTGAGGTCAGGAGTTCAAGACCAGCCTGGCCAACATGGCGAGACCCTGTCTCTACTAAAAATACAAAAATTAGCTGGGTGTGGTGGCAGTCACTTGTAATCCCAGCTACTTGGGACGCTGAGGCAGGAGAATCACTTGAACCTGGGAGGCGGAGGTTGCGGTGAGCTGAGATCGTGCCATTGCACTCCAGCCTGGGCGACAAGAGCAAAACTCTGTCTCAAAAAAAAAAAAAGAAAGAAAAATCCATAGAGTTAAACAATTACATTAATGGTGAAGAAAAGTCTTGCAAACACATTACTAAACATTACACTTCAGAAATTTGACAAAAATCCCAAATATTTAATATTAGAAATTAGCAGATATAAAACAGAATACATATGAACACATGATAGGTAATAGTGAATCCATTCAAGATGGAAAGAAATGACACATATAAAATTATAATACAAATTGGAAAAAGAATAGAGAAATAATATTAAGATTTAAAAATTTCTTTAGCACTATGCAAATATATTTGAAAAGCTGGAGGAAATGATTGATTTTCCAAGAAACTGAAGTCACCAAGACCAACTCCCATAAAAGGCAGAAATATTTAATAATGAAAATTACCTAGGAAGAAAAGCAGAATGTGTGTGGAATACAATCCTTTCCCCAAAGGCATCAGAATAAAACTGTTTAATGGATGGAGGCGCTATGAGTGTACACTCCAACCTTGTTTAAACTTGTTTCTAAAACAGAGAGCTCTGAATTCTTTTCATAATGGAAGTTGGCATAGTCATGATACTAAAACTTGAACAAAAGGATACAAATACAGAAAATCAAAGATCAGATCTTTTATGAATATTTGTCAAAACATCCTAAATAAAAAATTGAAAAATAACATCCCATAATAATCTATCACCAGCAAATAAGATATTGTTAATATAACATCATAATCATGGTAAAGAAGAAGAAATGATCATTTTCTCAGGTGGTGAGTGAAAAAAGCTAATAAAATCCAACACCCATTTCTGATAAAACTCTTATTAAATTGGAAAAGAAGCTTACTTTCTTTATGATACCTTACGGTATTTTTCTAGTTAGAAAATTTTACTATTTATGTAATCAGGTCCATCTTAGACATTTCTCACTACAATTTGAAAATGCATATACCCCTTAAGCAGAAACATTACTTCTTAGATCTTACAAAGAAACTTTCATATTTGAAAAAAGATATGTGTACAAATGGTTATTGAAGCCTTGTTGCTCACAGATTTTAAAAATTGAAAGAACAAAATATTCATCATTGAGGAAATAATTAAACACATGATTTATTTATACTTTGGAATAATAAAAAAGTCATTTAGAAGTATAAGGTAAAGACTTTCAAAACATATTTTCATGTATTATTCATTTAATTAAACATAAACCTTAAAGAATGCTAAAATATCCTCAGGAACTCTTATACCCACTGAGTCTGAGGAATAAAGTATTGATGTCCTATAAATAAAAATTCAATATCAACACTTGTGAAGGAATAAAGCATTCCTTTAAGAAATACATTTTAATTAAACCTGCAAAAAGAATGTAAAACTGTGGTTCTATACTATGATTGTTTAGGAAAGAAGGTAAATGTGACCAAGATGACCAAGTAATAATAAAGAAAGTGACTGAAAAAATCAGGTAATACAGAATGAACGACACACATACACAGAGACTGGTTTTAATACGATTTCTAACTTTGGGAAATCACCAAGAACCAAAAAGACTATGCTAAAAAAATTAAAGCTGTGGTTCCTATATAAAACCCTATGCGAATGTGAACTTCCGTGAAACAGTTGTTGAAATGTTTATAGTCTCAGAGTAATGTGTGTGTGTGTGTGTGTGTGTGTGTGTGAATTGAGCACTATAAAAATGTAGATTCCATAGGAAATTTTGGTGTCATGTTTTTACCTAGACTTACGTCAGTGACCTCACCAAATAAACACTGAAGTTTTACAAAGACAGATATTGTTCTGTGATGATCTCTTTATGGTTATTATACTAGGGCGATGATGGCACCGTCATCTGGTGGTGATAGTGCTGGTTTCCAAATCATCACTAAACACTGGGGCAGTAGGTCTTTAAGTGTTGGTCTATAGGAAGATAGTATTTCTGGATCATAATATTGATTAATATTAATATAGATTATTGATAGGTCCATTCTTAGAAACTTGTAGAATAAGGATTTCATGGAAAGGTTGGTAGCAGAAGATGAAGGGAGAATAAATCCTACCTAATATTCAGTGAACGCTAACTACGGAAAACAAAATTTTTGAGGGATTTCATAAATACGAGGTAGTTACAACTACTGCCCTCTCCTTACAAATGAGGTAATTGTGCCATAGAAAGGCTAAAGACTTGCCTAGGGATGTAACTTCCCAACAGGTTCACCTTGCCCATTGCTTAGACGGAACCAATTTATCAAGACACAGGAATTGTAATGGAGAGAGAGTAATTCACACAGAGATGGCTGTTTGGGAGACTGGAGTTTTATTATTACTCAAATCAGTCTCCCTGAGCATTCTGGGATCAGAGTTTTTAAAGAGAATTTGGCGGGTAGGGGTTTGGAAAGTGGAGAGTGCTGACTGGTGAGGTTGGAGATAGAATTATGGGGGGTCGCAGTGAGGTTTTCTTGCTGTCTCCTGTTCCTGGTGGGATGGCAGAACTGGTTGAGTCAGATTACTGGTCTGGGTGGTGTCAGCTGGTGTGTTGAGTGCAGGGTCTGCAAAATATCTCAAGCGCTGATCTCGGGTTTTACAATAGTGATGTTACCCCCAGGAGCAATTTGGGAAGGTTCAGACTCTTGCAGCCAGAGGCTGCATGACCCGTAAACCGTAATTTCTATTCTCGTAGCTAATTTGTTAGTCCTATGAAGGCAGACTGGTCCCAAGGCAAGAAGGGGGTCTTTTTGGAAAAGGGCTATTATCAGTTTTGTTTCAGAGTCAAACCATAAACTAAATTCCTTCCCCAGGTTAGTTCGGCCTGCACCCAGGAAGGAACAAGGACAGCTTAAAAGTTAGAAGCAAGATGGAGTCAGTTAGGTCTGGTATAATTTCCTCAGTTATAATCTGTGCGAAGGCGGTTTCAGGGACACATAGCTAGTAAGGTGGAGACCAGGAATTTGAACCCAGAACAGCTCTAGAGTCTACGTGTTTAACCGTGATGCAATACTGTCTCTCAAATGGGAACTACCTTTATAATGAGACCAAACTGGGCAAGAATAGCTCATGAAGAAAAGTAAGAGGTTTTGGAGAAGGCAGACAGCTCGAGAGCTGTTCATGCTTTACAATCATAACTGCTCTCTAAAAGGAACATGTGCAGGTGTTCTGACTTGCACCTAGCCAATTTATTACCAAGCAGATTTAATTTATAAATAGTATAAGCAAATCATTTTTATGTGTCTTCTTGTTACTCTGTTCTAGGATATTGCATTGGGAATCAGTATTGTGGAATTTCTTTCAGGTACGTAGTGGGACATAGCTGTCCACAGTATAGCTAAAGGAAATACCCAGAAAAAGGGGCAAAAATAATTTGAACACCAGAGGTCTATAAAACTCTTAATCTCCTGTGAGTATGAAAATAACCAAAGGAAAAGCTATATATCTTGTGACCTTTAAAAAATACAAAAAATTAACGACATATACACGTATATGCACAGATAGTTGTCCCCCTTTATCTGCAGTTTCAGTTACCTGCAGTCAACTGTAGCCTGAAGTATTAAATTGAAAATTCCAGAGATAAATAATTCATAAATAAATAATTCAATTGCGTTCCTCTCTGAGTGGCGTGATGAAATCTCGAGCCACCTGGTTCCGCACCTGAGACGTGAATCCTCACCGTGTGCGGCATCTCTGTGCTGTACACGCTCCCCTCTGGGCAGCAGCTTTGTAGCCATCTTGGTTATGAGGTGGACTGTGGTGGTATCTTACGCTTGTGTTCAAGGAACCCTTATTTGACTAAATAATGGCCTGAAAACATGAGAATAGTGATACTGGCAATTTGGATATGCCAAAGAGAAGCCTTAAAGTGCCTTCTTTAAGTGAAAAACTGAAAGTTCTCAACTTAATAAGGAAGAAAAGAATTGTATGTTGAGGCTGTTAAGATACACGGTAAGAAATAATCTTCTATTTGTGAAATTGTGAAGAAAAAAAGAAATTAATGTGAGTTTTGCCGTCACATCTCTGCAAAAATTACAGCTACAGCATGTGGTCAGTGCCTAGTTAAGATGGAAAAGGCATTGAATTCATGGGTGGAAGACATGAACAGGAATATGAACTGATTGACAGCAATCGAGTTTGGTACCATTTGCGTTTTAGGCATCCACCAGGGGTCTTGGAAGGTATCCCCTGTGAATAAGGAGGGACTACTCTATAGATTTGTATTTTAAGAGCATTAAATATTTCCTAAATTCTTAGATCTCTAAAATTTTCTATTATTGATGAAAAGTTTAAATAATAAGGCAAGGTAAAGAATCTTCTTGAGAGTTTGAACAAAAGACAAAATATATATAAGTAGGTTAATACAAAAAAAAAAACCAAAGTATTATCGCCCAATACTTTTAAGACAAGCCATTAAAACCAGCTTCAAATAATAAATTATATTTTACATCGGAAGCTGATTCGTTTGATTAAATGTCACTAATATCAATGAGGCAAGCAATGAGGGACAAAAAGATGGTCATCAGAACACCTTGAGCGGTTGTTGGAGAAAAGTTACTTCACAGAGGGGAAGCTTTGCAGGAGGGTGGACAAGATGACCCAGGAAGTCTTTTGTGGTCTCATTAACTGTGCTTTTTAGATTTGGCTTTTCTCACACTGTCGTTTGTCTGCTCTTTGGGACTATGTTATTCCAGGCTCCCCATGGAGTAAGGCCTCTCAAGTTAAGTCTGGATGTAGATCATTTCTTTGCCAAGAGTTTGCCCAATTCAGGTTTAGACCAGTTTAATTTAACTCATTTTTTTCTGCCTTTCCAAAGCTTGAGTAAACTCCAGGGCATTGTTTTTAAGCATAATAAACAACACTCAGAACCACAAACTGATGGTGGATACTGTGAGTTTTACTTGCATCATAAACTTACGGAATTAAAGTGGTTGCCTAGTTTCTGGTAAATGGCAATTGGAAACAACTCTAGTTTAATATAACACAAAAATTATTTTATGTGAGAACACACCATTCTCTATAGTGAGTTTTGTTCTTGGCAAAGGATATATCGTGTAGCTGGCTTGATCCTCAAGCCCATCTGGAGGGAGTGGTCACTGAAATGTATGTGCTGGAGTCTGTCTCCAATGTTGCATGTTTTCTTTTCAAACATCCTATTTCTTTAAGGGGAACAAATGTTTTCTCCACAAAGGCCGCCTCTGCCTCCCGCCTGGCTGCTCAGGTTTCTGCCTTCCTTTTGGTTACGGTGTGGCTGGTGAGTTCTCAGTGTCCCAAAGGGGGACTCGGCACTAGCTGTTAGGGCTGAACAAACAATCCCAGCCGAAACCAGAACAGAATCTCAGCGCACTGCTTTCACCATCATGGTCTTCAGCTCTGTTTCAGTTTTCCTTGCCAAAATAGATATAATATCAAACATTGAGATGCTGCCAAACTCAGCAGTGAAACAGACTCACAATAATTGCTGCCGTTTATTGAATGCCTCTAGGTGCCAGGCCTTGTACCCTGAAGTTTATGTAAACCACACTGTGTTTAATCCTTGCAACAATACTATGAGGTAAGCGCGACTATTTCAGTTTTACATTGACTATAAGAGGTTTAGAGACCCAGAGACATCAAGGAAATTGCCCATGGTAATAGGTCATAAGTGGCAGGGTCCTAATGTTTCCCCAACTTATCACTCAGCTTTCTCTTTTTTGTGTCTCAAAATAACTTACAGCAACTTCTTGATCTGGACTCTGCAGATCATTCATTCAGAGTGAACTAATATTTATGGAGCCTCTGTCACTTGAGAGGCTTTGAGCCAGACATGAGGGATAGGGTGTGAACAGAGTGGACACATCCCTGAGTGAATAAAGGTCTTTCCAACTTCATCTGGTACTACACTCCATAGGCAGCAAATGCTCCAGCCACACCATAGGACTTGAAGTTACTTAATAACATCCAATGTCCCCTCACCTCTGCTTCTGTGCTGTTGCTTCTGCCCCAATCCCCTACCCTATGGTCCTCTGCTTTGCTGGCTCCTACTCATCATTCCTGATTCCGTGCATAGGTCGCTGCTCCATGCAGCCTTCTTTGAACTCCCTAGTTAAAGTTAGGTCCATTTCCTCTATATCAGAACTCTCACACCTGTCAAATGCCACCGTGCCTGTCTGCTTATGTGTTGTCTGTGGCTGCTTTCATGCTACAATGAGAGACTTGAGTAATTGCAAAAGGGGTTGGCAGACTTTTACTAGAAAGAGTCAGATAGTCAATATATCTTAGGCTTTGTAGGGTGGATGTTCTCTGTCATGGAAATACTGGGGAGGTAAGAAAAGTCCATTCTCTATCTGTGGACACTGTAATGACCATGATATCTGGTTTCATGGGTCACATTCCCTAACAGTTGTTTTATAAATTAGAGGTTAGAGTAGACTAGAAGCTGAGGAAAAAATAGGTAGATTTTACTGGGGAAGCAAGATGATCACAATGAGATGAGAACATATTGTATTTTACTTTGTTACCATCTTCAAGTGACTTGTTCTCCTATCTGTGAAATCTACCCCCATCCTCCCTCTCTCTCTCTCTCTCTCACACACACACACACACACACACACACACACAAGCACACACAGAGAGAGTTTTAAGGAACTTTGGAACTCTAAGTTATGAAAACTCATATTTCTTATCTATTTATTTAATCTATTCATCTAAGAAGCATTTAAAAAGCATCTAATATTTCTAGGTTCCAGAGTAGGAAATGAAAATACAGCAATGAATAAAACCAATGCTTGCCCTCAAGAGACCATTTAATAGTATGAATTTCATACGCTTTTTAAAGGTGTGGATAGAAAATCTTTTAAAAATTAGTTTTAAATTTTTATCTTACTTGTGCCAAAAATGCCTCCCTCTTTTAGTAATTGTGGAGCAAACATCCCATTTCATCAATTCCATAGGCAACTTTATAGAATTTGATGATATTCTTGCTCAGCTTCTGCTTTTTTGAGGATTTACCCATCCCACATGTTTTAGTCTTCATAGAGTGGCCGCCCGCCTCTCCTACTTTTGATGATGTAGAGGACATGATTGACTTTTCAGTGTGCATGTCAAGCTTGTGTTCTCAGAGTATTTTTACTGTCATTTCAGGTTCCTTTACTGGGTTGCAATTGATGGAGAATATATCTTGCTTGACTCTGCTCACAAAGGTTCCTAAGACCTCCCTCTAGTCTGAGCTCATTCACCTGTCTACTTGCTACTTACAAAATTTAGGTTGAGTTCATAATTTTAGAGATTATGCTAGAGAATTCCTTTATTCAATAATCTATGCAAACAATACAAGAAATGAATTTTAGTATTCATCCTTGAGAACAATTGTCATCCAAACAAGCATCTGTTTACTTCAGCCCCTTGCTTCCTGTCCATAAATTAACATCCTCTTCATGAAAATCATCTCTATCATGGTTTCAATCTTGTTTCTTTCTCTGTGTTGAACACCTACCTGGGAACTTTCTTAAAAAATATTGAATAATTGGTGCTGGGAACCCACGTCTTGGGAGACACACTGGTCTTGGATGACTGCTATAGCCCAAATACCTCTTACATGTATGGTGGCTAAATGTCAGCCCTGCACCACAAGAGAAATGAAGTGACGTGATTTCTATAGTAGTTTTTTTGAAAAGTCTTAAATTTTATACCCACTGAAAAATCAAAAATATATTCCAGTTTTATAAAGAGAAAACACTATAGCCCACTTCTCCATGCCCTAACTTACTTCACTGCCCCTCCCCACCAAAAATCTTAAAATATGCCTTTTATACTCTCTGTCTTCTTCTTCTTCTTCTTAAATAGGGTCTCACTCTGTTACCCAGGCTGGAGTGCAGTGGTATAATCACAGCTCACTGAAGCCTCAATCTTCCAGCCTTAAACTATCCTCCCACCTGAACCTCCTGAGTAGCTAGAACTACAGGTGTGCACCACCACACTTGGATAATTTTTAAATTTTTATTTGTAATTTTTTTTGTAGACATTAGGTCTCACTATGTTGCCTGGGCTGGCCTTGAAATCCTGAACTCAAGCAATCCTCGTATTTCCTTTTATAATTTTCTTACCCCATCAGAAGAGTTCATTTTAGGAAGGTCTTTAGACTCCATAATTACAATCAAAACACAATCGATAACATTTATTTTCAAATCCTTTCTGATTCGTTTTAGAATATTATGAAAATATTAATCTCTTAATTAGAACTTTTTCACTAGAAAAGTACTCCAAATAAACTAAGAGTAAACAACTCTGTTTTTCTCTTTATGACCTGCCTATTTGAAGTTATTATAAACTAACATCCAGAGGCCAATGCTTCCTACTCCAGGAAGTTTCCCATAATTTACTGTCTCCTCACATCTTGACACAGCACCTCTCCGAAAGACACACCCTGTAATTGTTATATTTGAATCTGTTTTTAAAAATTATTTAAGTATACTTTTGGGTACATTTTTTGTATTTATGTATTCAACAAACATCTATGGAGCACCTATTATGTGCCAGACCCTAGATCATGTTCTGGGAGCTCAGAGTATAGGATTGAAGAAGAATCCTATAAATTCCTTGCCCTCATGGAGCTTATGTCTCAGTACACTGCTTCATATTATAATAGTGCTGTCTGTGCGATGGTAGAGGCTCTATCTCTCCATCTTTAATTTCTAATGTTTTGCTTTATGACACCTAATAAATTAATGTCCAATAAATACTAATGGTTGTTTGGCTTCCAGTGTTGTTTTTGCTGCCCACAGCCATTCACATTCTTCTGATAACAGTACCCCGGGTTTCTCTTGGGAAATTCACAGAAAAGCCTCATGGTTAAGTATTATTATCTGAAATTGCCTGTGCTAAAATCTTGGCACGGCTATTTATCATCTCTGGACCTTGCTCAAAGTGCCCAGTTTCTCAGTATCTCAGTTTTCTCATACATAACATGGTGCCATTGACAGAACCAGCTTCCTAGGGTTGTTATGAGCATTGAATGAGCTAATGCCTACTTCCTGTAAAGTGCTCAAGATGGTGCCAGACCATAGTGAAATGGTACGTAACTATTTTTCTTTATGATTATTATTAATTCCTTTTTTGGAGAGCAATTATTTTGGGGACAATCAATCTCCCTTCCCAACTTTTTAAGAGTTGCACACATGACTTTCCCAGGACTTTAAATCTTGGAGCTTTTTTATCCCATGGGCAGTGCCCTAATAATTCTCTCTTAGTTTCTGCTACTTAGGTCTCCAGAGGTGCCCTGGTTGCTGACCTTTCCAAGGCTCGCTCTTCAGCCCCCTATGGCTTTCAAGTGCTATTTTATACCCTTGCAATAAAAATCTTTGTTTTCTTAAGTTAATCAGCATCTTTATCAGTTGCTTGCAACCAAAGAACCCTGAAGTTGATATAATACAATGGTTCGTTGTAACCCTCATCTGTGCAGTGAACAGCAGTTCTCAGAAAGCTAGTGAGAGTTTTGCCTCATCTTAAATTTAGGGAGCAGATTATATAGCCCAACAGTTGTAGTTCATACACTCTAGTGCTCTCTCCAGTATTAATAATTCCTTTTACTCTTTAGAATGTCTTAACCTTTGACTCTTAAGATCACCCTGTCAAAAAAGATCTGTGTTTATGTAAAGAAAAACTTGCATAAAAGTTTTATTATGAAAAGTCTTTTTATTTATACCAAGATTTTAAAGAGTACTATGATGTTGGGATGTAGTCACTGTTTAGATTCATTTTTCCTACTGTCCATGGGAAAGGCAAGACTGAGGTTGACCCAAGGCCCCATTGCCACCAGCTACATGTGAGATTGGCTGGGTTGTTACATCTGTAATAGGCTGACCTGGTAATTCCAACTGATATGATGGTGAGGCTGGTACACTCTGTTTTCCTCACTTACTTCCCAGAAAGAAAATTTTACCATGGTTAAGATTACTCTTAGGTTACTAATCTGTAGAACTCCAAGAGGTTATTTGTAAGGCAGAATTTAAGCATCATGATCAAATTCTTTACATCTGGACAAGAGTTCCCAAAAGGGGTAATGATGATTTCACTGAATATCTTAGCAGAGTAATAGGGAGGAATTGAGGAAAGACTATGTATTAGTTTTCTGCTTGCTGCTGAATTAAATTACCAGAAAATTAGACCTAAGACAACACAAATTTTTTACCTTACTTCATATCTGCAAAGTCACTTTTGCCATGTAAGATAACACATTGAGAGGTCTTGGAATTAAAGTGTGAACATCTTTGTTAGGCCATCATTCTGCAAGTGTTCCACGGTAGACTATAAAGGGTTACTGAGGAAAAGGGAACCCCAAACAATTCACCAACCTGCAGCCCTACGCTTCATAATTTCCTGGATCACTACACTGAAGTGTCCCAAACAATCCAAATGTCTCTCCATGATTAAATACACACACACACACACACACACACACACACACACACACACACACGGAAAGAGAGAGAGAGAGAGAGAGAATGGACATCTATGCAGCCATTGTCACATGGTGGTAGATCTTGATTTACTGGCATACAGACAGTGAAGCATGTGGCTTACCAGCCATCCTGTTCTGCATGCTCCCTTACAAGTAAAAATTATAAAGCATGAGCATTTATCTAGAGAGAGAGAGAGAGAGAAGTCTGAAGAAAGGTCACCAATATGTGAAAACTTGCTTTTTCCTGTGTAGGATGAGTTTGAGTTATTTTTACATTTCTGTTTTGTATTTTTTTCAGTTATTTCAATGTTTTAATAATATCTTTGTTTCATTAACAATATAACTTCTAAAAGGCAGAAAAAATGAGGTGGCAAAATAGTAGGACTCCAATAGGTTATTTTTGACCTCTAAAACGTGTGAAGAAAATTAAATTGCTATACATTGAGAGTCCTGGCATTGAGTAAATGATGGGAAAATTGTTCCATTGAATGGCAAAAGAACAGATTTAAGGTGGGAGGCAATGCAGTGAGGGTCAGAGGGGTAGACAGAACTTTTTGCTCCTGATGCAGCATTACTCCAGGTGCTCAGAAGTGAGGGCAGAGAAAATACTCAGTGTTTTCTTTTTACACTTCTCCATCTATCAGTTGATGGACAGACAAGTCATTGGTCATTTAGGGGACAGGTTGAAGAGACAGTAGGGAATCAAGTGTGTAGAGTCCAGACAAAATAGCATGTATGTGATTTTGAACCAAAAACAGCTTTTGCAAAACTTGGGAAAACCAATTTTCAGTGATGTGCATCATCTGGAGGCAATGGTAACGTCCACAAGCATGTCTACATCTGCCAGTCAACAGACGGGAAACAGATTAATAGGTGAATAGACTGGTTTCTGCATTTCATTTTAATGGTTATTTGTTCACTATATCATGGGTTATTGATAAAGCAAAAAACCATAGTTTTGTACAAAAATCATCTGTTTTACTATCTTCAGATAGTATGTGACTACTAAGAAAAACCACAAATCACACAGAAAATAGGACAAAGAGCAACAGTAGGAAAACTCAGATTGGCATTGGTTCTAAGTTCTCAAGGATTTAGTCTTATCTACTGGCATGTTAGATACACAGAGAGACAACTTTTAATGGTCATGTGAGACTCTCTGGGGCCCAATAACTCAGTGGCCACCTTTTCTGGATAGTTCTGCTAACTAGACTGCACTTCACACTACACTACTCATGAGCATCGACTCAGCATTTCATGTGATGCTACAGTTTAGATTCTGTACCTCTGTATATCCATCAAAGATGCCACAGTATATGCTGTGGCTTGGCTGCCATAGACCCTCCACAAACCATGGCAAAGTCTTTCTTTTCCTTCCTCCCTTTCTCTTCTACCTCAACTAGCCTCATGATCACATTTGGCCTGAGTATATGTGAGGAGGTAGGGGACTAGAATCTCACTTGACATCATACTTTTCTTTTTCCTTGTACTTACCAAAGTTGTAACTATACGTTTTTTGTGTGATTACTTTTTTTTAATATGTGCCTCCTTTACTGGATGATAGGTTCCACAAGGCAAGTAAATATGTCTGCTTGATCAGTGTCTCAGTCATTTTGTGCTACTACAACAAATACCACAGATTAGGTAATAAAAAAAATAAGAAGTTGATTTGGCTCACGGTCCTGGAGTCTGGAAAGTCCATGATCACCACACTGTCATTTGGCAAAGGCCTTTGTGCTGTGACACCAATGGCAGAAATTGGAAGGCAAGAGAGGGTTAAGAGAGAGGAAGCAAGAGTGCATCCCGTTCACTTTTACAACAACCACCTGCTCTTGTGGTAATGAACCCTCCTGCCATGAAAATGGCATTAATCTATCAATCCATGGTCTAATCACCTCTTAGTGGTCCCACTGCTTAATATTGTCACAATGGCAATCAAGTTTCGACATGAGTTTTGGTGGGGACATTTAAACCATAGCAATCACCATTTTATATCTGGTACTTAACCTAATAGTGGGCATCTTGTAGAAATTCAATAAATACGTCTTGATAAATAAAAGGTTGTGAAGGCAAAATGTGAATTATGCCTTCACCATAGTGTGGCATGGCAAAGACAGTTTAACTCACAGACTTCTTGACTTCTTTCTTCCCTGCTGGGGTGGTGGGTGGCATTTGTCTATGGGGAGATTATAGCTTCATAACTACATAAGAAATTCTTTCATTTTAGAGATAAGGAATTTCAGGTCAGAGAAGTTTAATTACTTATTGGAAGATCTAAGGAACTTGCTGCTGAGCCTACTTCATCAAGGATAGTGATGGAGTCAGTGAAGGATGGACTTGGCACAAGAAGTAGGTCAGCTTGGCTTTTAGACCAGGACTCCATTCATTAGATCCTGATGTTTCTGGCACAACATTAACCAAGGATCACATCGCAAGACTTCTTTTCTGATTGCATAGGCTAAGAAATTAATCTTAACAGTTTGAACAGATAATGATTAGATAAACCTGACTTGGAGAAGTTTATTAGGAAAGACTTGGCAGTGGAACAAATAACCTCCTCCTTAATCCCTAAAACCAGGCGACCATCAAGCTATACATCTTCAGTGATTAAGCTCTTCGGGCTGCAACATATAAACCTTCCCTTCTGCCTTTTTCTCCTGCTCTCTAGAGTGATTCATGTCTGTAGAGATGCTGCTGCTGCAATGAAAATGTGAGCCTCTCTGATGACAGTTGTTGCAACAAGAAAAAGGCATTTTTAGAATTATTGCTATTATCTCATATGAGACATGCTGACAGCCTCTTTCCATCTTGCCACCATAATCCCATTAGATTTTACAAACTTTGCAAGGACAGCCTTGAGGCCATGGCTGAGATAAAGTACTTTCAGGAATGCTTCTTTTCTGCAGCTAGAATCATGCCTCATGTTTCAGGGGGTTTGTAAAACAGATTCTGTCCACAAATGATAGAAAATCCTAGAATTGCAACAGGGTAGCAAAGGACTTCAGAAGCCATCAAATGATTTCCCCTTCCATGTATAGTGCATGTGAAGAAGAGGTTTTATGAAAATAAAAACGATGGATAATTAATTGATTAATAATGCCAAAGGTTTCCTGGGGAAAAGCAACTCTCTAACTTTCCTAATGAATCTCTTAGCCTATTCCAGAGCATTGTGGTGCATGCTATATGAGTAATTGTGAGCTATTGTAATTCTCTTCTGGCGCTTCTCACAAGGAAGTCTCTGCTACAACGAACAGTGACAAAAGCCTGAGCAATAATTTGTTGCTATCGATACTCCTACGCTCCCATCTGTTAGCTCCCATCTGTGTTTTTTATTTTAATTGGTGGGTGAATATGAACAGAACGAAAACGAAAAACTACATGATCATCTCAATAGATGCAGAAATAGCTTTTGAAAAAATTTAACATTTTTCATGTCAAAACTCTCAACAAACTAGGCATTGAAGGAACATACTTCAAAATAATAAGAGCCATCTATAAAAAACCCACAGCCAACGTCATACCGAATGGGCAAAAGTTGGAAGAATTCCCCTTGAAAACTGGAACAAAACAAGGGTGGCTTCTCTCACCACTCCTATTCAACATTGTTCTGGAAGCCCTAGCCAGAGGAATCAGGAAAGAGAAAGAAATAAAAAGGTATACAAATAAGAAGAGAGGAAGTCAAACTGTCATTGTTTGCAGACGATAAGATTCTAAACCTAGAAAACCCCATAGTCTCTGCCTGAAAGCTCCTCGATCTGAACACGATTTCAGCAAAGTTTCAGAATACAAAATCAATGTATAACAATCACTAGCATTCCCATAGACCAAGAACAGCCAAGCTGAGAGCCAAATAAAAAATGCAATACCATTTGCAGTAGCCACAAAAAGAATAAAATACCCAGGAATATAGCTAACCAAGGAGGCAAAAGACATCTACAATAAGAATGACAAAACACTACTCAGAGAAATCAGAGATGATACAAACAAACGGAAAAACATTGCATGCTCATGGATAGGAAGGATAAATATTGTCAAAATGGCCGTACTGCCCAAAGCAATTTACAGATTCAATGCTATTACTATCAGACTACCAATTACATCATAGTTCCTCACAGAACGAAAAAAAAACTATTTTAAATTTAATATGGAACCAAAAAAGACCCTGAATAGAAAAGGCAATCCTACATAAAAAGAACAAAGCTGGAGTAATCATGTTACCCAATTTCAAACTAAACTACTAGGCTACAGTAACCAAAACAGCATGTTACTGGTACAAAAACAGACATATAGACCAATAGAAGCAGAATAGAGAGCCCAGAAATCAGGCCGTACACCTACAGCCATCTGATCCTCGACAAAATTGACAAAAATAAGCAACAGGAAAGGACTACCTACTCAATAAATGGTGCTGGGATAACTAGCTAGCCATATGCAGGAGATTGAAACTAGGCCTCTTCCTTACACCATTTACAAAAATTAACTCAAGATGGTTTAAAGGCTTAAATGTAAAACCCAAAACTATAAAAACCCTGGAAGATAACCTAGAAAATACCATTTTGGACACAGGACTTGGCAAAGTCTTCATGATAAAGATGCCAAAAGCATTTGCAACAAAAACAAAAATTGACAAATGGGACCTAGTTAAACTAGAGTTTCTGCACAGCAAAACAAGCTATCAACAGAGTAAACAGACAACCTACAGAAAGGGGTGAAATATTTGCAAACTATGCATCTAACAAAGGTTTAATGTCCAAAATCTGTAAGAAACTTAAACAAATGTATCAGAGAAAACAAACAACCCCATTAAAAAGTGAGCAAAGGACATGAACAGACAGTTTTCAAAAGAAGCATACATGTGGCCAACAATCATATGAAAAAAAAAACTCAATATCACTGATCATTAGAGAGGTGCAAATCAAAACTACAATTAGATATTATCTCACTTCAGTCAGAAGGGCTATTATTAAACGGTAAAAAAAATAACAGAATGTGGAAAAAATGGAATGCTTATACACTGTTGGTGGGAGTTCAACCATTGTGGAAAGCAGTACAGCAATTCCTCAAAGAGCTAAGCAAAACTACCGTTTGACCGAGCAATCCCATTGCTGGGTATATACTTAAAGGAATATAAATCATTCTGCCATAAAGACACATACACATGAATGTTCACTGCAGCACTAGTCACAATAGCAAAGACGTGGAATCAAGCTGAATGCCCATCAATGACAGACTGGATAAAGAAAACATGGTACATATACACTATGGAATACTATGCAGCCACAAAAAATGAGGTCATATCTTTTGTGGGAACATAGGTGCAGCTGGAGGCCATTATATTTAGTAAACTAATACAGGAACAGAAAACCAAATACTGCATGTTCTCACAGTGGGAGCTGAATGATGACAATTCATGAACATAAAGAAGAGAACAGCAGCAGACACTGAGTTCTACTTGAGGGTGGAATGTGGGAAGAGGGAGAGGAGCAGACAAAATAACTATTAGGTACTAGGCTTAATACCTGGGTGATGAAATAATCTGTTCAACAAACCCCCACAACAGGAGTTTACCTGTATAACAAACCTTCACGTGTACCCCAAACTAAAGTAAAAGTTAAAAAAAAAAAAAAAAAGAATAAGGCCGGGTGCAGTGGCTCACGCCTGTAATCCCAAAACTTTGGGAGGCCGAGGCTGGTGGATCACGAGGTCAGGAGATCAAGAACATCCTGGCTAACACGGTGAAACCTCGCCTCTACTAAAAATACAAAAAAAAAAAAAATTAGCCAGGCGTGGTGGTGGGTGCCTGTAGTCCCAGCTACTTGGGAGGCTGAGGCAGGAGAATGACGTGAACCCAGGAGGTTGAGCTTGCAGTGAGCCGAGATGGTGCCACTGCACTCCAGCCTGGGTGACAGAGGGAGACACCGTCTCAAAAAAAAAAAAAAAAAAAAAAGGATATGTGGGACATATATACTGTGGAATATTAAGCAGCCATAAAAAAGAATGAGTTTGTGTCCTTTCCAGCAACATGGATAGAACCAGAGGCCAAGCAAACTAACACAGGAAGAGAACATCAAATACCACCTGTTCTCACTTATAAGTGGGAGCTAAACATTGAGTCGACATGGACACAAAGAAGAGAACAACAGATACTGGGGCCTACTTGAGGGTGGGAGGGGTGGGAGGAGGATAAGTATTGAAAACCTACCTATCATATACTATGCTTATTACCTGGGTCACAAATAATCTGTACACCAAACCCCCGAGACACACAATTTACCTATATAATAATCCTGCACATGTATCCCTAAACCTAAATCAAAGTTAAAAAAAAAAAAAAAAGGAAAAAAGTGTTCTCTGCCCTAGCAGAGCTTCCAACTTAACCATTAATGTTAGACTACCTGCATACAATGTTGAAGAGCAATGACTTCTTTATCGTAGCTGATTTTGCAGTGTTAACTCTGTTGCGATGCTAGATAAGTCTCTGAACATATTGAAAAAAAATTCATGGGTGAATGTCATGTTTCAGAACATATATATATCTGTAACTAATGTATATCTAACTAGTATTTGTGTTAGAGAGCCACAGAATTTAATAATGGGGTAAAGAGCCACGTTATACACACAAATACAGTGAAGTCTTAGTTATCTGATGGCTTATGTCCTTTTATTTATATAATTGTCCCTAGTGTTTGTCCTGTTGCTCAGTGTCTCACTACTTGGTTAGTTTTAGGCATTCTAATACGAGTGAAGAATGAAAGAGAAACATAGGGTGACTTTTTAAATTTTTTTTTTTTTTTTTGGTGAGATGGACATTCACTCTTGTTGTCCAGGCTGGAGTGCAATGGCGCGATATCAGCTCACTGCAATCTCCACCTCCCGGGTTCAAGCGATTCTACTTCCTCAGCCTCCTGAGTAACTGAGATTACAGGCGTGTGCCACCACTCCTGGCTAATTTTTGTATTTTTAGTAGAGACGGGGTTTCACCATGTTACCCAGGCTGATCTTGAACTCCTGACCTCAGGTGATCCACCTGCCTCGGCCTCCCAAAGTGCTGGGATTACAGGCGTGAGCCAACTGCACCTGGCCAACTTTTTAAATTTTATTTATGTAATCTTCATCGCTTTCCTGGAGAGTGCTTACTTACGTCCAAGGAAGCTGTTATGTGTTGATAAGATCATGAGAGAAAAAAAGTGAGGAAAAAATATCCAAGAGCTTGCAATATAGTAACATTCACACAAAGCAGCTAAGAGTCATGTAGATAGTCATAGTCATTTCTGGCTGGGCTGAATTGTTATAGAAAATGGAATTAGAGCTGAGCATTAGAAGCATAGTACATGCCTGTGGAATAAAATCAAAAGGAGAAAAAGTCCTATAGAATGTTTGGCGGTGATGGTGGTAGACAGGAGGGTGGTAGGCAGGAAGGGTGGCCCGTGATGATCGTAATGGTGGCTGTAGTGATGGTGGTGATCATGGTAGTGGTGGGGAGGGTAGTGATGAGCGTGTGATGGTGGCAGTGTTTATAGTGGTGGTGGTGATGTAGTGGTGGTTGGGAGGGGTGCTGTAGACTGGAAGTAAGGACAGTGAAGACAGTTGCAGTGAGAGAGCTGCCAGCAGTGACAATGATGGTATCATTGTGAGGGTAGTAGGGATGCTGCGTAGGAGATTGTTTCTTTTCCAGTGACATTTCCAATTGTCTATAGACATTTATCATCAAATGACAAAAGGCAGAAAGAGACCCCTGCCATCCCTAAGGGAAATTCACTTTTGTTTACTCTGTCTCAGGACCTCATTTCACAACACAGTCCCACTTTGCAACGAATGTCTTTGTGCTATGAGTCAGACACATCCTCTTTCTTCAGTAAACGTTCTACAATACTAGTTTGCATTTCCAAGTACCAATAAATGGTAACAACAGATGGATATACCTCACAGTAGATAGAGCAGACCCTTACTTGGCAGGAAAATATTCTTTCTGGTTGAACGTAATGCTGATCGTTATGTGACTAGATTACTAGGAAAAGGGAGCTTTCGAAGTGCGATTAGCTTCATTGCCAATATATTTTTAAAATTCTTACAAAAAAGACATTACCTAAGTTCTTTGTCAGTTCAGAAAGAACAGTGTTTAATCCAAAATGTGCAGAGTGATGCCAAGGAAAATGTTCCCAGTGGAGACTGGGGCTGCGTTGGCTCCACATCTTTACCGAACTCAAACGTGGAACGTGGTGTATTTCATTCTAGGTGGGAACAAAAAGCATGTTCCTTGCGTAGTGAAAGCTGTTCTCTGTCTGCCTCAGTTTCTTTCCTTCTCATTTTATCAAGTATTTAACATCTGTTTATTTCTAATCTCTATTGTCTAATGCAGGTTCTCCCAGAAGAAAAAATGCCCAACACAATATTTTCTAGCAATTGTCATTTGAATGACTGTAATAAAAGGATCAAAGTTTATTTGCCGTCTAGTCTCTCCTCTTTAGATCCATGGCTGTGTGCAGGAGGTGTTGCTGACATATTTCCAACAGCAACATCTGGCTCTCTGGCAGCCTGCTCTGCTAACTGTGCTGACCCATCGATGGCTCTAGAACTGTTCAGAAAACTCTGTATGGGTTGGCTGGAATATGTGGAGACCATTGGGTTTTTTGTTCATCCTCCAGGGTACTATTTTTCTGTCAGTCACATTTCATTCTGAGGAATTTACTGTACTTGTCTGTGTCTATTTGAAACGAATAAGGAAACTCGTCGTTAAAGATTGGGATTTATATGGCCCAAATGGGAGTATTCCCAGTGCTGTATTTAGGACGGTAGAGAAGCTATGCTAGTGGTTGAATTCTCCTTAAAATACTGATTTTTCCTGAGATGGTCTCTGGGTGTTACACATTCAAAAAGAAGCCAAGATGAATGTGGTTTGTTTGTTTGTTTTGTTCAGGGGATGATTTGGGGATATGTGGAATGATCACTAATATAAATTAAAGTTTTAGGGATTTATATCAAAGTTTTCAAGGAAGAAAGCTCTTGATGGAGAAACAAAGTAGGGCTGAAATCTAGTGGAAAGGAGCCAGATAGTATTAACAAGGAAAGAGGAAGGAAGTTGGGCTATGAGGCCAGATATATGAGTTGAAGTTTGAAAAAAAAAAAATGTTTTCTTGGATTCCTGTGGAAAGGGAAGAAATAGTACTGAAGCTACAGTATGTTTCACTTCATGTACAGGTTTATGACATTAGTATTCATTATTATAATAGTACCAACACTATATAGAGCTTGCTATATGCCAGGTTCTGTTCTAAGCAAGTTTAATACATTAACTCATTTGATCCTCATCAACAAACATATGAGATAGAAACTGTTTTATTACCCCCATCTTATGGATGTGAAACTGAAACAGAGAGTTTGAGTAACTTGCCCAAGACATAAAGATGGCAAATGGTAGAGTTGATATTTAAAGTCAGTCAATTTAGCTTCAGAGTCTGATTCCTAATACTCTGGGGCTGGGGATGATCAGTGCAATGATCAAGTTTTTATGTAGAAATTCTTTACCCATGTGAAGACTGATAGATTCATTTTAATGCAAAGCAAGTAATGAGATGGAACTTTCTAGGTTGCAGACATTGGGTCACAACTATAGCTATCTTCCCTGCTCCCAGGGGAAGTTACTTAATTGGCCTGGAAAGGGGAGATGGCTTGGACAGTACCACATTAGAGCCAAAGATTTTGATGTGATAAACAAAGGAAATATTGCTCTGTCAGTTTGTATTAAAGCTTGCCTAATGCCCAGAAATGAATGGCTCTGCCACCCACTGCCTCATTAAAGGTCAACAATGCTTTATCTGTCAATTGATAAAGTGATTATTAAAGTCCTCAAACAAATGACTACATGTGCTGATTATTCATTTCTGAAATGGTTGCAATACCTAAATGAGGAACAGATCATCATCTGTTGGTTGATAAAATTTGTAACCATCATCAGATGGTTGATAAAATTTGTAAAGTCCTCTAAGGCTTTCAGATAACAGGCCTGGTAGAAGTTCAAGTATGATTCTCTCTTGCAGTCCAGCCAGATTTAACAAAAGTCCTGAGCATCATAAACCTGCAGACAGAAGGAGTTCAGGGGGAAAATAGAGGCTTGCTCATAAGCCAGCTGTGCAGAGGGCTGGACTCCAGCTTCCAATCATGGGTGTGCAGCCCAGAGAATGTTGGCTGCCTCGGGGGCCAGCTGGCACATATGGGGACTGTGCTCCTGGAAATCCTGAAATGTCTGTCCAGGACTCCAGTGAATAGAATTTTGGTTAATGGAGGAGCAATCTCATCAGCCAGATTTCAGTCAAGCTGTTTTTTAAAGGCTTGTTAACTTCAACACGTGACCAATGGGGCTAATAATACCTGCCTCACAGGGTTATTGAGAGGCTTCAGTTAAATAATTGATACAAAGCACTTAGCACAAAGACTGGCCCACGCTAAGAACTCAATAACTGGGTTGCTGTGGTTGTCATTTTAAGTTCCTTTCCCAAGATCCCATGCCCTTGATGCCTCTGTCACCTTCTGATCCATTTCATCTTCGTGCTGTATGACTGTGACAACAAGGGCTAGATTCCCACCCAGGGAGTTAACGGTGATTACAGCATGTTGACAGAGATGTGTAGCCTTACACTCGTGCATAGCTTCCTTGACAGCAGTGATGGTGGTTTCTTACCACAAACCCTATGAGACCAAAGCCAGTACAGCCTCTGACTCTGGAAAGGCAGTGGGGCAAGCATTTCCCCAGAAATGCCCTCTACCTCCATGGCAGCCACCTTGGGCAGCCAGAAGAAACATCTCTCCCTTCCAAGAACTTTGTGATGATGTTTAGTCCCATGACCAGACTCTTCACTGGTGCCAAAGCAGACTGGCGTGGCCAGCCACCCGGACTCCTGCTGGCTGCTGACTGACGGACACAATGCCTGAGTTCCTCAGATTTTGCTGGAGCTTACTCAGGCCAGCCTGGGTCAGAGGACAAACCAAGAGGAGTTAATAAGGCTCAAAACTCAGCAGAACTGGTGTGTCTGCTGCTTTTAGGTCCAGCAATTCCTCATTGTCCCCAAATTCTCTTTACCCTAGTGACCTAAAGAGACAGCAATGCTTTTCTCTTCTTCTTTCATTAAAATTTGACCCTCATTCAACTAGTTCTTCTATAAAGACGGTGACAAAGAGCCCCTGGCAATCTCAAGGTAGCTCGTATAATCTAAATAATAACAATCTTCAATATAATATGAGGTAAAATTTGGAGGCAAAACATGAAGTAAACTTGGTTTTTTGGCAAATCTATTGAGGAGTCCAAATTCTGCCTTATAAAAACAATTTAAACTCCACCTAATACTGCTTCAGTCCTGTCCTGGCAGTTTTCTTAATGGCTTGAGCATAGGCACTGTTCATCTTTGGTCAAAATAGTGGTCGTGGAGTTCAAAATAAAGTACATATTATTGTTTTGTTGATAATGTTCTATGTCCTACAATATGATAAGAACAAATTAGACTTACTCCTTTAAGTAAAGGTCAGATCCAAAGTGATGTGACAAAGAGTAACAGCTCTGCATTTTCAGCATTTCCAAAATGAACCATCTGTCTATAACCCTATCTGGATGGAGACCAGCAGGTTCTGGGAAGAATATTAACCTGAATTTGTTGCAGGCTTGTTTCTCAAACTCTTTATAAACACTTCCCCATATGTGCTGCCAAAGCTTTGCATTTAATGAATCATCCAAATCTTTTTGCCATATATCCTGTGCAGCTATTGAGGATGGAATACATGTCCCCGATATCTGAAGAGAAATGAGAGCAATGCCTATGATGCCAAGCAAATTCCCTTTAAGATAATCCTATTAGAATGTTCATTTGATTTTTTAAAATACCGAGTGCTGTGTTTTGGAGAGTTATGGTAGATCATATTGCCTAGTAATTTCCAAGGGACCATTTTATCTACTTGATAACATTGCTTTATTCTGATTAAGCGTAAAGGAAGTGCAAATCATTGCTTAAGCACTTGAATTCTTGCTTCCTGGTCTTTTGCATTCTTGGTTACTTTTATCTTATTTTATGAAGAGTTTGCAGTAAAGAACAGAGGTTAAATAAAGGTACAGTTTTGGAGTCAAACATGTTGTATTTCATGTTCAAATTCTGCCTCTGAATAGTTTTATGAACAGGCAAATTAATATCTCTGTACCTCAGTTTCCCCATCTCTCCCATGGGAAGTGACACTACTCTCTACCCCTTTGTGGTTATTGTAAATATAAAACAAGTTAATAGATAATAAGCTTTTATCCTAGTGTTTGATGAATGACATGCATAAACTATTACTATTGTCTAATTAGTCACTATTTGAGTGCCACAACTGTCTCAGAAATTTAGGAGCTAAAAGGGGTTATAGGAAAAACATACCTCCAACTGAAAGCCTTAACAACCATGTGTGTAGTACCAAACAACAACACTTCTTTGTAACATGAAGAAAGGGAATGGTGTCCTTATAAAAGAGGACCCAGAGAGTCAGATTGACCCTTCCACTATGTGAGGACACAGCAGTAAGGCATCCTCTTTCTCAGCCTCCAGAACTGTGAGACATAAATTTCTGTTGTTTAGAAAGTGCCCAACTTATGACATTTTGCTACAGTAGTCTGAAAGAAATGTCAGGACCCTTAAATCAAACTGCCAACCCTACTTTTAAATCCAGGGTTTCCTCAATCATATTCCAGAAGTTGCTATTATAAATAATAATACCTCCTTCAAAATTTAGTGTTTAGCATCCTGCTTTTCAACAATCATCTCTTACATTTACATAATCAATATGTACTCATTAACAACCCAACAATTCTTCAGCCCTACCAGGATTTCCTATCCACTGACCTTAACAATTTTTCAGTGTTTACCATCTGTCTGTGTCCTCATTTTCCTCCTTACCCAGTTGCAGACTCCACTCCTTGCATTTAACCTCAACAATCTGCTCTCCAGGGCCATCCTAACTGTGGAAAAACTCATGGACCTGAGGTGGAGAATATATGGTGGGGGAGAAACAGACAACCTTGCTGACTGCCTTTTGGAAATTTGTGATCACATACCTTAACCTAAGCTTTACAATGGTCCTTTGATCACAAGAACCAGCTTCTTACTGCCTTTCTGATCATCTCCCACCATTCTCCCCCAACATCAGCTGCAAGGAACTCCTGGATGCCCCTAAAACATAGCAAGCATGTTCCCGTTTCTGGTGCGTTCACTGCTATTTCTCCCGCCTAGAATGTTCTTAGTCACATGACCTCCCTCCCCACCCTCGTCCCAGTTTATTTCTATGCCTCTCTAAATACCAGAGAAGTCTACCTTGGCTATTTTGTTTCAAGTATCACTTTTGGCCATGCTGTATTTCCTTACCTGCTATATTTTCTTCTGAATAGCATTTACCACATAATAGTATATATTTGTTTAATGAATTTATTACCTCTCTTACCCCACTGAATGGTCTATGTAAACAGTGCTATGTTTTGTTAATTGCTATTCCAGTATTTGTTGAGCATATACTAGGTATTTAAAACTATTTGATGAATACGTGGATGACTGCATGAAATTCCTGGGGCCATACGTGATGTGACCATAAAATTCATGGTTTCAAATTTGAATTTCTCGTCGATATACATGTAATTATCAGCCTACAGAGATAACTGCTGAGATTGTAATTTCCCCAACTCATTTGCACAGTCCTTTCATATACTAAGTGAAAAACTAACACCAATGGCTTGTATTTACTGCACAGGTATTTAAGAATATGAGAACGTATTGAGGACAGACTGAGAAAAGTAGATCCTAAGTTTTCAAGTTCTTTTTTTTATACTGCAACTAACTTACAAGCCTGGAGTGTTATTCAGATCTCTCTTCACCTCCACCTTACACTTTCCCTAATTCCTTTGCCCCCCTTCCAGAGGGAATCCATAGCAACATTTTGCTGTATATTTTCATAAAGCTCTCCTCTTTCTATGCATTCACATACACAAATCTGTATTTTTTTAAAAATTATATAATTTGTTATGCTCAAAGAATTAGTCCATGGTTGCTTTTTCCACTTAATAATATGTATAAATGTTTACATCGGTTCTTACATATTGACCTCATTGTGTTTAATAGCTGCATAGTCTAAGATTTCATAGAATTAATATATCATAATTTATTTACCTACTTTTTCTCCTACGCTGATTTTTACTCTTGAGGCTCTTGACTTTCCTATTTGCATTTCTGCTCTTTCTCTGAGCCCAATCATAACGAACCAGGAAACAGCAATAAAGAAGGAGAGCCCCTAGCTTTTCCTTGGCAGGCCATGACGACAGAGTTAACTGAGGCATGGTTCCTTCCTTAAGAAAGTCATGTTCCCTTAAAGACAGAGACACATCAGCCAATAATTACAATAAAAAGTGATACATGCTGTGATGAAATTCTGCTCAAAAAGATATTAGCTCTCAGTAGAAGAGTTTTTTTCTGCTTTAGTAGACTTGGGACATTTTCAGAAGGGTGACATTTGGTCTATACCTGATAATGTTAAATGGGGTGGGGTGCATCGCCAAGTCAATCCTAAGCCAAAAGAACAAAGCTGGAGGCATCACGCTACCTGACTTTAAACTATACTACAAGGCTACAGTAACCAAAACAGCATGGTACTGGTACCACAACAGAGACATAGATCAATGGAACAGAACAGAGCCCTCAGAAATGATGCCACATATCTACAACTATCTGATCTTTGACAAACCTGACAAAAACAAGAAATGGGGAAAGGATTCACTATTTAATAAATGGTGCTGGGAAAACTGGCTAGCCATATGTAGAAAGCTGAAACTGGATCCCTTCCTTACACCTTATACAAAAATTAATTCAAGATGGATTAAAGACTTATATGTTAGACCTAAAACCATTAAAATCCTACAAGAAAACCTAGGCAATACCATTCAGGACATAGGTGTGGGCAAGGACTTCATGTATAAAACACCAAAAGCAATGGCAACAAAAGCCAAAATTGACAAATGGGATCTAATTAAACTAAAGAGCTTCTGCACAGCAAAAGAAACTACCATCAGAGTGAACAGGCAACCTACAGAATGGGAGAAAATTTTTGCAACCTACTCATCTGACAAAGGGCTAATATCCAGAATCTACAATGAACTCAAACAAATTTACAAGAAAAAACAAACAACCCCATCAAAAAGTGGGCAAAGGACATGAACAGACACTTCTCAAAAGAAGACATTTATGCAGCCAAAAAACACATGAAGAAATGCTCATCATCACTGGCCATCAGAGAAATGCAAATCAAAACCACAGTGAGATACCATCTCACACCAGTTAGAATGGCCATCATTAAAAAATCAGGAAACAACTGGTGCTGGAGAGGATGTGGAGAAATAGGAACACTTTTACACTGTTGGTGGGACTGTAAACTAGTTCAACCATTGTGGAAGTCAGTGTGGCGATTCCTCAGGGATCTAGAACTAGAAATACCATTTGACCCAGCCATCCCATTACTGGGTATATACCCAAAGGACTATAAATCATGCTGCTATAAAGACACATGCACATGTATGTTTATTGCGGCACTATTCACAATAGCAAAGACTTGGAACCAACCCAAATGTCCAACAACAATAGACTGGATTAAGAAAATGTGGCACATATACACCATGGAATACTATGCAGCCATAAAAAATGATGAGTTCGTGTCCTTTGTAGGGACATGGATGAAACTGGAAAACATCATTCTCAGTAAACTATCGCAAGGCCAAAAAACCAAACACCGCATGTTCTCACTCATAGGTGGGAATTGAACAATGAGAACTCATGGACACAGGAAGGGGAACGTCACACTCCGTGGACTGTTGTGGGGTCGGGGGAGGGGGGAGGGACAGCATTAGGAGATACACCTAATGCTAAATGAGGAGTTGATGGGTGCAGGAAATCCACATGGCACAGGGATACATATGTAACAAACCTGCACATTGTGCACATGTACCCTAAAACCCTAAAGTATATAAAAAAAAAAATGTTAAATGGGGTGGGGTGAGATGAAAAGGGAAGGACCTTGGAATGTGTGAGAGGAAAAGAGATAGGAGGAAAAGGGAATTAACTTTCTGATATTCACAATTTGAGCCCATGTTTTAAGAAATTATTGAGGCTCTTTCTGTTGAGCTATTTAGGGCAATTACAAACAAGAGAAAGAAAAAAGAGAGGAGAATAGACAGTACATGGGGTTGGGATGGAGGCAGAGAAAGATTAAGGTAGAAACCAGAGAGGAGGGGAACTGTGTGCTCCAGCCCCAGGCTGGGAGAGGCTCTTAGAGTGGGAGCCTTTGCCCAGGAAAGGGAGAGGATATTTTACCCTTGTAGAGGACAGACACTGTGTTTTATTCCTGTTGTGTCGCTTACTATGTCTAGTACAGATGTTTTTAAGTATCAGGAAGATGTAATATGTGGGTAAGATTACAGGTGTTACAGTCAGTCAAATTTGGGTTCAAAGCCAGATTCTGCTAATTTTTACCAGTGAGACCTGGACAAGTTACTTTACCTTTATGAGTCCTCAGTTTTTAACCTGTCTGGAAGAGCTTATAATACCTTCTGCATAGTTGTGAAGAATAAATCAGGTAATAAATGTAAACCAATTAGCCTGGTGTCTGCTATCTGATCAGTGTATAATTATTACTATAAATTACTTGCTATTTTTTAAAAAAGAGACAGGGTCTCGCTATGTTGCCCAGGCTGGACTCAGACTCCTGAACTCAAGCTATTCTCCGGCCTCAGTCTCCCGAGTAGCTGGAACTACAGGTGCATCACTATGATTGGCTTATTGCTAAATATTTTAAAAATAAAAAAAAATCACATGCTCATCAAGAAAGACGATTCTTTGTCAAAGAGTTCTTTTCAGTTTTAACACATTGATATCTCCAATAATGATATGGGAAGTAGAGTTCCTTAGGTATGTAAAATGGCATTTGGCCATCTGCAAGAAAGAACTAAATTACCTTCCGGCTTTGTAAGTGAGTTTTGTTCACAAGCCATTAAGAGGTAACTTGTGGTTTATGTCACAGGTGACATCAGGGATGAAGGTAGGGGACTCAAGGGCCTCTCCAGCTGCTGACGGCTGACCTGAGAGACAGAAACCAGGAAATCTTTCATTCTGATGAACATAGAAAATGAACAATCTTTATATTGTAAGCCTAAATCACAAGTGCTTTAATAATGTATGAAACATAGTAATAGGAAACAAAAACAAAACAAAAGAAAAAAAAGGAAGTCCCATACTTTCCCCTAAAGATCGACCTTAGACAAATGTTTTTCACAGCACTTCCTCTTGTCACTCCCACCTTCCATTCCAGAGCAGCTAATATTGTTTGTTCTTTTACTATGACCACCCATAGGAGAAGATATTCAGGAAATAGTTTTCCCTGCAGATGGCTGAGTAGCAGAGAGCAATAGCAGTCCCATCAGCATCTTATTTCTGCTTCCATCCAGAAGAGACTGTTTTAGCAACCACTTTGTTAACAATGAAACAAAAGGACATTTGTAAAAAAAAACAAAAAACAAAACAAAACAAACCACTAACTAATAAGTAGGGGAAAAATATCAGTCACTATCTCTTTCTTAAAGAGTCCTCTCTATTGAGAAAGGACTGTCTGCCTTCATGGAGCTTTTATTCTCTTTTGTGAATCGTTTCTACCTCCCAGATTGTGGTGTTTGTTAGTAATTACCTTTCCAACTCCTTTTTGCTCAATAGTACAAAGAGTACAAGTCATAGAGGTTGTACTTTAATTATAAAGAAGCAAAAAGGCCTGTAACTTTCATAATAGTTTGAGTAATAATTAAGTTGACCAACTCATTCTCATTTGCCAAGGACTTCCCTGGATTTAGCACCGTAAATCCCATGCCCAGGAAACCTTTGTGGCAAACCAAGATGATTGGTCACAGTAACTGAGGTGGTTTCTATACCTGCATAGGAATAGGCTCTTCGTGGACAACAACAAGCATTGAAATAACAATAATTGAAACCTGTCTGCTTACCGAAAACCAACTACTTAATTGTCTTTTATGGATACCTTCACAAGAACACCTTGAGGGGAGTAGCAGTATTTTACTTCTGTTTGCATACAGAGAGGAAGATGGGTTTTCAACAGGTTAGGTATTTTTCCCCAAATCACACAGGTACTAAGAGTTAAATGTAAGATTTGAACTCAAGCAGGCTACACTTGTTCAGCTCCTGCACCATGCTGCTCTCTGTTGCAGTGCTCCCTTCTGACAAAAGCAGTCACAGGCAGCTCATAACCATACTCACCATGATACGTTAATTTCAACTGTGCCTTCCTGGTAAAAGCGGATTCCACCAAAAACAAGGGCCTGAAACAGAAACCAGTGGTCCAACAGGACATTTGTTATGGGAGTTCTCTGCTAATAATTGGCTGCTTCTTTACTTTGCTTTGTATCCTTTGCACCTGAGGTAAACTGAGTATATCATTCTTCCTTGCTCATTTATAGCAAGGAATAAGCATGCTTCACTCTTAACAGTATTCACAGCCTCCACCACTGCCTCCTTAGCAAGCCCAAATGAGCACGGCGTACTGACTGTGGTTTTGATTATTCCATTTGTGCTTCGTCCCACTGACGTAGATGGAGCTGTAGCAGTGTTCACATCATATGGTTCATTACGTAATTGAATTTAGTGTTCATGATATTTGTAGCCAGGAAAACAACATTCCATGTGGTGAGCCAAATGAAGCTATTCTTCTAGTATGAAGTGGGGAAGTTGATGAGTCTGGAGACAGGAGTTTTTTATTTTGATTAAGAGGGATGATTTGCTTTTGGGGGACATGGCCTTGGGCCAGGAATCACTGTTGTAAAACATTTGAAAGGATGAAGACACTTGGATGAAGAATTCAGCAGTGCTGTCAATGTGTCCCTGCATACTTCTATTTAGAGAGTGTAATTGGCTCCAGGAGAGAAAAAAATATAACTTTAAAAATATAATCTGTAAGCCCTAGGGAAGTGCATTAGCCAGATGCCATATCACATGGGCTGGCACTTCTAGTTCTGTGATTTTTACTTTACACCAAGGTATGCCAGGACCATGAGAGAGAGACTTGGTAACAGTAACATCAGGAAATATAATAGGACATATTTGTAGTTTGGATTGATGAGTCTCTAAGGGAACTAGGCAAGCAATTCACATAAATGCTAAATAATAAGACCTTTTCTGTAAACAGAACATCAGTGTAATAGTATGTAGTTCGTTCAAGCAGCCAGGCTAGGGACTACGTTGAAATTACATTAAAGCGAGATGGGTTCCCTCTACTTCGCTAAGCATCAGAAATGCAAAGTAAGAGTCCTTACAGTGGAGACAAATTTGTACATTGCTATAGAATTTGATACAAGTGTGTTCTTTTAAAGAACATAATCAATAAAACATAAAATCAAAAATCATTTTGAAAAAGCGAATGGAACAAGTTTTTAAGCTCTAAATCAAATTGGTAATTAAATTGCCACTGGGCAATATTTATGAAAGGAAAGTGAGTATGAATGATGGTAAGTAGAGTGACTTTGAACATCACATAGAATATTACAGAAGGAGTCATAATGAAGCACAGTGAGAATACACTGGGGAACACACTTTTTATAAGAGTAGTAAATTGCACTTTGCTGGACAGAGAAAAACATAAAATAAGTCCCCTTGTTAAACTCTTTTAAACTAATAAACAGGATGTGTGGTGCATGGTACTGTGAAAGCAGGCAAGCGTCCAGTGAAAACAGAAGAGAGGAAATACTGCCCACGTGAAATGAAATACAAGGATCTGGCTGGTTGGAAGTAACGTGTTATTCATATTTGTACCTAAGCTGTAATTGCCAATACTGGACATTTTCTGTCATTATATCAGTGACACTTGAAACAGGACAGATGATATCCTTAGGGAACCTAGGCAGAATTAATATACCTGGGAGATAAATTTTAATATGGAAGAAATATGTGTGATAGTCTGGAAGCAAGCAAATAAAATAACACACTAGTCACAAAACTTTTTATACTTTAGTCACTTGTTCTTTAAAAGCATGTTCATTAGGAATGTTTACTTTTAAGAAGCATCCTCAGTTCCGATGAATAAAATGGGCAAATGGGAAAATCTCTAGATATAGTAAATAAATTTTTTAAAACCCCACCTTTACCTAAATATTTAGATAATTGAGGAAAATAAGGTTTTATCTATTTTGAAATGATTTATAGAATGGTTTCAACCCTCCATTTCAAGTGTTTAAATCAAACTTAAATAAATCCTTTCATCATTTTTGTTTCTCTGATTAAAAAATGCTTATTCATCTAGAACTCATGGTATCCTCAGTGTTGAGAAGACACTTGATGAGAAATCTTCTCAGGGTAAAATCTGATGTTTCCATACATGTATATGTTGTGTAATGGTCAAATGAGGGTGTGTACATTGTCCATCACCTCATGCATTTATCAATTCTTTGTGGTGAGAACACAAAATTATATTCCATAAGTATATATAATTACAATGTACCATTTAAAAATAATTATATTTAAAAAGAAACCTTCTCAAGGGAGTTGCAGTGTGTTTGCAAAACATAATAATAAGCAACAAGGACACATGTCAGTTTAGCAAACAATTTTGTCCACTCATTTGATTGTGAACAAACTTTTGGATCAGAAAGCTCTTTATAATAAACTGCAGAGGCTAATTTAAAGGAAATATTTGGTGGTATTTCCCTTGGTCAAAAGGATGTTGTTAAAAAAAAAATGTTTCCGTATTTTCTGACCATAGTGGAAACATCATTGAGAGCATGAGAAAGAAGGAAAAAGATCAGACCTACCCGGGCTCAGATTCTGGGTCTCCCAGTTATCAGCTAGATCTTTGATAAGTTTTATAATATCTGAGCTTTGTTTCCTTGTATGTACAGTGCTACTGAGAGTTCACATTTGTAGTGGTTTGTGGTTTTGGTTGATAAGCGGACCGATGACGGAGTGCTGTGAGGTTTGGCAATCCTGACCACTAGTCCTGACTACAGGACAGCTGGTATATTATGATGCATTGCATTCGTAAGTACATTAGTGTTCATTACATCCCTGCGAGCATCTTCTGCTTCATTATGAGATTCTTCTCAGTTTATCTAGCTTCTCTACTACCATTCTGATTCCTTTAACTCTGCTCCAGGGTGCAGGCAGTGAGTGAGGCCATAGGGAATTTCATGGAGCCAGATCCAGGTCTGCTGACTAGCCATTTTCCCATTTTCAGTCTAGTCCTAAGCATCATCCCAACATACTCTACAATCAAAAGAAGGATTGTCATTGTGATTAGTACTTAAATCCTAAAAGACAGATCATTTTGGGGGTGGGAGGGTGTGCAGGAAAGTATCAGCATTACCTTTCAATCTGTGCTAAGATGTATCAATGCATATTAATTTATTCAAAGAAATATATATTGGGCTTTTATTTTCTTCTCATCACTCTAAATGATTCAGAAAAGAAGAAAACAGATATGGCCTTTGCCCACACAGAGTTTATATAGTCTAGCTGAGAAAAGAGACATTAAAGAAACAAAGAATAATATAACTATAGCAACAAGGAAAAAGAAGTGTTGATGGAAAGCTTTTACTCTTTGGAAGATAACTGTTGTTATTTAGGAATTGTCTTGATGTTTTTTCTGGGGATCAAACAGGGGATTCATATGACATAGCTAAGATGAACTAGGTAGATCCAAAATTAGAAATAACTTCCCTGACATATTAAAGTTAGAACAATTTCAAATTTTGTGGGGCAGATGGGGAAAGAGCAGTTTAGGGACCCAAGAGAGAAAAGGAGACAGCGTGAGACATCTAACAACACGGCAAGATGCTGGGAAATACGAGGAAAATTAGCCAGTCAGAAATTCCAGAACACATCATACAGAGTAAAGGAAAAGGATCTTACCATTGAAATGTGAATCTTACTTTTCCCACTCAGCGTCCAGTTATAGTAACAGCCTTCAGGCGTCTACTTGAACTTTTTTCTGCCTTAATGCACATGACATTTTTCTCCCACTTGGCAGTCCATTATCGTTGTGTTAGACTTCGACAGCCTTTGAAAAGACCCATCTGAGTTGGCACTTTTAGGGACCCAGCTTTCTTTTGGACTCAATTAAACTGAAGGATGGTACCTCCTCTTTAGGTACTTAAAACGTTGCTCATGTTGGACACCAATCTCAGTGCCGTTGAGAAGTGTATACCCCTCTGTGCTTTTAATTAGATATTGCTTTTTTTTTTGCCTCAGAAAGAGCCTTTCTTGACTTCCCTTCAAATAGTTGTTCCCCTCCAATAATCTTTTATTTTGTCTCAAAATTCTTAGGGAAAGTCTTACTAATTGGAGTGGCATTTTCTATACATATATATATTTACTACATATCTACAAGAAATGGAAAATTAATCTCTGACACTTTTAAAATTTCCAAATGTTTGAAATTCTCCGCAACTCCTTAACCAAGTCTCACATGCATGGTGTTGTGACAAAATTCAAAGAATGTAAATTTTGCAACTCTTATAAATATATAGAATTTAAAAATCTATAAAATCATATTATTCATTATTAAAGCAAAGATTATTGAGGCCCTCAAGATCCACAAAGTCAATTTTGAGAATGTTACTTGGCCTATATTTTACATTCAAACATCCCAAACATAGTTGAGATTTTTAGAGGATTATATCTCAAAATTTTTACACAATTTTGAAAGTTAGGAACTAAATTATAATTATGTAATACATATGAAAAAAGGGTAACCCTACAAGACTAAATCATTTGGAGTCATCACAAATGTAAGTGTTATGGATGTATGATATGGCATGATTGAAATTACACAAGAGAGCCTGATCTGTAAGGCAGTGTCAGGGAAAGTTTATCTGAAGAAGTGAATTTTAAACAGGGAATCTTACGTTGCCATTACAACTAAGAATTAAGCCAGGTGAATGGAGTGTGAGTGGAGGCAGTGGGGTGGGAGAAACTGTTTCAGCTGAGGTGATAGGCTGGGAAAAATACTTTGAGGGAGAAAGAGAACAGTATATAATTGGGGAACAGAAATAAGGCAGCTTGTAGTCAAAGGCTGGAGTGATACACAGGGGCCAGATTTTAGTCTTAAAGAGATTTTGCCCTTATCCTAAGAGAAATGAGATGACATTGAAGAGTTTTGGACATAGAACTGGCTTAAATGAATGTGTTGGAAAGTAGCAAGAATTTCAGTAAGAAACATCATGGTGGTCAGAAGGCATTTTCCACAGACTGAAATCAGGAACACAGATGCCTTGAAATGGGACAGCCCAAAGAAGTTGAAGGATTTGAGGGGTGGTGAATAGATTTCAGACGTAATTGGAAGGCAGAATCATCAGGTTTTGGTGGCTCTCTGAAGTGAGAGGAAATGAGAGATCAAAGACAACACCTCACTTTCTAGTAAGAGCAACTGGATGAATCATCAAAAGTGAAAGGGAAACTGACACGTTAGATATATAAATACATTGTTAAAATTTTTGTTGTCCCATAGTTATGTGGACAAGGTCATTTGTCATCAATTTCACTTTACATAAGTTTATAAAAATCCCCCAGATTTAAACGATAATATTGTTACTGACCCCTGATGTTACATTCTTTGGTTGCAAATAACAGAAACGACTCAAAAGTCCTTCAGGTAAGGGCAGTTTTATTATACAGATTTACAGGAAAATGAGAAAAATAGGTTTCTCAGTCATGGTGGTTGGGCCTCACAGAAATCGGGGCAAACCTGCTTTTAGGTACTTAAACTTTGCTCATGTTGGACACCAGCCTGGGTGCCTTTTAGAGGAAGAGGAGGACTGATGTCCAGAAAACACTTTAAGAAATGGAAGACCATTCAGGAATCCAGTGCTGCTTTTTCAATAAGTTGTTATCATTTTGGCTCTCTAATTCAATAAGTGGTAATTATTTTGGCTCTCTTATTAGTCAGTGAGAATCAGCCATTCTTTTCATCTCTACTTTATGTTTATTCTTCCTCTTTCAGTTTCCTAGTTGACTCCTGAATTTCCCTACTCACTGACTTTTTCTCAGAGTTCTCAATTCTAATTCCTGAGAGATTCCTGTGGTAGCTGTTGAGTGACACTCTAACGCTAGGCTGCCTCACAAGCTGCTTGTCTGCCTTTAGATAGGTTATTGCTCCATTATAAACCCTCCCTAGCCCAGTGCCTCTTACCAGAGGGCCTACAAATATAATTAGAACACAACCACTTTTGTCTAAGAGATTTTATGATATGCTTCCTTTGGCAAGGACAGTGGAGGTGGCAGTCCCTCTTAGAATAAACCTATAGGCAAGACAAGCACCACAAAGATAGAAGATCCTGATCCAGCATCTTCTAATTGTATGGATTTGCTGTTAAATTTTATATGTTTTAAGTTTTTTTTCTCCTCCCAGGAATGAATGAACAAGTAGACCCAGGCCGACCCTAAAAAAACCCATCATGCCAAAATGCTGAAATAGGAGAGTAGTAGGTTTAAGATTAGGCTCAGATATAAGTGGAGATGCAAACAAATGGTGCCTAGAATCCCTCCAAGGTGGGCAACAGCAACAAAGAAGTACCACTACAAGGAGTTCTAAGAGACTGGCCTCACTGGAGACCCCTTTTGTTCCTACAGTCACCTTAATTTATCATTGTATTTCAGGAAAAAAAAAAAAAAGGAATAGCAGTTATTTCCTGCCTCTTTCTTTGCTTTGAAAAGCATGAGGTGTCCTGGTGAGCTCAGCATATTCCAATGATGACGACAAAACTTCTTAGTAACAGCTAATGATTTCAATAAAGTGACCTGGTTAAAGGGCTGCAGTTATTACAAATGGGTTGGAAGGGACACATTTCAAAAATGTTTTTCTCGCTCTTTTTTCTCCCTCTTTCTTTCTTTCTGTTTTCAATGTCCACATTTTTGAACATCCTGAGCTCTTTGCATGTAAATCTGTGTGGGTGGATGTGATGAGAAGCAGTTGAATAAACTTCCCTTGGAGCCGCTAAAGCTCTTCTAGAGGCTAACAGAGGGCAGGAGCAACAAATGGTTCAGAGTTAGCAAGAGATCTCTGAGAGCTGATTTTAATTCATTGGGTTTCCCTTCTGCAAAATACAATATGAAATATTTTCTTTAAAAAAATGGAGAACCCCATTAGGGTTTATTAGGGAATTATGGCCTTCTGTATGTCATAACCTGTATGTGTAATCATTAAACTGTAGATTTACTCTTATTGTTATTTATGTAGCAGTAAATACAACTGAAAGCATTTAAGACACTTTGGGGTACCTAAGTTTATATTTAGAATCTTATTGACTAGCTGTATGGCTTTGTATCTGTTTTTGAGTCAAACCATTTACATGTGTGTTTGAAAATTAATTTTACATCCTAGGAAACAGAGAATTCAGTTCCTTGTTTCCAAGTATAAATTCTCCAAATAGATAGACATACAAAATGAGAAATGAATAGATGGGATTATAAGTTCAGGCTGTAAATATAAGTCAGTAAATTGCTTCTATCTCATAAATTCAAGATTTGAAATAAATTAAGCCTGACCTAAAAGAAATGGTAGAACTTGATAAAGATTCTATGAAGACTGAAAAAGAGTATTTATTTGGTATATTTCTTTTCACTATACTTGTTTCTGTAGTTCCTTGCACATAACTGTCATTAAAACCACATTAATTCTCTCCTTTTACTACTTTTTCTTCATTCTCTATAGCTTATGCTGGGGCATATTTTCCAACATGTTTTCTAATTGCTACCATAAGTATCAGCATTGGTAGCTTAAGATACGCTGGTAGTACATCCACTTACATAATGGAGATGAAGTTACGCTGGTAGTACATCCACTTACATAATGGAGATGAAGTTGACTATGTACAATTCCTATGTATACACTGTTTGTTTACTTGTTACTCTTCTTATCCAGACTTACCCAAACTTCTTACCCAAACTTGGGCGTCTCTAAAACAAATGCTTGGACTTTGCAGACGATGCTGAAAACAAATAATGCTGGTATGAAAAAACAAGAATATGACAAGATAAATTTCTGAAGTCAGGAAATAGAAGTGCAAAAATATATTTACTTGGGTTTTTGTTGGTGCATGAAATAATTCATATAGTTATTTGTTTTCTCGAAACTCAGGGATTTTTACAGGGTAATGTGATGCAGACAACTGAGCTGAATGGGGATAGTGATATTAAGTGAGGAGGCAGTTTATGTAAGGTTAAATTCCATGAAAATTGGTGCTATTTTTTGAGAACACTAAATTAAGACTTTTTCTTTTTCTGCTTATTATTTTTTGGTTTATCACTTGAAAATCATAATGTTCCTTTGATAAAAGAGAAGAAAAAGAGTACATGTTTATTTATGGAAAATTGAAAATGAATCTTTTTTCTGATGAGAGAGCATAAAATTTGCAGAATTATTTAAAAATTGGCCCTATGCCTTTCTTTTAACTTTATTACATATTGCATTTTAAAATATCAATTCTCAATATTTAAGTTGCTTTCAGTAGAAAAACCTAGGGAGATTCTGGTGGCTCAAATAACATTTAAAACCCCATATGGAATGGCTTCATGGATTAAACATCTGCTTCATATTGTGAAAATATTTGATTTAGATTCTGATGTTATTAGATTGTTGGTGGATTTTTTTAAACTTCCATACAGGTTAATTCTTACTAATTTTAATATAAAGATATCTAAACAATCTGGTGAAATCAGTTGAATTTTACAGTTGAAAACTGTAAAATTATGAAAACAATGAGTGAGCATTTTATCATTTGTATATAGGTTTAGACTCTCTCCTTGAGGCTAAGTATTTGTCCATAAAATGTATAACATACAATTAGATGGCTATTTTCTCTTCATTTATTATATCTGTTTTGAGGTCACTTACTGGTACTAACATTCATTATATAAAATGATATCATGTAGAATAAAATAAGCATCTCTACAATGTCTTTAATCAGATTTTGGGGTCCTCATACATCACTTCACATGAAAGGTAGATAATGTATAATTGAACTAAATGCTTTAGTTTCTAGGCTGAGCTAAATTAACACTTAGGAGAAGATCACATTCAGGTGTAGATAAAAGGTGTGTAGGACTTGCCGTTGTTTGGTGATCATATTGATTTTTATTAATAACATGCCTTGTTTGGCATGTCTAACATTCCTCTCCCTTATCCTAACGCCATGTAGACACGGCAGAGCTGCTTATTATACTCCCCTCCCTACATATCTACTCCTTGTCCCAGTCCGTAAGCTAGTTGAGAGCTTCCTAAGGTGGAAATCATTATTGCCATTGACAAGCAAGAGATGCCAAACAGGAAGAATTTGGGAGAAGATGGGATAGGGGTTGTCCTTCTTTTCCAAATCTTCCTGAATCTATCTCCCTCTCTAGTTCCTGACTCCATACCTTTGTCACACTAACTTTAATTAATGAGACCAATAACTTTTAGACAGGCCTTGTTGGTTCTGTAAGAAAGAGACAATCTTTGGTCCAAACTGGCCTATCTAAAATCAAAGCAGTGAGAGCATATAGCACTACTGAAATAGGTCTTTCTGTTGGCAGATATTAAACCAGGATGATGGAGTCACATTAGCATGTATTCCGTAAACTCCTCCTATCCAAATAAAGGGTGGGCACAGCACCCAGGCTAGACCAAGTGACAGTGCTATCCCTATGCCTAAGCTGATTCATTTTCAGAAGAGAATACGGCTGAAGGCAGACATTAAGAATTCTCCCCAAAATTTGTTACATGGATGCTGGGGACCCACGGGTGCCTCTTTTTCTGTGGCATTGAAAATTTTAAGAATCACAAAAGACATAAGCAGGAAATGTATGTTGTCCTTTCAATTAATAAAAAGCTCTGTTTCTGTCAGAAGAAATAATCTGTAAACAGAAACCAAGTTGAGACATTATTTTAGTCCTTGGATCTGCTGTGCTTGAAGTTAGTATACTAAATTTTAGTCACATTAGGAAAAAACAATGTCCTATTTCCGTGAAAACATAGTTCAAAATGTGTGTCTGTCACTGGTAGTTGACAAATTTCTGTTTACCACATGTAACAAAAATCACATCAAATTTTGTTTGCAAATTTATATTTGCATGATGATTCTATTTACTAATTAAGCGATAATTGTAATGATCGGTATAAATATGGTTGATTTTGTAGATACCTAAACTTAACTGCTCTGATTGTTAGGCAAGTGAAGCTATTGTTTGGAGATCAAACCCAATGGTGTGCTTTAAAGAAATGGTCAGGTGTTTTTTATTATTGTGTCTGGGGTTGAGATGCTATTAATCTCTGTGGTTTACTACTTAGAGAAAGATATTGTCCTTTAAAATGCAATCCCAAGATTCTTTGGCCAACGACACAGCAGACAGTACCCAGAGAGGCACATTATCGTTGTAATTGGCAGCGGGGCTAATAGGAAAAACTCTTGAAGGTACAGAGATGGATACGAAAAACAAACAGGTAAGTTGATTGTTTGAGGGGGTGAAAATTGTTCTGTTAATGACATCTACTATTTTCATTGTGCTAACTTTCCTGTTTTCTTTAACTTAAATCTTTTTTCTAGAGCAGTTAACAACCATTGTGTACTTTTACAGGAAAAAAGCCTTCGAAGACTGGCGAACAAAGATTTCAGTTTTTGTGTTCAGTATAACTTTCCCAGGAAGGGAAAAAGCCAAAAAATTTAATCTAACTGAACATAAACTAGTGCTTCTTTTTTCTTCCCTCTAAGCATATTCAGAGTCCACACCATTTCTAATGCACCACTGGGGCAGAATGTGCAATGACTAATAGCCTGGCAGAGACCCAAGTGACATGTGAACACTGTGCCTTGGCCATAGCCAGTTAGCCTGGAGCAGACGCCAGAGTTTATTGTCTTTGCAGTTTCCTGGCCTTCGCCAGTAAGAAGTCATGGCTCTCACCAGACTTTTTAGCTAGGCTATTCATGAATTGCATATTTATTGGCATTTTGCAGCAAGAAGCTTAATTGTATGTAAGTCAGCTGGCAGAGAAGACTCACTCATAATGCAATTAGGAGAAAGTCTCATTATTTTACGGTTATGTTATGCTGAGAAACAGTCCATGTATCCCTCTGTTTGTCATTATATTTTTGCTTACAAACAGACACAGGGACAGGGAAAGGTATTTATAAACTCTGCTGTGTGTCCTGAAGTTACCATGCCATAGAGGGAGAATGCTGGGGACTCACAGGCCTGGGTGTCTGAAGAAAAGTTTCATGGTGGAAGCTGCTTTACTCAAGTCTCCTTTTTTGGGCTTTTGAGGTCATGTAACAGTTGCCAGGTACAGGTGGGAAAACAAAATCTTGTTCTGATCCACTTTTAGTTCATTGTCTTTAATCATTACTGCCATAGAGAGGTCTCTTGTCCAGCTCAGTTCCTCAGATAGACATTGGGGAGAAAACTTCCCTTGGGCACGTGTACTAGCTACTTCCTGCTCTAGTCTTTCAGGTTTCAAATTTCCCTACCTATCTTAGCAACAGACCTGGGGTGAAGCTGCCCAAAGTCTTTTAGGAGCAACAGAGACTGTGGCAGTTCACATTCAGGAGTCACTTTTAAGTACATAGGACGCCTGTGATAGAATTTAGGAGTCTAGTAGAGTCATTTAGGATTCTAGAATTCTTGTGATTTTTTTTTCTTTCCCACATAGGCATTTAGATGCTATTGTTTAAGGTTTTGAAAGACTTATTTATAAAATCCATTACTTTCACCTGAAATTGATCTAGATAATCCCCATTTTGTTAGCTCATCAGTAAATCCCAGCTGAAGATAATGATGAATAGAGACAAGAGGGAAACACTGCATATTTGTTTACTGTCAACGGGAAATTCGACATCAATAATTCCCCAAGAGGTTCCAGAATCTTACCCTAAACCTCCTAATCACGTCTTATAATAGGTTGAAAGATATATCCTCATGATTCCTTTTACTCATCCTCAAAAATGATGACATCAGAGTAGACCTACCACCCAAATTCCATGCTTGATAGCAGAGGCCAATGTTTTCAATGTTTCTTCACTGCTAAAGGGATGGCTCTATTTCAATAACAAAATATTCCCAGGCTTACATTTTTTCTAAATAAGGAGTTGATAGAAATCTGGTTTGACACCATGTTGATCTTCATCTTTGGTGTTCTGTTTTGATTTTGTGTGTGTTTTTCAATAAAAAATAATTCTATCTATTTTGAGGATCCCTAAAGAATTTCCTGAACTTTAGGCTATCACAAAGGTCAGAGGCTACACCTAGAAAAGTGCCAGTTTGGGTGTAAGACAACTGTACCTAAATGAAAATAGGAAGTTTATTTTGTTTTGTTTTTTTCTCAGCCAAGGACAATGATTCTTAGCCTGAGTCCTGTTCATTTACTCTGTGGGAACTCTCAGGTTCTGTGAAGCTCATCACAACTTAGATTTGTGATGAAAATGAAAAGTAATGGGTATTTCTTTGGTTCCCTGCATCACAGAGTTTATCCAGGCTTATCTTCTCTTATCTTGAAAACTTGATGTAATTCATAACCCCATTAAACAAGCCAGGAATGCCAAGCAGGAAGGGTTTGGGAGAAAATGGGAGCATTGTTGTCCTTCTTTTCCAAATCTTCCTTACTCTATCTCCCTCTCTAGTTCCTGACTTCATACCTTTGTCATGCTAACTTTAATTATTGGGACCAACAACTCTTAGACAGGCCTCGTGGCTCTGTAAGAAAGAGACATTCTTTGGTCCACACTGGCCTGTCTAAAATCAAAGCAGTGAGAGCATATATAGGTCTTTCTGTTGGCAGATATTAAACTAGGATGGCGGAGTCGCATTAGCATGTACTCCATGGACTCCTCCCATCCACACAAAGGGTGGGGACAGGACCCAGGCTAGACCGAGTGACGGTGCCATCCCTATGCCCAAGATGATTCAGACTAGAATATAACCCAAATATTAATTAACATGTTTTAACTTGCAGTTCTTAAGAAGATATCTAAATAATACATAGATCTTTATATGTGTATAAATATGATAAAGTGGTTGACCTAAGTATCAATGTAAAAAGCTGAAAAATGAATAAAAAATAAAAATAAAAGGAATAAAATAATAAAATTAAACGTGGAAATTAATCCAATAGATAATATTTGAAAAATAGTGAAGGAAATTAATCCGATAGATAATATGTGAAAAATAGTGAATAAAAACCCAATCTGTTTTTCTATTAAGTCCAATGAAGTAAAACTCTGGAAAAAGTAAGAATGTCCACTGTCAACATCACATCTAATATGCTATTGAAGGACTTCAGTGATACAGTGAGTTAAGAAAAATAGAAGAAAATTACAAGTTACATACCATAAAAAAGTGTGTGTATATCAGAAAAGTAGATAGTTTACATATAAATATATTGTATTAGGGTTCTCTTAGAGGGACAGAACTATATAAATATATATATGTAAACTAAGTAAATATATATGTAAACTATATATATATAAAGAGGAGTTTACTAAGTATTAACTTATACTATCACAAGGTTCCACAATAGGCTGTCTGCAAGCTGAGGAGGAAGGAGAGCCAGTCTGAGTCCCAAAACTGAAGAACTTAGAGTCCGATGTTCGAGGGCAGGAGGCATCCAGCATGGAGAAAGATGTAGACTGGGAGGCTAGGCCCATCACTCTTTTTCACATTTTTTTGCCTGCTTTATATTTGCGGGCAACTGATTAGATTGTGTCCACCAGATTAAGGGTGGATCTGCCTTCCTGAGGCCACTGACTCAAATGCTAATCTCTTTTGGCAACACCCTCACAGACACACCCAGGATCAATACTTTGCATCCAATCAAGTTGACACTCAGTATTAACCATCACATGTGTATATATATATATATATATATATATATATATATACACACACACACACACACGTATATATACACACACACATACATATATATATTCAGGTATAGGTATATGTGTGCACACACATATACACATGCAGATATACACACATATATCTGAATGGGAGAAAAATGATATCATTTGCAAACAATATAATTTTATACTGAGAAAATGCAAGAAAAATAATGGAAAAACTACTAGAACTAATAAGACAATTCAGAAAGGTGACTGAATAGAAGACTAACACATGAAAATCAGTGTTAGTCTGATTATATTAGACTATAAATATCTAAAAAAAATTAGCATATAATGATCTATAGAAGATTCAAATTATGAAGGTGTTAATTCTTGAGAAAGCAATCACCAAAGTCAGTGTAACTCAATCAAAATTTTAGCAGTATTTTTCATGTACAATGACAAGCTCATTTTTAAGTTTGTATGAAAAAATGCATAAAATAATCAAAAAATTCCGAAAAGAAACAATTACTCCACGTATCAATGTTACAATTTTCTCTGAGTACTTCTGTATTCTATGAGTCATGAACAGGTGTTATCTATGTATTACTTGTGTAATTTAACAAATGTTCCTGCTGGGCGTGGTGGCTCACGCCTGTAATCCCAGCTCTTTGGGAGGCTGAGGCGGGTGGATCACCTGAGGCTAGGAGTTCAAGACCAGCCTGGCCAACATAGTGAAACCCCATCTCTACTAAAAATACAAAATTAACCAGGTATGGTGGTGGGCACCTGTAATCCCAGCTACTTGGGAGGCTGAGGCAGGAGAATCACTTGAAACCAGGAGGCAGAGATTGCAGTGAGCCGAGATCACACCACTGCACTCTAGCCTGGACAATAGAGTGAGACTCTGTCTCAAAAAATAGAAAGACAGAGAAAACAAATGTTCCAAATAAAGAGAAAAATCTAAGAAATCTAAGAAAGGAGCATGAAGATTTGGAGTATGAGAATGATATTTTAATCAGGAGTGGTAGATAAGCAACCCTGTGGTTAGAAAATAAAAATCAAACTAAGAGGATGGAAAAGTTGGTTTGTTAGACAAAGATGAAGGTGCCAGTTTGAACGCTGTCATGTATGGTGGGAAGTGAGGGAAGTACTAATAAGTTATAACTTGATGACATGAACAATGTCTGGGATGCTGTGGCAGAAATAGCTGGAGAGAAAGTTGATTTAAGGGAAGCTGTTTAATGCATACATCATTGAACATATATTCTGAACATTACCTAAAAAATCATTCCAAAAAAATGAGGCAAGGTAAGGACTGTGGGAGGCATGGGGAACAAAGAAAGGGGGAAAAAACTGAGTACACTGTTACTTAGGAATATTATTTTGATTTGTTAAATTCTTCATTTGGGTATGTGGAAAGGAAGTTCATTTTTAGTTTTTTTTACATTTAAAATTTTGAGAAAATTATAGATTCACATGCAGTTATAAGAAATAATATAGAGGGATCCTGTATTAGTCTGTTTTCATGCTGCTAAAAAAGACACACCCGAGACTGGGTAATTTATAAAGAAAAAGAGATTTAATGGACTCATAGTTCCATGTGGCTGGGGAGGCCTCAGAAGGTGAAGGAAGAGCAAAGGCATGTCTTACATGGCAGCAGTCAAGAGAGCCTGTGCAGGGTAACTGCCCTTTATAAAACCATCAGATCTCTTGAGATGTATTCACTATCATGAGAACTGCACAGGAAAAACTCATCCCCATGATTCAATTACCTCCCACCAGGTCCCTCTCATGACATGTGAGGATTATGGGAGCTACAATTCAAGATCAGATTTCGGTGGGGACACAGCCAAACCATGTAACCATGACTTAGTTTCCACCAATATTAACATCATGTAAAACTACAGTGTAATATTGCAACGAGAATATTGATATCGATACAATCAAGACACAGAACATCTCCATTGCCACAAGGATCCCTCATTTTGCCTTTTTACAGCTACACTCCCTTCTTCCTGCATCCAGCTCTCCATAACTCTTTAATATCACTAATTTCTTCTTTATTTCTGTAATTTTTTCATTTTAAGGATGTTATATAAGTGAAACCATTCAGTATGTGTGAACTTTTGGAAATGGCTTTTTTCACTTTGCCTAATTCTGATATTCATCCAGGTTATTGTATGTACCAATAGTTTGTTCCTTTTTATTGCAGAGGAGCAGTGTATGTTATGTAATATGTCTTCCTTTGTTTTTCCCTAGAGGCTTAATAGTTTTACATTTTACATTTCAATCCAAGTGTACGATCCAGTGCTAGTTAATTTTTGTATAAGATATATGACTTAGGTCAACGTTGTGAGTTTTTCTTTTTTTTTTTTTTTTTTTTTTGCCATGGACCATGGATGCCCGTTTTCTCCAGCTTCGTTTGTTGAAAAAGATATCTTTCCTTCATGGAACTGAATTTTGCATCTTTGCCAAAAACCAGTTGGGCGTCTTTGTGTGGATCTATTTCTAGGTTCTCTATTATATTCCATTGATTTTACATTTATTCCTCTGCCAAATACCAGTCTTAATTACTGTAGCTACTTAATGAGCCTTGAAGTCAGGTAGATTGATTTCTATGACTATCCTTTTTATTTCATAACTAACTCTTCTAGTTATTTTGCCTTTCTATATAAATTTTAGAATAAACTTATCTATACAGTTGTACCCTGAACAATGTGGAGGTTGGGGCACTGAGCTCTCATGCAGTTGAAAATTCATGACTCCCCGAAAACTTAACCACTGAGTAGCCTACTGTTGACCAGAAGCCTTACTGATCACATAAACAGTCTATTACAATATATTTTGTATGTTATATGAATTATATACTGTATATTTTTTTCTGAGACAGAATCTCACTCTGTCACCCAGGCTGGAGTGCAATGGTGTGATCTTGGCTCACTGCAACCTCCACCTCCGGGTTCAAGTGATTCTCCTGCCTCGGCCTCCTGAGTAGCTGGGATTACACACACCCACCACGGTGCCTGGCTAATTTTGTATTTTTTTGCAGAGATGGGTTCACCATGTTGGCCAGGCTGGTCTTGAACTCCTGACCTCATGTGATCCACCCACCTTGGCCTCCCAAAGTGCTGGGATTACAGGCGTGAGCCACCGTGCCCAGCCTATACTGTATTCTTAGAATAAAATTAGCTAGAGAAAACAAAATGTTATTAAGAAAATCATAATGAAGAGAAAGTATATTTACTATTCATTAAGTGGAGGTGGAACATCATCGAGGTCTTCATCCTCATCCTCTTCATGTTGAGTTGACTGAGGAGGAGAAAAAGGAAGAGGAGGAGTTAGTTTTACTGTGTTAGGGTGGCAGAAGTGGAAGATAATCTGTGGATAAGTGGACCTGTCTAGTTCAAACTTCTGTTCAAGAGGCAACTGTGTATACAAAATTATTGCTGGGATTTGGATAGGAAATGAATTAAAGCTGCATATTAATTTAGTAAGAATTGACATCTTTAATAGGTTCAACTTCCAATCCGTGAACACAGTATGTTTTTCCATTTATGTAGATATTCTTTGATTTATGAACATTTTGTGTTTTCATCATACAAGTACGGTACATGTTTTGTTAGATTAACACCTATGGTTGGGAGATATCTTGAGACTTTCTATATAGTTAATCATGTCATCATTGTTTATTTGAGTTTTTTTCTGTTTTCAAACGTATGGACTTGGTGCTATAAATTTCCATTCAGCACTGCTTTTGCTATGTCCCACAATTTTTGATATATTATATTTTCATTTTCATTCAATTCAATCTATATTTCATTCTTTGGATACTCCCTCTTTCATTCATTATTTAGAAGTGTCTTGTTTAGTTTCCAAGTGTTTGGAGATCTTCCTGTTATCTTTTTGTTAACTCATTTCTAATTTGATTGTATTGTGATTGAAGAATATATGTATGATTCCAATGCTTTTAAATGTACTAAGGTTTGTTTTGTGGCCGAGGATATAGTTTTCTTGGAATATGTACTGTGGGCTCTTGAAAGGAATGAGCATTCTGCTGTTGAGTGGAGTGGTCTCTAAGTGTTGATTAGATCCTGTTGGATAATGGTGTTATTGAGTTCTTATATATTCTTGCCAATTTTCTGTCTAGTTATTCTATCTGTGGACAGAATAGTGTTAAACTCTCCAATTCTAATTGTGGATTTATGTCTCCTTTCAGTTCTATCATATTTTGTTTTGTATAACTTGCAGTTCTGTTGTTTAGTGTACACACTTCTGTTGATTGTTTATTCAGTTTGGTATCTCTCTAGTCCTTGGTATGATGAATGATTTTTTTATTGAAAGCTGGATGAGTATGGTGGCTCATACCTATAATCCCAGCACTCTGGGAGGCCAAGGCAGGTGGGTCACTTGAGGTCGGGAGTTCGAGACCAGCGTGGCCAACATGGTGAAACCCCATGTCTACTAAAAATACGGTGGCACGTGTCTGTAGTCCCGGCTACTTGGGAGGTTAAGGTTTGAGAATCACTTGAACCCAGGAGGCAGAGGTTGCAGTGAGCCAAGATGGCATCACTGCATTCCAGCCTCCGTGACAGAGCGAGACTCCATCTCAAAAAAAAAAAAAAAAAAAAAAAGAAACCTGGAGGCCGGGTGTGGTGGCTCATGCCTGTAATCCCAGCACTTTGGGAGGCCAAGGCGGGCTGATCATGAGGTCAGGAGTTCGAGACCAGCCTGGCCAACATAGTGAAACCCCATCTCTACTAAAAATACAAAAATTAGCTGGTTGTGGTAGCACATGCCTATAATCCTAGCTACTCAGGAGGCTGACGCAGGAGAATTGCTTGAACCCGGGAGGTGGAGGTTGCAGTGAGCCTAGATCGCACCACTGCACTCCAGCCTGGGGGACAGAGCGAGACTCCATCTCAGAAAAAAAAAAAGAAAAAAAAAGAAAGAAACCTGTATATTTTGGGTATGATGCTGTGAAACTCTGGATCTTATTTAAACCTCCTGGTTTAGCTGGCTATTTCTGACATGGCTCCTACTTAAACCTTCTGCTTTAGCTGGGTGTTTATGACATGGCTCCAGCAGGGGATGTGAAATGGGATATCCCGCATCATCACTGCCAGATGGGAGTAGAAGTCCAGGTTCCTATTGGTCTTAGTTAACCCAAGGTGGGGAAATTCCTCATTTCCGCTGTGCAGACATGGGAGTTGCAACTCCCTATAGGCATCCACCAATACCTCCTAAGCTGGGAGGAGAAGGGGCACCCTTAGGGGTCATTCCTGCTACTACTCACTTGGCTGCCACTGACACCACAGGGTTGGGGTGCAGCCTGGTGGTGATGAAAATTCCAACTTTCCATTCAGCCTTCTCTGAATAGAAAGGGGAGGGGAAAATGGGGATGGGACACCTTGTTATAGCTTGAAGAGGGTGGAAGTCTAAACTTTCTGAACAGCCTTTCTTGATGTTGGTAGGAATGAGACTGTGGCTTTATTTTTTATTTTATTTGTGGTGGGTTTTTGTCCATCTTGCTAGGCTACCATTTCCTGGCCCTTTGGATAGAGAAGCAAGCTTTCCTTGGGGCTTTTTATTGTCTGCACTCATTGGTGTTTACAGGTTAACATCTTGTTCAGTTCCTAGTCTTGGATATACGAGGCCACTGTGTCATTCTTTGAGTCCTGGCCTGTCTTCCTCTCTCCATGTTTCAGAATCATCTTAATGTTGTTTGTAATATAATGTCCAGGAATTTTAGTTTACTTAGTAGGTGAGATCAGGAAAAAGTAGGGTTTTTTGAAGGAAGCTGGCCCCTATTAATGATCCTTCCTCTGGGAGAAAGGGCTGGTTATGACCTGGCCCCTGATAAACCTCTCCACAAGCTTCTTGCCACAATTACTTCACGCATGTCTGACTAACAACAACCTGTTTAACCCCAAGTATCTTCTAGCAAGAGACCGTACATCATGCCAGACTCTTTGGTGGTTTTGTGCTTTGACCAAATATGCTAAGAACAAATATCTAGAGTTAGACCACCCACGATATTTTCACTTCTGTGGTTAACCATATTTGAATTCAGGTTTCTTTGGGTGAAAAGGTTATTCATATTCCGAATGTCATTGTTTTATGTTCCTATCAACGTGTCAATGCTACAGACATTGGACTCCCACTACATGTACCTGGGAAATTGGTACCCCAACAATACCATTCTAACTTTAACTAAATTGAAAAATTTGCCTGTTTTCACCATGGTTCTAATTATTTCCACTGACTTTTATTTATTGGGGAACACATATAAAATTGTTTTGGGTATACAATAGTCAATTGGATGCCTTGCATTTCAAAATCTAGGAAAGGAACTGACCAGAAAGAAGGCTGCACCACGGTGGAAAAATTCCTCTGTCTATAATTTACAGTGACTTAGTGAGTCTTTATAGAGCTCTATTCCTGCTTGGTTCCAGATGAATTGTAGTTCTCTGTGAACCAAGAAACATGTATAATTTATAGTCTGTTTTGGCTTGCTTTGATAAAGAATATGTTATCTTCATTCTTAAGAAAATATAGGCTGCATAGCCTGATGCAATTGTTTATGGAGGCAATAAACTTTGTTTCAGTCTTTACCTTACAGAATCTGCTTTCCTAACTGTGTATGGAAACTGATGTTCATCTATTCAAACTACCTTAAAGGGGATTGTGGCAATCTTGTTGGAATTAAGTTAGCTTTAATTAAACAAAAGGAGAAATACTATCGTGTTTTTGCCTTAACTGACATATTTTTATTCTAATTCAGTTCTTTTAAAGACACATACTTAACTATTTTATTGAGTAATAAATGACCGTATTTGAAAGAGTTAAATATTAATATACAACTTATAACAACAAAAGTACCCCACCTCAAGTCTCACTTCTCAGGCTGCTACTTCCAACACTTTTAATTTGAATTTTCAGAGTTAATAGAATTCTGAAACTTTTCTTAAAATAGTGAAAAACAGTAGGTTATCAGTGAGTTTCATTCCCCGCCACCACTGTGACCTCTCTCCTGGAGCCCAGCCATTCTTGTCCTGGGACGTCCCTTCCAATCACCCTGGAAGTCTGTTCCTTAATCCATATCCCCTGAAGCCTGAATCTTCTTTCTTCGTTTACAAACTTTATTTTAGCAGTCCACATGCTCCAGTAGCTCAGCAAGGGTTCATATGAGGTACAATTTTTTTTTATATACTTTAGTCTTCCTGAGTATCTCGGTTTAGGTTAGAAATAATACCGCATGTTCTCACTCATAGGTGGGGATTGAACAATGAGAACTCATGGACACAGGAAGGCGAGCATCACACTCCGGGGACTGTTGTGGGGTTGGGGGGAGGGGGGAGGGACAGCATTAGGAGATATACCTAATGCTAAATGACGAGTTAATGGGTGCAGCAAAACAACATGGCACATGGATATATATGTAACAAACCTGCACATTGTGCACATGTACCCTAAAACCTAAATAATAAAAAAAAATAATATTAATTTTCTCTCATAATTTCAAAGGCATCTTTCTTGTCAGCACCTTAAATAGTACCTGGTTCAGAGCAGGCACTCAGTAAATCATTGTTGAATGAATTATTTTCTAGCTTACAGTGTTGCTGTTTTGAAAAGTCCAATTCTATATGCCATTTTAATGACTACTCTTTTATATTACCCTGTTTTTCTGTCTGGGAACTTAGCATCTCCTCTTCATCTCAAGATATTTGATATTTCAGAATGATTTGCATGAGTATAGATTTAAAAAATTATTCTGCTATGCATTCAGTGGGCCTTTTTATACAGTGATCTAGGGTGTTTTATTATGGAAAATTAATATTTGTATTCATTCCTTTTTTGTTATTACCTTTCCTTTAGTCTCCCTTTCTAAATTTTCTAATAGTAAACTATGGAATTTCTTGAATAGATTCTAACATTTTTTATTCCTTTTCTCATACTTTGTATCACTTTGACATTTATTTCATCTTTCTGAGCAGTATCTTCCCCTTTATTTTTTAACGCTCTGTTTCACTTTTAAAATACCCTCATCACTTTATGTCAGTTAGCTCGTTGGTTACATGAGTCAAAAATTCTGGAGCGACTTCTGGTCTGGGAATATACATTTGGGAATTGTTCACTTAGGTGGAATTTAAAGCCACGAGACTAAATAAGATCACCAAGAGAGTGAGTAGAAGATAAGGAGAAAAAAAGTCCAAGGACAAAGACTAAGGCATTTAAACTTTTTAGAGTTCAGATCAATGAGAAAGAAATGATAGGGAAAAGATCAGTGACAGAAGGAGAAGGAAACACATGAGTGTGTGATATCCACTTTCTGTGACAAATGCCACTCATCGGTCAAATGAGATGAGCACTGAGAAGTGACTACTGGCTTTAGCAACAAAGAGGTCATTGGGTCATTGGTGTTCTTTTAAAAAATGCCATTTAAACAGAACAATGAGGGCAAAAGCCTGAGTGCAGCATGATCAGGAATAGGCAGGGAAATGGGTATTATAGCAGGGGTTGCAGTCGACTCATTTTGCCATGTAGTAAAGCAGAAATGAAGCTATGGGGGCTGGAATACAGTATGGTGTATACAGATGTTTTTCTGGAAGACTGGGTAAACAAATGCTTCCCAGAGAATTTGCAGTACCTGCAAAAACTGTGAAAACAAAGTGACTTCCAGGTATGAAGAGCTTTAAGAGATGAGACATAGCATAAGATTTATGTAATGTGAAGTTTTCGTAAAAAATACAATATTGATTATAATGATTATACCTAAATTCATAAAGTTTGCTGTGGGGCAAGCTCATGCGAAATAGAAAGTGAATTTGGACAGCTCGACTTCTGATGTGTTTCTCATTAAACTCAACTACTATTAATCAATATTTAATTATCCTGACTTTTCACTCAGGAGATAATCCACAATTTTCTGATACAAAGTGCTTTCAGGTGTTGAAAGGGCAATTCCTTAGTTGATAAACCCTTGTCTTGAATATGATTGAGTGCAGTTCTAAAGTGTGTGAGCCACTTACTCCTGTAATAATCTGTCGCAAGCTGCTTTCTTTAGCTCTTTCAACATTTGACCTTAATTATTCAAGATCAGCAACAGAAGAGGCTACTCATTTTGTTAGGAATATGCATACCCAGATTGTCATGATTTCTTTCTTTCTTTTTGAGGAAGAACCTTTACTGAGATTTTATAACATTTTATTTGAACTGGAAGAAACTGCTTATTAAAAGAGCCAAAATTTTCTCCTGTGGAAAACTTTAGGGCCTACAGTCAACATAGCAGAAGCATTTTTTAAATTTTTTTATTTTTTTATTATACTTTAAGTTCTAGGGTACCTGTGCACAACGTGCAGGTTTGTTGCATATGTATACATGTGCCATGTTGGTGTGCTGCACCCATTAACTCATCATTTACATTAGGTATATCTCTTAATGCTTTCCTTCCCCCCTCCCCCCTACCCCCTCCCCCCACCCCACGGCAGGCCCCGGTGTGTGATGTTCCTCTTCCTGTGTCCAAGTGTTCTCATTGTTCAGTTCCCACGTATGAGTGACAACATGTGGTGTTTGGTTTTTTGTTCTTGTGATAGTTTGCTGAGAATGTTGGTTTCCAGCTTCATCCATATCCCTACAAAGGACATGAACTCATCCTTTTTTATGACTGCATAGTATTCCATGGTGTATATGTGCCTCATTTTCTTAATCTAGTCTATCATTGATGGACATTTGGGTTGGTTCCAAGTCTTTGCTATTGTGAACAGTGCCGCAGTAAATATATGTGTGCATGTGCCTTTATAGCAGCATGATTTATAATGCTTTGGGTATATACCCAGTAATGGGATGGCTGGGTCAAATGGTATTTCTAGTTCTAGATCCTTGAGGAATCGCCACACTGTCTTCCACAATGGTTGAACTAGTTTACAGTCCCACCAACAGTGTAAAAGTGTTCCTATTTCTCCACATCCTCTCCAGCACCTGTTGTTTCCTGACTTTTTAATGATGGCCATTGTAACTGGTGTGAGATGGTATCTCAATGTGGTTTTGATTTGCTTTTCGCTGATGGCCAGTGATGATTAGCATTTTTTCATGTGTCTGTTGGCTGCATAAATGTCTTCTTTTGAGAAGTGTCTGTTCATATTCTTTGCCCACTTTTTGATGGGGTTGTTTGTTTTTTTTCTTGTAAATTTGTTTGAGTTCATTATAGATTCTGGATATTAGCCCTTTGTCAGATGAGTAGATTGCAAAAATTTTCTCCCATTCTGTAGGTTGCCTGTTCACTCTGATGGTAGTTTCTTTTGCTGTGCAGAAGCTCTTTAGTTTAGTTAGATCCTATTTGTCAATTTTGGCTTTTGTTGCCATTGCTTTTGGTGTTTTAGACATGAAGTCCTTGCCCATGCCTATGTCCTGAATGATATTGCCTAGATTTTCTTCTAGGGTTTTTATGGTTTTAGGTCTAACATGTAAGTCTTTAATCCATCTTGAATTAATTTTTGTATAAGGCGTAAGGAAGGGATCCAGTTTCAGCTTTCTACATATGGCTAGCCTAGCCAGTTTTCCCAGCACCATTTATTAAATAGGGAATCCTTTCCCCATTTCTTGTCCATGCTCATGGATAGGAAGAATCAATATCATGAAAATGGCCACGCTGCCCAAGGTAATTTATAGATTCAATGCCATCCCCATCAAGCTACCAATGACTTTCTTCACAAAATTGGAAAAACTACTTTAAAGTTCCTATGGAACCAAAAAAGAGCCCACATTGCCAAGACAATCCTAAGCCAAAAGAACAAAGCTGGAGGCATCACGCCACCTGACTTCAAACTATACTACAAGGCTATAGTAACCAAAACAGCATGGTACTGGTACCAAAACAGAGATATAGACCAATGGAACAGAACAGAGCCCTCAGAAATAATACCACACATCTACAACCAGCAGAAGTATTTTTAAAGCAAGGCTTCCTTTCACAGAGGAGATCCCAGGAGGATGTGATAAGAGGTGTGATAATAGAGTTGATCAAGTTACTGAAAGTCTCTGAGCCTCAGTTTCCCATTGAAATAAAAGATAATTGAAGGTTAGCAAGCATGGTCTCAAACCCTCTTGTTTTCTCAGTCTGTGTACTTTGTGTAGGTAAGACCTTGATTTCAGTATCTACTAATAACTCAGATTGATCTCAGACTTATATCTCTATCTGAGGTTTCCTCTGACATGCAGCTTTCCTGTACATGAATTTGAAACACTTTAAAGTCTTCCCTTAAAGACATCTGCAAAGCTTCATGCAATCATCTGCTGCCTACCTCTTGTAGCCTCATCTTGCACCACATTCCTTTGGTTTTCTACACTCCAGAAACCCTGGTCTTACTTCAGTTCCTCCAGGGAACTGCACTCTACCCCTCCACTGAGCCTTTCACACACTCTTCTCTCATCTGGAATGTTCTTATTGCCCCAAACCCTTCTCCACCTGTGCCTAATTAACTCCTAATATTATTTATGTCTCTGGTAAATACTGCCAATGCTATATCTTAACCATATAAGTTGCTTCAAGTTAATTTTTTCCTGGACATTTTATGAAATCTGGGATGCAGAAATCATACAGTATCCTCTGCTCTTCTTGTGACAGCCTTCCTGGGTTCACTGGCTTGCTGTTTTTGGCTCCTAGCTGGGAAAGTAGGACTAGCATTCATTTTTATTTCAACTCGTATTGGGAAAGAAATATGATGTCAGCTTGCTTTCTAATTGTAACAAAATTCTCTGCGGCTGTACTTAAATATTACAAAAAGATAATGTTACTTTGTGCCACTATGTAACAAACTTACTAAATCTCTCTTAGAAAGTATTTCGGATGCCAGTTTGTGGAAACATCAGTGGTGTTTACAAGGAATAAAGCATAGCACAACCACCCTGGCCATTCTTAACTGTCTGACAGATTCAGTACCAGGAAGAACACTGGGAAAAGCTTTTCTTCTTCTTTTTTCTCTTTCCCAGGGCACAGAGCTTCCTGCCCATAAGGGATCCTCTATCCTGATGATCCTATCACTACAAACGGATTATTTTGAATAGAGGCTGTATTAGTTTCTTAGGGCTGGGGTATGGAAGCCTGAAATCAAGGCATCAACAGGGCTATGCTCACTCTGAAATCTGTGGAAGTGAATCCTTCCTTGCCTCCCCTAGCCTCTTGTGGAGTGCCTGCAATCTGCGCATCCCTTCGCTTACAGCTGCAGCACTTCAATCTCTGTCTTTGTTGTCACATGAAATTGGGTAAGATGATAGAATTCTTTAGAATATGGTATGGAATAAGCCCACCAGGAAAATAAAAGGACTGAAAAGAAAACCAACACAACTTTGTATCTCATGCTGAAAACAACAAAACTGCTTGCTTAAGATAGAAACATAATTCTTTTAGAAGGATCAATGAGTTAAGAGTAAGGAATTAGGTCTAGGGACTGAGAAGTAGGTGGAGCACTGCAGCTGGATTTTACTTTGAAGTTTTTTTGAACAAAATTAACATGAATTTTGGTTTTTGTGGGCTTGAATGGCTCAAAAAAGATGAGACAGGTTAAAGTTCCACTCGTGTTGAGGAGCCTAATAGAGATCCTCACCTTTCCCATAAAGGTGAGATCCAAATAGCAATACCTTCAATGTAAAAGTAAACTCAGAAAACTGCCTCCTCCAATATTGGGCTTAAATGAAACTAAACTCTCTCAAACACAGGTGCTGAATGGAAGGGAAAACAAAATTTTTGAGAACTTCTAACCACAAACCAATTCTCAAATTCATTTGAAGCCTAAATACACAGCACATGGGTGGTCTACAAACCTCAAGCTGAGAATTTAATTTAGACTGATCGCAAAGTGTTGGTGTCCCAAAGACCACCTGGCAGAAGCAAATGGAAATCTCTGCAGGAACCCATCATCATGCCCCAACTCAGTGATTTTTCATAATAAATTTTAAAGCAGTTGAGCAGCCCACAATAAAAAATAACTAAACAAGACACCATGAGGAAGAACCAGCAGAAACAATAAACAGTAGAAACAGACTCTCAGAAATTTGAAGGACAGTGAAATATAATACATAATTATAAAATATGTTTCCTCATAGGAAATAAAAGCCAAGTTTAAAAATATGTGCAGGAAATAAGGAATGATACTAAATGACCAAACAACTTCAAGAAAGAAAAAAAATTGGAAATAAAATATATAATTGGAATAAAAAATTTAAAAGACATTTTTAACCTAAAATGCATCTAATAGAAGAAAGATTTAGTGAATTGAATGAAAGATCTGAAAAATTCATCCAGAATTCAACATAAATAGGCAAAGAGATGAAAAGTATGAAGGATAGATTAAGAGGCATTGAGGAACCAGTAAGTCTAACATTTGTCTACTTGGACTCTAAGAAGGAAAAGAGAGCATAGAACAGAGGTAATATTTGAACACAAATGAAAAAGAATTTTCCAGAACTGATAAAGGAAAAAACTTAAAACTTAAATAATAAGCCATTATATTTCCACCAGACTGGGGTAAAAAGTAAAAGCCTGATAATATCAAATGTTAGCAAGAATACAGAAAAATGGGAACATTCATACATTAGTAGAGGGAATATAAATTGGCATGATCACTTTGGAAAATAGTTTGGCATTGTCTATGAATATGAAACTGTGTAATTTGTAACTTAGCAATTTTAGTGGGTAAATATCCTTAAACAAAGCTCATGCACACATGCACCATTTATGTAGACAAGGATATTCAAAACAGTATTGTTCTGTAAGAAAAAAAAAACATTGCTACTGTTTGAATGTCCCCCAAAATTCATGTGTTGAAACTTAATTGCCGATGTGATATTATTAAGAAGTGCGGCCTTTAGGAATTTATTAAGCCAGAGGGTGTAGCACTTATGTATGGCATTAGGGCCCTTATAGGAGAGGTTGAAGGACTGAATTCTTTCTCTTCCACTCGTCTGCCATGTGAGGATGCAGCAAGAAGACTCATCAGACACCAAATGCTACCACCTTTATTGTAGACCTCAGCCTTCACAACTGTGAGAAATAAATGTCTTTGTTCATGAATTACCCTGTCTCAGGCATTTTGGCATAGCAACACGAATAGACTAGACATCTATCAAGATAGAATGGATAAATACATTTGGTATATTCTTAAAAAGCAATATTTTATGACAATAAAATATAAGTGTTATGGGATCTTTGGGGTGTCAATTTTCTGGCCAGAAACCTCTGTTGCCAGTGGCATCTTTGCCTGAGTTCTTGTCCTGCATCCAGGAAGAATGAGGCATGCAGAAAAGTGGAGGGTGAACAAGATGAAGAGAGCTTTATGAAGTGTTAGAACAGCTCAGAGGAGACCCACAGTAGGTAGCTCCTCTCTGTAGGCAGGTCATACCATGGACTGTTCAGCTCTCAGCAGAGAGGAGGCCCTGGAGGGGGGTAGCTCCTCTGTGCAGCTGGTTGTCCTGTCTTCTGCCCAGCTGCTAGCAGATAGGAGGCCCTGGAGTGGGTTGCTCCACTCTAGTAGTCCCAGTGTCACTACAGGTCTTTGAAGCCCTCAGCAGAGAGGGTAGCTCCTCTCTGCAGCTGGTTGTCTGGTCTGGTGTGCTCAGCTCTGGCTGAGCCTGGGGCTTTTATGGGCCTCAGAGGGGAGGTAGTGCACACCGATTGGTCCATGGGCAGCCTTGAAACGGTACCAGTTCCCACTCCCATCTGTGGGACTGGCAGCCCAGCCCCCAGCCTTCAGGTCCTCCCTGGCCTGAAGGTGGAGCCTCAACAGGGACCCACCCCCTTCCAGCCAGGAATTTGCCTCCCACTGCTGTTCATGGCCACTGGGCTCCACCAGACTTTGTTCCAAATTCAAAGAGGATACAGACATCGGAGAAGTCAGGCAGCGGGAGCAGGCACTTCTGAGCCTATGAAGACATGGGGGGCCTTCCTGGGCCCACAAGAGTGCAGGGAAGCCTGAGTCTGTAGCCGAGGTCGGGCAGCTATAGCTGCAGTGGGGCAGTGGGGCTCTTGCAGGTCTGCAGCCCTGGTTTGGGTGGCTGCACCTGTGCCTGGGAGGGCAGGGCTGCTGCCTGCTCCCAGACTCCCAAGAGCACAGGGAGGCTCGGATCTGCAGCCACAACTTGGGCGACTGCAGCCCCACCCAGGAGGACAGGGCTCCTGGCCGCTCTGTGGAGTGTGCAGCCCTAGCCACGCCTCCCTGAATCAGCCTGGGTGATGTCAGTGGCAAACTGTCTGGAGCAGCCACTGCTATCACAAGCAATATCATCAACAAAGAAGAATATTAAAAACACAACATTGAATACAATAATCAAATCACAAAGGATAATAGGCACTGAATTTGGCTTTGTTTTGCTAGTTCATGGCTCCTAAGGTATATAGTATCAGTTAGAACTTGCAAAGTTACATTGTTTATTTTGGCAATGGAATTCCATGTATACTTACAGATCTTTAGGAATAAAATTCTCTAACCACAGCTACAAAAATTCTGTTCTTTGTGGCAGAAACTGATCTTTCTAATCTATTTTTAGAAACGTTGTTCTGAATTATGGTAATGATCACAAAATTGTCTGCCAGCAGCCTTAAGGTCTTTCTGTTCATGTCTGCATCACTGTCAGTAAAAATAGAGGTGCCCAGAAGACTGTAAAAATAGAGGTACCCAGAAGACTATAAAAACATAAACTCCTGTGAAATCACAGGAAGCTGGAACATGTGGTGGATTGTGATTGTGGAATTGACTCATAGGGATTGGGGATGGGATTGAAGAATGGGAAATGAGAAATTCAAATCAATTGGGTTTATATGCTTGAGTGGCAGAAAGGCCCTAAGAAACAGTATTATAAATACAATACAGAAAATTTGGAAACATCAGGATAAAACACCAGGATTAAAAAGTGTGGTTATCCATAATCCCAACACCATTGTCAATCAGATGTTAGAAAATATCTAATAATATATGATAATTGTAATTGCAAATGTCAGTGGATTCAAGGACAATCCAGAGACTTAGATTATATTTTACCCTTAATTTAACCTAAATTTTGTTAATACATTTCAGTGATTTATTCAATTACTTTTTTGTTTTTTACTATGGATACTCCCAAATTTTCCCAATTTTTTTTACTATGGATACTCCCAAATTTCAGTTGTAATTATTGCATGAGGGCTGCAGAAGTTTCCTCTTGCTCCTTCATGAGTAATGGGGGAAGCATAGTGAGTATATTGGTGATGGGTGGGAGGCAGTGGATTTGAGTATACAGACTGCCATACTTAGCCGTATGGCCTCAGAGCTTCTCCAAACCTTGTATTTTCTTGGGTAAAATGGGAATAAAATATCTTCTTTGCCTACCTCAAAGGGTCAATGGAGACATCAAACCAGAAATGACTCTAAAACACTTTATAAAATATAATGTATTCTGAAAATGTAAGAGGTATCATTATCATTGTTTATAACTAATGGGATAAACAATAGCATAAATAATTAAGAGATATTCTCTCCCATGACTTTCTTTTTATACTTATCAGTCTTTTTAAAAATGCAGAAGTAAACATGTTCTTTGCAAGCAACACAAATATAGAAGTATACATAAAAATGACAAAAGTTTCTCTTCTCCTGACTTCATTCATTACTCTGATCTAGTATGATTTCTAAATACTTCTCATCATATGCATATAATTATGTATTATTCATATATTGCCTAACTAAGGGCACCTATTCGGTCTCCATCCCTTTGCTAGTACTAACAATATTCCAATAAATAGCCAAAATATAGACAAAACAGTCTATATTTCTAGACTATTTTAAGTGCATACTCAAACTTATATTAAAACTTTGATTCATTCAACAAATGATAATGAATGTCTACTATATGCCAGGTATTCTTCTGGATGACAGCGATATAGCAGTAAGACAAATCAGGTCTGTACTCTCGTGGCCCTTACATTCTAGGCTGAGCATGCAAAAAATATGCAAACAATAAACATAACAAGAAAAATGTTACATATTGATAAGTGCTATACAAACAAAGCAAATTGATGTGAATGACACTACACAGACACAAACAGGATGCATGCACAATTGACTATTAATTGAAATATTGTTAGTGCTAGCAAAAGGATGGAGGCTGAATAGATGCCGTTAGCTAGACAATGTATGGATAACATATAATTTTATGCTTATGATGAGAAGTATTCAGAAATCATACTAGATTTGCATATAGCAATATGGGTTAATATCAAAACACATCAATGAATTTAAAAAGGAAGTACAATAAAGTTTATTTTGTAATACCATTTATATAAATTAAAAGCCAACATATAACATATTGCATTTTTTAAATTAACGTAAGTATGTGCAAATAAATAAGGTAAGGTAGATGAAAAGGACATAAGTGACATAAAAGAGGATGAGTATCTATTAGGAAAAAGAAGGGGAATTGGAGATGGTGAACAAAGAGGGCAAACAATGACAAAACAAAACTGTTTTGTAACAATGTTTAGGCCTTTCACAGGCTAGTGATGAAAACATACATGGTCGTATTAATTTTGGGCACATTAAATTAAAAGGAAAAAGGAAAGTAAAAAGAAATAGGAAAGTAAGAAAGAGAAATGACTAAGATGACTTTTTTACATTAGGAGGCTAGGAAAGTATCTCTGAGAGGGGTATATATGCTGAGATTTGAGATACAAGAAATTACTCATGGAAATATCAGAAGGAATATTATTCAAGGTAAGCAAAATAGCTAGGAAAAGATCCTATGATGAGAATAAACTGTAACACAGATGCATACACATACGGATTCCAAAAGTAATAACTCAATAGCTTCTGTCTTTAGCAGTATGATGGACTGGATACTCAAGACCATATGATAAAAATAATTAAAATTGCTGATAAAAATATAAAACTAAAAACAACATATTTGAAAAATGGGCAAGAGATATAAATAAACAATTGTTAGAATACATAGGAATCTGATTGACCAGTAAGTATGTGAAAAGATCTTGACTATTAAAGTCTGAATTGTAATTTAGAAACCACAGTAAAAGGAAAATTCCACTTATGGTTAGGATGGAGAAAGTTACAGAAGAATGTTGAAATCAAGAAAATGTCAATCTGAAGTCTTGCTAGTGCTTCAATCTCAAACTCTGATAAAGAGAAATTGCTGATACTGCCCCTCAAAATATTTGAAGTTAGTGGTGAAGTTAATCTAATTAAAGCTGTAACGAAGCCCAAATCTCACTCAACTACATATTCGATTAACTTACCTCACCACAGTGGTGACACAACAGTAAAAGGGATAATGCCTTTTGGTGGGGGGTAAATATTATTTCAGTCTCTATTGTTCCTTTACACATATATATTTTTAAAAATCACATAACACACAAAGAAGTAAAGGTCTCTTCTGACTTCCTACATCTAAATGAAAACAAAATTAGATGGGAAAAGAGAAAACAAATACCAAGATATCATGCCTAAACCCAACTGTAACATAATTTCATTGAATGTAAATGGACTAAATATTCAAATAAAAAGTTAGATTGTTCGGATGGATTACAACTTTTTTTTGTCAGAGATATAAGGTCTGTGTCTAAATTCATTTTGTGTGTGTGTGTGGATGTCCAATTGTTACAGCAGCACTCGTTGAAAAGACAATCTTTGCTCCATTGCTTTGCTTTTGCTCATTTATCGAAGATCAGTTGAATATATTTATGTGGGCCTGTTTCTGGGTTCTCTATTCTGTTCCATTGATCAATTTCCTGTTCTTTTACCAATATCACACTGTCTTGATTACTGTTGCTTTATAGTAAGTCTTGAAGTCAGGTATATCAATTTTCTAACTTCATTTTTCTCCTTTAAAAGGGTTAGTTATTCTTGGTCTTTTGCCTCTCCATATAAACTTTAGAATCAGTTTGTCTGTATCCACAAAAATGCCTAATGTGATTTTGACTGGGATTGCATTGAAACTATAGATCAAACTATGGTTCAAGAAACTATTGACATCTTGACAATGTTGAGTTTTCCTATCCATGAATATGGAAAATTTCTGCATTTATTTAGTTATTCTTTGGAAGCTTTCATCTGAGTTTTATAGTTTTCTTCATATTTTATATATAACTTGTTAGATTTATACCTAAGTATTTCACTTTTTGGGGTGCTAATATAAATGGTAGTGTGTTTTTAATTCCAAATTCCATTTTTTATTACTAGTATATAGAAAAGAAATGGACTTTTGTATGTTAACCCTGCATCCCATGACCTTATATAATGGCTTTTTGTTTCCAAGTTTTTATTGTTGTTGATGGTTCTTTTAGCCTTTTTACATAAACAATCATCTCATCTGTGAACAAAGACAGTTTTATCTTTTCCTGTCCAAATTATATATTTTATATTTTTTTAATTGTCTTATTCCATTAGTTAGGACTTCTAGAACAGTGTTGAAAAGCAATGGTGTGAGGGCATATCCTTGCCTTGTTCCTGATCTGAGTAGGAAAACTGAGTTTTTCATCACTGTTAATGATGTTAGCTGTGGGGTTTTGTAAATGTTCTTTATCAAGTTGAGCAAGTTCCCCTCTATTTCTATTTTGCTGAAAATGTTTATCATGAATGGGTGTTAGATTTTGTCAAATGCTTTTTCTGCATGCAGACATAAGATGATGTGACTTTTCTTCTTTATCCTGTTCATGTGATGGATGGTATTAATTGGGTTTTGAATGTTGAACAATCCTTGCGTTACCTGGGATAAATCCCACTTGGTTGTGGTGTATAATTAGTTTTATACATTGTTGGATTTGATTTGATAATGTTTTGTTGAGGATTGTTGCATCTATGTTCATGAGAGATATCAGTCTGTAATGTTCTTATCATTTCCTTGTCTTGTTTTGGTATGAGGGTAATATTGACTAAGGAAATTCATCCTTAAATGTTTGGTAGAAGTCACCATTGAACCCATTTGGGCCTGGCACTTTCTGTTTGGAAGGTTATCAGTTATTGATTTATTTCTTTGATAGATATATTGTATATTTTTTCTATGTGAATTTTGGCAGACTGTGTCTTTTAGGAATTTGGTCCATTTTATCTAGGTTATCAAATTTGTGGGCATAAAGTTGTTCATAATGGTTTTTTATCTTTTTAATATCCATTGGATCTGTATTGATGCTCCTTTTTTTTTTATTTCTGATGTTAATAATTAGTGTCTGCTTTAGTTCTTTCTTAGTTACCCTGACCAGAGTCTTATCAATTTTATTGATCTTTTTTCACAGAGCCAGCTTTTGGTTTTGCTGATTTTTTTTCCATAAATTTTGTTTCACTTTTACTGATTTCTGCTCTATTTTTTAATTATTTATTTTCTTCTGCTTACATTGAATTTAATTTTATATTCTTTTTCTAGTTTTCTAATACTTAGTTTATTTTAGATCTTTTTTCTTTTCTAAGAAATACATTCAATGCTATACATTTCTTTCTAAGCACTGCTTTTGCTGTATCACAGAAATTTTGGTAAGTTGTATTTTTATTTTCACTCACTCCAAAATATTTTTTAAATTTTCTTGAGATTTCTTCTTTGATCCATGTTATTTAGAAGTAGATATGAATATTAATCACCAAATATTTTGGAATTTTCCAGATAGCTTTATGTTACTGGTTTCTAGTTTAATTCCATTGTGATCTGATAGAAGACCTTGTGTGAACTGTATTGTTTTAATTTTTTCAAGGTGTGTCTTATGGCCCAGAAAGTGGTCTATCTTGAAGCTTCCATGTTAGCTGGCAAATAATATGCACTCTGCTGTTGTTTGATGAAGTAGTCTATTGATGTCAATTAATCCAGTTAATTGATGGTGTTGTGGTGATGTTGAGTTCCATTGTGCCTTAGTGATTTGTCTACTGTATCTGTCCATTTCTGATAGAGGAGTGTTCAAATTCCAACTATAATAGTAGATTCATCCATTTCTCCTTGCAATTCTGTCAGTTTTTGTCTCACATGTGTTTTTTTTTAATTTTTATTTATTTATTTTTTGAGATAGCGTCTCACTCTGTCACCCAGGCTGGAGTGCAGTGGTACAATCATCGTTGACAACTCACTGTCACCTCAGTGTCCCAGGATCAGGTGATCTTCCTACCTCAGCCTCCCTACTACCTGGTACTACAAGTACCTACCACGATGACTGGCTAATTTTTGTAATTTCTGTGGAGATGAGGATTTGCCATGTTGCTGAGGCTGGTCTCAAACTCCTGGGCTCAAGCAATCCACCTACCTTGGCCTCCCAAAGTGTTGATGCTTTGTTGTTAGTCACATATATATGAAAGATTGTTATGTCTTCGTATTAACCCCTTTTTATTATGTGATTTCACTTTTATTCCCAATAGCTTTCCTGCTCTAAAGTCTCTAAAGTTTGCTCTAATATTAACATAGCTACTCCCACTTTCTTTTGATTAGTATTAACAAGGGATATGTTAACATGGGATAATACATTCTTCATCCCTTTATTTTATTTATTATCTTTTGGGACAAGGTCTCACTCTTGTCACCCAGGCTAGAGTGCAGTGACACGATCATGGCTCACTGCAGCCTCAACCTCCCTGGCTCAAGCGATTCTCCCACCTCAGCCTCCCAAGTAGGTGAGACTAGAAACATGTACCAGTAATTTTTAAAAATTCATTGTAGACATGAGGTCTTACTATGTTGCCCAGGCTGGTCTCAAATTCCTGGGCTCAAGTGATCCTCCCGCCTTGGCCTCTCAAATTGCTGGTATTACAAGCATGAGGACTGCACCCGGCCTGTCCCTATATTTTTAATCTATATATGCTTTTATGTTTAAAGTGAGTTTATTGTAAATAGCATGTAGTTGGATTTTGTTCTGCTAATTGGTGTATTTAGACCATTGGCCATTAAGATGATTATTGATATATTTGGATTGATAGCTACCATATTTGTTACTGTTTTCTATTTATTATCCTTGTTTTTTTGGTTCCTATGTTTGTTTTACACACTTTTTCTGTCTTTTGTGGTTTTAACTGAGTATATTATAGTGTTATATAATTCTATTTTCTCTCCTTTCTTAGCATATCAATTATACTTCTTTAATTATTTTACTTTTTTTTTGACTGATAGCCCCAGAGTTTGCATATACATTTACAACTAATCCAGGTCCTCTTTCAAATAACACTACAGTGCTTCACCAACAGTGCAAGTAACTCACAACAAAATATCCCTAATTCTTTCTCCCATTGGTTATATCATTGTTGTCATTCATTTTACTTACATACAAGCATACACAAACAAATTATCAAATACCTTATTGCTATTATTATTTTGAACAAACTATTATCTATTAGATTAATTGAGAATGTGCAGGCCAGTCGTGGTGGCTCACGCCTATAATCCTAGCACTTTGGGAGGCCGAAGTGGGCAGATTGCCTGAGCTCAGGAGTTCGAGGCCAACCTGGGCAACACGGTGAAACCCCGTCTCTACTAAAAATACAAAAAATTAGCTGGGCATGGTGGCATGCGTCTGTAGTCCCAGCTACTCAGGAGGCTGAGGCAGAAGAATTGCTTGAACCCTTGAGGCAGAGGTTGTAGTGAGCTGAGACTGTGGCACTGCACTCCAGCCTGGGTGACAGAGTGAGACTGTCTCCAAAAAAAAAGAATGTGCAAAGTAAAATTTTTATTTTACCTTCACTTATTCTCTGGTGTTCTTCCTTTCTTTATATAGTTCTCCATTTTTAACCTGTTTCATTTTCCTTTGCTCTGAATAACTTGTTTGAACATTTCTTGCAAGGCGGTTCTACAGGCAATAAATTCTCTCAATTTTTGTTTGTCTGAGAGAGTCTTTATTTCTCCTAAAATAATTGACAGATAATTTCACAGGGTATAGAATTCTAGGTTGGCAGAGTTTTTTATTTTTCCTCTCAACACTTTAAATATTTCACTTCATTTTCTTCTTATTTGCTTGGTTTGTGTGAAGCAGTCAAATGTAATTCTTATTTTTCCTCTTCTATAGGTGAGATTTTTTTTCCTCTGACTTCTTTCAGAATTTTTGTCTTTAATTTTCTGAAATTTGAATATCATATGCCTAGGTGTAGTTCCTTCAGCATTTATTCTACTTGGTATTCTCTGGATTTGTAGTTGGAGTGTGATGTTAGTTAGGGAAAATTGTCAGCTATTCTTCTGGGTTTTTTTGTTGTTGTTTTTGTTTTTTACTTATAGTAAGTTTCTCCCTTTTAATGTATAATTCTATGAGTTTGGACATATTCTTCTGTTCTTTTCTCTCTTTCTTTTCCAGTAGTCCCATTACATGTATGTTATACCTTCTGTAGTTGTCCCCAAATTCTTGAATATTCTGTTCTGTTTTTCTCATTCTTTTTTTTTTTCTCTTTGTTTTTCAGTTTTGGAAGTTTCTACTGTCCTATCTTCAAGATCAGAGATTCTTTTCTCAGCCATGTCCAGTCCCCTAAGGCACTCATCAGAGGCGTTCTTCACTATGTTACAGCGCTTTTGATGTCTGGCATTTCTTTTTTTTTTTTCTTTCTTAGAATTTTCATCTTTCACTTAAATTATTTATCTTTTTTGCATACATCTACTTTTTTCATTAAATCTCTTAGCATTTTGATCATAGGTTTTTAAAAAAATAAATGTTATCTGCTAACTCTAACATTTATACCATATCTGACTCTAGTTCTGATGCTTGTCCAGTCTCTTCAAATTGTCATTTTTGCCTTTTACTGTGTCTTGTAATTTTTTATTGACAGGTAGGCATGATGTATTACACAAGGACGCCATAGTAAGTTGGTCTGTAGAAATGTAGCAGTAAAGTGTACCTGTGGTGGAGAAGAAAGGGTGCTATAGTTCTACTATTAAGTTTCAGTCTCCTGGTGGGCCTGTGAACTTCACTAATGCTTTTTAGATTAGGTGGGAGAGGATGGCTGGAGGAGGCTGGAGTTGTGTATTTCCCTGCTTTCACATGGAAGGCTAGAGCTGGATGGCTTTAAATATTCCCCTTCTCCTATGTGGGGTAGGCTCTGATAAATCCCTAGCAGGTTAGCCTCTGGTAAAATAGTTTCTCTTGAGGGCAGAACTCATTAAGAAGAATAGAACGCTCTGGCACATTTCAAAGTGTTTCATTTTTCCCTCCTTCTGCTGGAAGGATAAAAGGACTTTTGTTTGACATTAATTGTGGGGCTCTTGGTAGAGCTCTTGGAAGTGAAGTTCCTAAAAGTTTGAGGACCTTCCTTTGAATGAGTTTCCCAGTAGTTTTTGAGTCTCAGATTTGTCCACACTGAGTCTCCTGTAATTCATCAATGACAGTTCAGGTTTTCCAGCCCAGGCACAGGTTTCCATAAAGGTTTCTGCTCATGGGTGCCTGGTCTGGTAAGTTGTGATTCTCTGTATCCACTTGTCTGTCACTCCAATTTTGAGGAGAGCAGTTTGCCTTGTGACCTCACTTTTCTGATGGATCTAACAAGAGTCGTAGATTTTACAGTTTGTTCTTCTTTTTATTTGCTATTAGGTCAGGGTGATGACTTCTAAGCTTCTTACATGCCAGATAGGAAACCAGAAGTTCCCAGAGGGAAATTTTTAAATCTTCCAGTGCCTGTATTAGAAATGAATAAAGTTTAAAATCAATTATCTAAGCTCCCATCTAGAGAAGTCAGGAAAAGAAGAACAAAGTAAGGTGAAAAAGGGAAATAATAGAAATCAGAGTAGGAAGCAATGAAAAAGGATGATTGGGAAAAACAACAAAGTCAAAAGTTTTTTTTTGAAAGATTAAGCCACTTAATCAACTACAAACAAAACTGTTCATTCAGAAATGAAAAGGGGAACTCACTTCAAATTGTACTAAAATTTTAGGGTTAGTAAGAATGTATTATAAAATACTTTGACACAAAGTGAAATAGCCTTTCTCTATTAAATAAACTATATTTATAATAATGAATATTTCTACAAAGAAAATTTTAGTTCTATATGGATTCACTGGGGATTTCTATGAAATATTTTAGGAGCAAAACAACCAAAGTCTTTCAGAAATGTGGAATTGTAACCTACAAACTATAGTAGAAGGTGACTTCAACTTCGGGTTAGGATATAGAAAGTCAGAGAGGAATGTGTAGTTTTGTATTCCAAAATCTACCATAAATATTAAAGGAGAAAAACTAAAGCCCAATATTTCTCATGAACAGGGACAGAATTTTTAATAAAATTAACCAGAAACAAATAAAAGACAATAATTCCTCTTGACACAAGGAGTATGTATGCATATATCTCCTAGTAATGGTATATTGAAAATTAAAATAGAAAAACAGTGTCACTTAGAATAGAATTTTAAAAATCAAGTATCTAAGAATAAAGTTCCCAGAGATATTCAGGACCCTATAGATATTAGTTCTAGAGCCTCTCAGGGAATCTGGTTGAGCACACATTGAGGTTGGATGAGAGAAATGGGGACCAGGGCCAATGCAGATGCCAGACTCTGCTTAGGGTACTGTATTTAAAAGGAATCGCTGGTTCTCTCTAGTTAGAAGCACCAAATGGGGGATAACAATTTTTTTTGAGAACGGCATTGCAAAATGTAAGGCTCTTGAGGCAAGGGGCTCCCTATCCTACCTGTCCAGGTCTAGGAGTGTTATTATCTTTTCCCATTATCTAATTATCTAATTTCAAGTGTTACTGAGGAGAATTCTGGTATCTCAGTATTCTTCTTCGTGCTTTTCTTTTCCTTTTTTTTTTGTTTTGTTTTGTTTTTTTTTTTTTGGACAAAGTCTTGCTCTGTCACTCCTCCTGTAAGTGTGTGAGTGCAGTGGCACAATCTCAGCTTAAGCAGCCTCAACCTCCCAGGTTCAAGTGATCCTCCCACCTCAGCCTCCTGAGTAGCTGGGACTACAGGCACCTGCTACCATACCTGGCTAATTTCATTTATTTTTAGTAGACATGAGGTCTCACTATGTTACACAGGCAGGTCTCAAACTCCTAGTCTCAAGCAATCCTCCTGCCTCAGCCTCCCAAAATGCTGGGATTACAGATGTGTGGCATTACAGATGTGTGGCCTCAGTATTATTCCTGTGTGTTAACCATTTTCCTTTTCAAATTATCATGAAGTTATTTGCCTCTTACAATATCTTTCTTTTCAAAGGATTAGTATGAGTGGTTGCTGTGATTTCTCTTTGGAATTGTATAAGCCTGTTTACCCCATATTCTTCTCAGCTAAATGGGAAATTTCGTTAGTAATTCTATGTCAATTGGTGGACTTGGTTGTAGAGTGTAGCCTGGAGCAGATCAAACATGTCAAGAACTCATACAATTGCCAAAATAGCAAGTGTCTTTACTTTGTTATTATTTTGCGTTACTGCTCTTTCCTGTTCTCTCAACTGTATGTTGTTAACTAAGAGACAATTTACTGAAACTCACCTCTACTCATCCTCTCTGGCCTCAATAGCAAACCCTTCCTTCCTTCCTTCCTTCCTTCCTTCCTTCCTTCCTTCCTTCCTCCCTCCCTCCCTCCCTTCTTTCCTTCCTTCCCTCCCTCCCTCCCTTCCTCATTCCTTTCTTAATTCCTTCCTTCCTTCCCTCCTTCATTTCTCTCTCTCTCTCTCTCCCTTTCTACATTAAATGTTTAATAAGTGAATTGTATGTGCCAGGCACTAAATTAGGTGTTAAGGATATATTAAGAGCAAAACAAACATAGTTTCTGTCTTCATGGTTCTTACATCTAGCAAATAAATAGATATTAAATAAAGAATTTTACAAATTAATGTAAAATAAGGACTGTGTTAAATGCTTTGTAGTAGAGGAACATGATACTATGAAATCTTCGAAGAGGAGAACATGTCCTATAAGCATTCTTCATCCTGTAGAAAAATGTGATTAATCATCATATTAATGCCAGAGAAGGAAGAATGTCCTTTCCTTCTTTAATTTCATTTTTTTCAGTTGCTGGTGTTTTTTAGGAAAAAAACATTAATAAACATATTTGTGTAATATGCAGTATTTTATGTTTCTAGGTCACAATACCTAGCTCTCTTTCTCTTTCTCCTCACAATCTGTACTGTGAAAAGCTTGTAAACCTGACATATAGTGAAATAGTTAACGTTTTCAGGTTATTGCTATGCTTTAGCAGTTGGGAGATATAAAGTCACTGAATTTTTCTTGCTCTAAGATGAAGGACTGAAGGGTCATGTAAATACTAAAAGAATTTATCTTGCATTTTGTAAAATGGGACATTAATTATAATTGACACTTTCTTCCTTTACCAGGTATGCTATGAGAATTAGAATTTGTCTAGGATCACTAAATGAAAACAATATGAATTTACAGGAAGCATTTTATAATGGTAGAAATGCTTTTATCACTTTTTCTAGAGTTAAGTCTCAAATTCAAAGTCTCAGAATTAAGGAAATTCTCAATTAAATTTCCTATTGCAGTATTGTCCCTTGAACAATTTTTTTCAGAAATAATGAAAAGAGTCTCATAAGCTTCCTGGCCTTAGGGTAGAAGTGGAGCCCAAGAGAAAGACAGAAGGGACACAAAATTCCTTCTTTGGATGGATATTCACAAACCAAATGTCCATTTATTTATTCCAACATACTTTGAGAAAGAGAAAAGAAAAGACTTATTTCCTTTTGTATAAGTGTTACTAATAGTTCTTATTTATATACTACCCAGTAATAAGATTAAATAGAAAGTTAAGAATCTGACTATGAACACTGACACATTTCTGTACATTTTTTTCTTTTAGGGAGCCAAGCATTTCTACATATCTAAAAAATGCTGTGTTATAATTCTTGATTTTTAAAAACCTATCAGCAAAGTGTCAAAAAGAAAACTTTATAATTGCCATTTTTAAGAGCAATTCAGTCAAAATCCAGCCAAAAAAAGTAAGCAAAGTTACTTCCAGTATGGAGTCTTTCAAATTTCTGTGTAACTTGAAACCAGTCTCTCAGGCCTTCTCTCTGCCTAAACATAGGCCAAAATTACATTTGTGTTACACTATGGCTGCCCCAGGATCAAGGAAAGCAATCATTGTAGCCTACTCCTCTCAGAGTTCGAGTGGAAAAATGGGCATATGCCCCTCTGCTCTGTGATTTCCAATATGACATGGTGAGTCCCTGGTGCCTCATTTCCTTCCTGATGCCCCTGTGTGTAACCAGTGTTCTCATTATCATGCTTTGGATATTAACCAGAAACTACATTATTCTTACTGTTGTTTGGAAAAAAAAAGAAAGAATTTACATGTTGTTTTTGTGTTTTATTTTAAAAGATTGGAAAAAGCACCTTCGTATATGATTATATTAGCTCTTTCTCAAGGCCTAGTACTAGAGGTCACATTATCAAACACTTTGGTACTGCACACCCCATAATGCATTCCCCCACTATGGTGTTTGTGATTGCAGGGCAACATTATTAAGTCAAGGCTTAACGTTCAAATATTTTGCAATTATAAACTTAATTTTCAACACTGGCTCTCTACTGGTCAATTTGTTTTTGAAGTCAGGCTTCAGAATTTTATTCAAATTATTGGCATTAAGTTGCTTTTTCTATTAAGTGTCTTTGAAGAATTATTTTTGGCATTTATTTGCTATCTTGTAACAAAATATATAATTATTTTGTGTAAACTCCACATTGAGCTGATTTCAATGCTTGTTGCCAGACCATTTATTTCATGATTTTCCCCATTTTTATCTTTTAATTTTGCTTCCTTCCTCTTTTATTAATGAGTGATTTTTAAAAGAAGAGCTCATGTTTGGCATATTTTCTAAGGTCTTATATACCCAAGGATGTATTTATGTTACCTTCACACAAGAAGGTCCATTTGTGAATAAAATTGTTGAATACTAAATTGTTCTCTTCAAAACTGTAGACATTGCTGCCTCTAGCGAAAAAGGGCAATTTTTCATTCCTCTTAATTGGTAATTTTCTTTCCACAGTCCTCATTTTAATTTTCTCCATTTATTTCCATAAGATATATGATTGAGCCATAATTCCTCAAAAGTCAGAGTATGTGGAATCTTTATTGTCTTGGGATATTGAGGAATTTCTTCTTTGGTTGCACAATTAGGAGGCATTTTCTAGTAGATATACACATGGTGTACCCACCTGTGCAGAGATAGCATCTTCACCTATCCTTGTCTTCTGATATCTGATGCTGTAAACTCATGGAACATATGAAAACACACCAATGCACACTACTTCCAAGGACGATGACCTCTTCCCTGTCCTGCAGGATGTCACAAAACTCAAAAGATGTTGTGAGTCCCTGCCAGTGCCCTCGGTTGTCGCTCTGCGCAGATCCTTGCCTAACTTCCTCTCATGAATTGCTTTCTCTGAGTGAATAAAGAAAGGTGGTTAGTGAAAAGTAGGAGAAGTGGATTGTGCTAAAAGGTGAAAGAGTTTGTACAGACCGCAGTGTTGTGGTTTGCTAACTATTCCAGTTTTTATCTTACGATAGATCCTGATTCTCTGGGTCTGGGAGCAGGTGGAAGGAGAGGTTATCCTGAGGTTTTCAGTGTGTTCATAATTCTTTTAGAAAAGTATTTCATTACAAGAAGCATTGCCTGGGTAGGTAAACAAACAGACAAACAAAAACAACAACTTTTTCAGCCCTTTGCCCTTATAACATTCATTTCTAAAATTTCAGCAAGTCACGCTGGAATCAGAGCCATGGTTAGTTATCATCACTTACGTGCAGATTAATCTTAGGAAAAAATAGAAAATATTGCTAATTCCAACAAAGATATCATAAAATAAGAAAATGGCCATTTATTTTTAGCAAAAGAAAACAATTATTTTTCTGTTACATATTTGAAGCTTTAGTGGAATGTGAAAGTTAAACTCCTCATTCACAGGACTTGTTTTACAATTAAGACCTTTCAAGGGCCCATTCCGTTCCAGATACTAGTGCCATTAGCCATATCTCTAGCCCTTTGGAGCAATCAGTAGGATCGAATTTCAGGAATGTCAGGAAGCCCTGCTCAGGCTAAGGGCTGCGTGGAGAGCTGGCCTTGCCTTTGCAGCCTCAGGTGTTCAGGTCCGCTGAGAGGCAGATGGCTTCCGTGAGACAGAAATAGTCTAGGCAGCAGGACTCCCGTTGGTATGTAAGCCTACTGAACAGGAAGCTATAGCTCCCTTACCACCTAGGGCAGAGTGCTTCCACATCATATTTCACTGAGTCACAGTTTTCTGAGAATGTCCTAACAGTTTCAAAATGACATTTTTTATGTGGCTTAATGTTCCTAATTTGCTACAACTTACATTATGTCTCTAACATTATGTCTCTACTTGCCTAAACCAAGGACCAGATGGAATATATTCTGGTCAGACATCCAGACAGTTACTATTTCGGGGATAATGTAACCTTTTAAAATTTTTCACAAGAGAATAAGAGTTGGATTTTAGTACTCTCTACTCACAGGATAAAGTTTATGCCAAGATAAATTTCAGCCCCCAATATTAGCTTTCAGTCGGAAACATTTCATCTTGGTTTTAGGGATCCATTTGGTTTTTCAATATTTGGTAGCAGTGAGCTAACATATAAAATGAGATATAAATATTTGGCAAAGTATATAAACAATTTCCTTGATCTAGTGCAAAAATATTGAATTTCTGTTTCAGCACAAAAATACGGTTAATGGCAATTATATTTATTATATGTAAGAATGATTATATGTTAGGACTCAAAAGAATTGTACAGTTGAGTACTTGAACATATTTCTGCCAAATCAATTTTAGTAACTAATACAATTTGAAATAAGTAACTTTTGGGAAAAAATTCTTACGAGTTTCTGATAGATCAACTACTTCAAAAGCCAAACTTAATGTCCTATTTGTTGGGCCCTGTAGCCTCTTCCCAGTCATTACCATACTTGATCTCATAGAATAATTGGTGTTCTTATTCCTTTTCTGCTTTACAGTTTCTCTCTATTTGGTTTGTGCAATGTTATTCTTAGTTCTCCCTCTACCCCTATAAATATTCCAGCTCAGCTTGTGATAATTTCTTTCTCTTTTTCTGCTCCATAATTGTAGGTATGCTTCCGAGTTCTGCCATATTTTGTTTTTCTGTCTCTTATACTTAGTTCTGAAAATAAAAATAAAAATACCTTCATCTGACCATGGAGGTTCAAGAAGCTGTTGTTTCAACACAGATCTCCGAATTATTCTCTTCTAAATAGTAATTCTGAATGTCTGATTGGCTGATTACATTTCTACCTCTACAACTTATCTAATAATCAAACATAAAAATTGATAATTAAATGTATTACTTTCTCTTTAAAACTGATTTTCCCCCTATTTTCATTTTATTTGTGTGTGAAACAGCAGTCTTCTTATCACTGAGGCTAAAATACTCCAGGCTGTCATTAATTGCATCTTACCACCCCCATCTAATTTGTCACCATGTTCTGTTTTCTTGGAAAATATTTCATCAATTTACAATTCACAGTCCCTACCAAAGTGTGTGCAAGACTTTCTCTACATTCATGTCAACACTGTATACTAAAAATGTTTTAATCTTTAGAGGGCACATTACTACCAACCTTACAGAAAATTTTCAAAAAATTATAAGAGAATTCTATGAACACTTTGTATGCTGAAAACTTAGATAACTTAGATGAAATGGACAAATTGCCGGAAAGACACAAATTATCAAAACTGACTCAAAAAGAAATAGAAAATTGGAAATGACCAACAAGTAAATAAATTAAATTAATAACTTAAAAGCTTCCCCCAAAGAAAATCCCAGACCCAGATGACTTCACTGGTAAATTTTAACAAACATTTATAGAATAATTAACAATTGTGAATAAATTATTCCTGCAATACAAAAAATGAGGGAAAACCTCCCAATTCAATCTATGAAAACAGTATTACCCTAGTATCAACATTGGACAGACATCACAAGAAAAGAAAACAAAAGACAAATGTTTCTTGTAATTATAGTTGCAAAAATCCTCAACAAAATGCTAGCAAACCAAATATAAAATGAATGAACCTTGAAAACACAAAAGAAATTTTGTGACCACTTATAGGAATGTGATTCTATTTATATGAAATATCCAGAATAGGAAAACCTATCAAACCCACCAGGCACCATTTAAAAAGCATTATATACAATTAACAAGTGGGATGTAGCTGAGAAATACAAGGTTGGTTTAACTCTTAAAATCAATTAATGTAATATAGTATATCAATAAGATGAAAAACAGAAGACACAGGATAATCTTAATAGCCACAGGAAAAACATTCTAAAAAAACCAACACCCTTTATAATAAATACACTCAACAGACTTAAAATACAGGAAAAGTTCCTCAACCTAGTAAAATGCATCTGTAAAAATCCCAGTACTAACATCATTTTTAATGGTGAGAGACTGAGAAACACTTTTCTCTGAGATCAAAAACAAAATAAGAATGTCCATTCTCATCACTTCTATCCAACATTGTACTGGAGATTCTAGCCAAGAAAATAAGGCAAGAAAAAGAAATAAAGAGCATCTAGATTGGAAAGGAAGAAGTAAAACTGTATTTATGCATTACATGGTCTTATATATAGAAAATACTAAAAAAACTCATTAAAAACTATTAAACCTAAAAAATGAATTTAACAAAATTTTAGGATACAAGATTAATATACAAAAATCAGTTGCATTTCTCTGTTAGCAATAAAAATACAAAAAATGAAATTAAGAAAATAATTCAATTTACAATGGCATCAAAAGGAATAAAATATTTAGGAATATATTTAATCAAGGAAGTGCATGATTTATAAACTACAGAACATTGTTTAAAAAATTAAAGGAGACCTAAATAAACAGAAAGACACCAAATGTTAATTGATCGGATAACTCAATATTGTTAGATGAAAAGACTCCAAAAATGATCTGCAGATTCAGAATAATTCCTCTCAAAATTCCAGCTGGATTCTTTATAGAAATTCACAATCTGGTCCTAAAATTTATATGTAAATACAAGGGCCAAGAGTAGCCCAATAAATCCTTAAAAAGAAGAACAAACTTGGATAACTCACATTCCCTGATTTTAAAACTAACTATAAACTATAGTAATAAAGGCAGCATGGTACTGACTGTATATATGTATATACACACACCAATATAATTTAATTTAGAGTCTAGAAGTATGCCCAATTGGTCTATTCTAAGGTCTTTGTACCCTATATCTAGAATTATCTATGTCTAGAAAAGAACCAAAGCAATTCAAATGATAAAAATTGTCTTTTCAGCAAATAGTACCGGAGCAAGTGGTATTCACATGCAAAAGAAGGAAGTTGGACTTCTTCCTTCAGTCTTTGAAGAATTAAATCAAAATAGATCATAGCTAAAACTATAAAACTCTCAAAAGAAAATATAAGAGTAAATCTTCATAAGTTTGGGTTAGGAAAGCCTTCTTAGACACAAAAGTACAAGTAATGAAACAAAAATAAATAAACTGGACTTGATCAAAATTAAAAACTTGTGCGCTTCAATGGACATCATCAAGAAAATGGAAAGACAACTCACAAAAAAGAAGAGAATGTTTGAAAATTATTATCTAACAAGGGACTTGTTTCAAGAATATATAAAGAGCTCTTTGCACTTAACAACAACAAGACAAGCAACCCAATTGAAAAAATGGCAATAGATTTGAACAGATATTTTGCAGAATAATTATAATAAAAAAAGAATCTAGGCCTAGAGTCTGTACTCTTGACTTACTTAGACAGTACGTGGTGTTGGCCGGTATGCGGAATAACTGAAACCCTTATATATTGCTGGCGGGAATGAAAACTGGTACAGATGTTTTGGAAAACAGTTTGGCAGTTCCTCAAATGTTAAATATGCCAGTGATTCCACTCCAAGGTAAATACCTAACATATAAATATGGGCATGAATGTTCATAGCATCACATTCATAATAGCCAAAAATGGAAACAACCTAAATATTCATAAACTGATGAATGGATCAATAAAGTGGAACATTATTTGGCAATAAAAAACAATAAAATACTGATATATACTACAAAATGAATGAGCCTTGAAAACATTAGGCTAAGTGAAAGAAGCTGGTCATGAAAAACCATTTTGTGAACATTAAATGAATGTGATTTCATTTATATGAAATATCCAGAATAGGAAAATTCACTGAGGCAGAAAGAAGATTAATGTTTGGGAATGGGGGAAATGGCACATTGATGCTAATCGGTAGCATTATCATTTTTGTGGAGTGATGAAAATGTTTTCAAATTGTTTCAGAACTCTGAATATATTAAAACAATGAATTGTATACTTTATGTGGGTGAACTGAATGGTATGTAAATTATATATCAACAAGAGTGTGAAATGTTTGCAATCAAAGTGAAAAAAGTACATATCATTTGGATTTCATTTGTTATATATTTGACTATGTGAAAGTGAGCATCTTCTAATATGATTATAAGCCATTATAATTATTAACTATTTATTGAGTACTCAATTTGTTTTTCTGTCAGGTGTTGGCTTTTCCTTATTGATTTGTAACTAAAATAGTGCTTTTATTTACTAAGTAAAGTAGTACTTTGATTTATAAGTAAAATAATATATTGCCTGATGTGTGTTATATTATAAACCAATTGTTCACTTGCATTTTATTTTGTTTATGGCAATGTTTGGCCTTGTAGAAAATCTTAATGTGTGTAATTGATTATCAATCTTTATGATTTTTAAAATTTATCTCTTGCTTGAAAGACTTTAAGATAAAAACAAAATTACTCCAATATTCTATTATTTTGGAAATTTTATACTTTATCATTAAGACTTTGACCTATTTGGAATTTATTTGAAATTCAGGTTGAAATAATAATCTGGTATTATTATTTCAGCATCGTCGGACTGTTATCCCTATATGATTTACTGAATTATTTATCTTTTATTCACTAATTTGAATATACAGAGTACACTAAATTTGCATAATTACTTAGATCTATTTCTGTACTTTTAAATCTCTGTGACTCTGCTGCCTGTTTAATCAGTCTTTTCTTTAGAAGCATTTAGTTTCTACAGGCCCACAACCTGCAGTGACCAGCGCAGGAAATCAACCCATTCTTCAGCTACAGGTAGCCAGCTTGCTATCTATAAAATAGACTATAGGAAGTCAGACTGCTACCCCTAGTTCAACCTAAAAGACCCAAAACTTGTTTAAACACTGACAGCTTCCTTAATTTTTATTCCCACTTCCAATTTAAGAAGAAACAGAGAAAGCTAAATATGCACCCCTAGCCAATCACATAGGATACCCTGTTTCTAGTTAGCTGCCTACAGCTTGCCCATGCCAACAGCCTCCAACCAGGGCATGCCAGAAGCTTTCCCTTTTTTTCATTGTAAAGCTTCCCACTTCTCTGCCTGCCTTGGAGTGTCTGCCAAATGCAAATGATGGTGGCTACTTCCTCGCTGTAGCAAGCTCTGCCATTGCGTGTTCTCATTTGGTTGGTTTCCATTCCACAAGTGTTACTATTTTGTGTCTATGTGTCTGTGTTTCCCATTGCATTGTGAGATTGAAGATTAGCCTGTTGATGTACTCTTAGTTGTATTTTCCTGAGCATAACCTTGTGTCTTCTGTATTAGCAGGAAGCCAGGATATTTGTTGAATGCAATCTTTTTTGAGAATTTGATTTGCTTATGCTTCCTGATGCTATATAAAAATGTTTCGCTCTGTAGTAGTTATTTAGAGTTTAATAAATTATGTTGAGGAGATGATGATAATGATAATAGATTAGTAATAATACCACTCATCATACATTGAGCATTATTTTCGTTGTTTTAAACATATTAACTGTCAACAGAGCCCTATAAGGTGGATGTTATGATAACTCCTTTTTAACATATGAGGGCACTAAGAACAAAAAGCTTGATTTACTTGCCCATGGCCACAAAAACTGGAAAGTTGGGGAGCTGAGATTTAACTCTAGGAATCTAAGCCTAAAGTCTGTGATCTTAACTTTTAAACTATAATATCTCTTAATTCTAAAGGCAGATTTAATATTGTTCACCTTGGTTCTGGAACCTAGGTGTTAACTGCTGGGACACAAAAGTGAATAAAATAGGATCCTTGCCTTGAGGAATTTAGGTGTTTTTAAAAATTACGTCTTTGTGAATGGGCACTCAGAGATTCACAGAGAAAGGGAGATGAGATGAGTGTTGGAAGATGGATTTTGTAGTGGGAAGTTATTTCCACCAGAGACTGCAGAGGCATGACTGGAGATGAGAGGCGTGTGGAGGAAGCGGAGAAGTGGGAAAGCCCTAGGAGAGAGACAGAGGCTAGATCCTGGAGTTCCTCCTGCAGGAGCTTGGATTTTACCCAACTTTTATAAAAAGGAGACATTGAAGAATTTTTACTGTGGTGAGGGAGTATGAGTTGATATGATCAGAATTAAGTATGTATATATTCCCTTCATTTTGGATTCAAACCTCTTTCCTTTACAGAGCAGAACAAACAACCCAATATGAATTTTTGAGAGGACATGGGAAGGCCTGAGTTTACAGATAGGTGGGGGTTGGGAGCCTAACGTACATGACATTTAATCTCACAACACTTTCCGCAGGAGGTGGCACAAGATAAGCCAAGCCAAATGGTTAAGGAAAGGTGAAATGATATAGCAACTCAGGTCGACTTGACTTGCATGACATTCCAGAGAGTTGCTTCTGGTCCTCATTCTGATTTTGAATGACTCACTTTAACCACTTTGGATCCCTGGTACCTTAACTGTAAAATAAGGTGGTATTATCCCTCAAGCTTTGTGATTCTTTAATTCTAATCAGAGAAACAATTTAAGTATGGTGAAATGCTTTACCTTCTCAAATGAAGGCAATATTAACAATCTCTGAATAGAGTGGGCTGAAGTTCCCTATAAGTGACCCCAAGGAGTGGGTTACTGCTATCCAAACACAATAAAGAGGCTATGAAACAAAAGCGTTTGAAACTCTACCAATACAAACAAAGTGCTTTTTCTCTATTAAAGCATTAAGATAATTCTATAAAAAGTAGAAAATTCCTCACAGCCCCAGATGCCAAATCGATCCCTGAGTTCCAAGGAGTCTCAGCTCCCAGTTCAGAGTCAAGATTTTAAAGATGCTTCGGATGAAGAGAAAAATACTTCCCTCCATTTTGGCCTGGGCCCAAGAATGTCAACACTGCTGGCTCTGTGAGCTTCACCTCTGCTGCAGCCATCTCTAAACAATGGCCTCTTAGGCTGAACAAGTGTCAGAGGTGTGTGAACCAGAGCAACTCCAGCTTAAATAGGAGCTGGGTAAAATGAGGCTGAAACCTACTGGGCTGCATTCCCAGACAGTTAAGGCGTTCTAAGTCACAGGATGAGATAGGAGGTCAGCACAAAATGCAGGTCATAAAGACCTTGCTGATAAAACAGGCTCCAGTAAAGGAGCCAGCCAAAACCCACCAAAATCAAAATGGTGATGAGAGCCACCGCTGGTCGTCCTCACTGCTACACTCCCACTGGCTCCATGACAGTTTACAAATGCCATGGTACAATGTCAGGACCCAGTATTGTCTAAAAAGGGGAGGCATGAATAATCCACCCCTTGTTTAGCATATCATCAAAAAGTAACCATAAAAATAGGCAACCAGCAGCCCTCAGGGCTGCTCTGTCTATGGAGGGGCCATTCTTTTGTTCTTTTACTTTCTTAATAAAATGGCTTTCCCTTTGCACTGCAGACTCGCCCTGAATTCTCTCTTGCGCGAGATCCAAGAACCCTATCCCTGGGTTTGGATCGGGACCACTTTCTGGTAACACAAGCGCTTGGTAAGAAAGGTCTCAGTGGCAGAGAGGGATTGCATAAAGGACCTCTGAGTATGTGTTTCTGCATTGCATAAGGCCAAAATGATGGGAAGCACTAGATAAAAACAAAATGTCCAAATCTCTTCTTAAAAAGGATACGTTTCCTACTATAAAGTTAATATGCTACAAAATAGTTATGTTTTCTAAGGAAATTTAGAATAAAGAAGTAAGAGTTAAAAAAATTATTCCCAATACCTCACTATTACCCATTACCACTGGTATATTTTTCATAGTCTAGAATAATGGACCTGTTTCTGTTTGCTTTTTTATATAGCTCCAAAATATGATAAAACAAGTGATATCATGCAAAACTTACTTTAAATTTAAATAAAAATTAGATCCTTATTAAAATTAATTGGTTAATTAATCACCTGAAGAATAAATCCATGGGATTTTCCACAAAGAAACATGACTAAAAAATAAGCAATTTAATTCTACAATATATGTATACTTCAAATATCATATTGTACATAATCAATAGTACAATTTAATTTGGTAATTTAAAATAAAATGAAATAATCAATATTGTCCAGCAAATTTTAAACAAAAACTGCAAAAATGCAATTCTAAAATACATACCTACCATATAAACGTTATGCTCCTTTGTGTCAAGCAACTGTAGACATTTTATTTTAGTATTAAAAAAAGGCAGTTCACTCCAGTTGTGATAATTAGCAGAAAAGTAAACAGAGTTCAGAAAATGTTAAAAGTTTGATGAAGATAAAAACAATATAGATAGAAGCTTTTGCCAGCAAGAAAAGCAAAGAAAGGTAAATACCTATCCATGCAGGAGATAGAGAGTTGACTTATTCCTATCCCCAAAATTCCTGACCATGAGGGAAAAAATAGCTCACTAGGAGACATATATTCACATTATAAAGACTAAATGAGTTAAGAAAGGTCAAGGATAACTTATAGAAATATATTATGCACTATAAATCATTTTTTCCTAAATGTAGAAAGCATTAAAGAATAAATGTTGAATGTTGCCTATTTTTTCCAATAAAATAACAGAACTTTCAAAAAATATCAAACAAATAGTTCAAAAACATTGCAGTGCAGCAGAGGATAAATGTCTTGGAATGCATTGGCACAAATTGCCTATTTAGAATGCACTTTGGCCCAATTAGATGAGATGACTATGCAAAAAAAAGTTTTTTGTAAGTGGTTGAATAAAATGTTAATGAATAGTAACATAATTATTGTGCCAATTGCTAAGCTAAATGCTCATTAATTAAACTATGAACATTCATGGGGAATAAACATTTGGAGAATAGAGGTGTGGATGGCATAGATGAATTAATCGAAGCCAGTAAGTACGGTGGGGAAGAGTTTGGGCTACTTCCTAGTTGCATGATTTCGGGTGAGTTACTTCATATCTCTGCCTCGTTTACACGTTTGTAAAATGGAAATAATAATATCTACCTCATAGGACTGCTGTTACGACAATTAAAGGAGATGAGTCATTTAAAGTCCATGACACAGTGCTGGCAGTAGAACCAGAAGGAACCAACCATTGTACAAAGTGAAATAACTGTGGAATCAGATTTAGAATTCATGTTTTCTTTCCCCTTGTTTGATGTTATTTAGGAGGTGATATTAAATACATTGTCATAGGCAAAGTCAGTAACCTCTGATATTTGAACTTGGCGCAAATTGATTACTATGCTATTTAAAGGTTCATTAAATGTAGTTATTATTGCAATCTCACCCTAAACTTAATGGTGTTTGAAACAAGGACTGTCTAACCTCTAAATCAAAAACTAAATAAAAATGTAAAGATGCTAAATGCAATCCTGTGGTTATGTATTCATCCACCATATGGTGGAATAAAGCCAAGATGCTGAGTTTGATCCCATTTGGGTCCGTTAACTGCTTTAGTGCATGTTTACCTAAGTCATACTTGGCTTGCCAGCTTGCAAAGGCATGATTTTGGAAGGAACAGTAGTAAGTTATGGGGGTAAGTGATGGTTAAGAAGACAGGGGAAGGTGTTCATTCCTAATGATGGTACCTGCTTCAGTAATAGCAGATTCATGCATAAAAGACAGTATAACATGATGTGTTCATCTAGAAGCACACATACTTTCAAAGTCATTCTGAAAAAGTCAGAAATAGAAAAAGGTTAATCTCAGTTTGCTATATGGTCATATTTACCCCTCCAAAAAATGTAAAGTCAATATTCCAATAATCTCAAAAGCCCATTCTAACTTCTTCTTTATTCCAACTGTTTTCATTAGCTTTAGTTCTCCATATGAGACTTCTTATTAGGCATGTTTCATATTTTTGTAATCTTTCAGGAGGTCAGGACCCCAGTCTCCTGCTATGCCCTTCATTATTCATTAGATAAGATCGAGATTATCTTCTCACCTGGAGGGCAGTGACAAAACTCTGGTGTAATTTAGGATCTCTTCTAATCTTTCCATCTGTTTGGATTAGGGAAGATTCCTGTGAATGCTCAATTTCTTTGATCTTTTATTCAAAGGTCTTGGTTTGATAAGGTGGTTGGTAAGATTCTAGCGCCTTACTTTTTCCTTGGTCTTTTATTGAACCGAATTCCCTAAATTTTGGCTTTAGGAAGAAAAAAGGCAATTCTTTAAGTGCAGTGGGCTGCAGGGTCTCTGAAATTTAATTTAATATGGCCTTCCATTCTAAAGGACAAAATAATATATCCATCTTTGCTGTGAACTGTGTGTAGAATATACTTGTGTCAACTTCCCTTGCTTGCTGAGTGCATGTTGGGATAAATCGCTGTGGTGTGATTTATGAAGTCCCCTCCTTCTCTCAGTCTCTCCCCAGCCTATTTGAGTTTGCTATCCAAGCATCAGGCCTTTCCTGACAGATATGATAGAATTGGTAGTCACTCCCAGCAGGGTCTGTCTTTGATGTTTTATTAAGTGCAAGATTTACTATCTCTTCTTTTGATTAACTAACTAAAGTAAGAAATAAAAGAACGTTAGGTTCGTAACAATATCCAAATGGTCACTTTTAAGCAATTGCTGGCCGGGCAAGGTGGCCCATGCCTGTAATCCCAGAAGTTTGGGAGGCCAAGGCAGACAGATCACCTGAGTTCAGGAGTTTGAGACCAGCCTGCCCAACATGGCGAAACCCCATCTCTCCTAAAAATACAAAAAAATAGCTGGGCATGGTGGTGGGCACCTGTAATCCCAGCTACACCGGAGAATCGCTTGAACCCAGGAGGTGGAGGTTGCAGTGAGCTGAGATCGGCCACTGCACTCCAGCCTGGGCAGCAAGAGGGAAACTCCATCTAAAAAAAAAAAAAAAAAAAAAAAAACAAAGAAGGAAATTCCTTTAAGTGTGTTAGTTTTCAGAACAGTGAGATCGCCACTAAGAGTATTTTCTCACCATCAAGCATATGGCTAGATTGGAAAGTGATTCTATAATCAAAAAATGCCATTCAAAGAAAGTTTAAGCAATTGGCTGGCAGGAAAAGTGGTTACCTTCTCCCTTCCCCCGTGTGTGTGTGTATGTGTGTGTGTGTGTGTGTGTGTGTAAACTTACAAATTCTTTCCCCTAGTTAAAAAAACACACACACACAAAACAATGATGACAACTTTAATTACATCCTGGCAACATTGAAAAAAGAGAAATTGATCAGTGTTGCAAGCTTTTCTTTCTTCCTAATAATCATCGTTTCTGAATACTAGAAAATAGAACGCCTGATGTTTATCACCACACATTAAACGACACTTTAGGGAAGGCTAATATTTTGGCCTTTGGGACCTTGTTATGCTTGAAGCTTTACTGGTGGAACATCAACATTCTTTGCCTTCTCTTTGTAAAATATTTGCTGTAAAGTGTAAATAAAGAAAGGGGAGTATTTCTTCACATTGCTATGCTAAAACATCTGGCATCTGGGGTTGTGTTTATACCCTTCTGCACTGCAGGCAGTGCAGGAAGGCTCCTTCAAAGCAGTCTGGATTTTTCTTTCACCTCCTTGAATGTCCAAAAAGTAACTTTTATGGTTTTTTTTTTTCTTTTGGAAGTCGATTTTTTGTCCAGCATATGGAGCATCTTAAATACTTGGGCCAAAAAACAAGTCACTAAAAAGGGAAGTTCTCCAATTTATCTTACAGAACACCTGCTTATATCCTCAAGGGCTCTGTGTCACTCAAGGCTCCACCTACATTCTCAACATATAAGATCCAAAAATAACATAGTGCTTTTTGGAATACAATCTCACTTTAAAATGCATTTCCACCTTGCCTGTTCCAAACAATATGATTACAAAGAATCAAACAATAGGATAAAGCAAATAAATAAGAACTTGGAGAGGAAATTAGGTAGAAATTGAATGGAAATTGAACAGAAAATAAGGACAGGGAAACAAAATTAAGTTTAATACACAGAATGCATGCTGTATGCTCATTACAGGTGAGCAACAAATTTGAATCTGAATTTCCTAGCAAACAAATAAAAAAGAAACACTGGATTAATCGTATGAGTTTTGACATCAAGAAAGAAAAACATGGTGGCTGTGCCTGTAATCCCAGCACTTTGGGAGGCTGAGGCAGGAGGATCACCTGAGGTCTGGAGTTGGAGACCAGCCTGGCCAATATAGCAAAACCCCGTCTCTACTAAAAATACAAAAAAAAATAGCCAGGCATGGTGGAGGGTGCCTGTAATCCCAGCTACTCAGGAGGCTGAAGCAGGAGAATCGCTTGAACCCAGGAAGCAGAGGTGGCAGTGAGCCGAGATCATGCCATTGCACTCCAGCCTGGGCAACAAGAGCAAAACTCTGCCAAAAAGAAAGAAGGAAAGGAAGGAAGGAAGGAAGGAAGGAAGGAAGGAAGGAAGGAAGGAAAGAAGGAGGGAGGGAGAAAAAAACAAGCGCTTGTTGAGGAGAAGTTATCTCTTTTCCTGATACAGAGAGCTATGAGAATATTTTTTGGTGTGTCTTTATAAAGAGAACATGTTAATTTTGAGAAAAATATCTTCAATCTCAGTCTTGTTAAGAATATAGCAAGGGCCTTCACAGGGAGGTTGCAATGCTGTTCCTTAATGTAGGTCCATTAAATTCCTTCAGAGCAAAGTTCCAGAAAAGAATCCTAAGATATCATCTGAGAACACAGATTATTGGTGGTCTCACTGAAACCAAGGTTACAGTTTAGTTACTGACAGCTTATCCTTAAGAGAAATTCTCCATAAATATCCATTCATGTGTTTGTTTAACAAAATAAAGCACTGGCTATTTGCCAAGCATGTTTCTGGTGCTGGGGTTATAGCAAAAAATAGACAATTTCTTTGTTTTCATGAAGTTTAAATCCTAGTGACGATGGGAGAAACAGATAATTAAAAAATAAATGAGAAAATAATTTTAGAGAGTTATAATGAGAATACTAAGGAAAACCAAAGCAGAGTAGTGGTACAAACATAGATTGCTTTTGATAGGTTTGAGGCATTGACAATTGAGTTGAGATGGACAAGAAGAAGGAGCCAGACAAATACCTGGGAAACCCCAGCAATCCCAGGGGAGTGAACAGTAAATGTGAACATAAAGAAGTGGGCTTGATCTTGGCAGGTTGAAGGGGTTTGTGGGATTGGGCTGTACTGGACAAAGGGGATGGAAGCAGAAATGCCCCAAGCGTGTATGGCTACACATTCAGAACCAAATTTGTAGCTCACTTCTAATGAGCATAAAGTGCAAATTGGCAAAGGGCTCACCTACCTTAAACACTTGAATTCCATCATTTGGCCATTGTCATAGTACCATAAAAATACAGTAGTTTTTTGGTATTGTATTATGTTAGAAAACAACCTTTGACTGACATGTTAGAAAATTATCATAATAAATACAGACATCTATGATATCCTGTGATTTTCATTGATTGCTATTATAAAAATACTGCAACATTATTTTGGGAAAGATCATGGTCAATAGGACCACATTTAACATGGTAGTCAAAGTCTAACATAGGCCTTCATATTGTGAAATAGTGGGTGACACTAAACATTCTAACATAAATCTTCACAGATTCTGTGTGTCTGCTGGATGGAAATGGTCAGTTTTAGAGGTGCTGAGATTCTTTCAGGTGCCAAGGAGCCCCTCAAGGCACTGTATGAGAGAGCTGGGTTATTAAATCATCACTTAAACTGTAAATCATCTCTGTGAGTGATTTACTCCCTTGTCCTTGCAGGACTGAGAAATTATTGCGAAAAAGAAACCCCAGGAATATAGCTCTTAACTAGAAAGACATCACCTCAGGTTTAAAAATATCTCTAATCAGTTAAGCAACAGTATTCTGAGTTGCAGAAAATATAGAGCACATGAGGGTACTGGAAATGAAATGTAACAGAACGATGAAATCTATAAATCACAACTCTGGAAGTCTTAAGCAAGTCCTAATGTTTAATTAAAGACAGCATCCTTTGATATTCTACTAATTGCTAAAAAGGGTGTTTAGAAATAGCAGAATTTTCTGGGAAAAATAATGATGCACCTTTAGTTTAAAGTGACACCATCTTTTAAGATTTGACAACATCTTGGAAACAGCTGCCATAACATCTTTTTTCATATTTGATTAGTTAACATCATTGTGACATTAGTCTATGGCTGCCAATAAAGTTTCATTAAAAATATTTGTTTAATATGAGAAGGCTCCAGAAGGGAAGGTATTTAAATCTAGAAACTGAAACAAACCAACATATTATCTAATAATAATTTATAAAATATTATATTCTTATTTTACAGGCTATATAGGAAGATAATTGATAGTTAATTGGAGGACAAATTCTTTAAAATGACAAAATTCCTCCTACTTTGTCAGACTATAAATTTCTATGAACTTAGCATTTGTTGTTCAACTTGAGTAAATGTTATATCCGTTTCCTTGGCATTATATCTTCTTTCCTTTCATTCAGTTTAAAAGGAGGACCACAACTATATTTCCAAGGAATTCACAGCATTTTATAGATTAATACAAACTGATAGTTTGGGACCTATTCATCTCTAAGCTTTCTTTAGTTCTCTCTCCTTCACAAATGGGTGAATTGACATAAATCTATTCTTCCTACTCATCTTCTCTGTGCCCCTGTGAATGTCATCATCTTGTGTTGATTGAGAGGACTGGGTGTGAGAACATAAAATATCAAGGCATCTCAAGTACAGTCATGTACCAAATAACAACATTTTGGTCCATGATGAACTGCATATATGATGGTGGTCCTCTAAGACTAAAATGAAGCTGAAAAATTCCTATTGTCTAGAGGCATCATAACCACAGTGCAACATATTACTCATATATTTGTGGTGATGTTGGTGTAAATGAAACTACTGCGCTGCCAGGCATATTAAAGTATAGCACATACAATTATGCACAGTACATAATACTTGATAATAATAATGAATGATTAGTTATTGGTATATGTGTTTACTATATTATGCTACATTATACATGTTATTGTTATTTTTGAGTGCTTTCCTTCTACTTATAAAACAAAAAGTTGTCTGTAAAACAGCTTCAGGCAGATACTTTAGGAGGTATTCCAGAAGGAGGCATTGTTATCACTGGAGAGGACAGTTCCATATGTGTTTTTGCCCCTGAAGAGTTTCCGGTGGCACAAAACATGGAGGTGGAAGACAGTGATACTGATGATCCATCGATGATCCTTACCCTGTGTAGGCCTAGGCTAATCTGTGTGTTCATGTCTTAGTTTTTAACAAAAAAGTTTAAAAATATTTTTTAAATAGAAAAAAAGCTATAAAATAAGGATATAAAGAAAAAATATTTTTATACAGCTGTATGATATGTTGATGTTTTAAGTTAAGCGTTATTACAAAAAAGTCAAAAAATTAAAAAATTAAAACGTTTACAAAGTAAAAAAATTACAATAAGCTAAGGTTAATTTATTACTGAAGGAAGGAAAATATATAAGTTTAGTGTAGCTTAAGCATACAGGGTTTATAAAGTCTACAGCAATGCACAGTAATATCCTAGGCCATCACCTTCACTCAGAACTCATTCCCTGACTCACCCAGAGTAACTTCCAGTCCTGCAAGCTCCATTCACGGTGTACACCTATACAGGTGTACCATTTTTTATCTTTTATACAATATTTTTACTATATCTTTTCTATGTTTAGATACACAAATACTTACCATTGTGTTCCAACTGCACACAGCGTTTGGTACAGTAACTTGTTGTACAGCAGAAGTTCTCAGACCCTGGGCTGGAGACTGATATTGGTCCTGGCCTTTTAGGAACCGGGCCACACAGCAAGAGGTGAGTGGCAGGCCAGTGAGCATTACTGCCTGAACTCCATCTCCTATCAGATCAGTGGTTGCATTGGAGTCTCATAAAAGAGCAAACTCTATTGTGAACTGTGCATGTGAGGGATCTAGGTTGTGCACTCTTTACGAGAATCTAATGCCTGATGATCTGAGGTGGAACAGTTTCATCCCCAAACCATCACTTCTCCCCACCCCTCTCAGTCCATGGAAAAATTGTCTTCCATAAAATCAGTCCCTGGTGCCAAAAAACCTTGGGGACTGATGCTGTACAGGTTTGTAGCCTAGAAGCAGTAGGCTATATATGATATAGCCTAGGCGTATAGTAGGCTGTACCATGTAGGTTTGCGTAATACACTCTCTGATATTCACACAATGATGAAATTACGTAATGATGCATTTTCCAGAATGTATCCTTATCATTGGCAATACACAACTCTACCTTCTGGAACAGTCAAATTATGTCATTCATTGGAAAAAGATTAGTTGCTTCACAAGCAAAGAGTACTACAAGTCCAAGTCCATTCATATTAGTCAGAATTTCCCAGACTAAAATAATCCTATCCTCATTTTAGATTTAAAGACCCACCTTATCCCATCATCATCTAACTAACAATTATTTGCTTTGCCAGTGCTAGGTACAGCACTCTTCTAGAATGTCCAGACATCAAATCTCTTGTCTCTACTGCAGAAAGTTAAGCAGAAATGTGGAAGTTCTTCAGTTCTTGGCACCAATGGTCCTGAATTACCGTATCAAGCTTCAAAAACAAATGTTCACTTCACTCAAAAGCTGTCTAGACCTCACTAGATAGTGAGACATTAGGATGAATATAAAACAGCATAATTTGCTACAAATTCTGCTAAAAGCATAAATAATCACATTCTCCATGTTATTAGGAAACAAAACTGAGCAAGTTTTAAAGATTTGTAGTATGCAGGGGATTTGTTATCTCCAAAAAGAAAGAGGAGCTTCTGTAGAAGAATGCTTTCTGGAAAAAAACGACCTCCCAGCAATAGCTAAACATGTCAGCAGCCTCCTCCTCTGTGCAGAGAACCCTGCTGAGTTCCTTGTGTGCATTATTTTATTCTCTCATCACAAAATTCTTGTGGACCATTTATCATCACTACCATTTCACAGCACCAAGGTTTAGAAATGTTCAGACTTGACCAAGTTTATACAGCTAGTAGAGTACTTGATTTTGAATATTGCTGCCTGCCCCCTTAACATGATTATGAGTAATGTGAGCAGCTTAGCACAGAAACATCCAAGAATCAGGTTTGATGGGCTGAGAGATACAATATCAAGTAAATGCAAAATGAAGCTATTTTCCGAAATGATTATGGCTGGTCATGGAGATAATTTTGTCAATGAAAGCCAGCCTGAATCCTGCTAATTATTTAGAAAGAAAAATCAAAACTGATGCCAAAAATTGTAGGTTTCTAAATTTATCAAAGTCGTTCACTTGCAATTTATTTCTACATGATCTCTTTTCCTCCCTGAAATCCTAAATTGCTATGGGAGCAGGGGAACAGAAAATATGAATGTGGAACTTTGGGTAGAATATAATAAAAAACTTCTAATTTTTTTAAGTAATGCATTTGTGATGAATTATGAAAAGAACTGGTAAAATGTGGGCCATAGGGTAAACAAATAAACAAAATACAAAAGAAAAAAATCCAACCTAATTGAAAGCATCCTTTTTATCTCCTCAATTTTCTTTATATTTTTTGTATTTTAGAATTCAAGTCTGGATATGGACAGTATAAATGATTTAAATAACACAACAAACACAACATTGCCTTTCTGTGCCTCATTCTCTTCTTTTGGGTGTGCGGGAGTAGCAGGGTGTAGCAGCAATAAACTCTGGTATAATTGTGGTATTAGATTATCATATATACTCAAAGAGTATCTATTGAGTGAATTAATGAAAGAAGGCTTAAAGTGAGTAAATCATATGAGTCATTTTCTGAAAAGCAATTAATTACATATAAGGAATGAACAAGATCATTTCTAAATTATGAGGAAAAGAACAGGGCAGGTTGCATTATTGTTATTTGTTATATATAAATAATAGAAAATCCATCTGTATGGTAAAAAATATGAGTTTACAGGTAATGTATTTATATCCTACAAAATCATTTGTTGGCTGATTACTTCCACTCTCCTGTCTCTTAGGGAGGGTGACTGATTAAATGGAACTTGGTCTTTCAGTTCAGAGTCAGAACATACACTTCCCAGGGCCTAAGAAACTCAAGGTGTATAGGGCAAATGAGAAAGATCCAGAAAGTCTTTATTTTAAATCCTACGTGAATGATGACAATATTGAGATTCAAAGTGCCTCTTCTAACCAGGATAGTCTAAAGAACTATTCATTTTTCAGATAAAAGAGGTCTGGCATTATTAGCTTTCTTTTCTTTTATTGGTCTCACTAGATTCTAAAAAGCTTGGGGGAATCACTATGGTAGATATTTGTGGTTTACATTCACCTCATCCTTTTCCACTCCCTCTTTCTTGCCTTTGCTCTGAATTTCCTAACTGTGTGGTTTGCCAGGGATATGCCATACTCCTAACTCTATTTAGTCCAGACTGACTTAGACCAGTCCTCATAGTTCATATTCCTGACTGTAATGGTTCAGGGGTAGGCACATACACAAACCAGGCCAATGAGGGCTGGGAGACTCAATGTGGGGATTTGAAATTGAGGGATCTGGGAAGTAGACATTCTCATTTTACGCTGGAAATGAATGAGGAAGTATTTAACACCAGGAGCTTTTTATTAGACAGCATTTCTTTAAATCACACAGAGCTTTTAGTCAACACCTCTCTAGAAGTCCACAAGGGGTACCCAGCCTGAGAATGAAGCCACCACCAAGAAATATGAGCCTATAAATGGGGAGAGAGAAACCAGGTTTTTGGTGATGTCATTGAGCTAACAGATCAAACCTGAAGCCTGAACACTTTTCATTAAGATAGGCCAAGATAATTCCCTTTATTTTTAAAGACACTTGGACATGGCTGGAGTGCTAACTGCAACAGAAAGAATAGGAATTGATACAGGGATATACTTTTTATTAGACACTGCCTCACACACAGTGAGTTAAATAGTGGAATGTTCCTAAAGCATGTTCTCTCAAACTTTAATACCTAGTTTTTAAAAATGATTCTTATTTTATCATTGCTATGTCAGGACATCTAAGTGATTATTTTATCTAAGGTCAATAAGAGGAGTTAAAACCCTTCAAAATTGTTTGTTCAATAGATTTACACTTAACCTATGAGTTATTTATTTCCTTGGAAATCTGTAAAGCAGATTACTTTCCTAAATTTTTCATTTGTAACCTGTGACTTTTTTCTCAGGCGATCCTTTGCATTTGCTCAACAAGTGAAACAAATTAGTTTTTAAATATGTCTTGAACTATCATTCATTTTGAGAAGAACTTCAACTGCTCTTACAGACTATCTCAGAATATTTTGAAAAATGGATACGACACTTGTTTAGGCACATTCATGCTTACTACTATTTCCATGCCAATTTTTAAGTCCTGCCAGAGAACCCTAGACACCCTGCAGACACTATGTCACATGCCGGGCAGACATGGAACAGGGCTTCACATTGTGCAGCATGGTAGTGATTTCAGGTGTCACTCAGAACCAAGTGTATCCCCAGCCTCTCAAAGATCTTTGGACTGACTGCCAACTAATGAATCAATTAAATCAGGCTATGACTTTTGACTCCGGAGATAAGTCACACCCCTTAGTAAAGCTAATATTGTTTAACTTTAGTCCCTCAAAATACTTTGATCTGTGTATTAGGTTTTTTTGTTTTGTTTTGCTTTTTACTTTGAGTCGTCAAAAGGACTGAAGGAATGCTAAAATATGTTGAATGCTTACCCAGTGTCAATGCAATCATGTATGTTGTTTCGTTTCAGTCATATACAAATCCTGTGCATTATATATCATCTTCATTTTACAGATTAGGAGATAAACTTAGCTTAAGTAATATGTGATAGCTAGTAAGAAAAGGAAAAATGCTGAGAATAATGATGATGATGATGATAACGGAATTGGACTCCTTTGTCACTGACTATCGACAGCTCATATTTTAGCTTACCACACAGCTTTTCTGGAGAATGGTTGTTTCTTATAATTTTATAGGGCTAACCCGAAGTGCTTACTATAACTTAGATTATTGGTCAAAGTAGAATTGAAAAGCCAGTGCATATCAGACAGCATTTCCTTAAATCACAAATAGTTTGCTGTGTAGCAGTTTGTAAAAAAGAAGAGAATTCAATGACTACAAATCTGCAAAATTGTGAGAGGCCCTGGGAATTTTCTGATGTACCTCTTTCATTATTTTAAGTTGAAGCTGCAGGACATCTAGACACATAGTCACAGAATCACTTATCCAGAACCAATGGAACTCGAAACATGTCACTCTGGTTTGGTGTTTCATACTCTTATATGACTCCAAAGATAAACTAGTAATAAAGTAAATTTAAAGGGATTAGAGAAGGAAGAAGGAACTTGCTGGGGAGAGCCATAATAGTTAAATCCAAGTAAAAATTAAGTTACCCAAGTGACAATTTAATACGCTCATGGCTTAAGGAGAAATAAGATTTTTATTAATAAGGAGTAAAATACATTCAACATTGTGCTTGGCATATTATTATTTGCTACCCCTATATTCGTTATTAAGAACTACAATAAGATACAGGCACATCACCCCCCACTTTAAATTGTGGGAGAAAAGTAAAAGAAAAAGCAAATAATAAAATAACACAGGACTCCAGTGACAAAATGGAGATGTGGTGCTAGTAGAAAAAGAAAAGAGAGAAAATGGATTATAAAAAAAAAAAAAAAAAGGATAAATAAAAGATAAGGCAGAATAAAAAAAAAACCCAGGAGCAAATTTGAATTACTTCTATATATTATATAACATTTTCTTAAACATTTTTGTTGGCTAATATCAATCAGTACTTTTATCTTTCATAGGCTAAGCACAAAGACATAGCTGGAAATTGCATGAAGATAACTTTCAGCTTCACAAAAACAAACAAACAAACAAAACAACACCATGGTTTGTGGCCACATATGTCATGCATTGGACAACTCCAGAGGGCACCATTCGTATAGACTATGATGGAAATGATACACCATGGAGCTGGTCACTGCATGACCTACTCAATTGTACATTCCTGTCTAAGGAAGCTACTGGCTAGTTGGTTATATCACAAATGTATTCTATAACAGTAAATAGGTATTTTCCAAGATGTGATTTGGAGATATAGTGTAGGTTTCTTTCAAAAATGTAAAACAAGATGGCCACGAGAAAGGGATTTTCCCAAAAGACCAAACAAGAAGTCCATATGTCCCGAAGCTCGTTACCTGCTATGTTGACATACACAAACTTCCAGATCTAGACAAATGGACAGTAAGATTTATTTTGAGAGTATCTGTGTTACTTTAAACAAAGGGCACAAAATGCTTTCTTAAAAGGTCATCCTTCAAATATCTGATTGTCACACTGTGAACCCTCGCTGGTGACCAATACAGTCACTACACCTAAATAAATAGAGAGGAAGGCTTGCCCTGTGAAACACTTAAGCAAGAAATGGAGAAACTTGCAGTTTGTAACCTCAGCTATGACCCTAACATAGTGTGTGGTCCTGAGAAAGCCATTTAACCTCTTGATGTCTCAGATTCCCTTTTAAGTCTCAAATTTCAGTGGGTGAAGTGAGGATAGGGTTTTGGAATTATCTCTCTTAAGACCCAGGAATGCTACAAGAATTACTGAATATTTTCTAAATGGGGAATAAAATTAAGTTTTCAATAGGAAAATATTTTTGCTAAGAGCTCTGTGTGGGGTGGATAAAGGAGTTTGAGTGATTTTAGATTTCAATGTTAAATTACTTTTAGTTTTTCTTTCCTAGAGGATAATTTAATATGTTTGTGGGTTAAAGAGAAACACAATTTTTATTAATTAATAAGGAGAAAAAATAGATTCAACATAGTTTTCCTTATATTAACATTTGCTATCCCCATATCCATTATGGGAATTGCAAAGTGATACAAGCACGTTGCTCTTGTATGTGGTATATGGAAATATACCAGCAAACGGTACAGGATAGAAAGTCAGTTTATATAAGACAAATAAGGCACATTTCTAGTATTTAAAGAACTGAAAGACATTTTCAGAGATTCCAGGTCCAATTGTTAAAAATAATTTTGTATCTGTAATGATAATTAGGGGTGTTCAATCTTTTGGCTTCCTTGGGCCACATTGAAAGAAGAATTGTCTTTGGTCACACGTAAAATACGCTAACACTAATGATGGCTGATGAGCTAAAAAACAAATTGCAAAAAAAATCTCTTAACGTTTTAAGAAAGTTTACGAATTTGTGTTGGGCCACATTCAAAGCCATCTGAGATGCATGTGGTGCCTGGGCCATGGGTTGGGTAAGTTTGGATTATAGATAAAATATAGACACCATAACATAAAGTGTCCACACCCTGGAAACTTTAGTATTTGGAGTTCTGTGCTATTGGTTCTTAGAATAGTTTCAAAATAGATCTAACATAGTTACTATTTACATAGTTACAATAAATAGCTACTATTTATTAAGTGCCTAATATACATTTACTCATTTAATATTTAATATCTAAATTAACTCATTTAAATATTCACAAATGGTAGAGGGAGAGAATGAATCCAGGGAGTCTAGGTGAGAAGCCCAGGCCAGAGACTATGAGATAGAGGTTGTTGTTATACCAATTTTAGAAGTGAGGAGACTGAGGCACAGATAGGTGGAGTCACTTGAGAAATGTAAATGGCAGGCTAACGTCTTTATGGTAGAATTATGAACTACACAAGAGATGGTCCATCATGGCTCCACCATAATAGCACAGGCAGGTGTTCTATCTCAACAGACAAAACGAAGTTGAAGAGTTAGGGCTTCAGGAAATATAATATACAAAACTAGTTTAGAGCATGCTCTTTGAGCTAATCACTAGACAATCCAAGTTAGGGCACCCCCATGACACTTGAGCATTTACTCCAGCTCTGGTAATGCTGTGGAAAGAGTAATGGAAATCCAAGTCCCAGCCACAGTGGCTAGAAATCCAGGTCTCATGGGTATTTGCCTATCCATTTTATGAAGTTTTTTTGACTGCAGAGCTTCAATTCAACTAAATATTTCTTGCAAGCCTTCAGTCTGCCAAGAACTGTGCTGTGTACTATGGATACAAACATAACTGATGTATAGTTCAGACCTTCAAGGAGTTTTAACCTGGCAATGTAGCCTGATGTATGTACAAAGGCCCATAATACCGAGTGGAATGAACTCTAAAAGATACATGGATAAAATGGCGTGAGAGTCTAAGAGAAAGCAGTTAATTGTGCTGAGAGTCAGAAGACAGGTGAATGCTGGTGAACTGGGATGACATGCAGAAGGAAAGAATCCAGGATGCATATAGACATGAATGAACTCTGTGTGGTTGATTCTGGATGTGGTAGTGGTCAGGCATAACCATAAATCAAGAAGCAAGAGGGAAAACCATAAGATGAAGTTAGGTGGGGGCTAGATTATCAAGAATATTGAATGTCATACTAAGTCACTGTATCTCTATACTATAGATAATACAGAGTCATTAAAAGTTTTGTTTTTGAATAAGGGGTAAATGACATGATCTGATATTAATTTTACAAAGATGAATTTTAGAACAGGATGGGAGATAATGAAAGCAGAAAATCAAAGTAGAATGCATTTGTGATATAGCAAACAAGAAAAACTGGAGAAAACCCAAGCTGAGGAATATGTTGGAGGTAGAATTGACAGGATTCCACCTGTAACCATTATATGTTTTGCAAGAAAAACTTGTGAGTCATTACATGTGAGGTGAAAAGGATTGAGGGCCAGGGAAGTCTGGCTGACTCCAAGTTTTTGCCTTGTGCAGGTGGGTTGATACCTATGATACGTAGGAATAAGTGCACAAATGGAGAAGCCCGTTTGGGATATAGGACACAACTTGTACCATACTGGGCATGTTGATTTTGAGGGACCCTATAATTTAAGCAGAGGTAGTAGGCAACCTGGATGAGGAGTTTAGGAGAGGATGTGATTGGACCTTTCACATAGAGTTGGGAGGGGTCATTCTTACACAAGTAACAGATGAAGCATGGAAATAGGTAGTTTCTCTTAATTAAAAGTATAAAATAGAAGCAAAGCTGATTAAAAAATTTGAATATATCTGTTTCAAGCAGTGATTCTCAACGTGTAGGCCTCTTAGACTAGCAGCATCACAATCAAAATGCAAATTGAAAATGCAAATTATCAGACCCTACCCCAGACTTAGTGAACCAGAAACTTTTGGTTGGAATCTAGCAACCTATGTTCCAGGTGCTTCTGATGTACCCTAAAGTTTACTATATTGGGAGAAAAATAGGAACCATTAAAGAAAAAGTCTGAGAAATAGGCAGGAGTGTGATGTCATAGACTCATTCACAGAGATAATTTCAGGTATGGTCAGGGTCAGATACTGCAGAAATTTCAAGTGTTGAACGAACTGATTAGAGTTCACTCAAATACGCATTGGAAACATTACAAGGGTAATTTTCCATTAAAAATTCAGGAGTAATAAGATCATAGCTGGTGGTGGTAGATTGAAGTCAAGATAACAGAATGGAAATGTAGGCTACTTACTCAAGAAGATTTTTAAAGAGGTAAGATGTTTATGTGTTGATGACACTTTTTAAAGAATATAGGTGACCAAGGAAAGTTTGGGATTTTGTTTGAAGCAAAACATTTGAATATGATCTTGTGTTAAGGGAAAGTAGGATATTAATTGATGAAACAAGGTTCTGAAGGAGTAATTGGATAGAAGAGGATGGGATGAAGATCACATACTGAGAGGCTAGAGAAATGGTGGAGGCAGGCCTCCTTTTGAAAAAGGACATGAGACTCAGAAAACATAAGGTTAAGTTTGCAGCGGGAAAGGAGACGACTTGAGGGAGTTCATGACAAAAAAACTGTTCCCAAGGAAGCAAGAGGAGAGGCCATTTTCTTTGAGTGAGAGCAGGCGAGACTAGGAGAACTTGAGAGTGGTCATGGTTTGAAAAAGTTCTGTGGGAATGGGAACATTGGAGGGAGCCTAATGACCTGTCAACCCCAAATGGCCTCAGTTTCCTCTTCTTGCTTAGTTCTTAGGTTTTCGTACATTTCTCAAGATGTAATATGTCAACGTATTCTTAATGCCCCACCTTGTGGCCTGGCAGAGAGAAACTCACCCAACCCTGGCACAGTTTTGATATCAAACTCAGGTCAGCTGACTGGATAACACCAGCACTCAACTGGCTCAATTCACACCAGGCAACCTAATTAAGAAGAAACTAAAGACTGTTGTTTGTGGGCTTAAAAAGACAAACTAATGGCTGAATTAAATAATTTTGAGGATCAAACGTTCGGGAATAATGATAATAATGCATGAGTGTTAGGATTTGCATTTATCCTGCAGGTTAGTTTTCTGGTATTTGCATGAGCATGAAATGAATTAGGTAAATGCATTTTCCAGATCTTCCCATTGTTTTAAAGCATATAATAGCATTTCAATTTATATAGTCTAGACTTGTTATCTCATACTGCTATTAAGCCATCAAACTCACAGAATTTCCCAAGCCACAGATTTCCCTTTTGGCCATTTTCACTCACCAGTTCTGTCCCAACAAACAAAGTGCACATTACTCATAGATTTGAGACATGAGTAGAGAGTGAAGTTAATATTGTTGGATGACTCTGCAAATATGAAAAAGAATTCTATTCTATTTATTAATTTCTTAGAAGTAATCCAGGCTACCATTTGTAAATGCTCCAAATAGCTGAGGTCTTTGACCAGAGATAGCTTAACTTTTGGGAACTTGCTCCTTCAGCCCTATTACAGACATAGAAGTCTGGAGGACCAAATCATTCAGTTAGAAAAGGAAACTTCTCAGAAAGCATATGCTCCTCTTTACTTCTAGTCATTAAAAAATATCCCCCAGCTTTGAAGTTCATGAATAGAATCTGGAAAGCAGAAAATATCAGATGGTTAGATGTGCCTATCAGTTCATCTCCGAAAGCCTAATCAAAAACTAAGATGGTTGTGGGCATGAATAAAATGTGGAAAGATTTGGGAAGTGGTGAAGGGCATAACAATGGAGTAGACAGGATATGTGCTTTGAATTTACGTCATGGAATTAAGGAGTTTGCAGAAATCAATCATCATTCCTATTTAATTGAATTTCTTTTTAATTGAGTATCTAGAATGAGTACTCAATAACTATCTGCATATGAACTTCTACTTGGAGTAAAAAGTCAAAGTTTGTGCCTTTAATTTTATGTTATAAAGTTTTTCTTAATTCTATGTAATTTTGTGTTTCAAGTATTAAATTTATTATAGGTTAAAAAACACTTTTTTTGTAGAACTAGGAAATGGTGAAAATCTTTGTTCACTGGAGACTTACTATCTTTAAATTGTAAAATCCCCCAAACTACTTAACAATACCGATAGTAAAAATTCCCAAATGCCAACATTTATTTTGTTCTTTGTCTTCTGCTTCTAAATCCAATATCTGTGATTGTATACAGAATGTTTCCCTCAAAAATACCTTCATAACGATTTCTTTGGCATGAAAAGAGAGCTGTAAGCTTTAACTGAAGTAATAACATTTTTGAAATGAAAGATGCCACTCGGTTCGTCATTTTATACAAACATATTCTTGTTATATCAAATTCAAACTATAAAAATATGGAAAGTTAGTAGTGCAAGTTTTCCTTTACCTTTCCTTAAACATACTTCTGTCTGGAGGTCATCACTACATCAGTGAATGTTTCCTTCTAGAACCTTCTTTATGCGTTAGTTTTCTTTGGTTTGATAATACTGTACTACAGAGAGTTGTAGGCTGCTCTCTCTGTGCCTAGAATACTAGAATACAGAAAAATAAAATAAGATAAACTATTTAGTTGGGCTAGTAAAAATCTGAAGACAAGGAAGAGTTTCCAAAGCCCAAAAATAATTGAAGCCTTAACATTTTATTACATAGCTTTATCAGTATCAGCTTAATGGTACAAATATTTTGTACATTTGTGATCACTTACCACAAATACCACATAAATGAACAAACATATGTAATGTGGTCTTAGAATTTACATTCTATATGAAGACAATGTGTAATGTCTTCAAAATTATGAATAAATAGTTTTTGAAATAATGAAAAAATTCTAAGGCTTTTGAGAGACTATTGTGTCAGTCAATTGACCATTTAAATTTTCCAGGTGATGTCAGAATTAAAATTTGTGAAAGACTGCCCTCTAATGGATAAATAAGTATTTGATATGTTCTACAAAAAGAAAAACGGTGTTTGAAAGACACACAAATCAAATTGCTATCCTAATGCTATCTTATAGTGTTGTTTATGTTAGCATACATTTAAAATAAAGCAGAGATTTTTTTGGAGTCCATACCATAGCCTAACTGTTTATATTAAAGGTCATTCAGGGTCAATTTTTGCACAGCAAAATTGATATCCCTTTAATATGAATCTTGTATTTGTCTTCATGGGAATCATTGTAAAACTTGGCAAAATCACCAGACAGCCTATACAATTATTGACAGTCCTGCAGAGATGGTGTTATTTCAAACACTGCCAATTATTTCTCACAGCTGAGAGTGAAAGTGGCAAATAATCCAATTACTTAAAGAAATAATTCAATACTATATGTTCTCTGCACCTAAAATACTTTTTAATGATCATCCTACTAGGGTCTTCTTCATAGTTATGCAATGCAATTTTGTTCTTATCCCCATTGTTGTTGAACCCACTGTCATAATACCTTACAAGCACATTACTAGTAAAGAGAGGAACAAATAGATATAAATGAGGTTGTAGTATGGGGATGGCAGAGTGAGACAAATGTTTAGACTTCAACGTTTCGCACATTATGTAATATGTAAAATGACCCCTAGCTTAAAAAGAGGCTTTCTACTCCCACTGTCCCTTACCCTTAACTTATAAATGAAACTATTTGTTCCTTGGTAAATTGAGATAAGTTCAATCCACCTTTGTGATGTTCTGTTTCAAAAGTCACTTAACCTCCCTTCCTTTGTTCTTTATCTTTACAAGTGGGACAATGATGTTTGTCCTCTACTTTACCTGAAATATTGTGATAAAAAGAGATACTCTGTTTGCTTTTGACCACTAAACTCTGGCCATGAGTTCCTTGAGAACGGGGGCTGAGGCATCTCATCATTCTATCCCTGTTTTAGTGCAGTGCTTAGAATGTTATAGACCATCTAAATATTTAGCGAGTTAATGAACACCCACCTTAGTATCTCTATTGGTTTTCTAAGGCTGCCTTAGTAAAGTACAGAGGTGAGGTCGAGCAAGATGGCAGAATATAAAGCTCCTTTGATGGCCATCCCCACAACTATCGACACAGAAAAAGCATCTTCCTAATAACCGAAAATCAGGCGAGCACTCCTAGTACCTCGTTCTAACTTCATATCACTGAAAGACACTCTGCAGATAGAAAAAACAGTCCTGAATTGGTGATGCCACCGCTCCCCAACCCTGCCAGCAGCTGTATGGTGCAGAGAGCATCTCTGGGTGCTGGGAGAGGGAGAACACAGCAATGGTGAGGCACTGAACTCAGTGTTGTTCTGTTAGAGTAGAAAGAAAAATCAGACCAAACTCAGGTGACGCCCACCCACAGAGGGTTAATTCACAGTAGCCCTAGCCAAAAGGGAATCATGGATCCCAGTGGTCTCAACTTGAGTGCCTGCAAACCTTGCCACCAAGAGCTATAGCACACTGTGTCTCCAACTAAACTTGAAAGGCTAGGCCATAAGGACTGCAACTCTCAGGCAAGTCCTAGTACTGAACTAGGCCCAGAGACAGTGAACTGGGGGTGCATGCGATATACTGTGACACCAGCTGGGGCAGTCAAGGGAGTGTTGGCGTCATTCCTCTTTTAATCCCAGGCTGCATAGCTTGTGGCTCCAAAAGAGACCCCTTCCTTTCACTTCAGGAGAGGAGTGGGAAGAGCTGGGAGGACTTTTTCTTACATCTAGCATACCAGCTCAGCTATAGCAGGATAGGGCATCAATCAGAGTTGTGAGGCCCACATTCCAGACCCAGCTCCCAGGTGACATTTCTAGACACACTCTGGGTCAGAAGGGAGCTTGCTGCCTTGAAGGAAAGGGCCCTGTCCTGGGAGTATTCATCACCTGCTAACTGCATCTTGTGGTTTGAGTGCCAGCTCAGCAGCAGCACAATAGAACACAAGGTAGACTTCTAAGTTTTTTGACTCTAGTCCCTGACTCCCAGACAGCACCCATCCAGGGCCTGGAGGACCTCTCCATCCTGAAGGGAAGGACACAAACCTGGCTGGCTTTGCCACCTGCTGATTGTAGAGCCCCAGAGCCTTGAGTAAACATAGGCAGTAGTCAGGGAGAGGTTACAGCAGGCCTTGGGTGAGACTGAGTGCTGTGCTGGCTTCAGGTTTGACCCAGCTCAGTCATAGTAATGGTGGTCACAGGGGTGCTTGTGTCACTCCACCCCCAGCTTTAGGTGGCTTAGGACAGAGAAAAAGTCTCTGTATGTTTGGGAGAAAGTAAAAAAAGAGAACAAGAGTTTGTGCCTGATAATCCAGATCATCAAGGTGGTACCTCTATGAGTCTGCAAGAATCACAGTGTTAGTGGGCTTGGGTGCCCCCCAAAGTAGATAAAGCTTAGATTATAATACTCAAGTCCTTCTGAATATCTAGAAAGTCTCCCTAAGACGGACAGCTATAAATCAGCCCTGACAGTGAAGAGTACAATAAATGCCTAACTCTCCTATGCCCAGACACTGAAGAACATCTACTATCATCAAAGCCATCCAGGAAAACATGGCCTCACCAAATGAACTAAATAATGCACTAAGGACCAATCCTGGAGAAACAGAATTATGTGACATTTAAGTCAGATAATTCAAAACAGCTCTTTTGAGGAAACTCAAAGAAATTCAAGATAACCTAGAGAAGGAATTCAGAACTCTATCAGATAAGTTTAACAAGGACATTAAAATAATTATAAAGAATTAAAAATTCTGGAGCTGAAAAATGTAATTGGCATACTGAAGAATGCATCAGAGTTCTTTATAGCAGAATTGATCAAGTAGAAGAAAGAATTAGTGAACTTGAAGACAAGCTATTTGAAAATACACAGCCAGAGGAGATGGAAGAAAAAAAGAATAAAAAACAAAACAAAGCACACCTACAGGATCTGGAAAATAGGCTCAAAAGGGCAAATCTAAGAGTTACTGGCCTCAAAAAGGAGGCAGAGAAAGAGTTAGGGGTAGAAAAATTATTCAAAGGGATAATAATAGAGGGCTTCTAAAATCTAAAGAAAGATATCAATATCCAAGCACAAGAAAGTTGTAGAAGACCAAGTGGATGTAACCCAAAAAGACTACCTCAAGGCATTTAATAATCAAACTCCCAAAGGTCAAGGATAAAGAAAAAAATCCTAAAAGTAGGAAGAGAAAAGAAACAAATAATGTATAATGGAGAGTGAAAGCATCTGGCAGGAGACTTTTTAGTGAAAACCTTACAGGCCAGGAACAGAGTGATATGGCATACTTAATGCTGAAAAAAAAAAATAACTTTTACCCTAGAATGGTAGAACTGGTAAAAAATTCTTAAAATATGAAGTCTTATCCTTGATTAAAACTTTCCCAGACAAACAAAAGCTGAGAGATTTCATCAATGCCAGGCCTGTCCTACAAGAAATGTTAAGGATATTACTTCAATCAGAAAGAAAAGAATATTAATGAGCAATAAATAATCACTTGAAGGTGCGAAACTCACTGGTAAATAGTAAATACACAGAAAAACAGAGAATATTATAACACTGTAACTTTAGTGTGTAAACTACTCTTATCCTAAGTAGAAAGACTAATGATGAACCAATCAAAAATAGCAACTACAACAATTTTTTAAGACATAGCCAGTACAATAAGATATCAATAGAAACAACAAAAAGTTAAAAAGCACGGGACAAAGTTAAGGCATAGAGTTCTTATTAGTTTTCTTTTTGCTCATTTGTTTGTTTATCCCAACAGTGTTAAGTTGCTATCAGGTTAAAATAATGGATTATAAGATACTATTTGCAAGCCTCATGGTGACCTCAAACAAAAAAACATAAAACAAATACACAAAAAGTAAAAAGCAATTAATGAAATCATATCACCAGCAGAAATCACCTTCACTAGAGTAAGACAGGAAGGAAAGAAACATGGAAGAGAAGATGATAAGACAACCAGAAAACAAATAACAAAATGGCAGGAATAAGTTCTTACTCATCAATAATAACATTGAATATAAATGGACTAAACTCTCCAATCAAATGACATAGACTGGTTGAATGGATGAAAAACCAAGACCCATTGATCTGCTGCCTATAAGAAGCAGACTTCACCTATAAAGACACTAATAGACTGAAAATAAAGGGACATAAAAAGATATTCCATGCCAATGAAGCCAAAAAAGAGCAGGAGTCACTATACTTATATCAGACAAAATGTATTTCAATACGACAACCATGAGAAGGGACAAAGAAGGTCTCTATATAATGATTAAGGGGTCAATTCAGCAAGAGGATATAATAATTTTAAATAAATATATTTATATATATGCACTCAACATGGGAACATCCAGATATATAAAGGAAATATTATTAGAGGGAGATTCCAGTATCCCCATAAGATAGATGTTGGAGACTTCAGCACCCCATTTTGAACCTTGGACAGATCTTTCAGACAGAAAATCAACAAAGAAACATCAGATTTAATCTGCACTATAGACCAAAAGGATCTAATAGATATTTACAGAAAATTTCATCCAAGACCTGCAGAATATACATTATTCTCTTCAGCACATGGATCATTCTCAAGGATGGACCATATGTTAGGTCACAAAACAAGTCTTAAGACATTCAAAACATTGAAATAATATCCAACATTATCTCTGACCACAACAGAGTAAAATTAGAAATTAATAACAAGAGAAATTTTGGACACTTTACGAAGTTATGGAAATTAAACAATATGTTCCTGAATGACCAGTGGGTCAATGAAGAAATTAACAAGGAAATAGAAAGTTTCTTTAAGCAAGTGATAATGGAAACACAACATACCAAAATCTATGGGATACAGCCAAAGAAGTACTAAGGGCAGTTTATAGCTATAAGTGCCTACATCAAAAAAGAGAAAAAACTTGAAATGAACAACCTAATGATGCATCTTAAAGAACAAGAAAAGAAAGAACAAACCAACCAAATTAGGATAATAACTGAAATAATAAAGATCAGAGCAGAAATAATTGAAATTGAAATAAAAAAAAACAAAAACAAAAGATCAATGAAACAAAAAGTTGGTTTTTTGAAAAGACAAACAAAATTGACAAACCTTTAGCCAGACTAAGAAAAAAATGACAGAAGATCCAAATAAATGAAATCAGAAATAAAAAAAGAGACATTACAAGTGATACTGTGGAAATTCAAATGATCATTAGCGGCTACTATGAGCAACTATATGCCAATAAATCAGAAAATCCAGAATAAATGGACAAATTCCTAGATCCATACAACCTACCAAGATTGAATCAGGAAGAAATCCAAAACCTGAACAGACCAATAACAAGTAACAAGATCAAAGCCATAATGAAAAGTCTCCTTAGTAAAAAAAATCCCTGGACCTGATGGCTTCATGGCTGAATTTTACCGAAAATTTAAAGAAGAATTAATACCAATTCTACTCAAACTATTCCAAAAAACAAAGGAGGAGGGAATACTTCCAAACTCATTCTACAAGGCCAGTATTACTGTAATACCAAAACCAGACAAAGACATATCAAAAATAGAAAACTACAGGCCAGTATCACTGATAATTATTGATGCAAAAATCCTCAACAAAGTACTAGCAAAACAAATTCAACAATACATTAGAAAGATCATTCATCATGCCCAAGTGGAATTTATCCCTGGAATGCAAGAATGGTTCAACATATGCACATCAATGAATGTAATACATTATGTCAACAAAATGAAAAGTAAAAACAATATTATCACTTCAATTGGTGCTGAAAAATCATTTGATAAAATTCACCATCCTTCATGATAAAAATCCTCAAAAAAACTGGGTATAGAAGAAACATACCTCAATATAATAAAAGCCATATATGACCCATCCACAGCTAGTATCATACTGAATGGGGACAAACTGAAAGCCTTTCCTCTAAGATCTGGAACACAACAAGGATGGCCCACTGTCACCACTATTATTCAACACGGTACTGCAAATCCTACCTAGAGCAATCAGACAAGAGAAAGACATAAAGGGCATCCAAATTGGAAATAACAAAGTCAAATTATCCTTGTTTGCAGATGATATGATCTCATATTTGGAAAAAAAGACTCCACAGGAAAACTATTAGAACTGATAAACAAATCAGTAAATTTGCAGGGTACAAAATCAACATAAAAATTCAGTAGCATTTTTATAAGCCAACAGTGAACAATGTGAAAAATAAATAAAAAATAGTCATACATAAAATAAAATATCTATGAATGAAATTAATCTAGGAAGTGAAAGATCTCTACAATGGAAATGATAGAACACTGATGGAAGAAATTGAATAGGACATGCAAAAAATAGAAAAATATTCCATGTTTATGGATTGGAAGAATTGATATTGTTAAAATGTCCATACTACCCAAAGCACTGTACAAATTCAATTCAATCCCTATCAAAATACCAATGATGTTCTTCACACAAATAGCAAAAAAGTTTATATGGAACCACAAAAGACTCAGAGTAGCCAAAGCTATTCCCAGCAAAAAAGAACAAAACTAGAGGAATCATATTGCCTGACTTCAAATTATACTACAGAGCTATAGTAAACAAAACAGCATGATACTGGCATAAAAAAAGACACATAGACCAATGGAACAGAATAGAGAACCCAGAAACGAATCCACACACCTACAATGAACTCATTTTTGACAAAGGTGCCAAGAACATACACTGGGGAAAACACAGTGTCTTCAATAAATGGTGCTGAGAAAAGTGGATATCCATATGCAGAATAATGAAACTAGACCCCTATCTTTCGCCATAGACAAAAATCAAATCAAAATGGATTAAAGACTTAAATCTAAGACCTCAAACTATAAAGCAACTAAAAGAAAACATTGGGGAAAAATCTCCAGGACATTAGTCTGAGGAAAGATTTTCTTGAGCATTAACCCACAAGCACAGGCAACCAAAGCAAAAATGGACAAATGGGATTACACCAAGTTAAAAATCTTCTGCACAGCAAAGGAAACAATGAACAAAGTAAAGAGACAACCCAGAGAATGGGAGAAAATATTTACAAACTACCCGTCTGACAAGGGATTAATAACCAGTATATATAACTAACTCAAACAACTCTATAGGAAAAAGTCTAATAATCCAATCAAAAAAATGGTCAAAAGATTTGAATAGCCATTTCTCAAAAAAAAAAAAGACATACATATGGCAAACAGGCATGTAAAAAAGTTCTCAGCATCAATGATCGTCAGAGAAAGGCTATCAAAAGTACAATGAGATATCATCTCACCCCAGTTAAAATGGCTTATATCCAAAAGACAGGCAAAAACTCATGCTGGCAAGGATGTGGAGAAAAGGGAACCCTTAAACACAGTTGGTAGGAATGTAAATTAGTGCAACCACTATGGAAAACAGTTTGGAGGCTCCTCAAAAAACTAAAAGTCGAGCTATCATATGATCCACCAATCCCACGGCTAGGTATATACCCAAAAGAAAGGAAATCAGTATATCTAAGAGATATCTGAACTCCTATGCTTGTTGCAGCACTGTTTGCAATAGTTAAGATTTGGAAGCAACCCAAGTGTCCATCAACAGATGAGTGGATAAAAAAAGTTGGTACTTAACATACCATGGAGTACTATTCAGGCATAAAAAAAGAATGAGATCCAGTCATTTGCAACAACATGGATGGAACTAGAGATCATTATGTTAAGTGAAATAAGTCAGGCACAGAAAGACAAACAGTACATGTTCTCACTTATTTGTGGGATCTAAAAATCAAAACGATGGATCATGGACATGGAGAGTAGAAGCATGGTCACCAGAGGCTGGGAAGGATAGTGGAGGGTTGGAGGGAGGGAGGTGGAGATGGTTAATTGGTACAAAAAAAAAATAGAAAAAATGAATAAGACCTACTACTTGATAACACAATTGGGTGACTCTAGTCAATAATAACTTAATTGTATATTTAAAAATAACTTACAGAGTGTAACTGGATTGTTTGTAACTCAAAGGATAAATGCTTGAGGGGATGGATACCCCATTCTCCATGATGCGCTTACTTCACATTGCATGCTTGTATCAAAACATCTCATGTGCCCCATAAATATACACACCTACTATGTACCCACAAAAATTGTAAAAATTAAAACATAAAATTTTTTTAAAAGTACAGAAAACTAGGTAGCTTCAACAACAGAAAATCATTGTCTTACAGTTCTGAAGGCTTAGAAGTTCGAAATCAAGGTGTCAGTAGTGTTGGTTCCTTACGGAGACTGTGTAAAAAAGATCTGTTCCAGATCTCTCTTATTAACTTGTAGATGGCCATCTTCTTCCTGTGCTCTTCACATCATCTTTCTTCTGTACATGTCTGTTTCTGTGTCTAAATTTCCCCTTTTGATTAGGATACCAATCATGTTGGATTAGAAGCCCACCCTACTCCAGTATAATATCACTTTAACTTAACTGATTATGTGTACAATTACCCTATTTCCAAATGAGGTAACATTCAGAGGTACTGGGGGTTACGACTTCAACATATGAGGTTTTAGGGAACACAATTCAACCCATAATAGTATCCATTTTAAGAACAAATTAACAATCAGCAAGAAACCTAGGCTCTAAATAGGACCTGGTTCGTAATATAATGCTACATATTTTTGGTAAGATCTAAATTCCCCAAAGAAAGACACTTAACCCTATAAATATATGTTCATGGTGATCTTCCTTTCTCTTTAATTCTTGTCACTATTCCTTTCTCTCTACTCTGTTCTCTTTAAATAGACTACCCTCCAGCAAATATCAGGGATGTTACATATGCGGGCTAGACCAAAACTCAGGTTTCTCTAGCATTGTTTTGTCTGGCCCAATAAATTTATTTTTCTTGCTCTGCTATAGACCACATACAAGGTCCTTTAATAATACCAAACAATAGCTTGATAGAAGTACATATACTTATTTTTTTTAAAAATGTACAAATAAAACAATTGTATGTGAAAGTTCTCATCTGCTTTCCCCACCCCAATTGATCAAACCCTAAGTTGACAGTCTCTAAAAACTGAAGCAGAAGGAAAGAATGCAACATTTCTCTTGCTTTGGATCACATCTACCTCTTTGTTCAGGATGTATACTTTGACTTGAACCAGTCATTATGTATTTTTGTTCCCAAACTTGATTATATATTTCAGATGTGAAATTGTTCACAGATGGCTCAGTGATGGTCTGTTGTTACTTATCTAGGAAAAAATATTTTGCATCTTTGCATGAATATCTAACAAGAAAAGAAATTATGTGTATACTAGGAAAGATTAATGGATCAGGGCAATGTAAATCTACTGAGGATATTCTGATAGCCTGGTCCAAAATATTTGATCAGTGAAACCATAATATTTCGATTTCTTTGCAGCCTGTTTTGTGCAACTTTCAAGTCAAGGTTATGAACATTTTCAAACTTTTTGCAAGACAGGATTCAACAGATTAACAATCAGCTTTGTAACTGTGTATCTCAATAGAGAGGTACATGAGTTCTTGTTGATCAAAATATAAATTTAACATACATAAACTGTTCAATCAAATGCTTGAGGTATAAGTGGAGAAGTTGTGTTAAGTCTAAGTGTTTAAAATTTTTTGTGTATATATATCCAAATTAGGAAAACTTTCTCCTTTCTCTTCAGGTGTTCAGCACTCTTCTCTGCTCTATTCATCAAATCTTACCCTTAGAGAAATATCTAAAACCCATTTATAAATATATATATATATATATATATATATATATATATATATATATATTCAAGTGTGTTTGATAACAGCTTGTAGTGTTACAACTTTCAAGGAGAATTGTAATTGTTATTATTATTATCATCGTTAGGTGTTTAACATATGGAGCTAAAACTGTGCAGTGGGATTTCAGGCATCTGTAATATATTTGAGGGCACAAATTTAAAAAAATAGAAGAGACGATTTTTCTGTATCATTGAAGACCTGTGTTAGTAAAATCCATCTTTACGACCTAAGGCAGACTTTCCAACTAACAATTTGTGAACCATTAGATTGTCATGAAATTGATTTAGTGGGCTGCAACTAGTAATTTCTTAAACAAAATAGGACAGAACACAGTGTAGAAGACTAGGGTAGAAAGCACCAGATCTTGTGTGTATATGTACATATTATCAAACCAAAAGCTTAATTTAAAATATTGCTATTAATACTGAGTCTCTATATAAAGTGTGTATTTTACTGGGTGTCGTTGTGGAAAACAGGTGAAAGGCACTGGTAGGTGGAAGATGCAGTTCTATTTAGTCAACACTATAAAAGACATTCATAAGAAATACCTTAGGATTCCATCTAAGGACTGGCAACTCTCCTGTCAATTTCAAAAGAAAATTTTCCATATTTCTAATATTATCATTCAACAAATATTTAGTGGGTGCTCACTAAGCCCAGTAGAGTTCCATACAAAAGACACAGTCAAATACAACAGTCTCTGTTCTTGAGAAATCCACATTCCTCTAGGGAGAGAGACCAAAGAAACAAGTACAACGCAGTGTGAAACTGAGAGTGCTGATCACAGAGGGCCCTAGGTGGCAGAGGAAGGGCTACTGACCCAGACCAAAGAGATTTCCTGAAGGTGGTGACCCCAGACCTTAGTCTTCATGGGCAAATAAGGCTAACCAGCTCTATCAGTCTGGGTCCAGTCAGGGAAATGGAACTCACTCTGTGTAGTTCAAGATGAGGGATTTATAACAGAGCTGCAAAGGTGCTGGAAGAGTTGATAGGGCACATAGCAAAAGGTGAAGAAATTCAGAGGTTAGCACCTCCAGGAAACCACTCAGACTCCGTAAGCTTGGAGAGATAAAAAGAAGAGATGATTTTACCTGTGAGGAGCAAGGGCATCTGGGGCTGACATGTGGGAACAGAGCTATAAAAGTGTGTGCCCAGATGGGAGCTGGAACCAGAGAGAACATGCAGTATTGCCTGGGAAGCTGCCTGTAGCACACATGAGGGGAAAATCCTCTGATTTCTGTCTTCTTTCTGCATACCAGTTTTTCATCCCCGCCTCCCAGTGCCCAAGTAAAGTAGTCTAAAGAGTATGTTTTGCATGGGTCAGCTCCCGGTGGTACTGAAGAGAGCCGGGAAAAGTTGGGGAATGGATGGGAGAGCAAATGGACAAATAAGAAGCAGACCATGCAGGGATATTGAGGGACAAGAGAAAAATACAAGTCTGGAGGATGTGTGAACTGCTCAATATGGTTGGATCGCAGGCAGACAATGGAAACTGGTCAAAGAGATTATTAGGCAGGTAACCCATTTCTAGACCATAGATAACCCTGTGATCATTCTAAGAAGTTTGCAATTTTTTGGTCAAGATCTGAGTCGTGGAAGGTTCTGGTGTGACTGTGTGTGTGTGTGTGTGTGTGTGTGTGTGTATACATGCAATGTTTTTGTTAAAATCAAATAAAAACACATACATGATTTTTTTTTGTAAGTCCAGAAGAGCTGAAAGTTGTTGAAAAGCACTGTGGTGCACACCATCCTTTCCTGCCCCATTTCTGCTTCTCAAAAGAATCCCTTTTACCTACCTCTGTTTCAGTTCTTTGAGTGGTTTCGTTAGCAAGTTTACTTGTGATGCTACTTCATGATGCTATTTCTTCTTGATTTTACAAATTTAGACATTTTATCTTGAGGACTCCTTTGCTACAGAAGATAAGGACTTAGTACACTTATGTTAAAACCCCCATTTCTCTCTTTTTCTTCTAATTTTTGGTAAGTACATTATTGTTTTTAACTATTCTGTTTTTCTTTAACCCTTTGGAACTTTAAATGATCATTCCTTTTGTCCAAGCCATGTTTAACAATATCTGTTGATAACTCCTCCTACATTGTGCAGTGGGGATGTGAATGTTCCTATATTCCCTTTCACTGCTCATTACCTGCTTCCATTTCCTGACTTTTGCCAGCCTTAAATTCACTTATTAGTCTGGAACATAATTACATATACATAAGCTGACTTCTGAGAGATGAAATATAACATATATTGTAAACTGGTGAAATCCTTCAAGTCTTTCTGACCCTAGAGTCCACTTTTTATACCACTATTCTCCATTCCATGGTGGAGTGTACATTAATCCTTGAGATTGAAGGCTATGTTGGAAACAGATGATGTGATTAATATCATCTAGAATAAAGTGGTCATTTAGGCAAAAGTATTTTAACTAGCATTGAAATAATAGGACTTGTTTTCCTATTCTAAAGTCAATTTAAGGGGGAAATTAGTTTATATATAAGTTCATATCTCAATGATAAAATAATCACAGAAAACTGATTTGTCTTTGGAAAAATAAACAGAATCCTTCTCAAAAGAGAAGGTAGAACTGTCAGTGTGATTATACCTTTCTCTATGCAGCTGATGAGGCCTTAGAAAGTTGCCTGCTAATCACATCCTTAATAAACAGAATTATATTGCAGGATAATTAATGGACCTCACAATTCAAAATAATTCCATAATGAATCTTTTTTATGGTACAGAATTATTTTATGGTACAAATAATCATCTTCAGTTTATTTTTAAGTCAATCTAAGTTTTCACATATTGAGTTTGCTTAATTCACGACACAGCTGTGTTTATGGAGAAAACTGAACTTTTGTAGATGAGTAACATTATCATCATTCATTTTCTCCAGACTATGAAGAATAGGCAAAGATGACAGCTATGATCCTTCAGGCTTGCCAAGAGCTTACCAGAGTGATCTTTTATAAACATGAGATGGATATTTTCCCTAAGACACACACACTTTCAGTTCCTTTAAAAAACTTTCCATGAAGCCTGAGCCAGGGAGGAAAGACAGATAAGACTGCTGTCCACCTCTATCTGCCCCCTGTCCTCCTTGCTTCCTTCACACATCCTCACCTCTAAGATTAAGAGAGAAGCTAATCAATATTTTTTAGAGCCCCTCAAATTAGAAGTAGCCACTTTCTGCAGCCTCTTCAGCAGTCCCAATATGGCTCTCGGTTGTTTCATGGGGTCATGGGTCTTAAAATAGAGTGAGTCCTGGTGGTATAGGTTTGACAAATTTGGCTCAGTAAACTCAGCAGATTTACCTATCTACTGAAGGTAGACCATAATATTAGGCAACTTAAGACTTCTGATGATGCCATAGAGAAAATACTTCTATAGGAAAAGTTTCCAGTAAAGCTATTTCTGGGAATCGATCTAACAGATGTGAATTTTTTTTTTTTTTTTTTTTGAGATGAAATTTTGCTCTTGTTGCCCAGGCTGGAGTGCAATAGCATGATCTCGGCTCACTGCAACCTCAGCCTCCAGGTTCAAGTGATTCTCCTGCCTCAGCCTCCCAAGTAGCTGGGATTACAGGCATGCGCCACCATGCCCAGCTAATTTTGTATTTTTAGTAGAGATGTGGTTTCTCCATGTTGGCCAGGCTGGTCTCGAACTCCTAACCTCAGGGGATCCACCCACCTCTGCCTCCCAAAGTGCTGGGATTACAGGCATGAGCCACCGTGCCCGGCTCAGATGTTAATTTTTAAAAAGAAGCGTAAAACCTTATTTTATTTTTATAACACGATAAAAATTAAAGAATCAAAGTAGCTAGCAGTAAGAGAAGGAAAGATGATGTAACTCATGAAATACCAGGCAGCCAGAATAAGGATAATTATGAAGACTATGGAGCGACCAGGAAAATGATTCTGATAAACACATGTGCTCTAATTACAGTGATACAAGGAGACAAACATCTATGGGTGACTATTGGAGATGAATACACATGTTTTGTTTGGGAGAACCAATTGCAAGTAACATTTGCCTAACTTCCAAGTATTGCTAATATTGTTGTATGATCTTTATGACAAAAGAGGAGAAACACGTTAGGAGGTTATTAAAATCTTTTTTTTTTTTAGCTTTTATTTTAAGTTCAGGAGTACATGTTCAGGTTTGTTATATAGGTAAACTTGTGTCATGGGGTTTGTTATACAGATTATTTCTTCACTCAGGTATTAAGCCTAGTACTCATTAATTATCTTTCCTGATCCTCTCCCTCCTCCCACCCTCCACCCTCCAATAGGGCCCAGTGTGTGTTGTTCCCTTCTATATGTCCATGTGTTCTCATGACTTAGCTCCCACTTATAAGTGAGAACATGCAGTATCTGGTTTTCTGTTCCTTCATTAGTTGGTTAAGGATAATGGCCTCTAGCTCCATCCATGTCCCTGCAAAGGACATGATCTCATTCTTTTTTTATGGCTGCATAGTATTTCATAGTATATGTGTACCACATTTTCTTTATCCAGTTTAGCGTTGATAGGCATTTAGGTTGATCCCATATCTTTGTTATTGTAAATAGTGCTGCAATGAACATATGGATGCATGTGTCTTTATGACAGAACAATTTTATTCATTTGGGTATATACCCAGTAATGGGATTGCTAGGTTGAATGGTGGTTTTATTTTTAGATCTTTGAGGAATCACCACAGTGTTTTCCATAATAGCTGAACTAATTTACACTCCCATCAACAGTGTATAAGCATTTCTTTTTCTCCACAATCTCACCTGCATCTCTTATTTTTTGACATTTTAATAATAGCCATTCTGGCTTGTGTGAGAGAGTAACTCATTGTGGTTTTAATTTGCATTTCTTTAATTTGCATTGAAAATCCTAGGTGTAAGAAAGAGAGAGGTGCCCCTCCTATCTGGGGCTCAATGATATTGTGCTTTTTTTCATATGGTTTTTGGCCGCAAGTATGTCTTTTGACAAGTGCCTGTTAAAATGTCCTTTGCTCACATTTTGATAAGGTTGTTTTCCTCTTGTAAATGTAGGTTCCTTTGGATTCTGGGTATTAAACCTTTGAAAGATGCATAGTTTGCAAATATTTTCTCCCATTCTGTAGGTTGTCTGTTTACTCTGTTGATAGTTTCTTTTGCTGTGTAAAAGATCTTTTGTTTAATTAGGTCCCATTTGTCAATTTTTGCTTTTGTTGAAATTGCTTTTGGCATTTTTGTCATGAAATCTTTGCCCATTCCTGTGTCCAGAATGCCATTTCTTAGATTATCTTCAAGGGTTTTTATAGTTTCAGGTTTTACATTTAATTAAGTCTTTAATCCATCTTGAGTTAATTTTTGTATATGGTGTAAGGTAGGGGTACAGTTTCAATCTTCTGCATAAGGCTAGCCAGTTATCCCAGTAGCATTTATTGAGTAGGGAGTCCTTTCTCCATAGCTTGTTTTTGTCAACTTTGTGGAAGATTAATTTTTGTGGAAGATCAATTAGTTGTTGGTGTGTGGCCTTATTTCAAGTCTCTTTATTGTGTTCTATTGGTCTCTGTGTCTGTTTTTGTACCAGAACTGTATTAGTCCATTTTCATGCTGCTGATAAAGACATACCTGACACTGGGCAATTTACAAAAGAAAGAGGTCTGTTGTACTCACAGTTCCATTTGGCTGGGGAGTTCTCACAATCATGGCAGAAGGTGAAAGGCATATCTCACATGGCGGAAGACAAGAGAAGAGAACTTGTTCAGGGAAACTCCCGTTTTTAAAACCATCAGATCGTGTGAGACTCATTCACTATCATGAGAACAGCACAAGAAAGACCCATCCCCATAATTCAGTCACCTCCCACTGGGTTCCTCCCATGACATGTGAGAATTGTGAGAGTTATTCAAGATGAGATTTGGCTGGGGACACAGCCAAACCATATCAAGTACCATGCTGTTTTGGTTACTGTAGCCTTGTAGTATAGTTTGGTGTTGGGTAGCATGTTGCCTTCAGCTTTATTCTTTTTGCTTAGGATTGCTCTTTTTTTAATTCCATATGAATTTTACAATAGTTTTTTCTAGTTCTCTGAAGAATGTCTTTGGTAGTTTAGTAGGAATAGCACTGAATCTATAAATTGCTTTGGGCAGTATGGCCATTTTGATAATATTGATTCTTCCTATCCATGAGCATGGAATGTTTTCCCATTTCTTTGTATCATCTCTGATTTCTTTGAGTAGTGTTTTGTAGTTCTTCTTGTAGAGATTTCTCACCTCCCTGGTTAGTTGTATTCCTAGGTATTTTATTCTTTGTGTGGCAATTGTAAATGGGATTACATTCCTGATTTGGTTCTCAGCTTGACTTTTCTTGGTGTGTAGGAATGCTAGTGAAAATAGTTTGTTTTTTTCTTACAGGAAAAAAGTAAATAAAAAGAAAAGGAATCCTGAGAAGTAGAGGTATCTAAAATTACTTTAACTCGTTAACATCCAACTCTTGCTTGAGATTTCAAATATGTTTGGACAAGTAAAGAGTTTTCTCATTGATGAATTCTCGCTTAACAACCTTATAGAAATCTTTGGGAGAAAACTGGAAGGAAGACCTTAGGAAACTGAGAACAGTCAGTCAGATAAATGAATGATCCTAGAATGTCAGGAAGAAGCAGGGGAGAATGAAAGAGAAAAGGAGAGCCAGGAATTACTACTTATGAAGTACCTACTATTTGCTAGATTCCTTTAGCACACACATGAAATATTTAGTACCAGTTACAAAGGAGGTGCTCAATGCATAACTATTTTATTAGTTGTATTATTTCTGCTTCTATTAGCACTCTATGAATTAGATATTTGTAAACTCTATAATCCGTTTCACAAATTAAGGCTATGGAAGCATTCACATCTCCTTACTTTTCTTTTCTTATTTTTTTTTTTTGAGACGGAATCTTGCTCTTTCACCCAGGCCAGAGTGCAGTGGCACTATCTCGGCTCACTGCAAGCTCCACATCCTGGGTTCACGCCATTCTCCTGCCTCAGCTTCCCGAATAGCTGGGACTACAGGCGCCTGCCACCGTGCCCAGCCAATTTTTTGTATTTTTAGTAGAGACGGGGTTTCACCGTGTTAGCCAGGATAGTCTCAATCTCCTGACCTCGTGATCCGCCCGCCTCGGCCTCCCAAAGTGCTGGGACTACAGGCGTGAGCCACTGCGCCCGGCCTCTCCTTACTTTTCTTATGTGCCTTATTATTAAGACCAGTATCTCCCTTGAAATCCTCCTCTTCTCTTGAATTGCCCTTTACCACAGGGGCAAGGAGGGACAGTGAGACTGGCTTTCCCAGAATGGCATTGTTTCTATGTAGAGCAGCATTTTGTTTTGTCTTGTTTTGTTTTCTGGGAATGAGTGAAAATTATGAATGCAGGTCTCTCTAAAAACACATATATTCATATAGAAGAAAAATAGTTTGCATCTTTTCAAGAAGTCTACTTTGGCCTTCAACCTAGAAACACCTGATCTGGGGATAGTGAGAGCAATTATACATCTGGTACCCAGTGGCAGTGGGCTCCAATGATGTAGATGACAACTTCACTCACAATGTAAGACTTCCCATTTTTTCTGCCTCTCTCTCCTCCGAGGATGGACCCCAAATAGGTCAGAAAACAGAGCAAGCATGTTGAGGGATGAGAAATCCTAGATGGAAGAAAGAGAGAGGTGCCACTCCTATCTGGGGCAGAGGAGAGGATTTGATCACAGATCAAGCACAGTTTTGATAACTTTGTTTGGGACTATATATCCTAATGTCATAATTGAAACCTGTTTGGGACTTAAAGTGACCAAACCATTTTTAAAAAATGGAGTCCTTTCAGAAAAAGAGTTATAAGCCAGGGAATTATTGCTCCACTAAATAAGTTTTAAAGGACAACAGAAGACAATAATACATCTGCATTTTAGCATACATTATTTTGCACACTCATAATAAACCAATGAGATAGGCACCATACTGTCTCTAATTTATGAATCAGCAAACTGAATCACAGTGGAGTGAAACCACATGCCTGAGGTCACATAGCTCATAAGTCTTATTTTATACCTAAGCAGTTTGAATTCAGAGCTGGTTTCCTTAACCTCAAGTATCTTAATAACTTGGATTAATTTTCATTCCTGAGAAATCTGCCTCCCTTTTGGAAAGCTGATTGGTACATCACTGAGGCATATTCCACATAGAAGACAGAGTGGACTGAATGAGAATACCCAGAGAATGACTGCCTAGACATTTTTTTATGAGATCATTATCCCAGTTAGGCTCTTGGGCCCCACTGTGTCTCCACAGAAAAACACATTAGATCCAAATGGAATGATTGTATTTTGGCCATTGTCTATTTAGGACAAGCAATGTCCTATAAAACATTATATGGCTTCCCGGAATGTTGGCAGAAACTTAGCTAAACTGATAATGCTATACCTAGAAATGTATAGCTAGTTTGAATATTTGACTTATTTAGATAGAAATATCTTGATAAAAATTTTATTCCTTGAAAGCCAAGCTGTATAAACATTCTGAAAAATTTAGGCCATTCTGAGACATTTGAGTCTATTTGTTGACTTTGAAGTACTGGATTTCATATACCATATATTATGTGCTTACGTACATGTGCAAAACCCAAGCAATTTTCTTTAGACTCTCAGGATAATTATCTCCTATTTTTCTCTGGCATCAACCAAAATTCCTAAACAGTAGGCAAAACCTCATTCGATGTCCTGTTGTGTTTTTCCTTGTTCAAATTCCTGGCTAGGCTGTGAGCCCTATGAGAGTAAGGACCCAGTCGCTCTTGTTCCTGTCTGCATCATGAACGTTTAGGGGAGTAGCTTGCACAGGGTAGGGGCTCAGCAAATATTTTTGAATGAATAAACAAAGAAACTAGAATAAAGGTTACTGTGCTGTGATGGTTAATTTTATGTGTCAACTTGTCTAGGTTACAGTGCCCAGATGTGTGGTTAAACATCAGTCTAGATGTTGCTGTGAAGACATTTTTTAAGATGAAATTAACATTTAGATTAGTAGACAGAGTAAAGCTGTTTACCTGCTATAATGTGGGTGGGCCTCATCCAGTCTAATGAAGGCCTTAAGAGAAAAGCCTGAAGTGCCCCCTAGAAAGAAGGAATTCTGCCTTCAGACTGCTTGTGGACCCAGTTTGCAACAACAACTCTTCTGTGGGTCTCCAGTCTGCTATCATGCTCTGCAAATTTGAACTTGCCAGCTCCCAAAATTACGTGAGTCAATTCCTTAAAATTATCTATCTATCTATCATCTATCTATCTATCTATCTATCTATCTATCTATCTATCTATCTATGTATCTATCTATCATCTATCCATCCATCCATCCATGCACATGCACAGATGTATACACAATTAGTTCTTTCTCTGGGGACTGTAATACTTATGAATTTTATTCTTATTAATTTCTAGGATAAAATAAAATATTAAAAGGTCTACCTAATGTCATTCAAAAAGATGGCTTTTAACTTTTCAGTAGATATGGCTGCAGAGCTTCCAGTTCAGCTGGGGTTGTTCATATGGAATCAGAATTCAGGCTATCTGTTCATCATGTTCTTATTTTTTTGCCTAGACTGTAAATACTAGCTTTCTGAGTTGTGAAAGGAAGGGTTAAATGAGCATTTTTACCTCTTGTGAGCTTCTTCTAGCAGCCAAACCACCAACTTGTAGTTCCAGATTACAGATCCAATCTGTTGCATATGAATGATAACTTTGGCTGCATTGCTCTGTTCTCAAGCCAATATTTCAATCATTTTATTCTCTAATCCAGTTTGTATGGCTATACCTGGCTAATTCACCTTCTAATTTCCATATCAGCAGCCAATTATGTGGATTGTTCCACTATAGCCAAAAGATTTGAGTCAGTTTATAGCATTAAAGTAAGTGAAACCAAATCAACTCATAATCAAGGTTTATTGATTAAATTTCAGCATTTGAAAAACTGTGTGGTTTTTTTCTTTTTTCTTTTTGGACACAGAACCCCCTTTACAGATAGAAACAAGGCAATGACCAAATACAGAATAGAGTGTGGGTTAATAACTTTTTTTAAAAAAGCTAAATTGTCTAAGAAATGTTTCTAAATTGAGTGCTTAAAATAGAAAATAATTCTTCAACTCAATGGAAGAATTGAAAATGTTGCCAAATCCTTGTCATTTTCACCAACTGAGAACCAGGAGATTAAATTAAGAAGACCATACAAATGATGAGGCTTCATGGATATTAAAAACAGCCTTGAGAGAAATGACCATAAAACATAATTTTGAACTCATATTGGATGGGGGACGCTGGACAGGTTATAGAGATGTGGTGTATGGCACAGCATGCATTTGGGCGTGAGTTTGTTGGGATTGAATGGTGATGAGTAAACCATAGGAACAATGAGATGGAAGGGAAGATTTAGAGAGTAGGGGATGACAGCTTAGAGCATTATCAACAAGAGGCTGGAAAGTAATTCAGATGTCAGAGATATTGCATATCTCCATTTGCTGGTAATCTAATTGGCTATACCGTACATGCACATTCGTTAGAACTTTGTATTTAATATTTCTAATTGCTCCATCTGACAACATATTATCTAAAACAGCAACGTGGAGCTTCCCCTCCAAATTCACCTGCTATACTCAAATAAGCCAGTTATCAAGGTGTTGCTAGTCGTACATGTCCCCTTACTTGAAAATTAACCTATGTATTTTGGTTAGTATTTTATGTGGCATCTCTTCTAGATTCTCTGTTGTAAATAGGATGCTCTTTCTCGCTGACAAATCCTGATAAGTTTTCTTCTTCCCAAATAATTTCATGGTGTACATAAAAGTTTCTATATTTCACATGGTTTTGGGAGTTTGCCCTTTATACCAGCTCAGCATAACTAGTCAACGAGTAACGCTCACAGCCTAAGATGCTCCAGAGGTGTCACCAGGGCATCTGCAAAGAGAAATGAGGTTGTTTGGGTCTCTACCTTTTGTTTCAACCAGAGAGCTTGGTTTTTAAGCTTGTTACACTTTGATGACTAATTTTAGAGTTTGTTTCAAGAAGGCTTCCACTGCTCACAAGAAAAAAACCGGAAAACTGATGTTCTAGGCTATTTTCTTTTTCTGTTCTGAGCTGCACCCTTAACATAGGGAATAATATAAAGTTCTGCATACAAATTCAGGGGAACAATTTCATTTTCAAAGAGGAAACATAGCCAATTTACAATTTTATTTGTGTAATACTTGCACATTTTATAAGTCTGTTTCATGACACTGAATATGAATACTCAATAAATAAGGGTTTTCTCAGTTAAATTTGTATCTTCAAAGCTGGGTGAAGGTATGTTCCTTTCTGCTTCATGATCTGTCTGTCAATTGTTTGAAGAATTGGTATTTTTATATAAATCATTTCTCTCCGTGCTCTTGCAATGTTATATTGCAAATGAGTGTCTTGTGACGAGGCAGTGTATGAGTGAAGGAAAAAGAGCTCATTGAGATCTGATGTGTAATATAACCCTTATATTTTTTATGATTCTCTCAAAAGTAACACCTGTGGTAGGCAGAATAATCCCCCCCTGTCTGAATAATGGTAGGCAGAATAACAGCCCCTCAGAGATGTATACATTTTAATCCTTGGAGTCTGTGAATATGCTACCTTACTTGGCAAAGGGACTCTGCAACGTGATTAAGAATCTTCAGGTGGAGCAATTATCCTGTTATCCTAAATCATCTGAGTGAGCCCAGTGTAATTACAAAGGTCTTTATAAGGGGAAGCTGGAAGATTAGAGTGAAAGGAAGATTTGTAAGTGATATGTTGCTGGCTTTAAAAATGGACGGAGGGCCCATGACCGCAGGCATACAGGCAGCCTCCAGAAACTGAAAGAGGCAAAGACACAGATATACCCCTAGAGCCTCCAAGGAGTAATGGAGCCCTGCGGACACCTTCATCTTAGCCCATTCAGACTGATTTGGACTTCTGACATCCAGAATAGTAAGATAATAAATTCGACTTATTTTAACTCACTAATTATCTGGTAATTTGTTATAGCAGCAATGGAAAATAATACAATACCCATCGTAATTGCAAAAACTGTATGGGGAGATAGCATTTAGTATTGGCAAAAAATGTGAAAAGATGGGAAGCTTGTGTGCTGCATGTGAAAGTATAACCTGGTATACCCATTCTAAAATGCAATGGAAGTTGAAATGGTTTTGCTGTGTCCCTACCCAAATCTCATCTTGAATTCCCATGTGTTGTGAGAGGGACCTAGTGGGAGCTAATTGAATTATGGGGGCAGGTCTTTCCCATGCTGTTCTTGTGATAGCAAATAAGTCTCGTGAGTTCTAATGGTTTTAAAAACAGGAGTTTCCAGCTGGGCACAGTGGCTTATGCCTGTAATCACTGCAGTTTGGGAGGCCGAGGCGGGGGGATCACCTGAAGCCAGGAGTTTGAGACCAGCCTGGCCAACATGGTGAAACCCTATCTCTACTAAAAATATAAAAATTAGCCAGGCGTGGTGGCGGGTGCCTGTAATCTCAGCTACTCGGAAGGCTGAGGCACAAGAATCCCTTGAACCCAAGAGATGGAGGTTGCAGTGAGCCAAGACTGTGCCATTGCACTCCAGCCTGGGTGACAGAGTGAGACTCCATCTTAAAAAACAAAACAAAACAAAACCCAGGAGTTTCCCTGCACAAGCCTTCTCTCTCTCTGCCTGCCACCATCCATGTAAGCTCTGATTTGCTCCTCCTTGCCTTCCCCCATTATTCTGAAGCCTTGCCAGCCATGTGAAACTTTAAGTCCATTAAACCCCTTTTTCTTCCCAGTCTCAGGTATGTCTTTAGCAACAGTGTGAAAACAGACTAATGCAGTAGTGCTTAGTGAAATTAAATATGCATTTGTTCTATGTTCTAGATTTTCTCCTCTTGTATACATATTCTGGAGAAATATTCTCATATAGTTCCATAATAATAGTCATGTTCAAGGATTTTTGTACAGTAGGATTTATGCTAGTGAGAAGTTGAAGAAAACCTAGGTGTTTATCTCAAAGGTAAAAAATAATTAAACTGGTAAAATACTGTGCATCCATTAGAAATGGTGAGCCATATCTATACATCAATATAGTTAGATCTTCTAAACAAATGTTAAATGAAAAAGGTAAAAGCATATTTGTTTCTGAGGCTACTTATATAACAAAAAACAGCATTGCTTTATTTATTCAACTGCTGATTTCTATTAGTATGTACTTACAGATATTTATTTTACCCTACAGGTTACAATCTATTACTTTTGTTATTTATTTCTTGTTCAAATTGTTCTATTTTTGACCGTTAAGAACTCTTCCAAATTGGCTCCTGTGGCATATTTATCTTTAACTGAATTAAATTACTTATACCTTTAGCATAATCTTTTCAATATATTTACTCAAAATTTGGTCATGTTACAAAAAGATAAAAAAGAGGAAGAAGTAAAACAAAACATTTGGCTTAGTCTTAGCATGGTTTTGGAGAAGTAACAATGTTTAATGTTCCATGCCACTGTAGGATGACAACAGTCAACAACAAAACATAGTTTGAAGTAGCTGGAAGGAGGATAGTGAATGTTCCCAATACAAAGAAATAATAAAAATTTGAGATGATAGATATGTTAATTACCCTGATCTCATCACTATACATTATATATATTAAAACATCACTATATGCCTCATGAATATGTACAATTATTATTTTTCATTAAAAATAGAATTATACCTAAAAACAATAAAAATAAATTGTAAAAGACAATCAATTGAAATCAAATGCTTAATCATGATAATATTACATCTCCCTCCTCATGTGCTAAGTTTGGTCTTTAATACCTTGAGGACTTTTAACACATTAAAGGCTCATCTGTGGGTCTAGGTGAAACAGTGACAGACATCCCTATGGAAGACAGAAGAGGGCACGTTATGGTGACCAAGGGCTTGCTTAGAAGCACGGGTGAGCCCAACCCCTGATTCCCAGAAATAAATCTCTGTATGTGTGTGTGCACACTGGGCATGTAGCCATGTAATAATTCTTACATGCAGCCATGTAAGAATCGCTAAGGTGAAGGATGAAGGATGAAAGTTCCTAAAGCTGACCAGTCAGGGAAGAAGCAACATTAAGCAAATGTTAGCAGTGTCTCACATAGCTAACGTAGGCTGACTCTAAACATAACGAAAGGACTACACTAGAAGATAACCAACTTAGGGTCTAGAAATACTCTTTTGACTCACTCCCTCCACCTCCATTGCTCATTTCCTGGTTTTTGATCACTCCCTCCTTTCTGAGCACTCTTTTCCCTGGGTTTCCAGGACACCACATATTCCATGTCTTGCCCCTGCTCCCCTGACTATTTGTTTTCAGCTTCTTTTGCTGGCTCCTTTGCCCAGCTTCTAAATGGTAAAGTGTTCCAGGACTCAGTCCTTGCACCTCATCTCTTCTTTGTCTACATTCCCTTCATTGGTGATTTTGTTCCATCTCAGGGTTTTAAATTTCACCTGTACACTTATAATTCCCAAATTCACATTCCCAACCCAGGCCATTTCCCTGAGCTCTACGATTGTATATCAAATTGCCTACTCAATATATTCTTTTGGATATCTAAGAGGCATATGAAAATTGACAAGTCAGAACTAAACTGCTCTCTTTCCCCCCACCACATTGTTCTCTCCTACCCCTAAGTCCTTTGCATCTCAGGAAATGTCAACGCTAGTTGCTTAAGTCAAAATCTTTTGAAATATCCTTGACTCTTCTCTTTTCCCAAATCCCAGAAACAATCGACCAGCAAGTACTCCTACATTACACCTTAAAAATATATCCTGAATCTTTTCATTTCTTAGCACTTCAATCTCACCACCTACCTGAATTATTGTAATAGAGTCCTAATTGGTCTCTTGGTTTCTCCCTTCACACCCCTGGAGAATGCCCTCCTCCACAAAGTCATATTTTATACCTAAGGCAGGTCATATTCACTGTCATGCTCAAAATGCTCCAAAGGTTCCTACAGTAAATGCCTATCTTTACAATGGCCCAAAGGCCTACTACACTGTGTGCCCATCCACTGCCCTTTACTTCTTGGATCTCATTTCCTCCTAGTCTCCAGCTTACACCGACCTTGCTTCTTTCTTGACCCCTACTAAGGGCATTCATCCCTCCAGAATTTTGCTCTTGCCAGTTCCTCTGCCTGGATGCCATTTCTTGAGATGGATACTACTTCCTCCTCTCTTTCAGATTTTTGTTTATGTGTCACCTACTCAGGGATGTGTTCCACCATAATTAATTTGCAGCTACTTTTCACACCAGGAATTCACTCTCTCCTTCTCTTCTTTATTATCTTTCATAATATTTATGACTACCTAGCACACTATGTATTTTACTTTTCTGTTAATTTTCTGTCTCCCCTCACCAGAAAGTTAGGGATTTTTGTCTATTTAGTTTACTATTGTTTCTATTGCACCTGGAACACTGACTGGTACATTGTACCTCTCCATTATAGAGCAGCTCAATGTTTGTTGAGGCTGAATACATGTTAAAATGCCACTCTTTGGAAGGGGTTTTCCTCTCCCTGCACTGGTATTAGCCTGTGGCCAAGGAGGGAGGTATGGGCTTAATGGCCAATACAGCCACTAGGCAGGGTCCAGAAAAAGGTAAGAGATTGTCAGAAAGAGGAAGCAGGCAAGCACCAAAGAAAACCCTTGCCTTCTCTTCCCACTGTTTGTGCAGACAATGCATTCCAGAGGCTACTGTGATGGTCTGCAAGCGATTTCCAACTGCGCTTTATTTCAGCTAAGTAGCCAAGGGTAATCTGAATAAAAGAAATAAGGCAAGTTATTCACTTTCTAATTGCTACTTGCACAACTTTTTCCTAATTGCATTTTCCATAGACAATTCGTGCCAAAATGAACATTCCACTAATGATGCTGGCAAGACAGTTTGTCAAACACTGACTCCTAGTGAATGTTACTATACAGACCTTGTTCTGGGCTCTGTTTTAGGTCCAAGAAATTCCACAGACATTCAATTTAGGAGGCAGTCAAATCTCATTCACCTACTTTTAGTATTAGCCTTGGCAGAGTTTGACTCCAAAGTGGCGCTCCCACTCATTACTGGGCCCCTGCACATGAGTGAGTGTATGCCCTTGGAATGCTGGCAAAAATTTTAATCTAAGAAAAACAACCAGAAGAGAAAAACTCCTGCAAAATTACCCAGAGAGCATCTCAAGTCAAATATAAATTTTTAATTTTCATTAGCTGCGCGCGTGCGTGATCAGCACCGAACTACACTTCTTCAATGACACAGGAGAGCCCAATCTTCAGCCCAGGGGTCCTGAGTTGAGTTGCTGGCCTTGCTCTGAGATGAGTGTCTTAAAGTCTGAGAACTGACACTTCACACGTCCTCTATGCCAACTGGTATGATTTAATTGAGGAATTTTAGACCCATAGAGAGACAGGAACTTTTGCAAGATGTGATGGAATCTAAATGGAACTTGGAATCACACAAAATTGGGAATAAAGGAGAGTTCCATCAGAGAGTGGCATTGCACTTATTTACTAAACTCCTCTGCAATTAATTTTAGTGTGCTATTAAAAGGAGAGAGAGCCCTGGCCTGTGGTTTTGAGGAGTAGTAAATGAGACGTGCCTGGAAAGAGCTTCATACATTGCAGTGCCCTGTATTTTTCTTCCTGCTCACTCGGGATCACACTGTAGTGGGCTGGGCCAGGCTTAAAACATAGTTCTGTCTTTGAGTTCAGTGTTTTATTCCTATCACCTTAACTTTGTTGCAAGTGGAGAAACTACAGGGCAGAAAGGGTGTGCACCCACTTCTTACCCCCTTCTATAGGACCCATAAAAGCCACACTGACACTGCCCAGAGAATGGAGAATGATCATTTTGCAAAAGAGATTTCTGGGATCTCTGCAAAGGACCCAGTCCTTTGTCCTGCTTTCATGTTTGGAGTGAGCTCGCACACTTGCCTTTCTGAGGTTGAGAGGCAGTTTATCATCCAGAATAAGAGATAGGAACCGAACCAGATTGCTTAGGTTCAGATACTAGCTCCACCTCTCATTACTTTCATGGCCTCAGTCAAGTTATTTCAGCTCACTCTGCCTTTGTGACCCCATCTGTAAAATGGAGATAAAAGCAATACTTACCCTATTGGGAGGTATAGATACGTACAGAGAAAACACTTAGCTAATAATATTACTATATTATAAAGAAAATCAGTGTATAGGTAGCACATGTAATGTTACCTAGAGAAGACATGCATCATGGAATACCAGCACTAGACTTGTTTGTTTATGTGGATTTGTCTTGGTTTGGCAGACTTTAGATTAGGATACTGTCCATCTTCACAAAGTCTAGAAGTCTTGTCTTATTCTTGGGTATAAAGCAGCAACCTTATATGGACTGCTAAGAGAGACTGACACTTGTCTTTTGCTCCTCCCTCCCCTGCCCTCCCGTCCTCTCATCTCCACTTCTCTTCCATTCTCTCTCCCTCATTTTCCTTCGTCCTCTTCCTTTTCCTTTCTCTTTCCCTCCCTGTCTCTCCATCTGTCCCTTCCTTTCTCAATCTCCAACCCTTCCTGCCTTTCATTATCTAATAAAAAGCCGTATTGTTCTTTCTTTGGCATCCTACTCATCTTCATTTCCCTACGCCTTGTCCTCACTGCCCCTACTGTTCCCTGCAATCTCGCAGCATTTGCAGGAAATAACACAAGTGTTGTATGTGCATGTATGTGTGTTCTGTCATTTCTGTGGTGACATCAAATTAGAAATGCTTGCCAAAGCAAAGCCCTGCCTTCATTATTCAAAATTTGTACCAGGTGACAGAAAAGTCCACAGTGATTACCTGGGCATCCTCACAGTTACCATAAAAGCGAAAACTTGATCTTTGTTCAAGTGAAATAAAATCTGGAGAGCCTAGAGAGATAAAAGCAAAATGTCCCTTGGGTCTTTGCCAAAATGACACTCTTGTGCTTTTTTCGTTACTGATTCACAGCTCACAGTGGACAGCTTTCTTAGCATGTTACACACATCATTATATAAATCCACCAGTAACATTTTAAGTTCCATAAGCAAAATTCTTATTACATTATTAGCTACTGAGGCTCCTCTAGGTGCCCTTAGACTGTTTCCTAACTCTGAACCCTAGGCCATTTTCCTTATCATCGTTTGTTATTGGGAAGTACGTTAACCATGCAAAAAGTTAAAAAGGTAGTATGTACATACCACCTGTCAAAAAACATGACAGATACAGCCTCTTGCCTTACTGTCGATTAATAAGGCTATGGAGACTTTTGTTTACTTATGTGTGTGGCTTTTTAAAAAACTTTTAACCTTCAGTGATGTGTTTTAAGTCTATTTCTAGAATAGATAGCTCTTCAGTTTAGCTTAATCACACGTATTTGTTTTTTTCTACTATCACATTTTGTGCTTTCGACTTATCTTGATTTTTTTTATACTTAACATTTTCTCCATTTAAAATCTTGTTAGAAATGATCAATATTTTCTTATTCTTTACTATGTTTTATTGGTTTAGAAGCTAAATATTTTAGTTTTCTTTTTTATATTTATGTCTACATTTTCACTTATTTATAATTGAGAAAATCAAAAGCAAATAAATAACTTTATACTTTCTGAACTGTATCTTAGAACAGTATTTTAACTTTGAAGTTTGTCCACATTAAGTTAGTTCCTGAGCCAACTTATCTGTTAGTCTTATAGCTTTTATAATAATTACTTGTATACATAAAACCACAAATTTATCAATTCCTTTGCTCATCATTACTTCTTCCTTAGCTTTTCCTTTCTGGGAGAATTTAGAAATTTTCAGATGAAGATCTTTTGGTGAAAAACATTCTCAATATTGTTTATTAAAAATACATGTTAATTGTATCCTGCTTCTTGAAAGGTAGTTTTAAAAATTTTGGTATAAAATCTAGCTTGACAATTATTTTTCTTTAGCACTTTGGGTTATTATTCCTCTTCTACTTCCAACCTTTTTTTTTTTAATTTTAGACTGTCTTTTTCTTTATGGCTGTTATTAAGATTTTATATCTGTAGCATATTCTGGTTTAATTATCGTGTGTTTAGGCATGGATTTGTTCATATTTACCTCGCTTGTGATTTCGTGTATTTTGTGAGCGTGATGATCCATGTCTCACATTACTCTGGAAAATCCTTAGCCATTTTTTGTCAATATTGTTTTTCGTTTATCACCTGTGCTTCTTCTTAAGATACAAACAAAAGGTATATTGGCCTTTCTCATTTTTCCCCCATGTCTTTTAATTACTTTTTTTATGTTTTCCACATTTTATTTTATATATTCTGCATTATGGGCAGTTACTTTAGAATTATAATTGAATTTATTATATCTGTTCTCTGTTGTGTCTAATATTGTATATTAACAACTCCTTTGATTACTTAATTTTAGTGACATTACTTTCTTTTTTATTTTGTAAAAATTCTATTAAAGTTTTTTCAAATCAGCCTGATATATTTTGAAGGTATCATATGTTTTTCTTTTATTTTCATTTATTTAAACAGCATTAACACTTTAATAAGTTACTACTTATTGATGATTCTGCAGTCTACTTTGAAGTGTAAGTGTGCTATTTCTTATATTTAATGGCTTGACCATGACACTTTACATGCCCCATGTCTTATCATTTGGGACTATAACGCTTATGTTAGAAAGAAGGGAGAACTTTATTTAAGGAAACTTCATGGGGAATGAATTAAGGGTGTGAGTCCCTGGAGTTATTTTGTGCTTTCTTCTGCCAAGAGCATTCCTAGACTGGATGGCCTGACTGCTTTCATGCTATTATGCTTCTGTATTCCCAGACCATACAGGAGTATGCATTTGATGGGAAATATGCTTAAGAGCACACCTCTGGTTACAGATTCTTAGAGGAGGTCTTTTCACTTGGAGCCTAGGCCAAAAAGGACAAGCTTTCTCTGCTCATCTCGATAGACTAGTAGATGATTTTTGTCCTTAGACTTCTTCACGAAGGGTGTAGCTCTTTGATGGTCGTGGCTTTATCCAGGCATTTTAGTCAGTTCCTCACTTGCATAATCTCAACATTTGTCTCTTATGCCTTGATGATAGTTAAAAACCTAAGACCCTTCCATAGTTTACCACCTTGGCTTTTGCCTCCTTTGTATTTCTTCTTAGGGAGTTCCCTTATTTTCCTGAGTGCTCAGATATGGATTTAAATGTATGTTTTTCACACATTTTCATTAGGATGACCATTATCAAAAATCACAAATAATAAGTGTTGGTAAAGATGTGAGGAAACTGGAACCCTTGGGCATTGCTTGTCGGGAAGTAAAATGCTGTAGCCACTACAGAAAACAGTATGGAAGTTCCTAAAAAATTAAACATAAATTTACTGTATGATCCAGAAATTTCACTTCTGGGTATATGATATAGTTTGGATGGTTGTCTCCTCCAAATCTCATGTTGAAATGTAATCTCCAATGTTGGGGGTGGGGCCTGGTGGGAGCCATTTGGGTCATGGGGACAGATCCCTCATGAATGACTTCATGGTGGTAATGAATGAATTCTTGCTCTGTGAGTTCATGTGAGATCTGGTTGTTTAAAAGAGCCTGGCACCTCCTCCCTCACTCTCTTGTTCTCGCTCTTGCTGTGCGAAACACCAGCTTCACCCTTTGCCTTCTGCCATGACTGGAAACTTCCTGAGGCCTCACCAGGAGCAGATGCAGTCACCATGCTTCTTGTACAGCCTGAAGAACCATGAGCCAAAATTAACTTCTTTTCTTTACAAATTATCCAGGCTCAGGTTCTTTCTTTATAGCAATGAAAGAACACATTATCACAGTACATACCCAAAAGAATTGAAAACAGGGATCTGAGTAGATATTTGCTCACAAATGTTTATAGAAGCATTATTCACAATAGCCAAAAGGTGAAAGCAATCCAAGTGTCCATCAGTGGATGAATGGATAGACAAAAGGTGACATGTACATACATTGGAATATTATTCAGCCTTTAAAAGGAAGGAAATTATGACACATGCTATAACCTTCAAAACATGATAAGTGAAATAAGCCAGTCACAAAAGAACAAATGGTTTCAATTATGTGAAGTATTACAGTAATTCAATTCATAGAGACAGAAAATTGAATGGTGTTGTCAGGGGCTAGGGAGAGGAAAGAGGTGGAAGCTTTTTTATATTGGGTGTGAAGTTTCTGCTTTGGAAGGTGGAAAAGTTCTGGAGCTGAATGGTGGTCATGGTTTCAGGCTAATATGAATGTATTCAATACCACTGAACTGCACACTTAAGAATGGTTAATTTTATGTTGTGTACATGATACTACAATTAAAAAAATATTTTTATTACATTTTACCCAGCATAATTAGGTTTTATAATATCAGAAAGTTTTCCAGGTTATTTGAACTTCATTTTTTTTTACCAAAACAGGCATTTCTTTAATTATTTTACCTTTAGGACTTTTAAGCTTTTATTCTACTCCAATGTGTTGCTTAGATAAGTAAGTAAGAGAGCAGAGAAAATGAAACTGGAGGCTTGGTTACTACATAGAAAATTCTTGCTTTCATTTAGTCTTTTTATTGGTTGAGTAGTTGTATTGTACAAATATGACAGGATTACAGGGATTTCAAGGCTCCAAGATGGGAAGCAGAGTAGAGCCTGACTGCATAAGAAATGGAACTGGCATTAAGGCAGCCCCATGTTCCCTCCTTCTGTCTCTCTTCTTAGCATGTGATTTTTTATTCTAACAATTGTCCCATTATCTTTACTTTTTCATTCACTTCAGTTTGTTGTAACCCGTTTTAATTGACCCGGTTCTATTTGCCTGATGAAAATTCATTATGTAATATTTTGGCATCTGCCCTTCCTAATAATTGATGCAGGACCTTGGCTTCCCAGTTTCAAACTTCTGAAAGGAATTTGATTTGCTGATGATTTTGAGTCTAATCATCTGGGCTAGATATGTTCATTAACTAAAAATAAACACATAAGATTATTTCACTTCCCTGGCATCACAATGTGAAAACTCAGTGTACTCACTTCCCAGTGAAACTGGTGGAAAAAAAACTTTTTTAAACTTCAACCGTTTTAATTAAGCTTTTAGAAATGATTCCAAGGGCATTTAGCAAATGAAGACACAGCTACTCAAGAAAGCCTACTACACCTTGGTGAAAACAGTGAGAGTGTTTCATTTGAATGACAACCTGCTTCTTCCTTCCCACCATTCCAGCTTGGCATGATGGAACTGCACTCCAGATGGCCGCTGCCAAGAACACAGGGCTTTCTCTTCCCCTACCTCCCAAACAGAAGTCTATGCTATCTTCCAAGGAGGGGAAGAATATCAGCATTTCTCATACTGCTCCCAGATACAAGTTACAGAGGCTAAGTTTTAAGCAAGTATAGCCAACAGTTGGGGGCTCTTTTTTTTCCAACTAGCCTCCACTGATGAGACATAAGGTTTACCTGGGACAGTAGCAAACACTGGAGCCCTCTCATCCCCGTCCTGGCTCCTAATGTAGAGGTTCTAAGCCAGGAGGGGCAAGCTGAGATCTGAGCCTACTGTACTCAATCCCTACCTCCCTGCTAAATGCCAGATCCTAAAGCAGGGGTGTCACTCAAAACAAGTTGTCACTTTCTCTGCCCTGAGCTTCAGAAAGGATAAGAGATTTTGCCCAGGGAGAAAGACAGGTCATAAAACGGTCTCCCTAAAGGCATTGACTTCATTTGCAACAGAATGTGAGAAAGTTCAAGCCCAAAGAGTACTCTACAAAGTAATGGTTGTTGTGGTAAAAAGCGATTAAGAGGAGACCGAACAATATATCAGGAATATAAGCTAAACCATAGACCAGCTAGTTTACCAGAGAAAATTAGTGAAAGTTACAAAGAGTTAAGACAGTTAAGAGCTGACTTGAGGTTGGAACAAATCTGAAACACTTACTTCAAAAATTATCCCTACAAAGAAATCTGAATTTAATTAGACCATCCGCTGAGCAATTTATGCCACAGGGCATTGTTGAAAACAATAGAGCGATCAACTGTAATTAATGGGGCTTAATACCTGGTTGTGGCTAGAGAAAGACACAGTCAAAGAAAGCCCTGCCAAACCACTGTCATCCCAGAGTGACCACGCCTTCCCAAGACTGCTCCTTTTAGGAGCAACACTAGAGGTTTCACTGTGGTGATGCAGGGGATAGACTTCGCTAAAGGAATCCAGCCAATCACTAAACAAATAGGCAAACAACAATAGCAAGGCCCAGATACAGTGGTGGAGCGGTGCATTTGCTATAATGTATTACTGAGATGTCTTTTTTCCAACAAAAATTTGCAAGACATAACCGCACCTCAAAAAAAGAGAGGAAAGTCTGACCTATACATGGGGAAAAATAGTAGACAACAAGACTGTGAGAGCAACCAGATGTTGGATAAATATTTTCAAAAAACCAAAGGCAACCATACTTAAAGAAGTAAAGGAAGATATGTTGACAAGGTCTCATAATAGAGAATACCCAATTATAGAAATTATGAAAAAGAACCAAATGGAGTTGAGAAATAAAATAATTCCAGAGTCTAGTAAAATAAATATGCACTGAAGAGATTCAACAGTAGAATGGAATGAGTGAATAAAGAATAAAGAATGAGTGAACTTGAATTAGATCACTAGAAAATATGCAACCTGAAGAATAGAGAGGAAAACAGATAAAAACAAAACAAAACAAAAAACAACCCCAGAGAAATGTGGGACACTTTTAGGTGCACAAACATAAGCAAAATGAAAGTACCAGAAGACAGAATTGAGCAGAAGAAATAATGACTTAAAACACCTCAAATTTGACAAAAAAGGTGAATCTACACGTCCAAGAAGCTCAATGAACTCTAATTTTCTCATCTAAGAAAGTATATCTTACAGGCACAAACAAAGTGCTCTTCATCAGCTGTTATAAGGAAGTTTAGAAAAGGCAAGTAACAATCCATATCTCTGGTAGAATTACTAAGAAATGAACTCAATTTTTGTATTATCTAATAAAAATTTATTAGATCACAACAGCAAAAATTTTTCATTAATGAGAATCCTGAAGTTTTACAAGACCCTAAAGTACCTTCAAAATAAAAAAAAGATTAAAAATAATTAGTGATGATTTAGTAAAGTATGTTTTGTTTTAGTTCCACCTACTATAAATATTATAATTTACTATTATATCAGTTTTGTTAACTTAAATCTTTGATTAATATGAATTATTAACACATGCCATATAATAGAGCACATAGTGTACAAGCAGTTTCTAAACTACTCCTTCATCCCTCAGATAAAGAGTGTGACTTACCTGTAGACAATTAAGGTTTGAGAGGTTTTGAATGTCCTCCTCCCCCAAGTGTGCTTCTCCCAAGGCTTATTTCTTCTAGTCAAGGTTTTCCAACCTCCAAATGCAAGTGGAAGAAGGATTCGATTTAAAGCTAAATTAATTCTTTACATTAACTTGAATGTGCTAATGTTATACTTCCCTAAGGTAAGCAGAGAGATGCAGGAACCCAAGATACCTAAGAGTCAGGAAGCTTTGAAGAGGGCACAGCTTGGGAAGTGCTTGCAGGTATGAGATACAACTTTGACAGCTTTTAGACTTTATCTATATCCTGCTTTTGCAGGGGCTTTTGAAAATTGATTACTTTTCCTTTTAGGTGAAATAATTCAAATTTGCTAAACTCACTTGCCTCTTCTTTAATCCACAAGTATTTTTGAATAACTACAGTTTGAGGTAATGACAGAAAACTCTATAAGGAAAAAAATGATGCTCTGTAGTGAGCCATATGCCAGAATTATAGGACAAATATTAGTCCTGAGACCTTTTGGTTGAGAGAAAACAAGTGTAAGCACTAAGAGCTTAAATTTTTTATTTTTTATCTTTTTCTTCTGAGACAAGGTCTTACTCTGTCACCCAGGCTGGAATGCACTGGTGCAATCAAGGCTCACTACAGCCTCAACCTCCTGGGTTCAATCAATTCTCCTCTCTCAGCCTCCTGAACAGCTGGGTACAGGTGTGTGCCACCACCCCCGGCTAATTTTTGTAATTTTTGTAGAGACAGAGTTTCACCATGTTGCCCAGGCTAGTCCTGAACTCCTGGGCTCTAGCAATCCACCTGCCTTGGCTTCCCAAAATGCTGGGATTACAGGCATAAGCCACCATGCCTGGCCTTAAGTGCTTAAATTCTAATGAGTTAAATGATCCACATTCTCTTGTGGATAGTAGCAGGATAGGATACAAAATTGCAGACTTTATTACAAGTCTGTAATCAAGTCCCAAGAATGATCTGTTGTGAGGCAAGCCATGAGACTCCATCTACTACATTGCCTTAGGAAAGTGCTGTGGCAACAGCAACTTCGCTCCTTTAAGTTAATCTCAGCATCCCTGACTTCTGGAGCACAAAAGCTAAACAAAAAAAAAGAGATGAATATTATTTTTCATTAATTCATAAAGTCTGTTGGCAAATATATTTTTAACAGAATAAAACTGTACTGTGTTAGTTAAAACATGCTTGATTTAAAAAAAGAAATTTTCTTTTGACTGAAAGTAGACAGAGGAGGGACACTTATCAAACCTCTGGTGGTGAGAAGAGTCAAAAAGGCTAATTGCTGAGCCCCACATTGCAGCACAAATAGAAGACAAGAAGGAGTAATGGTGAGGTGGGGACAGTTGTCCAAACGACAACAAAAATGCAAAATTCACAAAGGCTAGAGATCAGAGTGATGATGATATATAACCTTGTATGACGGAAGGTAGCAGTGAAGACAGTCAACTTTGTTGAAGAATATGGAATAAGAGGAAGAAGGGGTTGAAAGTTCCAACTATTAAGAGATGTGGCTGGAGAAGTCAAAGATTCTTCTATATTCTAGCAAGAGGAGATACTTGTCTCAACTAAAATAGAGTCAGTGGGAATGATGAGAAATTAAAGAATTCTAGAAATATTAACACAAGGTAAAGGCAAGGAAATGCAGTGCCTTTTATAGATATAGAAGAAAAGACCGAAGTCAATCATTTGTCCCAGTATCCAATTTAAGCAATAAGGAGCTGGTATTACCAGTCTCTGAAATGGTGCTACAAATGAAGAAGTATGTTTGGCAAATGTGGTCAAGGCAGATGATGGGTGGAGGCAGAGGCTACTGTTGATGCAAGGCAGGCAAGCCTCAAATTGGGGCTTAGCCCAAGAGGGTTCTTGGCTTTGCTCAGGAAAGAATTCAAGAGCGAAATGGTGGTAGAAGAAAACAGCTTTACTGAGGTGGCAGTGTTATAGCTTCATGACTGCTCCTGTAGAACAGGGCTTCCTTGTAGGCACTATGTTGAGAGCAGCAGCTCAAAGTCAGTTCTGCAGTCATATTTACACTGATTTTTAATTACATGCAAATTAGGGAGCAGATTATACAGAAATTTCTAGTAAAAGAGTAGTAAATTCCAAGTTGTTGGGTCATTCCCACGGAAAGGGGCAGTAACTTATAGGTCTTGCCAGGGCAGTGGTAAACTGACATGGCACACTGCTGGTCATGTCTTATGGAGAGGTGTTTCTACCATTTCTCTCTTTTATCCAGTCCTCAGTCTGGTCTGATGTCTGAGCCCCACCTCTGGAATCAAGTCCCACCTCCTACCTCACCATTACTAACAATTCTACACATTTCAATTCATCTTTACATACCATTAATTTGGGAATCCTTTTTTATTTCTAGTATCTTTTGTACAAAACTGAACACTTTTCTCTAAATAAAATTTGGATAAGAGAAAATTAGAAACACTCTCATAGTTGCTATTTGAAAGGTACCCACTCCAGTTGATCAGAGTGTGTCCGTAGCTGTGGAACAGCCTGAGCAATTTAGACCAAAACAAAGCTTGTTACCTGAACTATCCAGATAATCAAAAATAAAATATTGAGAAACATTTTTCTGTTATCCCAGCAATGACCCTAAAGCCTTTCTTTGTTTGATTAACTGTAATCAAAGCAAAGCTTACGTGATTTTATAGAAAACAATGAATGTTTAAAATCAATCTCATTTAACTTTAAATAAAAAGAATTTGTTTTCTTTAGTGACTATAGTTAGAACATGTTTTAGATCTTCAGTCACGTCCAAGAACATCCAATAACACTGACTAGGATCCAGAAAAAAACTTTTTTTTCGGTTACTCTTGACGGTAAGTTAACTTGATTTTCTTAAGAACTGCCTTGGCTATTTTCAGAGTGTGAGTTAAAATGTCTGAAGTTTGAAAGGAAACAGATCATCTTGGGAAATCACTTTGGATGACAAGGAAACTTTAACATTAACTTTCAAACCACATCAATCATGGGGGTGGAGAACTACTACTAAGCACCATATGAAAATAGTTGGGCAGTTTCCAAAGACAGAGAGAAAATCCATAGCAAGCACTGCAATGTTTAGTTTTAGGGGTGGGGTTCTTTCTTTTAAAACACTTTTAATAGCTGTAAAAAGATACATTTCCTTATATATTGTACTAGCTGATTTTTTTTTTTCTACACTAGCTAAGAACAGAACCATTGGGAAAAGAGCTCTGCTGTCTTTTGTTGTTAGAGGATACCTATACTGTTGAATAAGAGAAACGTAAATTTCTTGCTCCAAAAATTACCATCTGACAGTCTATTTTGTATAATGAAATTTCACCATTAGAAATTACTTTTCTGAGGATATTTACAAATCATCTGATAATTTTTTATGTTGCCTTTATTTTATTTTTTATTTCAATAGATTTTTGGGGGAACAGGTGGTGTTTGGTTACATGAATAAGTTCTTTAGTGGTGATTTCTGAGATTTTGGTGCACCCATCACCAAAGCAGTGTAGACTATACCCAATGCGTATATAGTCTTTTATCCCTCACCCCCTCCCATCCTTTCCCTGGAGTCCCCAAAGTCTACTGTATCATTCTTATGCCTTTTCATCCTCATAGCTTAGCTCTCACTAATGAGTGAGCACATACAATGTTTGTGTTTCATTCCAGAGTTACTTCACTTAGAATAATGGTCTCCAGTTCCATCTAGGTTGTTGCAAATGCCATTATTTTGTTCCTCTTTATGATTGAGTAGTATTCCATGGTGTGTGTGTATATGTGTGTGTGTGTGTGTGTATATATATACACACACATGCATATATATATACATATACACACCTATATATACACATATATATACACACATATATATACACATATATACACACACACACATATATACACATATATATACACACATATATATACACATATATACACACACACACATATATATACACATATATATACACACACATATATATAAACACACACATATATGTATATATAATTTTCTTTTTTGAGATGGAGTTTCACTTTTTTCACCCAGGCTGGAGTGCAATGGTGTGATCTCGGCTCACTACAACTTCTGCCTCATGGGTTCAAGTAATTCTCCTGTCTCAGCCTCCTGAGTAGCTGGGAGTACAGGCACCCACCACCATGCCTGGCTAATTTTTGTATTTTTTAGTAGAGACGGGGTTTCACCATGTTGGTCAGGCTAGTCCTGAACTCCTGACCTCAGGTAATCCACCTGCCTCGGCCTCCCAGTATCACACTTTGTTTATCCACCCACTGATTGATGGGCATTTGGGCTGGTTCCATATTTTTGCAATTGCAAATTGTGCTGCTATAAACATGTGTGTCCAAGTATCTTTTTTGTATAATGGCTTCTTTTCCTCTAGGTAGATACCTAGTAGTGGGATTGCTGGATCAAATGGTAGATCTGCTTTTATTTCTTTAAGGAATCTCCACACTGTTTTCCATAGTGGTTGTACTATTTTACATTCCCATCAAGAGTGTAAAATATTTCTTTTCACCACATCTACACCAACATCTATTTTTTTTATTTTTTGATTATGACCATTCTTGTGGGAGGTGGTATCATATCACATTGTGGTTTTAATTTGCATTTCCCTGATCATTAGTGATGTTGAGCATTTTTTGCATATGCTTGTTGGTCATTTGTGTATCTGCTTTTGAGAATTGTCTATTCATGTCTTTAGCCCGCTTTGTCATGGGATTTTTTGTTTTTTTCTTGCTGATTTGTTGGAGTTCTTTGTAGATTCTGGATACTAGTCCTTTGTCAGATGTACAGATTGTGAAGATTTTCTCCCACTCTATGTTGTCTGTTAACTGCTGATTATTTCTTTTGCTGTGTGGAAGCTTTTTAGTTTTATTAAGTCCTATCTATTTATCTTTGTTTTTGTTGTTTTTGCTTTTGGGTTCTTGATTTTTGCCTCAGCCAATGTCTAGAAGTGTTTTTCTGATGTTATCTTCTAGAATTTTTATGGTTTTGGATCTTAGATTTAAGTATTTAATCCATCTTGAGTTGATTTTTGTATAACGTGAGATGTGGGGATCTAGTTTCATTCTTCTACATGTGGCTTGGCAATTATCCTAGCACCATTTGTTGGATAAGGTGTCCTTTCCCCACTTTATGTTTGTGTTTTGCTTTGTCAAAGGTCAGTTGGCTGTAAGTATTTGGCTTTATTTCTGGATTCTCTATTCTGTTCCATTAATTGGTCTATGTGCCTATTTTTATACAAGTACCATGCTCTTTTGGTAACTATGGCCTTATAGTATAGTTTGAATTCGAATAATGTGATGCCTCCAGGTTTGTTCTTTCTGCTTAATCTTGCTTTGGCTATGCAGGCTCTTTTTGGTTCCATATAAATTTTAGGATAGTTTTTTTTCTAGTTCTGTGAAGAATGATGGTGCTATTTTGAATGGGATTGCACTGAATTTGTAGATTGCTTTTGGCATTATGGTCATTTTTGCAATATTGATTCTACCCATCCATGAGAATGGGATGTGTTTCCATTTGTTTTTGTTGTTTATGACTTCTTTCAGCAGTGTTTTGTAGTTTTCCTTGTAGTGGACTTTCACTTCTTTGGTTAGGTATATTCCTAAGTGTTTTATTTTATTTTTGCAGCTATTATAAAAGGGGTTGAGTTCTTGACTTGATTCTCAGCTTGGTCGCTGTTGGTATATAGCAGAGCTACCGATTTGTGTACATTAATTTTTATATTCTGAAACTTTGCTGAATTCATTTACCAGTTCTAGGAGCTTTTAGGATGAGTCTTTAGGGTTTTCTAGGTTATTGTCATGATATGATGATACTATCATATCATCAGCAAACAGTGACAGTTTGACTTCCTCTCTACCAATTTGGATGCCCTATATTTTTTACATGCAATACCAGGGGAGAAAGGTAAAGGAAGCAAAGATGGAAGACATAAAAGAGGTAGTGAGGTATCTAGAGGATCTCAGGAGATCTTGAGAGGTCATGAGAAAAGAATGAGGGTGAGGCAATGATAGTTAAAAAGGATGGTGGAAAAATACAATATAACACAATATAAACAAGTTTGCCAACCTCATAGTTTTCAGATAGCTGGGTCTGTGGTCAACAGTTAGTAAAAGAAGAGAGTTGAGTGACTTGACTACATGTCTGATTATTACTGATTTTCTGGATAGATACAAAAACACACTTCTAATACATATATATACATATATTTATTTACTTACAGGAAATAGGATAATCTTTATACATATCAGATATAAAAGAGTGTGTGGATATCAGAAACTCACGGTGTAACTATCTTTTTTGTATGTGGTGCCCCATGTGTTTGCCTGATAAAGTTATATTTTTATTACTGGTCTTTGAGCACATGATTGAGCAGTCCTGTTTTCATTGGTCCCAACAGCTTGAGATAGCTGTTTCTGCTATGTGGAGCAGTCTCTGGGGGCAAGAGAGGTCAATGTTAGTGAAGGTGATGCAAAAAGGAAATTGTATGGATGCCATAACATCAGGTATTAGTCTACCTCATATGGAGCTATCTAGTACATTCATAGTTACTGTTCTGGGCATTGTATTTGGGGCAAAACATACAGAACAGAACAAGAATGGCCTTGACCTTGTAGAGCTTAAAATATTAATATTAATCAAATAATCTTATAGGAGAGTAATATTTAATTACAACCCCAACAAATGCCATGAAGAAAAAGGAACATGATTTATAGGAGATTTTAACCAAGATATCTGATATATATACATGGAGATATGGAAGGGGGAGATGGACAAGGGATGGTTCTTTGAAAATGAAAGGATTGAGCTAAGATCTGGTGGATGTGTATTAATAGCTTTCTCTAGATGAGTAGGGAGAGAAGAAGAAGATACGTATGTGGAGATAGAATAAGAGAGAGTGAAAGCCAGGAAGCAGGAACAAAATGACAGGAACAAACAAGGTGTATTCTAAGAAAAAAGAAATGGTGAGTGTGGCAGTTATATAAAGAGGAAAGGGGCAGAGTGGTTTAAAATGAAGGAGCAGGCAGGGAGCAAACCAATTTCAGAGCATTAGGCCCAGTTCAGGATTTCTTCATTAACTAAAGAGGAAGAAATGGGAAGCCAATAAAATATTTTAAGCAGATATGTTTTAGCAAAATTTGTGCTGGCTGTAGTGTGTAGAATGGATTGGAGAGAAATACAGGTGACTGGTTAATAATCTATTGCAGGAAACTGAGTAAAGGTGATATGTAATAAGATGGTTGAGATGGCATTCTTGGGAAGAGACCCCAGTGTAAAGAGAAATATATTTTGGTTTTAGATGTGTTGAGATTGCTAGCCCTTAAGATACCAAAGAGAGAATGTTAAGTGGCAGCAAGATATCTGCATTTTGAGCTCAGTGAATATGTCTGGAATGTCTAGAGCCACTTAACACCTCTCGCTCCATCTGTAAGAAGAAAATAGCATGCTGAGATTAGGAGCTGCCTTGAGCCAGATCAAGTTTACCTTCTGATCATGTACACGTAGAGACTTTAATGCATCTATTGAATTTTATTTTGCATTCCTTACCTTCTAAAAGCCTAAACTTTATTGTATAGCACATATAATAAACATCATAAGTGATGTCTCTTTTAATTTATTATAAATGTGGCATTTAAAATTCAATTTTACAATTTTTTAGTGTTGTTGACTGAAAAAAAAAACAACTAGCCTTCATTGACAAATTTATAGAAAAAATGCCCAGTTATTTTGATCATTCATTCCACAAAATATTTATTGGACATCTACTATGGGCAGGACTCTCTTCCAGGTGCTAGAGATACAGCAGTAAACAAAACAGAAAAAATAACATATACCCACACAGAGCTTACAGTTTAGTAAGCTAAATTTGTTTGCATACAGTATAAAATAGTATACTATTTTTTCTTTGGTTGACTGCACCTGTGGGGTATTATTCAAGAAGTCATTGTCAACTCCAATGCCCTGAAGAGTTTCCCCAATGTGTTTTCGTTGTTGTTTCATAGTTTAAGATCTTATATTTGTCTTTAATCCATTTTGAATTGATTTTTGTATAAAGCAAGCAATAGAGATCAAGTTTCATTCTTCTGCACATGGATATCTTTTTCCATTTATTGAAGATATTGTCCTTTCTCCCAGCGAATGTTCTTGGAAACTTTGTTGAAAATGAGTTCACTGTAGGTGTGTGGATTTGTTTCTGGGTTCTTTATTATGTTCCGTTAGTCTATGTGTCTGTTTCTATGCCAGTGCTATCCTGTTTGGTTACTATAGCTCTGCAGTATAATTTGAAGTCAGGTTATGTGATTCCTCCAGTTTTGTTCTTTTTGCTAAGAATAGCTTTAGCTGTTTTGGGTCTTTTGTGATTCAATATAAATTTTAGGATTATTTTCTTTATTTCTGTTAAGAATGACATTGGTATTTTGATAGAGATTGCATTATATCTGTAGACTGCTTTGGATAGTATGGACGTTTTAACAATATTGATTCTTCCAATCCATGAACTTGGAATATCTATTTTTTTGTGTGTCTTCTTCAGTTTCCCTCATCAATGTTTTAAAGTTTTCATCAGAGAGATCTTTCACTTTTTTGGTTAATTGCTAGGTATTTAATTTCATTTGTAGCTATCATAAATGGGATTATTTTCTTGATTTCTTTTTTCAGATTGTTCACTGTTTTCATAAAGAAATGCTACTGATTTTTGTATTTTGATTTTGTATCCTGCAATTTAACTGAATTGGTGTATCAGTCTTAATAATTTTTTGGTGGAGTCTTTACATTTTTCCAAATAAAATATCATATCATCTGCAAACAAGGACAATTTGATTTCCTCCTTTCCAATATAGATGCCTATTATATCTTTCTCTTGTCTGATTGCTCTAGCTAGGTCTTCCAGTACTATGTTGAATAACAGTGGTAACAGTGGGCATCCCTGTCATGTTCCAGATCTTAAAGGAAAGGCTTTCAGTTTTTCCCCAATTCAGTATGATACTAGCTGTGAGTGTGTCACATATGGCTTCTATTATGTTGAAGTATGTTCCTTCTATACCCAGGTTTTTATGGGTTTTTATCATGAAAAGATGTTGAATTTTATCAAATGCTTTCTCAGCATCAATTGAAATGATCGTACGGTTTTTATTCTTCATATGTAGTTGATATATAATGTTGTTGATATAAAATATGATAAATTGCATAGATTTCATAGATTGATTTGCATATGTTGAACCATCCTTGCATCCCTGGGATAAATCTCACTTGGTTATGATGAATGATATTTTCAATGTGTGGTTGAATTCAGTTTGCTAGTATTTTGATGAGAATTTTCTCATATCACTGATATTGGCGTGTAGTTTTCTTTTTTGTATTTATTTGTTTGGTTTTGTATTGGGGTAATTCCAGTCTTGCAGAATGAGTTCAGAAGTATTCTCTCCTCCTCTGTTTTTCAGAATCGTTTGAGCAGTATTGATTTTAGATCTTCTTTAAATGTTTGGTAGAATTCAGCAGTGAAGCCATTGGGTCCTGGGTTTCTTCTTTGCTGGAAGCCTTAATTACAGCTTCAATCTCATTACTTGTTATTGGTCTGTTCAGGTTTTGGATTTATTTATGGTTCAGTCTTGGTAGGTTGTATGTATCTAGGAATTTATCCATTTCCTCTGGATTTTCCAATTTTTTGGGATATAGTTGCTCATAGTAGCCACTAATGATCCTTTGAATTTATGTGTTATGAGTTGTAACGTCTTCTTTCTCATCTCTGATTTATTTGTTTAGGTCCTCTCTCCATTTTTCTTATTATTATTCTGGCTAACAGTTTGTCCATTTTATTTAACTTTTCAAAAAACCAACTTTTTGTTTCATTGATTTTTGTTGTTTACTTCATGTAAGTTTTGTTTATTTCTGCTCTGATCTTTATTATTTCTTTCCTTCTAATTTGGGGTTTGGTTTGCTTTTGCTTTTCTAGTTCCTTTTTTTTCCCCAAGTCTTGCTCTGTCACCCAGGCCATAGTGCACTGGCACAATCTTGGCTCACTGCAACTTCCAGCTCCTGGGTACAAGCAATTCTCCTGCCTCAGCCCACCGAGCAGCTGGGATTACAGGTGCATGACACCACACCCAGATACTTGTTGTGTCTTTAGTAGAGTTAGGGTTTTGTCATGTTGCCCTGGCTGGTCTTGAACTTATGGGCTCCAGTGATCCACCTGCCTTGGCCTCCCAAAGTGCTGGGATTACAGGAGTGAGCCACCACGCCTGGCCTTCTAGTTCTTTAAGATGCATCACCAGGTTGTTTATTTGAAGTTTTTCCTCTTTTTTGATGTAGGCACTTATTCTCTTGTCTGATTGCTCTAGCTAGGTCTTAAACTATATACTTCCCTCTTAGTATTGCTTTCACTGTATCCCATAGGTTTGGTATGTTATGTTTCCATTATCATTTGTTTAAAAAAATGTTTAAATTTCCCTTTTAATGTCTTCATTGACTCACTGGTCATTCAGGAGCATATTGTTAAATTTCCAAGTATTTGTATAGTTTCCAAAATTCCTCTAGTTATTGATTACTAGTTTTATACCATTGTGGTCAGAGAAGATGTTTGATGTTATTTCAATTTTTTGAAAGTTTTAAGATCTGTTTTGTGACTGAACATATGATCTATCCTTGAAAATGATTTATGTGCTGAGGAAAAGAATGTATATTCTGCAGCCATTGGCTGAAATTTTCTGTAAATATCTGTCAGGTCCATTTGGCCTATAGTGCATATTAAGTCTGAAATTGCTTTGTTGATTTTCTGTCTGGAAGAGCGATCCAATTCTGAAAGTGGAATGTTAAGGTGTCCAGCTATTATTGTATTGGGGTCTGTCTCTTTAGCTCTAATAATAATTGCTTTATATATCTGGGTGCTACAGTGTTGGGTGAATATGTATTTATAATTGTTATATCCTCTTGTTGAATTGACTCTTTTAACATTATATAGTGACCTTCTTTGTCTCTTCTTATAGTTTTTATTTTGAAATCTATTTTTTTTCTCATGTAAGTATAGCTACTTCTGCTCTTTTTTGGTTTCCATTGGTATGGAATATCTGTTTCCATCCCTTTATTTTCAGCCTGTATGTGTCTTTACAGGTAAAACGTATTTGTTGTAGGCAATGGAATCAATGGGTCTTGTTTTTCTATCAATCCAGTCATTCTATGTCTTCTGACTGGAGAGTTTAGTCCATTTGCAGTAAATGCTGTTATTGATAAGTTACTTGTTTTTTGGTTGTTTTGTGGTCTTCTCTTTCTTCCTTTTTTTTTCCTTCCTGTCTTCCTTTTAATGAAGGTGATTTTCTCTGGTGGTATGACTTAACTTCTTTCTTTTTATTTTTTGTGTATCCATTGTATGTTTTTTGGTTTGAGGTTACCATGAGGCTTGCAAATACTATCTCATAGCGCATTATTTTAAGCTGGTAACAACACTGTTTGCATAAATAAACAAAAAAAACAAGCAAAAAGAAAGCTAACAGAAACTCTACACTTTAACTTTGTCTCCCTACTTTTTAATGTTGTGTTGTTTTTATTTATGTATTATTGTACAGCTTATGTCCTGAAAAGTTGTTGGAGTTATTATTTTTGATTGATTCATCTTTTATTCTTTCTTCATAAAATAAGAGTTGTTTATACAACAGAGTTACAGTGTTATAATATTCTAACATTTTCCTGTGTGCTCACTCTCACGAGTTTTGTACCTTCACATGATTTTTATCGCTCATTAATGTCATTTTCTTTCTGACTTAAGTACTCCCTTTAACATTTCTTGTAGGACAGGCCTGGTGTTGATGAAGTCCTTCAGCTTTTGTTTGTCTAAGAAGTTTTTATTTCTTCTTCATGTTTGAAGGATTTTTTTGCTGGATATACTATTCTAGGTAAATATTTTTTCCTTCAGCACTTTAAGTATGTCATGTCACTCCTTCCTTGCTTATAAGATTTCTACTGTGTCTGCTGCCAGACACATTGGAGCTCCATTGTATATTATTTGTTTTTTTTTCCTCTTGCTACTTTTAGGATACTTTCTTTATCCTTGACCATTGGGAGACGGAATCCTAAATGCCTTGAGGTAGTCTTCTTTAAATTAAATCTACTTGGTATTCTATAAGTGTCTTGTACTTGGATATTAGTATCTGTAGGTTTGGGAAGTTCTCTGTTTTTAACCCTTTGAATAAACTTTACCCATATCTCTTTTTCCATTTCCTCCCTGAGGCCAATAACTCTTAGATTTGCCCTTTTTGAGGCTATTTTCTAGATCCTGCAGGAATGATTCATTGTTTTTTATTCATTTTTCTCTTGTCTCCTCTGACTGTGTATTTTCAAACAGCCTATCTTCAGACTCACTAATTCTACCTTCTGCTTGACCAGTTCTGCTATTACAAGACTCCAATGTGTTCTTCAGTATGTCCATTGCGTTTTTTTCAACTTCAGAATTTATGCTTTATTCTTTGTAATTATTTCCACCTCTTCGTTAAATTTATTTTATAGAGTTCCGAATTCTTTCTCTATGTTATCTTGAATTTCTTTGAGTTTCCTCTACACAGCTATTTTGAATTCTCTGTCTGAAAGGTCACATATCTATGTTTCTCCAGGATTAGTCCCTGATGCCTTATGTAGTTTGTTTAGTGAGATCATGTTTTCCTCAATGGTGTTGATGCTTGTAGATATTCATCAGTGTGTAGACATTTAAGAGTTAGGTATTTATTGTAGACTTTGCAGTCTGGGCTTATTTATACACATCCTTCTTGGAAATGGTTTCCAAGTATTCAACAGAACTTAGGTGGTGTGATCTAAGCCATATCTGCATTAGGGGGCACTGTGTAGCACTGTGGTTCTTACAGACTCATAGAGATGCCATCTGGGAGTCTTTAATAAAGTTTGGAAGAATTCTCTGGATTACCAGGCAAAGACTTGTGTTGTCTTCTCTTACTTTCTCCCAAACATATACAGGCTCTCTGTCTCTGTACTGAGCCATCTGGAGCTGGGAGTGGGATGACACAAGCACCCCTGTGGCCACCACCACTGGGGCAGCACTGGATCAGACTTGAAGCCAACACAGCACTGGGTCTTGCCCAAGGTCCACTGTAACCACTACCTGGCTACTGCCTCTGTTTACTCAAGGACCTAGGGCTGTACAATCATCAGGTGGTGAAGACAGACAGGCTTGTGTCCTTCCCTCAGGGCAGCAAACTCCCTCATGCTGCAGGCGAGTGCAAAGATGCTGTCCAGGAAGCAGGTACTGGGGTCTAAAACCTTTGAAGTCTACCTGTTGTTCTATTGTACTGCTGCTGAGCTGGCACTCAATTCACAAGACACAGTCCTTTCCACTCTTCCCTCCTCTTTCTACAGGCAAAGGAGCTCTAGCCCATGGCCACAAGAAGCAGACCCATGGGGATACTGCGAGGCTACCACTGATTGCATTGAAGGCCCAAGGGCTCTTCAGTCAGCTTGTGGTGAATGTTGCCAGTCCTAGAACTTACCTTTCAGGATGGTGATCTCCCTTTTGGCTGAAGGAAGATTCAGGAGTGCCATAAGAGCGAAGGCCTGGAATCAGTGACCTCAAGAGGCCTCTTGGTGCCCTAATTCCCTGTGGCTGAGCTGACACCTGAAGCCAGCACATCTCAGAGTCTCACCCAAGGCCCACTGTGTACCTCCTGTGCATCACTGCTGGTTATTCAAGGCCAAAGGGCTCTTTATTCAGCAAGTGATGTGTCTTGCCATGACTGGATCCTTCTCTTCAAGGCAGCACGTTCCATTCTGGCCCAAGGTGTATTGAGAAATGTTGTCCAGGAGCTAAGGCCTGGAATGGGTGCCTCTCAACTTTGCCTGGTGCCCTATCATACTATGGCTGAGCTGGTATCTGAGATGTAAGACAAAGTCCTCTTTGCCCTTCTCTCTCCTCTTCTAAAACAGAAGGAGGGGGTCTGTTTTGGAGCTGTGACCTGTGCAACCAGGTGCTGGGGAAGGGATGGCACAAGCACGCTCTTAGCCACCCCAGCTGTTGTCTCAGTAGGTTATGTGCCCTCTAGTCCACTGGCTCTGAGACCAGCTCAGCACTGGGACTTGCCTAGGAGTTTTAGTCCTTGTGGCCTAGACTGCTTTTCAAGTTTATGTAGAGCACTCTAGCCTGTGGTGGTGAGGCCTTCTGGAACTGGGATGGTAATTCCCCTCTGACAATGGCCAGTCTAAATGCTCCCTCTGTGGGCATGTGTCAGCTATGTACAGCCCAGTTCTGTTTCCCCTATGACAGAGCAGCACTGAGTTCAATGTAAACAGTCTCCCAATTGCTGTGCTCTCCCTCTCCAAGCACTCAGATTCTCCGTGCCATGCAGCTGCTGCTGGGGGATGGTGGGAGAGGTAGTATTGGTGATTCAAGGCTGTTTCCTGCCCTTTTAAGTGCCTCTTTCAGTAATATGAAGTTAAAACTGGGTACTGTGAATACCACCTGATTTTTCATTCTTATGAAGGTGTTTTTTGTGTGTAGACAGTTGTTACATTTGGTGTTCCTGTTGGGGTACACTCGGTGCAGCTTTCTATTTTGTCACCTTGCTCCGCCCCTTTCCAGGTGTTATCATTTGTGCAGAGAAATATTGAGGGTTAAAAATTGAGAAGAAATTGTCATCTTTTGTCAGAAGCAGTAGAATTATAATGTGAAAGGCTACATAGACTTTGGGGCAAAACTAAGAGATGGTAAAGGAAACAGGAAAATGTATCCATTTGAGAGAAAAAACTTAGAAGGCCATTTTTGAAAGTCAATAGTTAAGAGCTTGGATTAGAATGCTCAATTAAGGCACATTGTGAAAAGGGTATAAGATTTAATGCATTAAATACATAAAACTAATAAGGATTGCATGTGTACAGAGAGTTAGATAAATCAGTAATATTTATAGAAGATTGTAATTAGTTGAAAAAACTATAGAGCACTACTCTGCTTAATCCACTGTACCACAGTAGGGAGGGTCTGGAAGGGAAGAAATGCAGAAATAAACCAGAAAATATGGTGTTTTAAAAACACAATGATTTAGAGGAAGAAAACTGGGCATGTAGTTAACTGCTATGTAAAGCAAGTATATGCTCCAACAAATGTTTGAGTAAAGCTCTTAGGAAAGAATAAAAGAGATGAGATTAATTGTGGCTTACGGAATCTGGGAGGAGAAAATATTTGAGCTGGATGTTGAAGGATGAAGAAGATTGCTGCAGGCTGTTTTAGTAAAGAAACATTCAAAAGGTCAGGTAAGTGGATTAGCAATGTCTTAGACATCAGAAAGGGAAAAAACATGTTCAGGGACGAGAAGGTAGGGTACATAGAAAATTGAAGAGGAATGTTAGACTGGAAAAGAATATAAGAAAATGGACTTTTTCTGTGGTGTGAAGAAAGAAAAATAATCTGCTAATGATGGCAGGAGGTTATATGATGAGGAAAGTAAAGTGTCTAAAAACAATAAATCAGGTTAGAAATAAGTAAAGTAACCAAATAATTTATACCCCGAATTGGGATACTTTTGAGAACAAACTTGGGCACTAAAATCATCAAAATGTTATACATTTTGAAAATACTTATAGGATAGCAAATTGGTTTTATATTTTTGATATAACTATAAAAATTATCCTACTTAAAATTTATTTTTGTAGATAGACTATATTTACATTAAAACAAAACTATTGATTAGCTGAAAATTTAGAATAACATAAGCAAAATAATTGATTCTGTGATACATATATTTTATATACTTTAATCAGTTTATAGCTATTTCTGCTTTCAATACCTTGTCATTGTTAATTTATAGAGAATAATTTTTCAGTGCAATGTTCTTATTCTTGATTTTTCATAAAATTATCTGCAATCTTCTTGAAAATTATATTTTATGATGCTGAATTTGCCTGACTTGTCTATAGATTATGATAGTTTTACCTGATGAAGCATTCTGCCTACAAAAGCTGACATGCTTAATAAGTTCAGAGCAAATTCTACTAAATGGAAGACTTTCTCCATTTAAATTAGTTTTTATTTAAACTGTGAAATTTTTCAGCTTAATATTTTAGGGTTTTTTTTTTACTCAATTCAGAAAACCACCTTTGACAAATATTGCTCCAAAATATTCATTAAAAAATCCTATGTATGGTTCTTTTCAATATTTTGCCAGATTTGGCAAACTATAGCCCTTTTTAATTTAATTTTATTCCAGTATAGAATTTAAATTTATTAAAAATAGAAGCTACATTAAAGATTCTTCCTGCAGATTGAGATGTTGTAATTTTCAGTTGTAGAATGACAAATCTTGTAATCTTGTACATTCTTTCTTTTTTTTTTTTTTTTTGAGATGGAGTCTCGCTCTATCGCCAGGCTGGAGTGCAGTGGCATGATCTTGGCTCGCTGCAACTTCAGCCTCCCGGGTATAAGCGATTGTCCCGCCTCAGCCTCCCAAGTACCTGGGACTACAAGCGTGCACTACCACACCCGGCTAATTTTTGTATATTTAGTAGAGACAGAGTTTCACCATGTTGGGCCGGATGGTCTCCATCACTTGACCTTGTGATCTGCCGCCTCAGCCTCCCAAAGTGCTGGGATTATAGGCGTGAGCCACTGTGCCCAGCCAATCTCGTACATTCTTTAAGCTCACGTTATCTATTTTGTTCAGTTCCTCTTTAGCTTCTGTGAAGATGGTTTTTATTGTTTCAATGTTTTCAGGTGGTACATTATGTCAATTCTTCAAACATTTTTGGTGCTTAATTTGTGGAACACTTTAAACGTTTCCAATTTATTTTAAAGAAAATACTTCTAAACTTTAAAGAATTAACTTATAGAAATATTCAATGACACCATAGAAATTTAAGGTTGATTTACAACATAGTTCTTCCAAGGCTCAAATATATCTAATTTACAATTAACATTCAATTAATAAAGTATCTGCAGCAAGTCTGAAATGATTTGTAAAATATTAAGCATTAGCTTACTTGCAAAGATTTTTAGATTAGTTTATCCAATTATATGTGTAATAATATTTGTAATTTGTAAATTTGGACAATTAACATATTCCATTTCAGTCAGTCAGTAGAATTGTGAAACTTGTTTCAGCTTGATTTTGAATTATGTGTTCATCATGACCAACTCCAGTTGAATTGTCCTTTTATTTTTAAGATTATTATTTTATCATGAAGCTGTGTTTGTTCTAAATTTCTCTTCATATTTTTATCACCAAATCATATTTTTATTTTTAAATTTTTCAACAAATTATACAATAGCATCCACATTGTCAGCTGTTTTACTTTTGCAAAGTGAACTAAAAACTTCTCTTTGATTCCAATAATTAGATGAAAAATATTTGAATGATTATTCATATGAATTTAACTGATTTCTATTTGAAGCATTTAATGATACTGCTAAAGAAACAGCATTACTTAGCTGCTTACAGTGTTTTTCTTTTGCTAACAGGGGATGCATTAAAACATATTGCTTCATTTTCATATGTTCACAAGAAACCTGGGAATTGAAAATGAATGTATTTAATTTAAAAAACTGTCTTTTGATGTACATGAAAGTTATGCCTCACAGGTTGATATGTAAACACATTTTCTGCGACTGCACACACAAATTTTTTTTCTGGCAGTCTCAAAATAATAAATTTTTGAGGTAGATGGCTGATCTTCTTTAGCTGATCTGTGTCTTCTGGTTTTCATATGTTAGTGATACAGTAGAGATCTCATGGTGGATAGGAAATGACAAACATGTGCAAATTACTTTTGTCATCTAGTTTCTTGGAAAATAAAAATTCAATATTTAATTATCATTATTCACTTTCGTTTTCAGCTCGTTGCTGCTGAAAATTTGTTGTGAAATTTCAAAAATTGAGAAACAATAAATCAATCAATATTGTAGAGTTATATGATGTAATAATGACAATAGCGCTATATCAAGAGTACAAGCTACTTCATCTCTTCATTTTATAAAACAACAGCTCTGGTTCTATTTCCTACACATTTGTCATATACTTAACCTATAACTTCCTGCGTTTTACCCCAGATGCCCCTCACCACCATCTGTTATGAGCATGGTTTTATGTGGGACTGGTGGTTGGCAGATTTGTGTATTTTATAAACCAACATAGGACCAACACAGTATATAATGCTCCGCCCTCCACCGCCACGCAGACCAAGAGGAGATGGCTTCCTCTCACCACTTACGTACCAGAAACGTAACACCCTGCATGCCGACCTGGAAAGGGAAATGTTAGATTTCATAAGGCTGAGGGTGCCAGGGAAAGAGAAGGGGTTATGTTACCTGTCTTTAAATTTAAATTAGGTTTCAGGTTGAAACTATTCATTCCCCATAATTCTCACACTTCTCTAGATAAGACTAACAGAAACTACCAAACCCACCTTAGCTTATTTTAACACAAGTATTTAATAATATTTTGTAAAAAATGAAGAATCTGGAACAAATGTAACTCACGACAGGGTGACTTAGATAACTGGCAGAAACTGGTACAATTCTGAGCAAACCGAGATTTAGCGTGTTCTGGTTATTGATTGCTAGGTATAAAACTATACCAAAAAGTACTGGTTTACAACAACTCACTCGTTATATCTCCTGGTTTTGTGCATTGGGAATTCAGGCAGCGCTCAGCTGGGAGGTTTTTCCACTGCATGTGGCATTAACTGTGGTCACGTGGTAGTATTCAGTTGGCAGCCACTCTGGTTTGGAGAGTCCACATGGATTCACTCATATTCCTGTTTCCTGGGGCTACCTCTCTTTCTCCCCCTCCAACATAGTCCCTGGGCTTCTCCACACATTCTCTTCCTCAGATTAGTCAGATTTCTTACTGCCCTGGCCCAGAGCTCCCAGGGACTAAGGTGAAATGTGTCAATCCTTTTTAGGCTAGACCTAGAACTAGCTCAGTGTCACGCCTGTAATATTCCTTGATCACAGCAGTCAAAGACTGGCCCAGATTCAAGGGGAAGGGACATTGTGCTCAGCTTCAATGGGAGAAGTGTCAAAGAATTTGCAGCCATCTTTTAAAAAGCCACATATTGTCACAATAGGCTCAGGTTAGCATCAGAATATGGGTGCACAGCCGTTCACTTACTGTTAAACCAAATAGTATCAATTGTTTATCCTTACTCAAAGATGGCAACACTAATTATAAATGGTGAGTTTCATCACAATATGAATATTTTACCTATTAATCAATAGCTGTAGCTATTAATATAGCTACAAATAGTGATTAGCATCATCTACGTGCAAAACACTGGCCCTGTACTAATTGCTATAGAGTAAAAATATGAACCAAAGCTCCTAGCTCCAGAGCCAAGAATTTAGCGAGACGATAATCATGCTCAAACAAGCACAAAAAGAAAGGAATGGTATTCACAGGGATGATTACCACCCAGTCCTCATTCAAGAGTATGTGCAGGCATGCTTATGATCATAGGAACACTGAAAACTAAAACAACTTAAGGCGAATACATAAGTATCACGGCCATATGGCATTTTATATTCTTCATTAATCTTCCAAAGCATTCAGCTGTGGTAGTATTATTTAATAATCGACCACATAATTTTAGGACTAGTTAATGTTTTTATTTAAAAACCTTCTATTTATTCTTAAAATTAAAGTCTTCTATAACTTTAGAGGGATAAAGATATAATTTGTCAAATGTGGCATTAATAAAATTGGACTTACAGAGCTGAAAGAACAAATGTATCGTGTTAAGAGATAAAGCCACTTGTCTGCCAGACACATAAAATCCTATTGAGACTTCTCAGACAAGTCAGGCACACACACACAAGCATGCAAATGCACATACACACACAGAACATTGTAGATGTTCTCATTGTGACTTTGGCTTATGACTATCCCTATATGCAAAAAAAAAAAAAAAAAAAAAGGCAGGCCTCAAAAAGAAAAAAATGGAAAAAGCCAATGTTTTCTGCTCTGAGAAAGAACTGGTCTGAGTCTATATAGCTAGATAGTAGCCCTACAGAAAGAAATCTCTAAAAAAGCATTAGCTTTAAATCTGTAAGGAATTATGAGATTTTTACCCCTCCAAGAAATGCATCAAAAATTGGAAAACAGTGTAGAACAGGACCAGAAGGTAAAAGAAGAGAGACACTACCAAATGAATTCTATCTCAGGAACGTTAAGGTTGAAAGACAGAATCTCAAATGGCAAAAGGTAATTTGGCAATTCATTCTAGAGTTTCCAATAATAATAAAACCATCTTAGGCCCTTCCTAAAAAATTGTCAAGGGTCATCTATGCTGATTAACTTGGAAGAATACTAAGTGAAGGTGTTACACTGTGGTTCTCACTTCACACTTTCAGTGTATTTATCCTTTACTTGACTCAGAGCAGATTATAGCAGAAATATCACTTGACAGAGATTGCAAAAATAGCCCAATTTTTTCTTTCTCTTTCTTTTTGAGGGTCGAAATATTTCTAGCTAGTGCTGCAAAATTGTTCCCACTACTCTGCTTGGCATGAGGAAAAAGAGATAGACTTGGGATAATTTATGTGCTTATCAGTCACTAAAAATGGAGTTAGTATTACAAATTCATCTAACTTATTTTGCATATTTGGTATTCCTGGTTGGTAGTTATTGTTGTAATTATTATTTAGATGTGGTAGTTTTTTGCTTTGTTTTAAAATTATTTTCATTGTTATAAAAATAATTTTATTTTTAGAAAAAAGATGGGTAAAAAATGATAAAAGTAATTCACCATCTAGAGATAATTCTGTATATATTTTGTCTGTTTTCTAGTCTTTTGTAAATCTACATATGCATGTATGGGATCATATGTGTAGTGTATATACCTGTATGTAACTACACTGAAATAAATAGGGGAGGGTTAGAGTTCAGCATCAAACACACTTAACATTAGGCCATGTGGGGTTCAAAAGAACTTGTACATCAAGTAGTTCTGAGTGGAGATGGGCTGACACTGAGAGGTGTCTTCGATTGAGTTGCAAGGAAAATAATTCAGAAGTAGAAGTTGTGTGAAGGAGTTTAACTGGAGGTAGGTGGGGCTGCTGCTCCTCTCTTTTCACCTATACAGAGTTGGAGAAGCAGGATTGGGTAGACAGGGAAGCTGAACTGAGAGGTGATTGCAACAGAGATCACAGTTGATCCAGCGGGGAGGTTGGAGCTGAATAGTCCCTCAGGGGACCAGGCTTCAGAAAGAAATAATTTGTTTTTTATTTTGAAGGGAATGTCTTGATGTGCCCCATGCTATTAGGCTTCTAAACTCTTAACTTAGATGTATTGTATCCTCAAAATTTTGTAGGATTTATTTCCTACCTAATAGAGTCCTCCTATGTATATGCTACTTCTTGAGATTGAATATTTTTAAAAAGTAATATATAGGGTGCAAGCTGTCTTTTAATAAAGGCCCCTGGAAGGAATCACTCAACACTTCTGCTTCCTTTTCATGGGCTAGAACTTAGTCATATAGCCATGTCTAGAAGGCTGGGAAATACACACTTCATTCTGGGCACTGAGTGTGCAAGTGAATGTTGGGATTTCTTTTACTTCTAACAGACAAGGAGTGAAGAGTAGATAGAGGAGTCCCGCTGGCCATCTCTGCATTAAACACTGAAATCTGTTTAAATATGAAACCAAGGTTAAACAATGGGTAATTACCATTAGAGAACCAAAAGTAAATGTAATACCTTTTGACAATATAAAAGTACTGTCTAGTAGATGACATAAGATTGGTCTGTGAGATGCACCATGTAGCCATCCATTGTAAAATAAAAATGATGAGGCCGAGTGTCGTGGCTTATGCCTGTAATCCCAGCACTTTGGGAGACCAAGGTGGGAGGATCACTTGAGGCCAGAAGTTCAAGACCAGCCTGGTCAACACAGAGAGACCTCATCTTCTGGGCAACATAGAGACACCTCATCTCCACATACACACATACATTAAAAAAATTTTTTTTTAATTATACTTTAAGTTCTGGGATACATGTGCAGAACGTGCAGGTTTGTTACACAGGTATACATGTGCCATGGTGGTTTGCTGTACCCATCAACCCGTCATCTACATTAGGTATTTCTCCTAATGCTATCCCTCCCCTAGTCCCCCACTGCCCAACAGGCCCCAGTGACACACATGATTTTTTAAGCGATGGATCTGGCGTCAGGTGTGAGCAGGAACACAGAGCACTATATAGATGAGTAGCCTTAACTTCAATGGCATGCTTTGTATGTTGAACTAAGGGCAAATTATGTGAATCTGAAGGAATGACTCTGTAAAATAGTTCGAGTAAACAAGGAGTCTTGCACAATTTTGACCTCATGATGGCTTCTCCCAGACCTTTGGTTTGGTGAGCCAACTTTTCTTTCAGATGGAGGCAAAGGTTAAGTCTGTGACTACGTGTTATCATAAAGCAATCTCTCAAACAGTTTTTCTCTTAAGACAAATGTGTCACAATGACATACCTTAGAAGATGTGACATTCCAGGAGACAAGGGAGTTACTTTCCAAGATATATTAATTCGCTTTCTTGGGCAGCTTCCCCTCAGGAATCCTATTCTTCCAAGCACACTGCTCATAATTATCGAGGCAACCAGTCCATTCCAGTCATTTAGTGCTAAACAGTACAAAAGAGGACTGGGGAAGAGTGAAAACTATCATTGTGTATATTGTATAACATATAGAAAGCAATTAAACAAGAATGAAAGACAAGATCTGCCTAAGTAGAGAAAGAAGTTGAGTTAGGGATTACACGATATTGAGATTAAGCTTAAAATTATGTATTGTGCATTGTGAAAAAATTTTATGTATTGTGAAGTAATTTTTAAAAAGTCAAGCTGATAAAGTCTTTATTTTCATAACTTACACTTTTAAATTGCTTTATACAATGTTAATTTAATTCAGAGGTATTTAATCTTAAAGATCAGTTATAAAGCATACTTTTCTCTCCCAGGACACACATATGGTCAACTAAGACCGTGGGTAGTAGTCATTAATACAGTCAAATAATAACACTTTTCTCCCGTACCACAAGATGGCAGCACATGCAAGGGTGCCTATTTACAGTAATTGTGTAGTTTTAATGTCTGATTTGTGGATGATTTAAAGGGCAGCCTTCTACCTTCTAGAATATAAGTAGTTTATATTATTGCTTTTTTGTTGTTGCTTGTTATTATTGCTTATTTTGTTGTTGTTCATCTTCTTAAGTTCAAGAGCAACGCATATTTTTCCCTCTTATAGCATATCAAAATTTGTTCTTTTACAAATTAAGCTACCTGGTGGGGGCGGGGGGAACCTATTTACTTTTAGGCCCATGAGAGGAAACATCCTTCCTCACAAATGTTATGTGGCCTCTCTTTCGATTTAGACTCACAAGAGAAATAATCTCAAATTGTTGTTCCCTCTAGAAAGTTCTTCCCCTAGATTTCATATTGCTTTTTCAAGTTTCATAGGTATCTGCTCAATTCATTTCTATGAAGACTTCCATGATTGCCCTGTAAAAAAAGACATCATAACACCCTTTGTACCTCTAGTATACCTCTCACTTCCTTATTCTAATTTATTATTGTCAACCAATCTACCATACCTTTACTTGTTTATTTGTTTATTGTTCTCCCCTAGTAATATGTAAGCTTTGCAAGAGACAGGATTTTGTCAGGCTTGTTCATGGTTGTATCCCCAACTTCCAGAATAGTGCCTGCACTTGGTGGGTATTCACCAAACATGTGTTGAAAGTATGTATCGCCATAAAGGTTGGAACAATTGAAATAATTGTAGTAAGATGGTAGGTGTATTTAAACAGAACAAGTGTCATAAATAAAAGAGCTCTAACCTAAGCATGGAGAGGTAGAAGTTCTCATTCCTGTTCTACCCGACTACGAAGGACCCTCATGCTGTCATTCAAGCTTCGTGATATTTGCGTTCTATTTAGTCAACATGGAAAATAATATCATTTTTACTCATATCCTGACATAGATGTGAAGCTCTGGTTATGTAAATTAAGCAAATATGAATAATAAAGTTATTTCTTTAATTTTTAATGATTTGAGATCACAAAGAAGGAAGTTAGTTCTTTCCCTTCAATAGCAGTCATGATTTTCCAAACATTCCTAACCTCTAATAAAGAAAACTTCCCAAGGCACACAAGGCCTCTCTTTTCTCTCTCAATCAAATATCATAATTCTTGCTTGAGGTTCTGTAAGGTATCTCCTTGAATCTTATTGGTTTTTATTAGACATACTAGCAAACACAGAGCAAATGTACAACACAAAAAAATTACACAGGGACAAACTCCTGACTGACATTTCTCCTGGTGAAGAACTTATATAAATGTAATGGGAAAATATTTTAAGAAATTAATGCATATACTGTCTCCTACCTTATGATACAACTGCTTACTGATCTCAAACTTGGCAGCTCAAAGAAGGGGTGTCATCTGCTTGAGGAACAGTTTACAGTAGGAGAAAATCATGCCACTTTTTTCAGCTTTTAAGATCAAGGAAGACCATTGTTTATTAAATAAAAAAATAGTGGAGGCATGACATAATCAGAAAAAACAGGTTTATATTTCTGCTCATAGACTAGACAAAATAATTCCTACCTGAAACAGAAGAGGGAGAATTGTCCAAAGGTAGAGGAAGGTGAAGGGCATCATGCCTTACAAGCTACCTTTTGATTTGGAGTGGAAATTCTGCCAGCCAAATCACAAATAGAATATGTCACATTTAATTATATCACACTTTTGTCTCATTCTAGCTCTTTTGCACTTGAAAGCACTGACAGATCATCTTTTTGCTATTAAATGTCTTGACTGACTTAGAATCAACTAGATCAAAGTGATTCAGGGGTTAAATATATTAATATCCATGTCATCTTGGACAACTCATTTATCATAGTCTCAATTTTCTAACGTGGAAATTAAATCGATTTATTCTTAGGCAAAATGTGTATATATCTGTGTAAGAAAATATGCTCATATACTAGATGGGTCTACAGCATTGTCTCTCTTCTTTTGTCATTCTATATCTGCTTCTTTATTCTTAATAACATGCTCTAGATGCCTCCTATCCAAAGCAATCTCCACATTACTCAGATGCCTCCAAACTATTTCCCCTTGTCATCATGAATTTATTCAAAAGAATAGTCTACACTTACTACCTTCATTGTCTCACTTTCTTCATCCCTGATTTTCCATAATTCCTTTGTAAAATCTCGCCAGCAATACCGTAACTGCCAAATCTGAGGAACTGTTCTCAGTACTCATCTTACTTGACCTCTTTGTTGCAAATGAAATTGAATTTTAATTTTACCTTGCAGATCTCTGCTTGGGTGTATGACATGTCTTTGTCCTAGCTGTCAATACGCCTCTCTGAGCACATTTTCTCCCATTCTTTTGCTTGTTTCTCTTTTTGCACTTGTTTCTCTTAAAAGTTGGTGTTTCCCAGGCTTCTAGCTTCCAGTCTTAACCCACTTCTTTTGTTCCATACACCCTCCCCACCCCAAACCCAGGATAATCTTGTGGTCTTCACCCATAATATATGTATTAGTGACTCCCAATTCATTCTCACAGTCCTGGCCCTTCTTTCTGGTTCCCCATAGATAGATCTCCTTTGCTGGTGCCTCTTTTTTTCTCTGACTGTTCAATATTGGAGAGCCACAGAGCTTAGTCATTGGACTTTCTTCCCAGTTATATTCCCTCCCTTGGTTATCTAATTAGTCTAATGGCTTTAAAGCATGTGATGATTTCCAAATTCATATCTCCAGTCAAGACTTTCTCCCTCCACTCTAGACCTCAATGCCCCCTCAATATTGCTATTTGAAGGTCTCATAGGCTTCTCAAATTTAACATTGCTAAAACTGAACTCCTGGAAATACTGTCTTTCTGATGATTCAGGTCAAAGACTTGGGTTGCCCATGGCTGCTTCTTTCTCTAACATCTTAACTTCTCTCTCTCTTTTCTTTCTTTCTTTTTTTTTTTTTTTTTTTTTGAGACAGAGTCTCGCTCTGTCGCCCGGGCTGGAGTGCAGTGGCGCAATCTCGGCTCACTGCAAGCTCCGCCTCCCGGGTTCACGCCATTCTCCTGCCTCAGCCTCCGAGTAGCTGGGACTACAGGCGCCCGCCACCGCGCCCGGCTAATTTTTTGTATTTTTTAGTAGAGACGGGGTTTCACCGTGGTCTCGATCTCCTGACCTCGTGATCCGCCCGCCTCGGCCTCCCAAAGTGCTGGGATTACAAGCGTGAGCCACCGCGCCCGGCCTCTTTTTTTTTTTTTAGACACAAGGTCTCACTCTGTCACCAAGGCTGGAGTACAATGGTGTGATCACAGCTTACCGCAAACTCAACTTCCCTGGGCTCAAGCATTCCTCCTACCTCAGCCTCCCAGGTTGCTGGGACTACAGGCACACACCACCACATCCAGCAAATTTTTGTATTTTTAGTATTTTTTGCCATGTTTCCCAGGCTGGTCTCCAATTCCTAGCCTCAAGAGATCCACTCACTTTGGCCTCCCAAAGTGTTGGGATTACAGGTGTGAGCCACCATGGCTTGCCTGAACTTCTAATTTATCAGCATACGCTGTCAGTTCCATTGTCTTAAAACATCGAAACTGCTACTACTTTTCTCCATCTTCACTACTGTCACCTGGGTCCAAGATACGCTCACTCCTTGAGTGGATCAGTGCAATAGCTTCCTAACTGGTCTCCCAATTTTGCCCTTGTCCCATTAGTCTGTTCAATCCAACCTCCTGGGTGACCTCATTAAAACTCAAGTATGATTGTATCATTCTTCTGCTCTTAAACACCAATGGCTTTCCCTCTCACTCAAAGTAAGATAGAAGCCCCAAAAATGACTTCAATGCCCTATGACATAGGCATATGCTCCTTACTTCATTGATCTCATTTTATATTAATCTTCTCCCTCTTCCATTCGCACCCGCCCCCACTGCCCCTCTGCAACCTGAACACTTTCCCCCCTTTTGTCTCAAACACTAGTTCCTCTTCTCTTTCATGTATTGAGCTTCTGGCCGTTCCTTAAACATATCAGTAAGGCCTCTCCATCAGGGTCATTACACCTGCCTGGAATACTCTTTCTCTAGGAACCTACTTTGTCTAGACCCTCACATTTTTTAGGCTCATGCTCAATTTTTACCTTTTCACAAAGGCCTTCTCTGGCCACCCTGCTTAAAATGTTAATAATCTCCAACATGACTATCCCCATTCCCTGGTTCGTTTTTCTATAAATTATCTTACCACTACCTAACATGGTACCTCTTTGCTTATTAATTATGCTTATTGTTTTCTTTCCTCTACTAGACCATAAGCTCCATAAAAGCAAATTGTTACTTTTGCATTTTTAAAAAAAATTATGGAAATTTTATCGAAGGGAATAAAACTTACTTGTATATCATATTCATTCATCATTATATCATTTCAGTGAGGCTACACAGGGATTGGCTTTTTTTGCAGGTAATATATTTTAAGTCTTTAATAATTAGAATAAAAAGAATATCCCTAGGAGTAAAGATATTTACATATATTATATATTGTGTGTTGGTGCTTAATACTAATGCTTATATGCATATATATATTTATATGTACATAGATACATAAATATATATACTTGCAAAAAATATTTTAAGTGGCTTTAGCAAATAAAATTGTAGCATGAAAAATATGCAGCATGGTAAAATACAAAGAATATGCTAAAAATAAGTGCAAAAGGGACAAATAACATTGTCTGCATTATTGCACCAGCCTCCTAACTTACATCTTTTCTTCTAGTCTCTAACTTTGCAATTAATTCTCCACACATCTTCTAGAGTAAATTAATATAATCACTTTACGTCTCTACTTAAACCACTTCAATGAATTTTGCTTTTCTATTAACTTCTAGAGATATTAAGAATTCTTAGGGGGATGATTTTGCTCTCTTAATAGAGCACTTCTGATGGTGAAAAAGGTTGACACTCCTCTACTTCCCTCATCTGCTAAAGATAATCACAAACCAAACATTAGAACTCCCCATGTACAATAGCACTTATGATGTTTTATTATAAGCAGTCATATGCTTATATCTTTTCCTGACTTGATGTGAGCTATGTGATGTGTCTTATTTTATTTCATTTCTATTTACATCCCCATCATGGTCCCTAAGGGTGATATTTAGTAAATGTTTAACTAAAAGGAAACATATAAAAACACATACATTCACAGTGTACATGGTAGAATGTAACAGTGATATTAACAAACATACCAGGACTTATACATTTCAGGGGATGTTCTTTTTTTAACTTCACAAAATGTATTTTGTAATATGTAACGAAGAAGGCACATATACTAAATTGTTATATATGCTTTAATCAAATAAAAATGTCTTCATCAAAAATACACAAACAAAATCAAATTTCATATAATGAAAACATATTTTAAACACCTACAATGGTGAATATATTAATGTCCTTCATATATAAGGAATGATTAAAAGTCAACAGAAAATGAGCAAAGAGTAATCCATTTGAAAATACACATACTCAGTAAAAACATTGAAATCTTTAGAGTTAGTAGTAACCTAAGACATGCATATTAAAGAGAGCAGAGATTTTCATTTTGTTCATTAATTGTCAACTTATTTTAATAATAGGTAGCGGAAGTGAAGAAATTATAAACTTTTGAGGTAGTCTTTTTTTTTTTTTAAAGTTCCAGGATACATGTGCAGGATGTGCAGGTTTGTTACATAGTTAAATGGGTGCCATGGTGGGTTGCTGCACCTAACAACTCATCTCCTAGGTATTAAGCCCAGCATGCATTAGCTCTTTTCCCTAATGTTCTCTCCCCCTGCTCTCCCCCAGCAGGCCCCAGTGAGTGTTGTTCCCCTCCCTGTGTTCATGTGTTCTCATTGTTCAGCTCCCGCTTACATGAGAACATGTGGTGTTTGGTTTTCTGTTCCTGTATTAGTTTGCTGAGGATAATGGCTTCCAGCTTCATCCATGTCCCTGCAAAGGACATGATCTCATTCCTTTTTATGGCTGCATAATATTCCATGGTGTATATGCACCACATTTTCTTTATCCAGTCTATCATTGATGGGCATTTGGGTCGATTCCATGTATTTGCTATTGTGAATAGTGCTACAATGAACATATGCATGCATGTATCTTTATAATACAATAATTTTATTCCTTTGGGTATATACCCAGTAATGGGATTGCTGGGTCAAATGGTATTTCTGGTTCTAAATCTTTGAGGAATCGCCAAACCATATTCTACAATGGTTTAACTAATTTACACTCCCACCAACAGTGTACATTCCTATTTCTCCACAAAATTGTCAACATCTGTTGTTTCTTGACTTTTTAATAACTGCCATTCTGACTGGCATGAGATGGTATCTCATTGTGGTTTTGATTTGCATTTCTCTAATGATCACTGATGATGAGCTTTTTCATGTGTTTCATGTTTGTTGGCCGCATGTATGTCTTTTTTAGAGAAGGATCTGTTCACATCCTTTGCCCACTTTTTAATGGGGTTGTTTTTTTCTTGTGAATTTGCTTATGTTCCTTGTAGATTCTGGATATTAGGCCTTTGTCAGATGGATAGGTTGCAAAATTTTTCTCCTATTCTGTAGGTTGTCTGTTCACTCTGATGATAGTTTCATTTGCTGTGCAGAAGCTCTTTAGTTTAATTAGATCTCATTTGTCAATTTTTGCTTTTATTGCAATTGCTATTGGTGATTTCATCATAAAATCTTTGCCCATGCCTATGTCCTGAATGGTATTGCCTAGATTTTCTTCTGGATTTTCATAGTTTGGGGCTTTACATTTAAGTCTTTAATATATCTTGATTTAATTTTTGTATAGGGTGTAAGGAAGGGGTTCAGTTTCAATTTTCTACATATGGCTAGCCAGTTCTCCCAGCATGATTTACTAAATAGGGAGTCCTTTCAAGGAGATGTTCTTTCATAATCTTCAAAATTATCTCCTTTGGAAGTCAGAAATACTCTCGTGATTTTTCTTTTTCATCTCTTTTTCTTTTTGGAATTCCATGTTTGTAATTGCCTTCAATGTCTAAGCGATTTAAAAAAATATTATCGATGTTAAATCATCCTTTGAATGTAGATTTATTTTGGTGAAAATTCAATTTGGAGCTAAGTTTAGTGAATAAGGTGGGTATTATTTGGAGTCCAAAATGAATTGTGATAATAACATAAGATTCATTTTCTCTTGTGTAATTTGTAAACTGGCTTTGGTTATAAATTTCAAAGACATTTCCATAGTGATAGCTGGGTAATCATAGTCTTTCAAATAAATCATGAGGCAAAAAATAAAAATAAAAACCTACACCTTATTTGGAAGTATAAAACTAGATTTTAAAACATAGTGGTAGATTTTAGGCACATTTTGAAACTTATTTTTTCCAAAAAGGCAAAGTGAGATAGCCACTATTAGATATACTAAAAACAATACACAATGGAAAATATGGTCTTGTCAAAATACTGAAGACACGTCTTGACCACAAATCCAAGTCGTTTCCTGCTAGTATATATTGCCTGATGTCATCATAGATAAGAAACCGGTAGGTGTTGTATATTGTATATTTCTTGGACTTCTGTAACCGAGAGATCCAACATTACTTTTGATTTTGCTGAGATCACTGCACTTGAACTTGCTGCCTCGACACTCTTCACTTAACAGATAAAAAGGGCCTGATATGAGCAAAACACTCTGCTAGCTGGGAATGAGTAACGTCTTACTTATATACAGCAAAATTATCATCTAAATACCTAATTTTAGAAACCCGATTAAACTTTGAAATAATAATTAATAAGATAAAGAACTAAATATTTAGGTGCTAAAAACACAGGCAAGGAAATAAGTGCCACAAGAATCAGATACATGAGTGCTTAAGTAATATTGACACATTTTTAAAAGAAATTGGATTTCAACTAAATAGTTGATAGCTTGGGAAGGGAAAAGTAGCAGGAAAAACACGAGGTAAAGCTTTAAGTTGGAAATGGACAGTTTGGGGCAAAGAGCAGTATTTGGAATTCATAGGAGGAATGACTGAATAGTTGGGAGAGTGGGGTATTAACAGATGCAAGAGCACTATATAGCCAGCATGGGAGGCACTGTATGCAATATATAGAATATGGCTGAGCATCTGGAAGAATGGAATGATCTATAATTGGTGTTTTAAAATATTAATACGGCCGGGCGCGGTGGCTCACGCTTGTAATCCCAGCACTTTGGGAGGTCGAGGAGGGCGGATCACAAGGTCAGGAGATCGAGACCACGGTGAAACCCCGTCTCTACTAAAAATACAAAAAAAAAAAAAAAAAAAAAAAAAATTAGCCGGGCGTGGTGGCGGGCGCCAGTAGTCCCAGCTACTCGGAGAGGCTGAGGCAGCAGAATGGCGTGAACCTGGAAGGCGGAGCTTGCAGTGAGCCAAGATTGCGCCACTGCACTCCAGCCTGGGCGACAGAGCAAGACTCTGTCTCAAAAAAAATAAATAAATAAAATATTAATACGACTACCGAATGAGTAATATATTGGAGCAGAGAGAAACTATAAAAACAGAATTCCAAATAAGAAGTTATTGCTAAAATCAAATGTCCTGTCTGATTCAACCAGCCCCTGTAGCCTCTACAAGTATGACTATGCATGGTTAAACTTAGTTTCATCCTTAGCTGAAGGTAACATAGGTAATTCCCAGACCTACATGAATGTCTCCAGCACAAGCGGTTTTTAAAAATGTGTGGTAGTTCAGGCAGCATCACAGACTAGGTCAGAGCAGGGATTCTGTATTGACAGCTGACTCTATTTACTACTACTATTTACCTTGTAAAGACAAACGACTAACTTTATTCATTAACTTACCAAAAAATACTCATAGTGATATACATCCAATGAAATAAATATAGTTATTTTAATAAGAATATTTTCTAAAGTCCTTGAACTTAACCATTGCCTTCTTAGTGTCAATGTATTGATTAAACAAATTGATAATTACTTGTATAATTATAGATTTATGATATAATTAAAATAATTTTTTTTTGGTATGATAAAAACACGATGTAGGATACAGCAATACTGATTAGGAAAATTGTCAGACAACATTTAAAACCAGATTCTCAGAATATTCTCGTTTTCTTTGAAAAATATGATGATAACAATTATAACTGGACCTGGTCAGAAGTGATTTTTTTCTAGGTCTCCTTTGTTAAAGGAAAGTTGGATTTCTCAGATTCATCCAAATTAATAGAATGATCCAGAGATGATATCTGGATTAAGTCCTTTTTGTTGTTACAACTCACTTCAAACACTGTAGACAAACATGTCTACAGTTCCCTTTTCAACCACTTGCTGGTCTAAAATTACTTTGTTTTTTTTAACATGAGGTATTATATTTTGGTAAAAAGCAAACCCTACCTGCTGTATAATATACCCTAGGGTGTCTCCACTGCACTCCAGGTAACAACTTTGGGCCCACATAATGCTGTGCATGTCTCTATATAAACCTCCTAGAGAAATGTTTGGAGCAGTTGCCCTTGTATGCCCCACTGACCTCAACAGTCTGGCAATTGCTGTGAATTTCTTCAGTGATGGGGTAAGTAATAATTTTCCCTAGGCATTGAAGTAAAAAGACAGACCACAACTTAACTAACTTTTCTCCAAACTGTCCTTTCTCTTTGGGCCCCAGCCACTGCTGCTGCCATGACACCACTGCCTAGCTCGCCCCTCAAACCAATTTGTGACAATCTTTCCTGGTATGCCCAGGCAAACTCTTGATTCTGTAGTTTCTCCAGGCACCATTCAGAGGAAGGGAGTCAGGACTCACTTATTAAAAGTGAAGCACAGTTCTTTGGAAGTGGGATCTCTTTCCTTACCATGATTCAACTTAGGAGGAAGCTCACATGGTGATTGTAAAGTCTTATTCCACCCACCTCTTCAGATGGTAAGATCAATGTTACTGTTTCTACTTGCCCTTTGGCACCTGAGATAAACAGAGGATAATTATAATTGTTGTTTGACATTTAATATGGCTTAATACTCATTTTAAAATTATCAACTGAATGAAATAGTTTTTAAAGTTTTGTTCATAGGAATTTCATTATTTATCACTTCTAGGACCAGGTAAACTAAAAAATTTAATTAAGACATATAGTTTTAAGTACATCTGTGTTCATGGTGTTGTGTTACATCTCTTATAGAATTAGCCAAGTAAGAACATTGTCACTGAGCCAATACACTAAAGTTTTAAGAACACGCTCATGTCTTTGCAAAATTATGATCAGACTAGTAGATACAGAAACCTGACATTGGATTATCTTCTATGAATTACAAACATTGAGAAGAAACAAGTTCAAATTTTTCATCTAGAGGAATTCTAACTCCTCTCTAGACTGCTACTTTTTCCTTTTGTAAGTTTTTAAGTTTGCATCCCTCTGGTAAATTTATGTGATTAAAAAAATTCACCAAATTCCTGAACTGAAGTTGCGTCCTGTCTTTAAGACTCACTTCATATACATTGGCCTCTATGAAAAATCTAGTGTGCCAAAGGCCTCAGAAACTTCCATGGTTGAAATATATTCTCCTTTTCATCTAATTAAATGTATAGTGCACAGAAAGTAAGTTTCTTTTTGTCTAAAAGTTGCCAGCTTTTCTTTTAAACAAATTAATCTTGTTTGTACATACCTACGTGCCACATATTAAAATGTAAAAATTTATTAATTTCCAGAAAGTAAAAACAAACAGAATCTCAACCAAATTTTGTTTTAGCCCAGTGTTACTCAAATGAAGGGGTGAAATAAGACTGCTTTTAAGTTATTTTGAAACACACACACACATATATCCCAATAAAGCTGTAATGCAGATATCTAAGATTACCAATATCAGCAAAAGTCAGGAAAAGAGCCAGGGACTTCTACATAGTGAAAAACAAAGATTTAGAGACAAGTCTTATCAGGTAATGAAGAAAATTGCCTAAAGACAAAAAGGGAGAAAATAAATAGAATAGATTCCACTAAAAAGAACCCTGTGAGTCCTTAAAATATCAGAATTACAGTTTGAAAACTACATCTTAAAACACATGGGGCCAGGCACGGTGGCTCATGCCTATAATCTCAGCACTTTGGGAGGCCAAGGCAGGCGGATCACCTGAGGTCAGGAGTTTGAGACTAGCCTGACCAACATGGTGAAACCTTGTCTCTACTAAACATACAAAAATTAGCCGGGCATGGTTGCAGGTGCCTGTAATCCCAGCTACTTGGGAGGTTGAGGCAGGAGAATCACTTGAACCTGGGAGGCGGAGGTTGCAGTGAGCCAAGATCGTGCCATTGCACTCCAGGCTGGGGGACAAGAGGGAGACTTCGTATCTAAAAACAAAACAAAACAAACAAACAACAACAACAAAAACATACACACATGGACAAGTTGGCTATTCTCAGTGCTTCTTTCTTAAGTACATCTTACTCAAACTATTAAAACAGTTTGTACCAGTTCACTATAAGAATGATACTTATTATGGGACAGTTACGAATGCTAAGAATGCTTGATTGCGGCTGATCACAAAGAGAAAGATAACTGAAATGCAAAATAATTTAATTACACAATTTGATTGTATCAAAAAACAACCATTTGGCTAGAATCTCAGATCTCTGGTATATGGAAAGATAATGGTTTAATCTTAGGCTTAAACACAACATGTTAATGAAATTTTCAAAGACAGAATGACATTATTATTTGTGTAAGTTATTTCTGAACATTTCTCCAGTGATTGAGACTCATCTATGTACTTCTGCAAAAAATACATTAGCTGAATGTATCCCCCACTTGGTTTTGGAAGTGTAGAAACTTATCTTGGGCCATCAAGATCAGGGCTCCAGAATTCTAACACTAATCTCCTTTCACAAAAACATTGTTTAGGAGTTTGCTTTTAGCAGCCTTTTCATTTCTAAGAATAGGTTGCTTGCAATAGTCTAGAAATAGGTTGCTTGTAATCACTTAGGATGTAAAAAGGCAAAAAATTTTACCCTGAGGGATACAAAGGGAAGAAACATGATAATTGTCCTCTTATTATTTATTCCATGACCTAGACACTTACATACATACTGACACTTTGGAAATTTATTGTTTTCATTATTCTTAAAGGAATCATCATCAGTGTTTGCTGATAGACAATATTCCTCATTTAAATTGTGCTAAAATATAGGATTACAATCAATCTCAGGTTATTTAATAAGGTGGTTATAGACAGAAAACCAGTTGGTTCACATATTGCAAACCTTCAATGCAACTTCACATAATCCATTAGGGATAGGCTTATCATAGTGGAAGCACCTTCTTTAGAAAGGGAGCCATCTCTAAGCATGCAGCTTTAACAGGGCATCTGGCATGGAGGTAGAAAGCATTCTGTAAACAAAAAAAAGGATTATAGAAATTCTCCATGTTCTTTTACACTACGATTCTCTTATTCATGAGACTATCCTCTGGGGGAAAATGATGACTGGAACTTGGAGCACTCAGGAATATTTGCCAAACATTGCAGAACATTTCAAGGGGTCAAGATTTATTTAGCTGAAGCTCTAAATGAATATATTGATTATGAATAAGTGTGTGTGTGTGTGTGGGTATGGTTTGGAAAGTGCATTAGGGCTACTGTAACATTTTCACAAACTTGGTGGTTTAAAACCATAGAAATTTATTATCTTACAGTTCTGATGGCCTGAGTCCAAAATCAAGATGTGAGAAGGACCTTACTCCCCACTGAGACTCTAGGGAAGAGTCCTTTTCATGACTTGACTAGTGGGCACATCACTCTGATTTATTGCATCTTACCTTGCTTGCTCTTCTGTGCATCTGTCTTCTCCTCTCTGTGTCTCTAATAAAGACACTTGTCAATGGATTTAGATTCCTCCTAGATAATCCAGGATGATCTCCTCATCTCAAAATCCTTAATTTAATTATGTCGCAAAGACTTGCTTTTCCAAATGTAACAGGACTGGGGAACGGATATATTGTTTTGGTGGTCACCATGCAGCCTACCACAGAAAAGAAGATATTTCACTTTTATTTTTGCTTTGTTTTCACCTATCTGGGAATATTAGTGTTTTAACTGTAGTTTTTAGCTTTGTGTTTATGTCATTATTGCCACAATAATACTATAGTAATGTTTGTTTTACCAGACAAACAACAATGGTGTACTGGAAAGAAAGGCATTTTAGACATAATTTGGCCTTCATATGCCATTCATAATCATCTAGAAATGGTACATTCTTCTTGACATTGAATATCAAGAAGTTGAATGGACTATCCAACTAACTGAAGACAAAAATATGATTTGGTAAAATTATGATTATTTGGGAAATACTGAAGGAAGTCTAAATTAAGCTTACGGATCTCCTCAGGCAGGGCTCCGGCAGCCTGTCTACACAAAAACACATTAGCATTCACTTCAGAGGACACGGTGATGTCTCCCAGCTCCAGTGGCATTTGTGTAGATAAAGACAAATATATTTCCCTCTGTGGATCTACAAACCTCAAATAATTTAATTTAATGAAACTAGTTGAGACATCTCTTCCAAGTCTTAAGTTTTCCCAGTGCTCGGCTGACTTGGTGATCACTCTTTCCTTCTGAAAATGTTACATATGACATGACACTAGTGAGTCCAAAATACTAGAAGCTCAGTTTTTGTTGAGGACTTGATAAAAACAGTGAAATAGTATTTCTAGTTCTAGATCCCTGAGGAATCGCCACACTGACTTCCACAATGGTTGAACTAGTTTACAGTCCCACCAACAGTGTAAAAGTGTTCCTATTTCTCCACATCCTCTCCAGCACCTGTTGTTTCCTGATTTTTTAATGATGGCCATTCTAACTGGTGTGAGATGGTATCTCACTGTGGTTTTGATTTGCATTTCTCTGATGGCCAGTGATGAGGAGCATTTCTTCATGTGTTTTTTGGCTGCATAAATGTCTTCTTTTGAGAAGTGTCTGTTCATGTCCTCTGCCCACTTTTTGATGGGGTTGTTTGTTTTTTTCTTGTAAATTTGCTTGAGTTCATTGTAGATTCTGGATATTAGCCCTTTGTCAGATGAGTAGGTTGCAAAAATTTTCTCCCATTGTGTAGGTTGCCTGTTCACTCTGATGATAGTTTCTTTTGCTGTGCAGAAGCTCTTTAGTTTAATGAGATCCCATTTGTCGATTTTGGCCATCCCATTACTGGGTATATACCCAAAGGACTATAAATCATGCTGCTATAAAGACACATGCACACGTATGTTTATTGCGGCACTATTCACAATAGCAAAGAGTTGGAACCAACCCAAATGTCCAACAACGATAGACTGGATTAAGAAAATGTGGCACATATACACCATGGAATACTATGCAGCCATAAAAAATGATGAGGTCGTGTCCTTTGTAGGGACATGGATGAAACTGGAAAACATCATTCTCAGTAAACTATCGCAAGGCCAAAAAACCAAACACCGCATGTTCTCACTCATAGGTGGGAATTGAACAATGAGAACATATGGACACAGGAAGGGGAACATCACGCTCCGGGGACTGTTGTGGGGTGGGGGGAGGGGGGAGGGACAGCATTAGGAGATACATCTAATGCTAAATGACGAGTTAATGGGTGCAGGAAATCAACATGGCACATGGATACACATGTAACAAATCTGCACATTGTGCACATGTACCCTAAAACCCTAAAGTATAATAAAAAAAAAATAATAAAAATAAAAATAAAAAAAAATAAAAATAAGAAAAATTTGCTAACATATAAGTATTCTAAGGGGCTTCAGAGGCTGGAAATTCAAATTTTAATTAATTCATTAATTGAACAAATATATACTGAGCACCTACTTTGTACCATGCCCTGTTCTTGATGTTGTAAATATAGTGGTGAATAAAACATATACAAAAAAAAAAAAAACAAAACAGTGAAATATACTTCTATTTTAAGTATATTCAACTTATATTTAAAATATACTCCATTAGGTTGTTTATAAAATGAGCCTCAAATATTGTACTGCCTTTTTAAACATGATTTTGGGGGCTTAAAATTAGATTTACAATGATTCTATTGAATAAAAAATATGAATCTTTCTCAGGATGAATTTTTACTTAGCCCGTGTGTAGCCGGCTATGGTAAACATAATACTTTGTTTCTTATACTTACTTTCCTGTGGAGAATTCTGTCCCTTGGTGATAATGGAGGACAATTTAAGGATTGTCTCTGAACATCATGATTTTCGTATGTTTCAAAGTTGATCTTAAACTTTGAAATGAGGATCTTAGAGATGAGGTCAAATGGCCTTAAGACAGGATGTGTCATTCTTCAACACCTTCTCTGTAGCCAATGCTGGATGGAAAACTGACCAAAATCTACTCTTTCACATTTAGCAAGGAGGCATGTTTGCAGCTGTTGTAATAGAATAAGATATTGCATGTGTTTTGTAAAAAGCCTTTGCTTAGAGCAATTGTTCAAACATCTATTTGACTGGCCAAAATGGAAATACAACATAATTCTATTTTTATGGCCCTCTATTTTAACAAAATGCAAGTTGCATAGCAATGGAACTGTAGTATCCCCCAGTTTCAAATATGCTTAGCATCAGCTGGAAAGAGCTTTTCTCTTTCCACGTCCACTTCACTTGTATTTCCTTCTCAAGGTTGGTTTTTCTAATTTGAGCTCCCTTTTAACAAACAACTAGAAATGTTCTCATATCTGGCTCATCCTTCTGCTTTTACCTTTTTCCCTGCTTGTGAGGAGTATTTATTTTCCTATAACTAGTCAGATTTGGGTTCATGGTATGAATAAAAGTGAGTTTTTCTGAACAAAAATGTCAGCTTGTATATTTTCATATACAAGAAGTATTGTGGCAGATGGTGCAATAGATGACACCACATTAAATAATTTTTGTATGTGTGCTATCATGTATAATTTAGAAATTATTTTGGATATGTAGGAATAGTCAGACTCATGGGAAAAAAATTTTTTTTTGAGATCAATTCTCTGTAGAGCATCATTCTGCCCAATCTGTGTAGAGCATCATCTTGCCTAAATCTATAATTTGGTAGTCAGAGATGAAATAATGATATCCTAGGTATGGAATCATCATATAGAGCTGTGTCTCAGTATAAGCAGGGGATTGGTTCTAGGACCCCCACATATACCAAAATTCACACATACTCAAGTTCTGCAGCCGGCCCCGTGAAATCCATCTACAGAGAAAAATCACACCCTCTATATAAGGCAGGTTTTGCATCCTGCAAAGAATGTATTTTCATCTGAGCGCATGGTTGAAAAAAATCCAGGTATAAGTGGACCAGCACAGTTCAAACCCATGTTGTTCAAGTGTGAACTGTCTTACAAATGATTTATTTAAATGCCTAAAAGTTCTAAAAGCATATGTCAATTTAGCACAGTTTTATGACTCTTAGAAACAAATTCATGAGTCATTCAAATCCATTTAGCACAGAAAATTGAAGCAGTAAGTATTAATTCTTCATATTTTTATGCTTTCTCTTAGATTTATAACTTAAAATGACAAACTTCCAAGGGCAATTGTTTGAGAGTAACAGCCATTTCCCATGACTAATTCGATTACCATTAAATGCATGTTTATTTCCAATGTTCTTAGCTGTGCTGTCCACAAACATGTGAATCCATTAGTCATACAATGTGGTCATAAACCAGCAAAGAGACAGTGGAATACAATGAAACAAGCACAGACTTAGGGGTCAGTCTGGATGTGGGTCCATATCCAGGCTTGTTAACTTTCTAGTTGTATAAACTTGGGCAAATTATTGTAATTATTCTGAAAAACACCTAACTAGAATAAATAACAAAGGTGAGCTGAGATTATGTAAATAAAAATAAAAGAGAAAATGACTCAGTGTCAAAATCCTGGCATGCTGCCTGGAATTCAATAAATAATGATTTTCATTAGAAGCAGAAAACAGAGAATTTGGATAGAGCAATTTATTTTCTGTCTGCATCAGAATCTCAGCTTGGGCACTATTGATATTTGGGGCTGGATAATTCTTTGTTGTGGGGCACTGGCCTGTGTATTGTAGCATGCTTAGCAACCTGCCTGGTCTCTACCCACTAGATGCTAGTAGAATACCTCCCTCTCAATTACTCCTCCCAAGCCCTGCCACTCTACCACGTGGCACCTTAATTATGACAATCAAGAATGTGTGCAGGGATTGCCAAATAAGCATCAGGGCAAAATCTACCTAATTGAGAACCACTGGTCTGCCTGAAGAGTGAGGTCCATTGTCCAGTAGCCCAGGCCCAGCCTTGTGTCTCTGTCCTTCAATTTCACCTTTGGCTAGTTACATAGTTAATGGCAGGACTCCCCCAATGTATAGGGATATGGTCATTGTGTATTTTGGGTACTCATTCTAGATTTTACCAGAGGAAAATTTCTTTATCACCTAAGTTCTTCCTAAATTAGAATAAAATATCATGAACACTGGACATGAAATGAGATTTATTACTTTATTAATTTGTGCTCAGTAAATTCCATGTGAATTTGCAAAGAAGTAAGTAACCATTTTAGGCAAATCATTCGTACATAACAATTACTCTTGTTTAATTCAGAATGCCTCAAGACATTCAATTTTTAAAATTCAAGGAAAAGCAAAAAAAGTCAAATGTGTATTTCGGGGTAGCAAAACTCTTCTGTGTACATTAATAATCCATTTCTTAAGTGATCCTAATACACATTGTTTGGAAGTATTGAAAAAATTATTGTTAATATACTCGCTTTCACTTACAAATGATTATTTTTATTTTACTATGTTTGTTTTTGAGGAAAAACCTTAAAAATTACTATAAACAAACTGTTAACAGTTTTAAGGAATAAACACTATCAAGCCTGTTTCTGTAAATTATAAAATGAAAACAAGTTTTTAAATGTGCTACTTAGTAATTTAGTGTCATATATATATATATATATACTGGAGCAGATTATATTTATAATTATTTTGTCTTTATAAAAATGGAAAAATGACTTAAAAGTGGGAGGTGGAGGAAAATTTGTGATGTGATCATGAAGAAGGTCAAAATATTCTCAGTTCTATGTATATTTGTAAACTAGTTCAATACAGTACCTGGATTAATTATTTTATTATGTATACTGAGCTTTGACTCCAAATAATTTAAATAAGTATATATAAAATATAGTAAGATTATTCAAATATTCAAAGAAAAAGTAGAAAGAAAAAACACAACCCCAGAAACATAAAATTAAGTCAGTAAAAGCCTAGTTAAAAATGCATTTATAAAATGTTATTTGTTTTCTATAGCTGGATAAGATATTTTGCAAGAAATGAGCAGAACAAAAATAAAATTAGGAAAACAATTCCATTTATAATAGCACCAAAAAGAATAAAATTCTTATAAATAAATTTTTAAAAGAAGTATGTAATTTATAGTCTAAAAACTACAGAATATTGTGGAAAGAAATTACAATATACCTAAATAAATGATAAGACCTTTTATGTTAATGGATTGGAAGATAACATTGTTAAGATGACAATATTCTCCAAATTGAGATAGAGATTTAATTCAGTTCCTACCAATGTCCTGGATGACTTCTTTGCCAAAATTGACAATGTGATCCTAAATTTAATTTGGAAATGCAAATGATCTAGAATGGCCAAGGCAATTTTGAAAAAGAACAGAGCTGGAATACTCACACTTCCTGATTTTAAAATTTATTTCAAATCTATAGTAATCAAAACAGTATGGTATTGGTCTAAAAATAGACATATAGATCAATGAAATAGAATTAGAGTCCAGAAACAAACCCTCAAATTTACAATAAATTAATTTGAAAAGGGTGTCATGACCATCCAATGGGTAGAGAATAGTGTTTTCAACAAATGGTGCTAGGTCAACTGGATATTCACATTAAAAAATTTGAGTTGGATACTTAGCTTACAACACACACGCAAAAATTAACTCAAAATTGATCAGAGACCTAAATGTAAGATCTTAAATTATAAAACTCTTAGAAAACATGTATATCAAACTCTTAAAAACTTAGGTATAAATCTTTGTTATACCTATGGATGTGGGAATGCTTTCTTAGAGATGACACCAAACGTACAAGAAACGAAGAAAAAATAGGTATCATGAAAATCAAACCATTTCATACTCAAATTACACCATCAGGAAAGTGGAAGGAACACCCATAGAATGAAAGAAAAAAATTTCAAAGCATGTATCTGAAAAGGGACTTGTATCTAGACTATATAAAGAACAATTACAACTCCAAAATTAAAAAGACAAATAATCCAATTTAAACATGGGCAAATGGTCCAAATAGACATTTCTTCAAAGAAGATATACAAACATCCCTCTGTTTAATGCTGGTATTTATCAGGGAAATGCAAATTGAAATGCACGAGATACCACTTCACACCTCCTAGAGTGACTATAGTCAAAGAAACTAAAAATAAAAATTTTTAGTGAGGAAAGTGGAGCCCTCATACACTGATGGTGGGAATATAAAATTTGAAAAACAGTTAGGAAAAGCCTAGAGCTTCCTCAAAATGTTAAACATAGAGTTACCACATGATCTAGCAATTCTACTCTTAGGTATATACCCAAGAAAAATAAAAATGTGTGCACACAAACATTTCTAAGTGATTGTTCATAGCAGCAGCATCTATAATAACCCAAAAGTGGAAACAACTCAAATCCATCAACTAATAAAATGTGGTAATATCGATATAATGGCATATTACTCCACAATAAAAAGAAATGAAGTACTTCTACATGTTGCAACATTATGAACCTTCAAAACATGCTTAGTGAGAGAAAATTGACATAAAGAACCATATATTATAATAATTTCTTTTGTAAGAAAAGTTATACTATTATGTCCTGTTTTGTTTGGTAGTGGTGAAAAGATTGTGGTCAGAGCTAGAATGTCCCATCTTAGGAGAAACTTCCATAACCACCCATAGAAAGTGGCTACCCAGTCCCTCTTTAACATGACTTAATTTTAATATTCTACATAAAACCCATCCAAATTTTATTTTTTAAAAAAGTATTTATGTACTTTATTGTCTTAATACTAAAAAGTAATGTATACAAGCAAAGAATTGCCCTTGTTATTCACAGCTGTATCTTTAGGACCAAGAGTGGTGCCAGGCATAGAGTTGGCCACCTAATAAGTATTAGTCACTAATAAGACATTTATCATAAGACTATGGGAGATTCAAAGATATAAATATTTAACACAGTGACCATTTCTTGGTACTGGTGCTTTTTATTAATGTATTTATTTATTAAAACTGATAAGTAAAAATTGAACTTATTTATGGCATATAAGATGATGTTTTGAAATATGTAAACATTATGGAATGACTAAGTCAGGCAAACATATGCATTACCACACATACTTATTTCTTTGTGATGAGAAAACATAAAATCTGTTCTCTTAGTGATTTTCAAATATACAATACATTGTATTAACTGTAGTCATCATATTGTGTTATAGGTACTGGTACTTTGAGTGCCCTATCTTGTGTAATCCTTAGCTCAGCCCTGGGAGGTCAGTAGTATTCTTTCCATTTTTAGAGAAATTAATAGTTCACTTCAGATCACACAGTCTGTACCAGGGCAAGATTCCAGTTGGCATTTTTCTTCCCACAAATGCCATGCTTTAATGATTACACTGTACTATAGCCAGTGCTGAAGAAAGTACTATTGGGATTTAGGAGTGTCAGGGGATGCTTCGAGACAGAGGGATATTTTTAACTGGTTTTGAATAAGAGGGAGACTTTTGTTCAGGTGGTGGGATGGTATACTATCCAAAGTGTGGGAGGAGGATAGCACAGAGCTTATGGAAAGCAATGAGTGGTTCCATTTGGCAGGAGTCTAGGACGAGCTATAGTTTGAGAAGAGGTTTTGAGAATGAGGTGAATATTATGATTAATTTGCTCCTTTTTGCAGAAATGACTGGACCACTGTTGATGTTTCTTCTTATAAAGGCACTAGTCCCATTCGTGAGGGCTCCACCCTCATTACTTAATTATTTGCCAAAGACCTCACTTCCAAATATCATCACCCTGGAGACTAAGCTTCAACACAGGAATTTGGGGACACATCCTTTATCTCAGTTTCATCTCCCCCACCGCCTGTCCACTTTAGATCCCTTCTAGATCACAGCAAAAGCCTGATATTCACCAACCATGCCCATACTTTCCTGTTTCTGTGCCAGGTCTCTTAATACCACTTTTGCCTGGAGCTCCTAGCTTCAGCCATATTGCCTTCTATCAACATTCTGTCTTTCCTGGCTCCTTTGAAATACCATTGGTTAAAGATCTTTCTGAATGCATCTCCCAGTAATCAGATGTGCTACTAAATAAGATATGGTGTCTTCTTCATAATTATCAAGGAATCCAATATTTCTAGGTTTTTCTAAAATCAGTTACTGAGAAAAGCTTCTCCATTATTCTTGTGGTATGCTCTCTTGTTTACATTTTGGTTTTTCTATTTCAGATAATACTGGGGATTTGCTCATGTAGTTCTTCTGTATCCATATACTGGTTAACCTCTGTTTAGAATCTTTCTGAAGGAAATAATAACGATAATGATTATAGCTAATTATTTGCATTTTCTGTGTTGTTCAAACATGCCTGTATGATATACTAAAATTATCTCTATTACTTAGTACTGTACTTATGACAAAGTAGCGGCTCAAATAATTCTAATTTGCTGAAAAGTCTACAGTCTAACTGATATATTGGAAATAATCTACATGTTATGTCTTCATAGAAACTTCATTTATGATCATTCCTTTGTTTCCCTAAATGGTACCTAAAAAAAGATTCCATTTCACTTTTATTCAGAATCTACTCAGTATAAGACTATTCTTTGTAATACATGGAATGCAAGAACTGTGATAGTAACTGGCTTCATAGATCTTAGTATCAACTGTAAGAATAAGGCAAGAGTATTTACAGGTAATTGTAGGTAATAAAAACTGCAATTAGAAGCAAACAAAATATTCTGTAGAATTGAAAGAAAGGAGAGATCATATCACATTAGAAGTTAAAAGAAAGATTTCATGGAATAGTTGACATGTCATTTAGGCAGTGTGGCAGAAACTGCTGGTTGCCTACCGGAATATCCATTTACCCTTTCCTTTTTAGGAACAGAATTCTGATTTTTAGCTGAGCTCATTGATGCGTGAATAGAAAGACTGCATTTCACAGCCTTCCTTAAAGCTGAGTGCAATCATGTGACTAAGCACTGGCCAAAGAAATGTCAACGGAAATGTTACGTGTGATTTCTGTCAATGTCATGTAGAAGTAGCTGACTTGCAGAGAGAAAAAGAGATAAATCTTTTTTTTTTTCATCACTATTCTGCCTTTTGTCTATCTTTTGGCCCACAACCTCAGATATAATGGCTGGAGTTTCACAGACTATCCTGGGTCATGAGGTGACTCGAAGACAGAAAACTTGCCCTAGTCTGATAGAGCAGAAAGACAGGAGTTGTGTTCTTATGAAAACATGGAATGAACTTTCTACCTCCAGACTTATTTTACACAATAATGAAAAAAACTTCTAACTTATGTAAGCCCCTATTATTCAGAGATATTCTGGTCCATCCCACTAAAACAGATTCTAATCTACAGCCCTGGAGGCTTTCACTAAAGGCAGGCGGAGCAAAGTAAATGGCACACTGTTAGGAAATTTTATAATTTTACCTTTATTCTCATTTTGGTCATTCCTTTAAAACCTCTGGCAATATTCCTTGTGGTCCTCTTTCCTTCCACTAACACTTAACCATCACAACAGGCAGTCTTAGTGATCAAAGATGTGGACTCTCAAGTCAAGACTCCGTGGGTTAAGATCCCAGCTTGGCCTCTCATGAGCTGTGTTACTTTGAGCAATGATTTAACCTTTCTCATTTCCTCAATTGCAAAATTTATACAGCAGTAAGATCCAGCTCGTAGGGTTTTTGTGAAGATTAAATTAGTAAAGGATGTACAGTAAGACCATAGAACAGTAACAGGCTCAGAGTAAGGGCTCAGTAAATGTTAGAGAGAAATGTGACTATCAATTCAAGAATGGCTTGTTGAATGTCAGTTATGTGTTAAGTTTTATATTCAGCTTGGGTACAAGGGAGTAAATAAATCACATTCCTTAGCAGTTCACAGTGTAGTTCTCTGTGAGAAAAATATATATCTATATTTTGGGGGATGGTTTTCTTCTAGCTCCATGTTCTGTTAACCACACCAAGCCAGTATAAATTATAAAACAATGTTTTGTTTTGTTTTGTTTTTGAGACAGAGTTTTGCTCTGTCACCCAAGCTGGAGTGCAGTGGTGCAATCTTGGCTCACTGCAGTCTCAGCCTCCTGGGTTCAAGCAATTCTCATGCCTCCGCCTCCCAAGAAGCTGGGATTATAGGCACCCGCCACCACACCCGGCTAATTTTTGTATTTTTAGTAGAGACAGGGTTTTACCATGTTGCTCAGACTGGTCTCGAACTCCTGAGGTCAAGCAATCCACCCGCCTTGGCCTCCCAAAGTGCTGAGATTACAGGCATGAGCCACCACACCCAGCCAACAATGTTTAATCATTGGATAAATTATACAATTCAATGCACTCTCCCCTGGCAAGAAGAAATGCCCTGGCATGGTACACAGGAAGATCAAAATGATAATATCATGAGATCTACCCCCCAAAAATATTTGAGAGACTTCCTTTCAAAAACTTCAAATTAATTATAACTCAGTTTAGGGAGACCTGAAAATGAATAACGACAAAGTACGGCAACATCAAAAATATCTAATATTACTATAATTTGTGCCAATGCGAAATTAAATGTTATAAGCTATCTAAAAAGAATTTTTGCACTATGAGAAAGATGACAAAGCAATTTCCACATGGCTGCTACTGCCTGTTCATATGTTTATACTAAAAGATACTTCCTCTATTGTCCATATGGCTTTTACCACCCCCCACTTCCACTTAGAACTATTAGAGGAAGTTGCCAAATTATTATGAGTCAGTTGTTTAGAAATTGAACATTATTATACAGGTAGCCTACCTAACTCACAGTGTGCCTAAATATAGCAATGATAACACTGACTACAACATTGTACTCTAAGCTCTCTCAGAGGAAAATTCATAGCAGATTCTTACTTGAGATGACAAATTACGTCTCATGGCTGTAATCTCTTCCAACACACTCTCTTCAGTCACTGGGAATAATTATTGGGATATGGACAAAGAGTTCCATCCATCTGGGGTTTGGGTAAAGGACAATAGGAAGAGAAAAAAGGAGTCCCCAGGGGCTCTTGGTTCTGCATCAGCTTCTAATTGCATTTCTTACAGGGCTGGGAGATTGGTCCACATATTTCCAGTTCTACTATCCTTGCCTGTCCTTCTGGCTCTGGGTTGTCTCCTCTCCCAGGCCACTGCCCTGTGAAACTACAGTTCTTCTCTAGTCTCCAGTTCCTGAATCAAGTATACAGTCCTTCAGAGCAGTGGTTTTCAACTATTTTTTTTTACATGATCTGCAGCAATAAAAGCATTTGACACCATAATTAAATAAATATGTACCTCTACATAGACATAAATGAAAGAAAAGGTTTACAGGGCAAAACTCGTCCTACTATGTGGTATGCATATTCTATTCCATTCTATTAAAAAATGTTTGTTATCACGGATCACTAAGTCAATTTTATGACTTTTATAGGTTATACCTCACAGTTTGAAGAACTGTGCTTTAAACATTAAAAAAACTTTTTTAAAAAAGTCTAAAAACTAACACAAACAATTTGAAATCATCTTGAAAATGTCACACTATACTGGACAGTTTGTTTATTTTGACTGTTTAGGGCTTTGAAGCTCTTCACTATGGAAACTCCTCTACCTCATGAAAACTGGAGAGATAAGGGAGTGTTTCCTACTGTAAAATTGCCACTGTCCAGACACACTATTTCTCTGGCCCCTAGAAATAAGGGATGAGCATGTGACCCTTTCAATTTCTTGGTCTGGAGCAAGAATTCTTTCTGGTAGCATAAATTAACATTGGCTGCATTGGTAGTGGTATGACAGAGTACACTGTTCATTGTGGAATGGGCCTGGGTGCCACATGTTGCACCCAGTAGCCAGCAAGAAGGATAACAGTATCTGCATCCACATGGTGATTGGTGGTGTGGTTTTAGCCATAATCATTGTGTCCAGCCTCCTTTTATCCTTACCTTGCCCATGTCTGATTCTCCAGCCTTTCTAGTAGTTCCCTTTCTTTTTAAATCTGCCACTGTGTAAATTGGTTTCTCTGGTTTGCAATGACTTGCAATGTATTTCCCTGAGGCTTAAGTCAACATTAGGGATTTTTCCTCTGCTTTATGCAAAAGAACACTATCTCAGAGATTCTTTGCAAAAATATACATTAGAGGCCTGTGAAGGAAAGGATGGGAACATTGAGAGGTGAAAGTTTGATAGAATTGATAATTCAGCTTGCTGGTGAGAGAGTAAGCAGAGAAATAATCTATCTTGGGATTTTTTCACTTTCCTTTCTTCAACAGGATCCTCATTATATCCCTTCCACTGTCAAAAACCCTGTTTGGGGTCAGGGTCGGGCGACAAAAGACCAAGATTCAATGTGGGAGAAAAGGGAAGGCAGTCATAAGGAGTGAAATAGAAGGGAGCCCTAGTTGTGTCATTGGGGAATAAAAGTAATTCATTATGGCCACTCCCTTTCACATGCTGGGGGCCCGTCCTGGGTATGTACGAGTAAAGAAATTTGTGTGAAGCAAAAATGTGTCTAATGCCATCTGCAGTCATCTAAAGACCAGTGTAAAGAAGCATGCATTTTTCTGCATAAGTATCATTATTATTATCAATATTATTTAATATTTGTTAATAGACTATGAGATCTAGTTTAATTCTTTCCAGTAACAAGCTAGATGGCCAGTGTACATTTTCCTAGTTGATTCATCCAGATGGTACCTTAATTTCTGCACAACTTCTCATCAATAGGCCATAGCAAGGGGTCCTCAAATGCAAAGAGGTAGGTTTGTTGGGGAAAGTGCTCATTAAATTCCATTGTTTTCCTCTTTAGGATATTATGTTTTGACATTTCAGCTGTCCTCATTGCACAAGAGTTTTCAGACTAAATGTTTTGTGTATAAATCTAATAAAGATATGTTGAAAACTTTAACTCATACTTAAAATGTCACCAGTTTCCCAAGTCTGCACTGGATTAACACGCACATGTAAATGTGATAATTCCTTATAACTGCTTTGAAGTTAAGTGAGCACAACTGTGTTCTTGTAGCAAATAAGCATTTGTGAAATATTGAATGAAACAAGCATGAAATACTAGTCAGTCAACAAAAATGCAAAAAAATTTTTTACTACTGACTAGTAAGAATCAGTCTAAATAATTTCATTTAGACTGATTAATTTACCTTACCCAGTGAGCATGTAGATACAATTAGTAAAAATATAATATGAATATAAATAGCAGTTTTGATACTTAGAAAAATTTGAAAACGTGATGTTTGCCAGCATTAAGCTCATGAATTTTCATTTAAAAATACAATTTTAGAAATTTTTCTTCTCTTTGCTTACACTGTGATATTGAGAAATAGATGTAAGGCCCAGATATTATTCATATAAATTCTTAAGCAGTAGAGATTTTAAACAGTATGAATACATGATTAACAGGTATTGCCTGTGATTTCGGATTTGAACATGATTAAGGCTGGGCTGCCTACATCTGCTGAATTCTGGGATATGAAGGGACAGGATCTTTGGGGCATCATCTAGTTTATCCAATGAAGTATTAATGTGTTGGAAAAAAATATTTCTTGCTCATGGGCCAAACACAGTCATGTGTCACTTAGCAATGGGGGTTCATTCTGAGAAATGGGTTGTTGGGTGATTTCATCCCTGTGTGAACACATAAGAATATGGCTACTAAAGTTAGCTTCCAGAAGGGACAGACAAAGTTATTCTCACAAATATTTACATTATCAAGAAGAAAGGGGAAAATACTGACAATTTTTAAAATAAGAAGAGACCGTTTTAATCTTTTATCTAACTGATTTTAAAATTATTGAATAAGCTGGGCATGGTGGCACACAGCCATAGTCCTAGCTACTCAGGAGGCTAAAGTGGGAGGATCGCTTGAGCCCAGGAGTTCAACATTACAGTAAGCTGTGATCACACCACTGCACTCCAGCCTAGGTGACAGAGACACCCTATCCCTAATAATAATAATAATAATTTGAAGGGTTATAGTCAAAACAATGTGAAGATTTTTAATATGTTACTCATTTTATTATAAATTTCTAAGTGCTACCTTATTTAGGCATGGTAACCTTGAAATATTCGCATGTTTAGAGTAAAAAAAATGAAAAGTGAAGTGAATTAATTTTTGGAAGAGTCAGAAGTTAACCTTGGGAATGATTTCAGGTGATTAATTACCTGGGTGGCTGTGGCTGACCAGCCTTACTGGCTCTGCTTTTCTTCATCTGTGAGTCCTGAGCTAGATTATGTCACGCTAATGCCTAGAATGAGTAAATATCTTGTATTAAAACAGCACAGAAAGCAAGAATATATCATATTTACTAGAAGCTTATGATGTGCATGCAGTGTTCTTTATCAATATTATTTTATTTAATGTCCACCATAATCTTTGGTGGTAGACGGTTAAAGTAAAATGCAAACAGACCAAGTTACGTTGCTGTACCACACCAAGCCCAGGTGAAACCCACATGAAACTCCTAAGCCTGGCTCACCTTTAATCTTTGATTTAAAAAGTTCATTTCAAATGTCACTTCCTTTAGAAAAATTTATCTGACTTTTCCAAGAAACTCAAGAATTCTTTTCTTTAGCTGCTCAATATACTTTGTTCATTCCTTCATTATATAAACTATCATACTGATAGCCCCATGTCCACCTCCCTTTCTGAGAGAGGGGACTGTGATATTTCATGCTGTATCCTTAGAATCCATTAGTATCTGGTATACAATAGGTACTGAATATATTTGTTAAATAAATGAAATATTTAACACATTTCTGTGGAAATAAAAGCCAGTAAGCATACCATCAGTATATATTAAATAAGACTTACCAATCATCCAATACCAACATGTTGGCACTGCTTTTGTGAGGACACTGTAAGCAGACATTGGATTGAGCATTGATACGAGGAGTCTAACATGGTTGAACTTGGCCAGTCCAAACCATACATGTATGAAATATGATATATTGCTCAGCGGCAGAGAAGTTGTGCCCTCTCCTTAAGAGTTGCCTAATACAGCAAGACATGGCCAACCTGATCGTGCCTGTGTCCACATCTGCCAAGACCAGCTTGGTCATGGAGACCCTAACCCAGTGGCGCTAGAGGAATTAAAGACACACACACAGAAATATAGAGCATGGAGTGGGAAATCGGGGTCTCACAGCCTTCAGAGCTGAGAGCCTTGAACAGAGATTTACCCACATATTTGTTGACAGCAGGCCAGTCATAAGATTTACTAAAAGTATTCCTTACGGGAAATAAAGAGATGGGCTGAAATAAAGGGATGGGCTCTGGCTAGTTATCTGCAGCATGAACGTGTCCTTAAGTCACAGATCGCTGATGCTATTGTTTGTGTTTTAAGGATGGCTTAAGTGGTTTTCCGCCCTGGGTGGGCCAGGTGTTCCTTGCCCTCATTCTGGTAAACTGACAATCTTCCAGCGTGGGCATCAAGGCCATCACGAGCATGTCACAGTGCTGCAGAGATTTTGTTTATGGCCAGTTTTGGGGCCAGTTTGCGGCCAAATTTGGGGGCCTGTTTCCAACACACATCCTGATAGATGTGGACTTCTTCCTCATAGAGGATAAGGACTGGAGCTGAGCATGGTGGCTCATGCCTGTAATCCCAACACTTCGAGGGGCCAAGGTGGGAGGATCGCTTGAGCTTAGAAGTTTGACCAGCTTTGGCAACATAGTGAGACCCCGTCTTGAAAAAATAATAAAAGAAAAAATAAAAAAAGACTTATTTGGAAATATCTTCACTTGCTAAGCAAAATGGTCTACCAATATCAAATTTTTCTTACTAATGCTCCTAGAATGAAACAGGAATTAAAAGAAATTTAAGAATGTGTAAGCAAAAACTCAGTTGTATGTAAAAAAAAAACCCAACTCCCCCTGAGAAAGAAAAAGAGATGGAGTCCTTTAAAAATTAACTGCCTGTTTTTCTGTCTGTGGCTAGTGAGCCTTCTCTCTCCCTTTCCCAGGCATTGTGAAGACCCTGTTTCTCTAGCTGTGCAGCTGCAAGGTCACTAGGCAGATAAGCTCAAGTCGTAAAACATGTTTTTCCTTGAAAATTAAGAAATAATGTAATACATGTCTCAATTGAATAACTGTCTTTGTTTCTCGCTTTTGTAATATGCTTCCCTGCACAGATCTCCTCCTGCCCCACAAAAAGCTTAAAAGGTAACCTGACACTTTGTTCAGGGCTCAGTCCTTTGGATGTTAATCCAACTGGTTTGGTGCACCTAAATAATAATATATATCCTCCTCAAACCCTCGGTCTCTCTGATTCCTAAATTATCCCACTGCATTTCTGCAGGAAGTTATCCTCTCTTACTCTCTATCCTCTTCAAGAAGAGTCACTGGGTGCAGTGGCTCACGCCTGTTATCCCAGCACTTTGGGAGGCAGATGTGGGTGGATCACCTGAGGTCAGGAGTTCGAGACTAGCCTGGGCAACATGGTGAAATCCTGTCTCTACTAAAAATACAAAAATTAGCTGGGCATGGTGGCACATGCCTATAATTCCAGCTACTTGGGAGGCTGAGGCATGAGAATCGCTTGCACCCGAGAGGTGGAGGTTGCAGTGAGCCAAAATCATGCCAGTGAACTCCAGCTTCGGCAACAGAGTGAGACTCTGTCTCAAAAAAAAAAAAAAAAAAAAGTGTAGATCTTTTCCCAATATAGGATGAAATGCATCTCAGTGAAACATACAATATTGCTACTCCAGCTAAGATTGCTCTTGGTCACAGAATTACCATTTGAGTTGATAAAATATGTTCAATTAAATTACTTTATCATGATGACATATTTGCAAATAAGAACATTCATATTTAGATAGGAAGTTAAACAATATATAGTAAACAAAAACAAATTACTTAATGTCATAGTGTTTCATGTTACTTAATATATTTATAACTATCTAGGAAGGAGAAAGGAAAAAAAGGGTAATATAATGACAAACCTATGGATTCCATATATAATAAATAGACTCATATATAATAAATAGATTTAAACACTATGAAAAAGCTAATGGGATTTTATCTTCATTAATAACATTTCTGATTTTTCACAAAAACTTTACATTTTACAAAGTCTATTATTATACATTAACTCCTTAAATCTTCACAACTTCCTCCTGTGGGATTTTTATATTTTATTTACCAGAAAGGAGCATAGAGGTTCAGTGAGGTTAGGTTTCTACTTTGTGTATAACTATCTCTCCATTAAATAATGGAGGCAGCATAGATGATACATCATCATCAAGATAAAAATAAATTTACACATATGTAGAAGAATTTTCATGAAATGATATTTCAAAAAATGACAGTAAGAAAAATAAATTTTACCATATATGCTAAATAATTATATTGCAAAATGGAGCAGAACTGTAGGTAGTTGTGAAAATAATCTTGCTGTATTACACTCAATAATAAGATTTTTGCTGCACAATTTCCTGGCATAGCTTTTTGTTAGATTTCCTATTCACTCAAAGCTGAATTTCTAATTGCAGTATTCTCTTTATTCTGGAAGAAAAGAGTACTGAAAATCTTTTCTAATTTTACTATAATGTATAATGCAAGTGCTAATCTTCCTGTAGACGAAGAATTAATTCGCTAATCATTTTTGTGTTTAAGGACTTCGCTGGAGAACACAGGATGTTGGATACTTCTTGAAAGCAATAAAAACAATTTTGACAGACAGTTAAGAATATGTCTAATTTATAGTGATAAGGAAATCCTGGGCATGAAACCTACTGCTACTGGTAAAGTTGGACTAACAGAGTTTGATTAAATCTCATGCCTGAAGCAACTTAGAAACTGTAAAAAAATTATAAGAAAAAAGGGGTTTTTAGGCATTGGAGATACAGCAATAAAGAACAGTGATCCCAGAAAGATAGGAAAAAAATGAGGTGACCCTCCAGCAGCCCCAGTTTACTGACTGGAGAGAGTTTCAGGACACAGTACAGGGAGAGAGAACTGGGTAGGATCTGGCAGTTTTGTATGAGATGAGGAGATGGATCTTAGAATCCAGAGAGATCAACAAAACTAGAGGTTGCAAGCATAGTATCAGAGGAGAGAGCCACCCAGAGAAATCTCTACATCTGTAGAGAGTGCTATTTGAATCTTCAGCTGAGTCCAGATCAATGCACGCATGTGAGTATAAGTAGTCAAAGGTAGGGGAAGAGACAACCAGAAGGATAAGATGGAACACACAGGGTGAGAAGTGTTTTTTATTCTAACCATGCAGAGTGGAAGACTCCAGCATTCACAGGACACTGGGTAGAAGAGTCAGAAAGATTTTACCTCAGTATTAGGGCTAAATTAGCCCTACACTAATCATCACTCTTTTTCTTCCCAGTGAAGCTTAAACATAGATCTCAAAGGGATCAAACTGTATCCATGTTTCTTAATTGCATCACAAAAATAGGTCAATATTTATTTAAAGGAGTACAAATATAGCTAACACAAAGTTAAATTGACAATATCTAGCGTCCAATCAAAAATTACCAGGTATGTAAAGAAAAAGGAAAATAGGACCCATTTTGAGGAGATAAATCAATCCATTGAAATTGACATGGGACAGGGAATGGTGGCTAACACCTGTAATCTCAACACTTTGGGACACCAAGGCAGAAGGGTTGCTTGAGTTCAGGAATTCAAGACCAGTCTGGGCTACATAGTGAGATCTTGTCTCTGGTAAAAATAATAAAAAAAAAAATAGAGTGGTGTGATGGTGTGTGCCTGTAGTCCCATCTACTATGGGGGCTGAGGCAGGAGGATTGCTTGAGCCTGGGAGATAGAGGTTGCAATGCTCTATGATCATGCCACTGCACTCCAGCCTGGGTGACAGGGTGAGATTCTGCCTCAAAAAAAGAGAAATAAATTGACATAGAAATTATATTTGTGATAGAATTAGTAAAGAATGGCTATACAATGAATGTAATTGATTCCATAAGTTCAAGAAACTACAAGACAAATTGAGCATGTTAAGTAAAAACATGGAAGATGAATGTTATTAATGTTTCTGTTAATATCAGACATAATGGATTTAAGAAGAAAGAATATTATCAGGTCATTTAATAATGATAAAAGTATAAATTATTCAAGAGAACATAATTCTCAATGTTTATGCATCTAATAACAGATTTAGAATACACAAAGCAAAAATTGATAGAATTTTTAGGAGAAATAAGTACGCAAATGTAGTAAAATATAAATGTCAATAACCCTCTTTCAATAAATTATATAGAACATATTATCATATAATAATACATTTTATAGAGGAATTAGTCAGAAAATCAGTAATGCTATAGAAAATTTGTTTGACACTATCAACCAAATTGACCTAATTGACATTTATAGAACATTCCACCTACCAGGAGAAGAAAACACGTTATTTTTAAGCACCTTTGGAACATTTACAGACCATATTCTGGGTCATAAAACAAGTCTCAATACATTTCAAATGATTCAAATAAAAGTTCTCTGACTACAACGGAATTAAATTGTACATCAATAAGCAAAATATATCTGGGAAATCTGCAAATATTTAGAAACTAAATACCACCTTTATAAATAACTCATGAATCAAAGAAGACACAAAAAGGAAATCATAAAGTATTTTGAACATAATAAAATTAAAGGCAAAACATTTCGAAATTTGTGAGATGCACCTAAAGCAGTGCTCAGCAGAAAATCAAAGCACTGGGGTTCCACTTTGGGAAAATAGAAAAAAAGACCAAATTAAATTCAAAACAAGCAAAATAAAGGAAATAAACATCAGAGGGAAATTCAGTAAAACAGAAAGACAGAGTCGATGAAACTAAAAGTTTTTGTTTCTTTCTTAATTTTTTTTTTTCACTCTGTTGCCCACACTGTTGCAATGGCAACTATCATGGCTCACTGTAACTTCCAGCTCCTGGGCTCAAGCAATCTCTCTGCTTCAGCCTCCCGAATAGCTGGAAATATAGGGACGCACCACCATGCCTGGCTAATTTTTAAAAACTTTTTGCAGAGACAAGGTCTTGCTATGTTGCCTAGGCTCCAGGTCTCAAAATATTTCTACCTTGGCTTCCCAAAGTGCTGGGATTATAGGTATGAGCCACTCGCCTGGCTTAAAAGTTTTTTTTATTTTATTTTATTTTTATTTTTTTTGAGGAGATCAATGCGATGGATAATTTTCTAGACAGATTCGTTGGGAAAACAAATAGAAGAAATAAATTACTAATATCAAAGAGAAGTTATATGAATACAGATTCTGCAGATGTTGAAAAGGCTAATAGGTGTATTATTTTCCTATTACCATTGTAACAAATTACTACATTATCACTCATTTGGTGGTTGAACACAACACAAATTTATCATCTTATAGTTCTGGGGGCCAGAGGTCAGAAATAGGTTTCCCTTGGCTAAATTTTTTTAAATACTTTAAGTTCTAGGGTACATGTGCACAATGCTATACAAAATTTGTTTGACACTATCAACGTGCAGGTTTGCACTAACAACATGCAGATTTGTTACATAGGTGTACATGTGCCACGTTGGTTTGCTGAACCCATTAACTCGTCATTTACATTAGGTATTTCTCCTAATGCTATCCCTCCCCCTGTCCCCCACCCCAAGACAGGACCTCCTGAGTGATGTTCCCCACCCTATGTCCAAGTGTTCTCATTGTTCAGTTCCCACCTACGTATAAGAACATGTGGTGTTCGGTTTTCTGTCCTTGTGATACTTTGCTCAGAATGATGGTTTCCAGCTTCATCCATGTCCCTACAAAGGACATGAACTCATCTTTTTTTATGGCTGCATAGTATTCCGCAATGTATATGTCCCACATTTTCTTAATCCAGTCTATCATTGATGGACATTTGGGTTGGTTCCAAGTTTTTGCTATTGTGAATAGTGCAGCAATAAACATACATGTGCATGTGTCTTTATAGTAGCATGATTTAGAATCCTTTGGGTATATACCCAGTAATGGGATCACTGGGTCAAATGGTATTTCTAGTTCTAGATCCCTGAGGAATCACCACATTGTCTTCCACAATGTTTAAACTAGTTTACAGTCCCACCAACAGTGTAAAATTGTTCCTATGTCTCCACATCCCCTCCAGCACCTGTTGTTTCCTGACATTTTTTTAAAATTTTCTTATTATGATACTTTAAGATTTAGGGTACATCTGCACAATGTGCAGGTTTGTTACATATGTATACATATGCCATGTTGGTGTGCTGCACCCATTAACTCGTCATTTAGCATTAGGTATATCTCCTAATGCTATCCCTCCCCGCTCCCCCCACCCCACAACAGTCCCCAGTGTGTGATGTTCCCCTTCCTGTATCCATATGTTCTCATTGTTCAATTCCCACCTATGAGTGGGAACATGAGGCGTTTGGTTTTTTGTCCTTGCGATAGTTTGCTGAGAATGATGGTTTTCAGCTTCATCCATGTCCTTACAAAGGACACGAACTCATGATTTTTTATGGCTGCATAGTATTCCATGGTGTATATGTGCCTCATTTTCTTAATCCAGTCTATCATTGTTGGACATTTGGGTTGGTTCCAAGTCTTTGCTATTGTGAGTAGTGCCACAATAAATATGTGTCTGCATGTGTCTTTATAGCAGCATGATTTATAATCCTTTTGGTATATACCCAGTAATGGGATGGCTGGGTCAAATGGTATTTCTAGTTCTAGATCCCTGAGGAATCGCCACACTGACTTCCACAATGGTTAAACTAGTTTACAGTCCCACCAACAGTGTGAAAGTTTTCCGATTTCTCCACATCCTCTCCAGCACATGTTGTTTCCTGACGTTTTAATAATCGCCATTCTAACTGGTGTGAGATGGTATCTCATTGTGGTTTTGATTTGCATTTCTCTGATGGTCAGTGATGATGAACTTTTTTCATGTTTTTTGGCTGCATAAATGTTTTCTTTTGAGAAGTGTCTGTTCATATCCTTCACCCACTTTTTGATGGGGTTGTTTGTTTTTTTCTTGTAAATTTGAGTTCATTGTAGATTGTGGATATTAGCCCTTTGTCAGATGAGTAGGTTGCAAAAATTTTCTCCCATTCTGTACGTTGCGTGTTCACTCTGATGGTAGTTTCTTTTGCTGTGTAGAAGCTCTTTAGTTTAAATAGGTCCCATTTGTCAATTTTGGCTTTTGTTGCCATTGCTTTTGATGTTTTAAACATGAAGTCCTTGCCCATGCCTGTGTCCTGAATGGTATTACCTAGGTTTTCTTGTAGGGATTTTATGGTTTTAGGTCTAACATGTAAGTCTTTAATCCATCTTGAATTAATTTTTGTATAAGGTGTAAGGAAGGGATCCAGTTTCAGCTTTCTCCATATGGCTAGCCAGTTTTCCCAGCACCATTTATTAAATAGGGAATCCTTTCCCCATTGCTTTTTTTTTTGGTCAGGTTTGTCAAAGATCAGATAGTTGTAGATATGTGGCATTATTTCTGAGGGCTTTGTTCTGTTCCATTGGTCTATATCTCTGTTTTGGTACCAATACTGTGCTGTTTTGGTTACCGTAGCCTTGTAGTATAGTTGGAGTCAGGTAGCGTGATGCCACCAGGTTTGTGCTTTTGACTTAGGATTGACTTGGCGATGCTGGCTCTGTTTTGGTTCCATATGAACTTTAAAGTAGTTTTTTCCAATTCTGTGAAGAAAGTCATTGGTAGCTTGAGGGGGATGGCATTGAATCCATAAATTACCTTGGGCAGGATGGCCATATTTCGTGATATTGATTCTTCCTACCTATGAGCTTGGAATGTTCTTCCATTTGTTTGTATCCTCTTTTATTTCATTGAGCAGTGGTTTGTAGTTCTCCTTGAAGAGGTCCTTCAAATCCCTTGTAAGTTGGATTCCTAGGTATTTTATTCTCTTTGAAGCAATTGTGAATGGGAATTCACTCATGATTTGGCTCTCTGTTTGTCTGTTATTGGTGTATAAGAATGCTTGTGATTTTTGCACATTGATTTTGTATCCTGAGACTTTGCTGAAGTTGCTTATCAGCTTAAGGAGATTTTGGGCTGAGACGATGGGGTCTTCTAGATATACAATCATGTCATCTGCAAACAGGGACAATTTGACTTCCTCTTTTCCTAATTGAATGCCCTTTATTTCCTTCTCCTGCCTAATTGCCCTGGCCAGAACTTCCAACACTATGTTGAATAGGAGTGGTGAGAGAGGGCATCCCTGTCTTGTGCTAGTTTTCAAAGGGAATGCTTCCAGTTTTTGTCCATTCAGTATGATATTGGCTGTGGGTTTGTCATAGGTAGCTCTTATTATTTTGAGATACATCCCATCAATACCTAATTTATTGAGAGTTTTTAGCATGAAGGGTTATTGAATTTTGTCAAAGGCCTTTTCTGCATCTATTGAGATAATCGTGTGGTTTTTGTCTTTGGTTCTGTTTATATGATGGATTACGTTTATTGATTTTCGTATGTTGAACCAGCCGTGCATATCAGGGATGAAGCCGACTTGATCATGGTGGATAAGCTTTTTGATGTGTTGCTGGATTCGGTTTGCCAATATTTTATTGATGATTTTTGCATCAATGTTCATCAAGGATATTGGTCTAAAATTCTCTTTTTTGGTTGTGTCTCTTCAAGGCTTTGGTATCAGGATGATGCTGGCCTCATAAAATGAGTTAGGGAGGATGCCCTCTTTTTCTATTGATTGGAATAGTTTCAGAAGCAATGGCACCTGCTCCTCCTTGTACCTCTGGTAGAATTCGGCTGTGAATCCGTCTGGTCCTGGAATGTTTTTGGTTGGTAAGCTATTAATTATTGCCTCAATTTCACAGCCTGTTATTGGTCTATTCAGAGACTTAACTTCTTCCTAGTTTAGTCTTATGAGGGTGTATGTGTTGAGGAATTTATCCATTTCTTCTCGATTTTCTAGTTTATTTGCGTAGAGGTGTTTATAGTCGTCTCTGATGGTAGTTTGTATTTCTGTGGGATCAGTGGTGATATCCCTTTGTCATTTTTTATTGTGTCTATCTGATTCCTCTCTCTTTTCTTCTTTATTAGTCTTGCTAGTGGTCTATCAATTTTGTTGATCTTTTCAAAAAACCAGCTTCTGGATTCATTGATTTTTTGAACGGTTTTTTGTGTCTCTATCTCCTTCAATTCTGCTCTGATTTTAGTTATTTCTTGCCTTCTGCTACCTTTTGAATGTGTTTGCTCTTGCTTCTTTAGTTCTTTTAATTGTGATGTTAGATCTTTCCTGCTTTCTCTTGTGGGCATTTAGTGCTATAAATTTCCCTCTACGCACTGCTTTGAATGTGTCCCAGAGATTCTAGTATGTTGTGTCTTTGTTCTCGTTGGTTTCAAAGAACATCTTTATTTCTGCCTTCATTTCGTTATGTACCCAGTAGTCATTCAGGAGCAGGTTGTTCAGTTTCTATGTAGTTGAGTGGTTTTGAGTGAGTTTCTTAATCCTGAGTTCTAGTTTGATTGCACTGTGGTCTGAGAGACAGTTTGTTATAATTTCTGTTCTTTTACATTTGCTGAGGATAGCTTTACTTCCAACTGTGTGGTAATTTTCGAATAGGTGTGGTGTGGTGCTGCAAAGAATGTATATTCTGTTGATTTGGGGTGGAGAGTTCTGCAGATATCTATTAGGTCTGCTTAGTGCAGAGCTGAGTTCAATTCCGGATATCCTTTTTAAATTCTGTCTCGTTGATTTGCCTACTATTGACAGTGGGGTGTTAAAGTCTCCCATTATGATTGTGTGGGACTCTAAGTCTCTTTGTAGGTCACTAAGGACTTGCTTTATGAATCTGGGTGCTCCTGTATTGGGTGCATATGTATTTAGGATAGTTAGTTCTTCTTGTTGAATTGATCCCTTTACTATTATGTATTGGCCTTCTTTGTCTCTTTTGATCTTTGTTGGTTTAAAGTCTGTTTTATCAGAGACTAGGATTGCAACCCCTGCCTTTTTTTTTTCCATTTGCTTGGTAGATCTTCCTCCATCCCTTTATTTTGAGCCTATGTTTGTTGATCTTTTCAAAAAACCAGCTCCTGGAATCTCTTTGAAGAAATTGTGAATCGGAGTTCACTCATGATTTGGCTCTCTGTTTGTCTGTTATTGGTTTACAAGAATGCTTGTGATTTTTGTACATTGATTTTGTATCCTCAGACTTTGCTGAAGTTGCTTATCAGCTTGAGGAGATTTGGGGCTGAGACAATGGGGTTTTCTAGATATACAATCATGTCATCTGCAAACAGGAACAATTTGACTTCCTCTTTTCCTAATTGAATACCCTTTATTTCCTTCTCCTGCCTGATTGCCTTGGCCAGAACTTCCAACACTATATTGAATAGGAGTGGTGAGAGAGGGCATCCCTGCCTTGTGCCCGTTTTCAAAGGGAATTCTTCCAGGTTTTGCCCATTCAGTATGATATTGGCTGTGGGTTTGTCATAGATAGCTCTTATTATTTTGAGATATGTCCCATCAATACCTAATTTACTGAGAGTTTTTAGTATGAAGGGCTGTTGAATTTTGTCAAAGGCCTTTTCTGCATCTATTGAGGTAATCATGTGGTTTTTGTCTTTGGTTCTGTTTATATGCTGGATTACATTTATTGATTTGTGTATGTTGAACCAGCCTTGCATCCCAGGGATGAAGCCCACTTGATCATGTTTGATAAGCTTTTTGATGTGCTGCTGGATTCGGTTTGCCAGTATTTTATTGAGGATTTTGCATCAGTGTCCATCAAGGATATTGGTCTAAAATTCTCTTTTTTGGTTGTGTCTCTGTCCAGCTTTGGTATCAGGATGATGCTGGCATCATAAAATGTGTTAGGGAGGATTCCCTCTTTTTCTATTGATTGGAATAGTTTCAGAAGCAATATGGTACCAGCTCCTTCTTGTATCTCTGGTAGAATTCAGCTGTGAATCCATCAGGTCCTGGACTCTTTTTGGTTGGTAAGCTATTGATTATTGCCACAATTTCAGAGCCTGTTATTGGTCTATTCAGAGATTCAACTTCTTCCTGGTTTAGTCTTGGGAGGGTGTATGTGTCGAGGAATTTATCCATTTCTTGTAGATTTTCTAGTTTATTTGCACAGAGGTATTTGTAGTATTTTCTGATGGTAGTTTGTATTTCTGTGGGATCGGTGGTGAGATCCCCTTTATCATTTTTTGTTGCATCTATTTGATTCTTCTCTCTTCTTTATTACTCTTGCTGGCAATCTGTCTATCAATTTTGTTGATCTTTTCAAAAAACCAGGGATTCATAGATTTTTTTGAAGGGTTTTTTGTGTCTCTATTTCCTTCAGTTCTGCTCTGATCTTGGTTATTTCTTGCCTTCTGCTAGCTTTTGAATGTGTTTACTCTTGCTTCTTTAGTTCTTTTAATTGTGATCTTAGGGTTGCAATTTTAGATCTTTCCTGCTTTCTTTTTTGGACACTTAGTGCATGGCATGAGTACTATGTGATGCATGCACAAGCTTCAATAGCTGATTCGATCAAGTGGAAGAAAGGGTATCAGTGATTGAAGATCAAATGAATGAAATAAAGTGAGAGGAGAAGTTTAGAAAAAAAAGAGTAAAAAGAAACCAACAAAGCCTCCAAGAAATATGGGACTATGTGAAAAGACCTAATCCACTTTTGATTGATGTACATGAAAGTGACGAGGAGAATGGAACCAAGCTGGAAAACACTCTTCAGGATATTATCCAGGAGAACTTCCCCTACCTAGCCAAGCAGGCCAACATTCAAATTCAGGAAGTACATAGAACACCACAAAGATACTCCTTGAGAAGAGCAACTCCAAGACACGTAATGGTCAGATTCACCAATGTTGAAATGAAGGAAATTATGTTTCGGGCAGCCAGAGAGAAAGGTCGGGTTACCCACAAAGGGAGGCCCATCAGACTAACAGTGGATCTCTTGCCAGAAACTCTACAAGCCAGAAGAGAGTGAGGGCCAATATTCAACATTCTTAAAGAAAAGAATTTTCAGCCCAGAATTTCACATCCAGCCAAACTGAGCCTCATTACTGAAGGAGAAATAAAATTCTTTTCCGACAAGGAAATGCTGAAAGATTTTGTCACCACCAGGCATGCCTTACAAGATCTCCTGAAGGAAGCACTAAACATGGAGAGGAACAACCGGTACCAGCCACTGCAGAAACATGCCAAATTGTAGAGACCATCGATGCTAGGAAGAAACTGCATCAGCTAACTGCCAAAATAAATTACAGGCATGTGCCACCAAATCCGGCTAATTTTTGTATTTTTAGTAGAGATGGGTTTCTCCACGTTGGTCAGGCTGGTCATGAACAGTGTAGCATCTTTAAATCTCTCTCTGTCTCTGGCTTTCTTGTATCCCTCTTTCATGTAAAAGAAACAGTGAGATTGATTACACTGGGTCCACCTGGATAATCTAGAATAATCTCCCTATCCCCAGATCCTTAAAACATATCTGCAAGTGCTTTTTTTCCATTTAAATAACATATTCATAGGCTCTGAGTTTCTGAATGCCCAAAAAGTGGGCGAATTGTTGGGCCATTATTCTGCCTGTCACAGTAGATAATACTATCAACAAATTTCTGCAAAAAATTTAGACAATTTAAATAAAATGGATAAATTCATTTAAAAAGCAGCTAAAGCACACTGAAGAAGAAATAGATCATCTAAATAACCTTATATATATTAAAGACATTGGACATGTAGTTAGAAAACTTCTGACAAATAAAACTCCAGGCCAAGATCATTTCCCTGATTAATTTTACTATTTAAGGAAGAAAATAATACCTAGTCCACAAAAATTCTCCCAGAAAATTGTAGAGGAAGTCATGCTTTCTTCCTCTTTCTATGAGGGAAGTATCACCCTAATACCAAAAACCAGATGAAAACACTTCAAGGAAAGAAAGAAGTGACCAGTATTGCTCATGGACAAAGGATAAAAAAAAAAAAAAGGCATAACAGAACGTTACCAAATAAAATCAAACAATATATAAAAAGGGTAATATATCCTGACAAAGTGATTTTTATCCTATGAGTGCAAGGTTGGTTTTTACCCTTGAAAATAAATGAATATAATTCACTTTTTTTTGTTTGTTTTTGAGACAGAATCTCACTCTGTCACCCAGGCTGGAGTGCAGTGGCACAATCTCGGCTCACTGCAACCTCTGCCTCTCTAGCTCAGGTGATCTTCCCACCTCAGCCTCTCTTGCAATTACAGGTGTGCGCCATCACCCACCTTTTTTTTTTTTTTCGGTATTTTTTGTAGAGATGAGGTTCTCACTATGTTGCGAGGGCTGGTCTTGAACTTGTGAGCTCAAGCAATCTGCCTGCCTCAGCCTCTAAAAAGTGTTGGCATTAACAGGCATGATCCACCACAGCCGATCCACAATATTTTTAGATTGAAAAAGAAATGTCATACGATCATCTTAACAGATGCAGAAAAAAAATATCTTGATAAAACCCAACATCCATTCCAAATAAAAACTCTCATCAAACTAGATGAGAACTTCCATTCCAAATAAAAACTCTCTTCAAACATTGATGAGAACTTCCTCAACATGATTCAAAGTACCTATTAAAAAATCTATATTTAACTTTACACTTAATGGTGAAAGAATGAATGCTATCTCCCTAATATCAGGAATAAGGGAAGGGTGTCCACTCTCACCAGTTTTATTCAACATTGTACTATAAGTTTTTGCTAACACATTAAGAAAAAACCAGAAATAATAAAGGCATTCAAATTTGAAATGAAGAAGTAAATCTTATTCATTAGTGGCATGATCATGTATATAAAAAGTCCTGTGGAGTGTGCAAAAAAGTTAATATAGTTAATAAGTGAGGTTAGCAACTGTTCTAGGATACAAGAACAACTTAGAGAAATCAATTATTTTTTATACTAGCAAAGAAAAATCAGATACTGAATTTTTTAAAACATTACTTATATTAGTATCAAGAATATGAAATACTTATATATCACCTTGACAAAACCTGGACAAAACAGAGGTACACTAAAAACTAGAAAAATTATTGATAGAAATTAAAGAGAACTGCATAAAGGAGAGATATATTGTGTTCCTGGATGGAAAGATTAACATTGGTAAGATGTAAATTCTTCCTTAATTGATTTATAGATCAAATGCATTCTGAATAAAAATTTTCCTAGGTTTTTTTTTCTTTTGGTAGAAATTGACAAAATGATTCTAAAAAGAAGATGCAAATGCAAAGGACACACACACAAAAAAACAACTTTAGAAAATAAATTTAACATTGGAGGACTAATGGTACCTAATTTCAATACTTATTAGAAAGCTTGAGAAATGAGGACACTGAAAAAATGATGTACAGGCAGACAGATCAAAGGAACAAAATAGCACAAAGATAGAGCCAACAATGTATGAACAACTGATTTTTTACAAAATTGCAAAAGAAATTCTTTGTAGAATGTAGAGCTTTGCAACAAATGGTGCTGATATAATTAGATATCCATATGCAAAAAAAGTTGCATCCATACCTTGTACCATATAAAAATTAACTCAAAATGGAGCCTAGATAAAAATGTAAGACCTAAAACTATTAGTCTTCTAGAAAAAAAGCATAAGAGAAAACCTGTGACTTTCGCTTAGACATAGTCCTCTTAAGTAGGATATAAAAAGCATGAGCCGTAAAAGAAAAAATACTTAATAAATAAAACAATTAAAATGAGGAACTTCTGCCCTTTGAAAGACAATCATAAGAGAATATTTTTTTAAAAGCCACAGACTTGGAGAAAATATATGCAAATCACATGTTGACTTTCTAGGGGCCAAGAAGGGTCCTCTGAAGATTCACTGAAAAATCTACTTGCAAAAGGCAGATTAATGGGAGAACAGGTGCATATGAGCCAGATATGGTCATTCACATCTGCAGTCTCAGCTATTGGGGAGGGTGAGGTGAGAGGATGTCTTGAGCCCAGGAAATTGAGGCTACAGTGAGTTATAATAGTGCCACTGTACTTCAGCCTGGGCAAAAGAGCAAGGCTCTATCTCTTAAGGAAAAAAAAACAAAAGGCATACAAATTTATTTAACGTGTGTATACAGGAGCCTTCAGAATAAAGGCCCAAAGATACAGGGGAATCATTCATTTTTATGCTTAGGTTGAACAGAGTATGAACAACCATGTAGAAATATGATTAGACAAAACAGGTGTGATGTAATGCTAATGGACTGAGTGAGGAAACCCAGCCAATCCTGTCTGTCTAGATTTTTCTTGGCCTCTCTGTGCAGCATTCCTTCCTTCCAGGTATGGGGCAGGACCTTCTCTGGAATGGGGTCTTAGGCTCTACAGTCAAACAAGATAGGTCAGATAATTTCTTTGTGGCCAGTTCTTACACAGAAACATAAAGGGAAAATTAGAGTAATAATTTTAGATTTTATGGCTGGCTGTAAGGAAAAGGAGTTCTGGTTTCTATAAACTGCCTTCATGAAGAGGGATTCTAGTTTCGATGGCTAGTCTTAGGGGAAAATGGAGCTGAGAGACAAGAGGGAAGGGTAAGATCAAAGAAAAACTTTTCCTTCTGAGGCTGCTTTTGAGGGCTTCATTTTGGAGTATTGTTTTCTGAGCCCCAACAACTATTATCCAATATGTTTTCAAAAACTCTCAAAACTCAATAAGATAACAATAAAAACCCAATACAAAAATAGATCAATGATTTAAGCATTCACCAAGGAAGATATATGATAGTAAATATGCACTTTAAAAGTAGCTCAAGATTATTACTTATTAGGAAAACAAAAATTGATAGCTCAATTTGATATTACAACACAGATATTAGAATGTCTCAAGTGATAAAGAATTAACATTCCAAGTGTTGGTGAAGTGGAGCAACTAGAACTGCTGGTGGGACTGAAAAACTGAACACTTTGGAAAACATTTTGGAAGTTTCTTCAAAATTTAAATATAACCTTACCCTATAACCCACCCATTCTATCCTAGGGTTTTTATCCAAGAGAATCAAAGGCACATGCCTAGGCAAAGATGTGTACTGTAATATTCGTAGCAACTTTATTTGTTTTTTGTGGTTGTTGTTGATTTTTGAGATGGAGTCTCACTCTGTCACCCAGGCTGGAGTGCAGTGGCTCAATCTCAGCTCACTGCAACTTCTGCCTCCCGGGTTCAAGCAATCCTCATGCCTCAGCCTCCCAAGTTGCTGGGATTACAGGTGCCCACTACCATGCCCGACTAATTTTTGTATTTTTAGTTGAGACAGTGTTTCACCATGTTGGTCAGGCTGGTCTTGAACTCCTGACCTCAAGTGATCTGCCCGCCCTCGCCTCCCAAAGTGCTGGAATTACAGGCATGAGGCACCGCGTCTGTCCATAGCAACTTTACGTGTAATAGGCAAACTGGGAAATGACTCAAATGCCATTGAAACGTGAATCGACAGATATATTATGGTGTATCCATTCAATGGAATATAACTTATCAACATAAAGAAATAAACTCTTTCTACAGTTACAACGTAGATGAATCTGAAAATAAATATGCTGAGCCAAAGAAGCCAGACCAAGCAAAAGGAGGAGTGCATATTATATGATTCATTTATATGGAAATCTAGAACATGCAAACTAATCTATAGTGACAGAAAGCACTGTCAGGATTTGCTTAGTAACAGGGTGGAACAGATGTGGCAGAGAGGTATTATAAAGTGAGGAAACTTCAGGAGGTGATGGATACATCCATTATCCTGATTGTGGTGATTGGTTCATATGCATGTACATATATCAAAACTAAACTATACACTTTCAATATGTGTAGTTTTTATATTATGATAATATATATAAAACATGTCAATAAAGTTGTTAAAAAGACAACATTTATAAGAAATGTAGTAATCTAAAGAACACTTAAATGTTATTAGTAATAATATTTCTTATTAGATATTAAATATTAAAATATACATACATGCCTATATATGCTAATTCTGATTTATTTACCTTGTCATACGTTTAAAATAAACAAACAAAAGTAATCTATATACTACTGTGAATGCTTCTGTGGTAGATATTCCTGTGTGTGTATGTTGATGAATCTCTATTTTTGATCTAGTAAAAAAGTATAAAATTTTCTGCAAAATCTTCTGCAATCCAGGTCTGCAAAGAAGCTCATGCTTGTAATCCTAGCACTTTGAGAGGCCAAGGTGGGTGGATCTCTTGAGTCCAGGAGTTTAAGACCAGCCTGGGCAGCATGGTAAAACCCTGTCCCTCCAAAAATACAAAAAATACAAAAACTAGCCAGGTGTGGTGGCCCATGCCTATAGTCCCAGCTATTCAGGAGGCTGAGGTAGGAGGATCACCTGAGCCCAGGGAAGTAGAGGTGGTAGTGAGCTGAGATCTTGGCACTGCACTCCAGCCTGGGTGACAGAATGATAAGAGCACATCAGAAAATAATCTTCCAGCTTTGCTAAAAGCAGAAAATAAACTACTGAAGCAAGTGAGACAGTAAGTGAGTGGATTACCCTCAAGCCTGTTGCTTTAAATAAATCAGAAATCATAGTAAAGAAGTAATTTGTCTATTTCAACCCCTTTATTCTATCTTCTAAAACCTATTCAGCTCATCTAATAATCCTCAAATGTATTATTAAATAATTAACTAAGAAGTTTTGAGGAAAAAATGTCCTTGTGAAGACTTGTCAATCCCTTTCTTATCCTACCTCCACAATGAGTCTACATAATCTGTAAGCTTATCCAACCCTTCTCCTAATTCAACATGAGAAAATATGCGAAGCATCATGCCTGTGATGAGAAATGGGATATTTGGAAAGTTTCTATTTTGCTAAATGATTTCCCTACCTTCTACATCTTCTGCTCCACCATATACCCTTGTCTCTGTGCTGTGCCTCCTGCTCTATATCCAAATGGTAGACTGCCTCTTAAACTTTCTGTCCTGCATTTGAGTCTACCCCTTCCCTGCCTCTGGTAGCAGCACTGCCCAGTTAATTGTCTTACACCCATTTTAGTGTTTGACTACCTCTGAAAGATACAAGGGTAGCCCTGAGTTATGAGTGGCAATACAGAGAGATGCTAAAGTAAAACTAAACCATTAACAATGTTCTCAATAGTTGAGCAAATTATCTTTTCATGAATTAAATTCTGATGCATTTGTCATTCATCAAATAGATCTTTGGCACCGTGGTAATTTAAAGATCAATCAAGCCTGAAAGTCAGTGGGAGATGACAGCTGCAAAAGTTGAAAGATTGGCATATTCCAATTTACAGATGTTGGCACCTGCAGCACTTCTAGTAAAAAAGCCCCAAAATGGGTCCCAGCAGTGATTTTTCTCTCACAGGAGGGCTAAGAGTACTTAAAGTATCAGGTAACATTGCTCCATTGATAAATAGGTGCTTTTTTGCTAAAGAAAGACTCTGTTGACTCAGTGAAGTCAAGGAACTATAATATGCCTAAGGCAGACCCATGTTCCTTCGACCCCCCCATGATAATGTAACTGGCAATTGTAGTTATGTTAGAACAGGGTTATCATGCCATATCTCCTAGTTCTTTACTCTTCATACTGAGGCTGATGAAGAGGGAGGTGCAAGTAGGGGAGATTCTGTGGGACAGAAATAGGAGGGGATGATAATGCCAGGGTTCAAATTTGGGAAGAAGGGGAAAAAAGTTTCACATAAATGTTTTCTTGCTGTATTAGTTTGGACCCTGAGCATCAGCCACAGAACCTCTTTTTGCTTTACTGGAAGGTCCAAGTAGAATAACACTGGAGAGATGAGAGCTGTAGCTTATGCCTGCCAAGGCTGTCTGATATGTAGGGATCTGAAGAAGTTGTGCCTATGGCTGTAGTTTTGTATCTTTGATTTACCTGCTTTGGGCCTTTTTATTTGTCACGCAGCTTCTCTAAATCCTAGCCTGCTATTGAAATAGCCACAATGATAGTGAGAGGAATAAAAGCTGTTGTAATGAAGAAAGTCTACTGAATAAATGCCTGGAGAGAATTACAATGTGGCAAATGTGTTCCAAATAAGTGAATGATAGGCTAGATAATACAGCACCAGAGGTACCCCTCAGCTTGCATTGTTCTCTGCATTTACTATTGGCTTGGAAGTGGCTACTGCATAGAACTATATAAGTATCTGGAATTTTTGAAAGAGGTTCACTAAGAGAAGAATATGAATTAGGATTCCTTAGTCTTGTGTAATCTTGGAAGACAGAGAATGGGAAGATATGAGTGTACATAGCTGGTGATGGTTCATAGCAGGAAGTTGAATTGGGCAGTCTTGTTTAATCTGAGTGGGAAGATCAATTTGTAGGTACACTGAGATCAGATCTTAGAGTGCTTGGGTGCCAAGAACAAATACAGAAATTCTTTGGTCCACCTGGTGAGACAGGTATGTTCTGTAGAGTGTGAGTCATTAAGTCAGGTGGACATCATCACGTGACCATGAAGCTCAGACTTTGTATGCTTAATATTACCAGTAGTTCACCAGTATCATGCCAAGGCACTGGCAGAGTGCCAGAAATAAGCTTTCCTGGTAAGATGTGACTGAATTAATTAGCATTTCCTCTAGAACCTTTTCAAAAATGGTCCTGAGTTTCAAGAGGCACTCAGGTACCTAACCTTTGACCACTGATGTGCCCAGATGACAGCAGCCAGTTCTAACTATGCTTCTACCCTTCCCAGGCAAGTCCTGTAGCCTGAGGTTCTCCTGGCATGTTATTAATAGAAGACGTGTCCCTTATACTCTGATTTTTAGAGATAGGTGCAAGTCACAAGTCTATTTCAGTTTTCAGGTTGTTCGAACGGGGCCACAAGATCTGGCATTGACTGTTTCTTGGAGACCTATAGCTGTGATGGAGTAGCAGGTTTTCTCCATCTTTTTCTGTCTTTCATTAGCCAAAAATAAAATAAAATAAAATAAAAAAAGTCAAAAACAACAACAAAAATATCAAACTTGTAGTTCTATTCATGACATTTTCAGATTGAAAATAGTCCAGATTGTGCTCACTTCGGCAGCACATATACTAAAATTAGAACGATACAGAGAAGATTAGCATGGCCCCTGCGCAAGGATGACATGCAAATTCATGAAGCCTTCCATATTTTTCCTTACACCTTATACAAAAATTAATTCAAGATGGATTAAAGACTTACATGTTAAACCTAAAACCATAAAAACCCTACAAGAAAACCTAGGCAATACCATTCAGGACATAGGCATGGGCAAGGACTTCATGTCTAAAACAACAAAAGCAATGGCAACAAAAGCCAAAATTGACAAATGGGATCTCATTAAACTAAAGAGCTTCTGCACAGCAAAAGAAATTACCATCAGAGTGAACAGGCAACCTACAGAATGGGAGAAAATTTTTGCAACCTACTCATCTGACAAAGGGCTAATATCCAGAATCTACAAAGAACTTAAACAAATGTACAAGAAAAAAACAATTCCATCAAAAAGTGGGCGAAGGCTATGAACAGACACTTCTCAAAAGAAGACGTGTATGCAGCCAACAGGCAGATGAAAAAATGCTCATCATCACTGTCATCAGAGAAATGCAAATCAAAACCACACTGAGATACCATCTCACACCAGTTAGAATGGTAATCATTAAAAAGTCAGGAAACAACAGGTGCTGGAGAGGATGTGGAGAAATAGGAACACTTTCACACTGTTGGTGGGACTGTAAACTAGTTCAACCATTGTGGAAGTCAGTGTGGCGATTCCTCAGGGATCTAGAACTAGAAATACCATTTGACCCAGCCATCCCATTACTGGGTATATACCCAAAGGATTATAAATCATGCTGCTATAAAGACACGTGCACACGTATGTTTATTGCAGCACTATTCACAATAGCAAAGACTTGGAACCAACCCAAATGTCCAACAATGATAGACTGGATTAAGAAAATGTGGCACATATATACCATGGAATACTATGCAGCCATAAAAAATGATGAGTTCATGTCCTTTGTAGGGACATGGATGAAGCTGGAAACCATCATTCTTAGCAAACTATCACAAGGACAAAAAAACCAAACACCACATGTTGTCACTCATAGGTGGGAATTGAACAATGAGAACACATGGACACAGGAAAGGGAACATCACACACCAGGGACTGTTGTGGGGTGGGGTGAAGTGGGGAGGGATAGCATTAGGAGATATACCTAATGCTAAATGACGAGTTAATGGGTGCAGCACACCAACATGGCACATGTATACATATGTAACAAACCTGCACGTTGTGCACATGTACCCCAAAACTTAAAGTATAAAAATAATAAAATTAAAAAAAGAAAATAATCCAGATTAGGCCTTTTGGAATCTTTCTGTGAGTTCAGAAGTTAATTGTAAAGAGTTGACAAGTTTTTCTTGTTGAAAAACATCAGACATTCCTTGTGTGTAACCATTAGGTTTTCATTTGATATTATATAAGGCAGCTCATGGAACTTATTGATTTAATGAGCCAAAATGTATGTGCCTCCTAAAGCAAGTCAGGACATACATTTTTATAATAGTTTGGAGAACAACATATCTTTGAAACGTGTGGCCTGGATTTTGAGGCCGCATCGCTACCGTATCTCTCATCTCTGAGAAGATCTATTTGTTTAGTTTAGCTTTTGTTTTAAATGTGTTTTCCTAATTTGCTATATAATATAAACAGGAAATTTAGTACTGCAAGGAGCATAAAACTGATATGGATTTGAATTATATAATTTCATGTCAAATAAAACAAAATTTACATTCTATAGGCATGAAACACTTAATGGCATTAGGATATAGAACAAAAACCTTTACAATAGATAACTTTAGTTAACTTGTACATATTTGTGAGAACATCTTATATATTTCCTAGTATTTCCTACTTTCCCTTATTGAAAAGTAGTCTTATTAGAGACTTCTTTTTCATTTGACCAATATTCTCATACACTGATGCAGTACATGCCAATGGTACAACCAATACAAAGGGGAAATTGTCAAGATCCAGAAAATTCAAAGATATGTTTATCGTTTGAATCACCAATCCCATTTCTAAGAAGCTATCTTAAAGTTACAGCTAGAAAAGTATGTAACATGTCCCGACTCATTAACTGTAACACTATTTGTAATGGCAAAAAAATGGAAGCAAGCCTAAATATCTGTCAGTAGGAAGGAAGTTGAATAAGTTGTTATATTATCCCACAGTGAAGTATATGCAACCATATGTAAAATGAAGAGGATGTCTGCATAATGATAGGTTGTGATCATCAGGATCCATTAAGTGAAAAAGGCAAGGTGCAGATTACTGTATACAGCAAGCTATGTTTTGTAAAATAAAAAAGAGAAAAATATAAATATGTATGTATTTCTTGTATTTGCAGAAAGAAATATTGGAAGAGTGAACTGAAAGCAAAAATTACTACTATAAATGCACTGGCAATAAGGGGGAAAGGGTTAAGATGAAAGCCAAATTTTCTGAGTGTATATATATAAAACAATGTTTTACATATTTAGAATATAATTTATAGTTAAAAACAACGTTAAAAAGCACTTGTCAATTACAGAGACAAATGTTGCATGAAGTCTTCACTTTGCAAGTTGATTGTTGAGGAAAGAATTGACCCTTCAACTCACTTTATTGTATAAACTGTATTTAAGAATAATCAGATGGCTCTTGTTAATAAAATAAAGCTCTTTTTGGAGAAAAATGTCAGTTAGTAGGATCATTTTTCAACTCTATGAAATACCTGATACAGGCAATCAATGGGCAATCACTAATGGATACTAAAATAATTGAGTGAAAGATTGATAGAAAACTGAACATTCACAGAGGATCCAAGTACCCCTTCCTGGTACTTGTGCAGTAGCACACCAAAAGAGGAAAAACAACCAAACATGACCACTTGAAACCTATACTCAGGTTTCATCATCAATAGCAATGTGTTGTCCAATTCACAACAAGCATGTATTAGGTTTATCCTGATGTAATATGACACAAAGTACACAGCATCACCTATGAAGTATTCTTGCTAAAATATTTAACCTGAGTTTCATGAAGATTTTAAGTCTAATTATCAGTTTACATGAAATTAAACATGGTAATTAGACAGCATATTTTAGGGGCAATTAGGGGACATAGGACCATGTTAAATGAGAGCAGGGAGAAGCAGTCAGACCAATGCAGAAGGTGAGACACTCTACAAGATCTGTGGCCTGTTCTAACAAGTAAGTCTCTGGCAAAGATAAAGAGGTTGTGATAGGAAATCGATTCTAGTTTAGACAAACAAACTCTAAAATACATTACGAAAAAATTAAATGTGGACTAAATATTAGATAGTATTAAAGAATTATTAATTTTATCAGGATTGATCATGGTATTGTGATTAGGTAGGAAAATGTCTTTTTGTCAGAGATGTACCCTGAGATATTTAGGGTAGAAATGCCATGTCGTCTGCAATTTATTTAAAACATCTAAAAATAAATGGATAAGACAATTTGAATATAATACTAACAATCATTAAACCCGTGTGATGAGCATATTGAGGGGGTGGGTCAATATTTTATTGTTTCTACCATTATGTATGTTTCTAATTGTTTATTTAACGAAAAGCTAAAAATTAAAATTGAAACAAAGAAACAGCAATTGGCTATGACTTTCCTGGGCCCATTTTCCCTTCCTGATGGCTAGGAGAGAGCGAGAGCTGAAGCAGCTGCCTGGAGTTCATAAGCAGAAACCTCCAGTTGGCAGAGTGGTGCCAACCCTGGGCCACCAGCGCTAAATCACCGGCCTACCCAGGAAAAGATAATTATTATAATCAAGTCATTGAAAAAACATTTTTAAAAAATTAAGTGTCGTAACATTTCAGAATATATTGAGATGGGATTTCCACTGTACATCTCAGAAGTCCCACTCTCCCCTCATGCACCTTCGAGACTAAATCTTAGACCTTCTGAGACATGCAAGAGTGGGAGCACATGGAAAGACTCACTGCAACACTGGAGTATTGCTAATTCCTAACAACAGTTGCCAGAGAGTTCCTTTGATTTACCTCACTAATGATGAAATGAACTTCCTCCATGTAGGTGGCTTATAAAATAGAAAGGAAGGTGGCTTGAGGGCTCAGTGTCCTCATTTATTTATTTACATAAATATATTTTCCAAACAGTAAATTTTGTCAACACTGAGAAAGGAGAATTGTAATAACTAGAAGTATGTGGATGTAAGACAGCTGTTTTTTTTTTTTTAAAAAAAAAACACGAATAAAAAACGTGTAAAATATCTTCTTGGTAGGGTCCTGACTGCCATAAATTTCTAGGCATAGTTTGTAATGAGGAGTAGAAATGATAGTTAAATATATCATTTATTTGGAAATTGTTCTCAAGTCTATCATTATAGGACCACTTATTTGGTGCTATAAAACTTTTTAATTTTAAGAAGTGTTTGATGTGTCTGACATGTAGTAATGTTACCAGCCCCCAGTTCTCAAACAGCACACCTCTTATGTTTTTTTAATTATACTTTAAGTTCTAGGGTACATGTGCACAATGTGCAGGTTTCTTACATCTGTATCATGTTGGTGTGCTGCACCCATTAACTCGTCACTTACATTAGGTATATCTCCTAATGCTATCCCTCCCCCATCCCACACCCCACTACAGGCCCCGGTGTGTGATGCTCCCCACCTGTGTCCAAGTGTTCTCATTGTTCAACTCCCACCTGTGAGTGAGAACATGCGGTGTTTGGTTTTCTGTCCTTGTGATAGTTTGCTAAGAATGATGGTTTCCAATCATCCATGTCCCTACAAAGGAAATGAACTCATCTTTTTTTATGGCTGCATAGTGTTCCATGGTGTATATGTGCCACATTTTCTTAATTCAGTCTATCATTGCTGGACATTTGGGTTGGTTCCAAGTCTTTGCTATTGTGAATAGTGCCACAATAAACATATGTGTGCATATGTCTTTACAGCAGCATGATTTATAATCCTTTGGGTATATACCCAGTAATGGGATGGCTGGGTCAAATGGTATTTCTAGTTCTAGATCCTTGAGGAATCGCCACACTGTCTTCCACAATGGCCGAACTAATTTACAGCCCCACCAACAGTGCAAAAGTGTTCCTATTTCTCCACATCCTCTCCAGCACCTGTTGTTTCCTGACTTTTTAATGATTTCCATTCTAACTGGTGTGAGATGGTATCTCATTGTGGTTTTGATTTGCATTTCTACGGTGGCCAGTGATGATGAGCATTTTTTCATATGTTTTTTGGCTGCATAAATGTCTTCTTTTGAGAAGTATCTGTTCATATCCTTTGCCCACTTTTTGATGGGGTTGTTTGATTTTTTTCTTGTAAATTTGTTTAAGTTCTTTGTAGATTCTAGATATTAGCCGTTTGTCAGATGGGTAGATTGTAAAAATTTTCTCCCATTCTGTAGGTTGCCTGTTCACTCTGATGGAAGTTTCTTTTGCTCTGCAAAGCTCTTTAGTTTAATTAGATCCCATTTGTCCATTTTGGCTTTTGTTCCCATTGCTTTTGGTGTTTTAGTCCTGAAGTCCTTGCCCATGCCTATGTCCTGAATGGCATTGCCTAGGTTTTCTTCTAGGGTTTTTATGGTTTTAGGTCTAAGATTTAAGTCTTTAATCCATCTTGAATTAATTTTTGTATAAGGTGTAAGGAAGGGATCCAGTTTCAGCTTTCTACTTATGGCTAGCCAGTTTTCCCAGCACCATTAATTAAATAGGGAATCCTTTCCCCATTTCTTGTTTTTGTCAGGTTTGTGAAAGATCAGATGGTTGTAGATGTGTGGTATTATTTCTGAGGGCTCTGTTCTGTTCCACTGGTCTATATGTCTGTTTTGGTACGGCACCATGCTGTTTTGGTTACTGTGGCCTTGTAGTATAGTTTGAAGTCAGGTAGCATGATGCTTCCAGCTTTGTTCTTTTTGCTTAGGATTGTCATGGCAATGTGGGCTCTTTTTTGGTTCCACATGAATTTTAAAGTAGTTTTTTCCAATTCTGTGAAGAAAGTCATTGGTAGCTTGATGGGGATAGCATTGAATCTATACATTACCTTGGGCAGTATGGCCATTTTCATGAAATTGATTCTCCCTATCCAAGAGCATAGAATGTTCTTCCATTTGTTTGTGTCCTCTTTTATTTTGCTGAGCAGTGGTTTGTAGTTCTCCTTGAAGTGGTCCTTCACACCCCTTGTAAATTGGATTCCTAGGTATTTTATTCTCTTAATTCAGCAATTGTGAATGGGAGATCACTCATGATTTGGCTGTTTGTCTGTTATTGGTGTATAGGAATGCTTGTGATTTTTGCACATTGATTTTGTATCCTGAGACTTTGCTGAAGTTGCTTATCAGTTTAAGGAGATTTTGGGCAGAGAGGATGGGGTTTTCTAAATATACAATCATGTCTTCTGCAAACAGGGACAATTTGACTTCCTCTTTTCCTAAGTGAATACCCTTTATTTCTTTCTCCTGCCTGATTGCCCTGGCCAGAACTTCCAACACTATGTTGAATAGGAGTGGTGAGAGGGGGCATCCCTGTGTTGTGCCAGTTTTCAAAGGGTATGCTTCCAGTTTTTGCCCATTCAGTATGATATAGACTATGGGTTTGTCATAAATAGCTCTTATTATTTTGAGATACGTCCCATCAATACCTAATTTATTGAGAGTTTTTAGCATGAACGGCTGTTGAATTTTGTCAAAGGCCTTTTCTGCATCTATTGAGATAATCATGTGGTTTTTGTCTTTGGTTCTGTTTATATGATGGATTACGTTTATTGATTTGCATATGTTGAACCAGCCTTGCATCCCAGGGATGAAGCCAACTTGATCGTGGTGGATAAGCTTTTTGATGTGCTGCTGGCTTTGGTTTGCCAATATTTTATTGAGGATTTTTGCATCGATGTTCATCAGGGATATTGGTCTAAAATTCTCTTTTTTTGTTGTGCCTCTGCCATGCTTTGGTATCAGGATGATGCTGGCCTCATAAAATGAATTAGGGAGGATTCCCTCTTTTTCTATTGGTTGGAATAGTTTCAGAAGGAATGGTACCAACTCCTCTTTATACCTCTGGTAGAATTCGGCTGTGAACCCTACTGGTCCTGGACTTTTTTTGCTTGGTAGGCTATTAATTATTGCCTCAATTTCAGAGCCTGTTATTGGTCTATTCAGGGATTCAATTTCTTCCTGGTTTAGTTTTGGGAGGGTGTATGTGTCCAGGAATTTATCCATTTCTTCTATATTTTCTAGTTTATTTTTGTAGAGGGGTTTATAGTATTCTCTGTCGGTAGTTTCTATTTTCGTGGCATCAGTGGTGATATCCCCTTTATCATTTTTTATTGCGTCTATCTGATTCTTCTCTCTTTTCTTCTTTATTAGTCTTGCTAGCGGCCTCTCAATTTTGTTGATCATTTTAAAAAACCAGGTCCTGGATTCCTTGATTTTTTGAAGGGTTTTTTGTGTCTCTGTCTCCTTCAGTTCTGCTCTGATCTTAATTATTTCTTGCCTTCTGCTAGCTTTTGAATGTGTTTGCTCTTGCTTCTCTTGTTCTTTTAATTGTGATGTTAGGGTGTCAATTTTAGATCTTTCCTGCTTTCTCTTGTGGGCATTTACTGATATAAATTTTCCTCTACACACCGCTTTAAATGTTTCCTAGAGATTCTGGCATGTTGTGTCTTTGTTCTAATTGGTTTCAAAGAATATCTTTATTTCTGCCTTCATTTCATGATGTACCCAGTAGTCATTCAGGAGAAGGTTGTTCAGTTTCCATGTAGTTGAGCGGTTTTGAGTGAGTTTCTTAATCCTGAGTTCTAGTTTGATTGCACTGTGGTCTGAGAGACAGTTTGCTACAATTTCTGTTCTTTTACATTTGCTGAGGAGTGCTTTACTTCCAACTATGTGGTCAATTTTGGAAAAAGTGTGATGTGGTGCTGAGAAAAATGTATATTCTGTTGATTTGGGGTGGAGAGTTCTGTAGATGTCTATTAGCTTGGTGCAGAGCTGAGTTTAATTCCTGGATATCCTTGTTAACTTTCTGTCTTGTTGATCTGCCTAATGTTGACAGTGGGGTGTTAAAATCTCCCATTATGATTGTGTGGGAGTCTAAGTCTCTTTGTAGGTCTCTAAGGACTTTCTTTATGAATCTGAGTGCTCCTGTATTGGGTGATATATATTTAGGATACTGAGCTCTTCTTGTTGAATTGATGCCTTTACCATTATGTAATGGCCTTCTTTGTCTCTTTTGATCTTTGTGGGTTTAAAGTCTGTTTTATCAGAAACTAGGATTGCAACCCCTCCTTTTTTTTGTTTTCCACTTGGTTGGTAGATCTTCCTCCATCCCTTTATTGAGCCTATGTGTGTCTCTGCATGTGGGATGGATCTCCTGAATACAGCACATTGATTGGTCTTGATTCTTTATCCAATTTGCTAATCTGTGTCTTTTAATTAGAGCATTTAGCCCATTTACATTTAAGGTTAATATTGTTATGTGTGAATTTGTTCTTGTCATTATGACTTTAGCTGGTTATTTTGCTCGTTAGTTGTTGCAGTTTCTTTCTAGCATTGATAGTCTTTACAATTTGGTATGTTTTTGCAGTGGCTGGTTCCGGTTGTTCCTCTCCATGTTTAGTACTTCCTTCAGGAGCTCTTATAAGGCAGGCCTGGTGGTGACAAAATCTCTCAGCATTTGCTTCTCTCTAAAGGATTTTCTTTCTCCTTCACTTATGAAGCTTAGTTTGGCTGGATAGGAAATTCTGGGTTGAAAATTCTTTTCTTTAAGAATGTTGAATATTGGCCCCCACTCTCTTCTGGCTTGTAGAGTTTATGGCGAGAGATCCACTTTTAGTCTGATGGGCTTCCCTTTGTGGGTAACCCGACCTTTCTCTCTGGCTGCCCTTAACATTTTTTCCTTCATTTCAACCTTGGTGAATCTGACAATTGTGTGTCTTGGAGTTGCTCTTCTCCAGGAGTATCTTTGTGGCATTCTCTGTATTTCCTGAATTTGAATGTTGGCCTGCCTTGCTAGGTAGGGGAAGTTCTCCTGGATAATAGCCTGAAGAGTGTTTTCCAACTTGGTTCCTTTTTCCCCCTTCACTTTCATGTACACCAATCAAACGTAGATTTGGTCTTTTCACATAGTCCCATATTTCTTGGAGGCTTTGTTCATTTCTTTTTACTCTTTTTCCTCTAAACTTCTCTTGTCACTTCATTTCATTCATTTGATCTTCAATCACTGATACCCTTTCTTCCACTTGATCGAATCAGCTACTGTAGCTTGAGCATATGTCACGTAGTTCTTGTGCCGTGGTTTTCAGCTCCATCAGGTCTTTTGAGGTCTCCTCTACACTGTTTATTCTAGTTAGCCATTCATCTAATCTTTTTTTCAGTGTTTTTAGCTTCTTTGCGATGGGTTTGAACATCCTCCTTTAGCTCAGAGAAGTTTTTTATTACCGATCATCTGAAGCCTTCTTCTCTCAACTCGTCAAAGTCATTCTCTGTCCAACTTTGTTCCATTGCTGGTGAGGCGCTACGTTCCTTTGGAGGAGAAGAGGTGCTCTGATTTTTAGAATTTTCAGCTTTTCTGCTCTGGTTCCCCCCATCTTTGTGGTTTTATCTACCTTCGGTCTTTGATGATGGTGATGTACAGATGGGGTTATGGTGTGGATGTCCTTTCCATTTGTTAGTTTTCCTTCTAACAGTCAGGACCCTCAGCTGCAGGTCTGTTGGAGATTGCTGGAGGTCCACTCCAGACCCTGTTTGCCTGGGTATCACCAGCAGAGGCTGCTGAACAGCAAATATTGCAGAATGGCAATTGTTGCTGCCTGACCCTTCCTCTGGAAACTTCATCTCAGAGGGGCACCCGGTTGTATGAGGTGTCAGTTGGCCCCTACTGGGAGTTGCATCCCAGTTAAGCTACTCGGGGTCAGGGACCCATTTGAGGAGGCTGTCTGTCCATTCTCAGATCTCAAACTCTGTGCTGGGAGAACCACTACTCTCTTCAAAGCTGTCAGACGGGGCCGTTTAAGTCTGCAGAAGTGTCTGCTGCCTTTTGTTCAGCTGTGCCCTGCCCTCAAAGGTGGAGTCTACAGAGGCAGGCAGGCCTGGTTGAGCTGAGGTGGGCTCCACCCAGTTTGAGCTTCCTAGCCCCTTTGTTTACCTATTCAAGCCTCAGCAATGGCGGATGCCCCTCCCCCAGCCTCGCTGCTGCCTTGCAGTTGGATCTCAGACTGCTGTGATATCAGTGAGTGAGGCTCTGTGCACGCCTCTTATTTTTAATGTTCAGTTTGCTTCATGAGTCCTTGTGTTGAATGCTATTCTGGGCAATGATTATTCATTAATACAAATAAACATTAGATTATAGGAAGAGTAAGCTTCCCATGAAAACCGAAGTTATTATCAGATCCTAAAAGCAGTAATTAAAAACCCTGTTCCCAGGCAGATTTGTAAAGTGGATGACTCCTGCATCCAGCATTCTCCCATTCATTTTTAGAGCCATCCAACTCCCTCAGTCACTTCACTGCCATCTCCTTTCCCAAGCCTAGCTGCTGTCTAGATCGTCGGAGCTTCTTGGCCCATTGTATGCACTCATCATGATGTTTAGCCACCAACCCAGCATTGTTTGGCATCTTTCTAAATTCCTTGGTTTTCACTCAAACCCCCCATAATCCAAATGATGACTGCTATAGAATTGCATCAGAAGACTTATGAAAACAAGTGATTTGACAGCAAAGAGTCAGAATTCTTAGGTTATAGTGGCAAAATCCTGTGGGCTCCATGTCTGTCATATATTGCTATTTGTTCAGTCTTATCTTGATCTACTCACTAAACAATTCGTCCTCCACAGAACTGAGGGTGCAAAGGTGGTTGGTAGTGGGTTAAAGAGGAAAGTCAAATCAGAAATGAAGAAGAGGTTGAGGAGACCATATGTAGATTGAAAATAAACTTTTTTTGGGCATTGATTTTCATTTAGTCACAATATTTTTATTTTCAAATAACATTAAAGAAAAACATACAGTCTTTCTATTTTCTAAAGGAGAAGCAGAGAAATACCACACTGTTCCTAGTTAAAAGTAATGTTAGCAGGAATGTCTAGACTATTTCTATGTGTTTATTTCTCTTTATTTTAGTTAAATGATAGATTTACTCACTTGCAACTAACTCTTGCTATATTTCTCCCATTTCAAAATTCTTAAACTATTGTAGCTAAAAATTGTATCTATTTTACTTAGCTGCCTTCGGTAGCATTTGAAAGCGAATGCAAAATTTCTGGACAAAATAGAAACAGATACATGGGCTAATATAGGAATATACACAATACTGTTAACTGTCCCAAGATTTTTCATTGATTACCTCTTCCATGGTGAGATTTCAGGCATAAAACTGGTTTGGGTTAGTACAAAGTCTGGCCCAACATATACTTACTTGTAGTTCTTCCTAATAAGTCAAACAAGCTCACATTTATGGTGCTGAAAATATTGTAGATTCATTGTATCTGTAGTTGCTAAAAATTTAGTTCCATGCCTTAGGATGGTATTAGAATGTCCACGATAAGAAAAATAAGTGTAGCAAAATAAAAGAAATGCCACACCTTTCTTTCTGTATTAATTTTTTCCACTGGAGAAGGACAGATTTTACTCATTAAAACTAAGAAGTCTGAGACCAACTGCTCCATATTCTTTTGTGCTCTTTAAATGTTGTTATTTGGAGGTGACTTAATTAGACTAAAGCTAGAAGAGAAAACAATAGAATGTCAAAGATGCTTTTCAAGTTGTAAACTAAAGTTTTAAGTTATAAACTACTTGATACTATTTTCTTAATTAAAAAGATACTTCTGAATCGAAAAGATCAGAGCTTCTGAGTAAATTTAGAAAGCATTTTTTTGTCATTTACAGAAAAGGGCTTTAAGAGCCTATGTTCCTTTAGCTTTAAGAGCTCTTCACTGTGACTTCAAAGTAATCATTTTCAGATTAATAAACTGGTGCTCGTCTTTGGAATTATCAGTTTTTCTTTTATTCTGCAGAATCCATCTGCAGAACATGAGGCAGAAGGGAGAAACACCTGACAAGGTGAGGCCATCCTTAACTATTTTAACACATGCAATTAACCATTTATACTCACTTAAAAGCAGACAGCTGGGATGATGTTGTCTGCTAGAAAAAAAGTGTAATGCAATGTTTAGTTTTTTGATCTTTAGTAAAATTTCATCTTAGTTTGAAGACGTAATTCTTTAAATGATCTGTCTCAGGTAGGGGGGAATCTTGTTACTTTTAAGGACTGAAAATAGCATTATAAACTTTGTTTTTATTTTTAAATATGAATATCGACTGAAGCTCTCAAATCAATCAATATTGTTGCCAAATTTTGTAAAATGCACTGTCTTGGCCCTCTAACGATAGAGTTCTAATATAAATGTAAAAACCAACCTATCAACATGTTTTCAAAAATACTATTTGTAAAGAACAGCACAATTTTGTGGTGTGTCCAAATATTCCTTTCTTTCTTACAAAATATTATTGGATCTGTCCAGTTCCTAAATATTCCTTCCCTCCCTCCCTCCCTGCCTCTCTCTCTCTGCAGTTTCTTTGATGTTTGTTCTTTTCTTTCCATTTTCTAGTTATTAATTGGTTCAATGGATGACCTTTGTGCGACACCGTTCTACCTTATCAGCCTCGCCAGGGCCCCCGCGCCGCCCAATTCCAGCAACCCTGGTTCTCCTGTGACCCCAAGCCTTCCAGATCCCTGGGTTTCCCGCCACGGGGCTGTCACATTCTTCCCCGCCAGAGACGCCAGTGGCGGGCCTCCTCCCTGGGGTGTGAGCAGGTCGGCGCGCCACACTTCCCTAGGTGGCCGGACGCGCGCCCAGGGAGAAGCTGGGGGCGGGGCCAAGGCTGTTCCGGCTGCAGCACGCCAGGGGATGTGGTTGGCCCTGAGCCTGGAGACCCAAGGTGGGCAGCAACACTCCCACCGCGGTTCGGAGGAGAGATACACTAGGCCAGCCTAACGATACTGGGAGTGCGAGCTGCGGCTGGGGTAGGGGCAAGCCCCTTCCAGCGGGCGCGTGGGTCACTAAGAAGCAGCTCTCCGAGACCCGTTGCGTCCGAGGGACTGGGCGGGGCTGAGCGGGGCAGGAAAGGGGCGGCGCTCAGGAGCCCTGGAACCCTCTGGCCCTGCGGCCACGGGCCGAGGCGTGGTCCTGAGCCCCTGCGCGGTTTCTGGTGCGTAGAGACTGTAAATCGCTGCGCTTCTCAGTCATCATCATCCCAGCTTCTCCCAGCTCGAATTCAGCCTCCAACTCAAGATCCCGGGAAAGACTACCTGAGAGGAGAAAAGCTTCTGTCCCTGGACCTTCTTCTGACGGTGGTGAGGTTTGTTTAGGGTCGCAGAAGCAGGGAGGACTGACTGACTCAGCCCTCATAGAGAAGAGGGCTGGAAAGTCCTGGGGAACTTGCAGGGCACGGTCCGCTGTCGCGGTTGGGAGGCGAGGGCGCAGCGCTGTGGTTGTAGATTCCAAGACCCCTGAGGGTCTGTGTTGGTTTCTCGCAGGAGTCGGAGGCTCCCTGCTCTCCAGCCGCCCAGTGACCCAAGCTTAATCTTCAGCACCACTTGGGGCGACCTTTTCGGTGCAAACTTAGGATTCTGTTTCTCAGGATTCCTCCCCACCCCGCTTCGCCCCGGAAAAGCTGACAAGAACTTCAGGTGTAAGCCCTGAGTAGTGAGAGGACCTGCGGTCTCCGCGGACAGCTGTGCCTGGAAGAGAAGGACCCTGGTGGGGGCTGAGATCAGAGCTGTCTTCTGGCCCGGCGGCCCCCATGCTTCTGTCATGGCTAACAGTTCTAGGGGCTGGAATGGTCGTCCTGCACTTCGTGCAGAAACTCCTGTTCCCTTACTTTTGGGATGACTTCTGGTTCGTGTTGAAGGTGGTGCTCATTAGAATTCGGCTGAAGAAGTACGAAAAGAGAGGGGAGCTGGTGACTGTGCTGGATAAATTCTTGAGTCATGCCAAAAGACAACCTCGGAAACCTTTCATCATCTATGAGGGAGACATCTACACCTATCAGGATGTAGACAAAAGGAGTAGCAGAGTGGCCCATGTCTTCCTGAACCATTCCTCTCTGAAAAAGGGGGACACGGTGGCTCTGCTGATGAGCAATGAGCCGGACTTCGTTCACGTGTGGTTTGGCCTCGCCAAGCTGGGCTGCGTGGTGGCCTTTCTCAACACCAGCATTCGCTCCAACTCCCTCCTGAATTGCATCCGCGCCTGTGGGCCCAGAGCCCTGGTGGTGGGCGCAGGTAGAGTATGGGGTGTGGTCTGCCTATACAGAATGGCAACCCACCTACTTTCCTACCCTTTTTTTTTTCTTTAGGATAATTCGTAACTAATATTTTGGGTGAGTGAAGTGTGCATGTTAAGAGTACAAAATAGTTTTATGATTCTATGCTGGTTTAACAACTGTCTCCTCCCTTCAGGCACGTAGTTTCAGAAAACTTTTATCAAATCTCTGCTTCCTACCATTTTGAGACAGGGACAGTTTTACTGTCCTGTAAAGTGAGTGCAAGAACACACAGAGAGAGAACTTGGTCAGTTCTAAATTTTATCAGCTCTGACAAAATGATGAATAGGAAAGTTATCTGACTTCATTGTGACACATCTACCTACCTCTAATTGTACTTTATCAGGGATGACTACATTTGCAGAAGAGATATGTTTAATGGAAAAGTACCTGATTTCCTTTCTTCATGTCTGCTCTTATTTTATACTGTCTGCAAGCTAAGACTTGCCTAGCAAGGTCGCACTCCCACCCGTGAGCCAGAACGTGGGCTCTTGGCAGACTCTAGGAGCCTTCTATTTCTTCTTCTGATCCTTCCGTGCATCCTTGTGTTTTTTGACTAAGTTCTACCCTTCCTCCTCTCCCTACCTTGGAGTTAGGACATCTTAGGCTACACGTATTTTTACTGAACTGTAAAGAAAAGCCTGGGGTTTAGTGGCTAATTAGTAAAGAAACTAGGAAGATGGGTTGCTTAATGAAATAGAAGTGAAATACGAAAAATGATACTTATTTGCTGTTATCTAAATGGTTTATGCAGAGTCTTCTTCAATGAGGAAGGAAGGTGCAGAAAGAGGAAGATCTATTGCAAGGACCATAATGAAAATATTTCAGTATTTTACATTAATGGATACATACCAGTACCTTATATAAAGTTTTTAAACTCACAGAACAATATGGAAAAATATATTTATACACTGGTGATCTCTAAGGTATAGAACTTTTCAAATAACCTTTATCATATAATATTTGTATATCAAACAAAAATGAGTTAGGCAGTATACGGAAAATGGGCTAGCCCTTCAAGGCTATCACTGTTCCTAGTTCTTTTCAGTTCAACTTGTGGTCTGATAAAGTGGCAAATGTTTACTTTTTCTTATTTATTATTATTTTTATTATTATACTTTAAGTTCTAGAGTACATGTGCACAACGTGCAGGTTACCTATGTATACATGTGCCATGTTGCTGTGCTGCACTCATTAACTTGTCATTTACATCAGGTATTCCTCCTAATGCTGTCCCTCCCCACTCCCCCCACCCCATGACAGACTCTGGTGTGTGATGTTCCCCACCCTGTGTCCAAGTGTTCTCATTGTTCAGTTCCCACCTATGAGTGAGAACATGTGGTGTTTGGTTTTCTGTCCTTGTGATAGTTTGCTCAGAATGATGGTTTCCAGCTTCATCCATGTCCCTACAAAGGACATGAACTCATCATTTTTTATGGCTGCATAGTATTCCATGGTGTATATGTGCCTCATTTTCTTAATCCAGTCTATCATTGATGGACATTTGGGTTGGCTCCAAGTCTTTGCTATTGTGAATAGTGCTGCAATAAACATACATGTGCATGTGTCTTTATAGTAGCATGATTTAGAATCCTTTGGGTATATACCCAGTAATGGGATGGCTGGGTCAAATGGTATTTCTAGTTCTAGATCCTTGAGGAATTGCCACACTGTCTTCCACAATGGTTGAACTAATTTACAGTCCCACCAACAGTGCAAAAGTGTTCCTATTTCTCCACATCCTCTCCAGCACCTGTTGTTTCCTGACTTTTTAATGATGGCCATTTTAACTAGTGTGAGATGGTATCTCATTGTGGTTTTGATTTGCATTTCTCTGATGGCCAGTGATGATGAGCATTTTTTCATGTGTCTGTTGGCTGCATAAATGTCTTCTTTTGAGAAGTATCTGTTCATATCCTTTGCCCACTTTTTGATGGGGTTGTTTGATTTTTTTCTTGTAAATTTAAGTTCTTTGTAGATTCTAGATATTAGCCGTTTGTCAGATTGGTAGATTGTAAAATTTCTTCCCATTCTGTAGGTTGCCTGTTCACTCTGATGGAAGTTTCTTTTGCTGTGCAAAGCTCTTTAGTTTAATTAGATCCCATTTGTCAATTATGACTTTTATTGCCATTGCTTTTCGTGTTTTAGTCCTGAAGTCCTTGCCCATGCCTATGTCCTGAATGGTATTGCCTAGGTTTTCTTCTACAGTTTTTATGGTTTTAGGTCTAACATTTAAGTCTTTAATCCATCTTGAATTAATTTTTGTATAAGGTGTAAGGAAGGGATCCAGTTTCAGCTTTCTACTTATGGCTAGCCAGTTTTCCCAGCACCATTTATTAAATAGGGAATCCTTTCCCCATTTCTTGTTTTTGTCAGGTTTGTCAAAGATCAGATGGTTGTAGATGTGTGATATTATTTCTGAGGGCTCTGTTCTCTTCCATTGGTCTATATGTCTGTTTTGGTACTAGTACCATGCTGTTTTGGTTGCTGTAGCCCTGTAGTATAGTTTGAAGTCAGGTAGCGTGATGCCTCCAGCTTTGTTCTTTTTGCTTAGGATTGACTTGGCAATGTGGGCTCTTTTTTGGTTCCATATGAACTTTAAAGTAGTTTTTTCCAATTCTGTGAAGATAGTCATTGGTAGCTTGATGGGGATGGCATTGAATCTATAAATTACCTTGGGCAGTATGGCCATTTTCACAATATTGATTCTTCTTATCCATGAGCATGGAATGTTCTTCCATTTGTTTGTGTCCTGTTTTATTTTGTTGAGCAGTGGTTTGTAGTTCTCCTTGAAGAGATCCTTCACATCCCTTGTAAGTTGGATTCCTAGGTATTTTATTCTCTTTGTAGCAATTGTGAATGGGAGAACACTCATGATTTGGCTGTTTTTCTGTTATTGGTGTATAGGAATGCTTGTGATTTTTGCACATTGATTTTGTATCCTGAGACTTTGCTGAAGTTGCTTATCAGCTTAAGGAGATTTGGGGCTGAGACGCTGGGGTTCTCTAAATATACAATCATGTCATCTGCAAACAGGGACAGTTTGACTTCCTCTTTTCCTAACTGAATACCCTTTATTTCTTTCTCCTGCCTGATTGCCTTGGCCAGAATTTCCAACACTAAGTTGAATAGGAGTGGTGAGAGAGGGCATCCCTGTGTTGTGCCGGTTTTCAAAGGGAATGCTTCCAGTTTTTGCCCATTCAGTATGATATTGGCTGTGGATTTGTCATAAATAGCTCTTATTATTTTGAGATACATCCCATCAATACCTAATTTATTGAGAGTTTTTAGCATGAAGTGCTGTTGAATTTTGTCAAAGGCCTTTTCTGCATCTATTGAGATAATCGTGGTTTTTGTCTTTGGTTCTCTGTATATGATGGATTACTTTTATTGGTTTGCATATATTGAACCAGCTTTGCATCCCAGGGATGAAGCCCACTTGATCATGGTGGATAAGGTTTTTGATGTGCTGCTGGATTCGGTTTGTCAGTATTTTATTGAGGATTTTTACATCGACGTTCATCAGGGATATTGGTCTAAAATTCTCTTTTTTTGTTGTGTCTCTGCCAGGCTTTGGTATCAGGATGATGCTGGCCCACGAGTTATGGAGGATTCCCTCTTTTTCTATTGATTGGAATAGTTTCAGAAGGAATGGTACCAATTCCTGTTTGTACCTCTGGTAGAATTCGATTGTGAACCCATCTTGTCCTGCACTTTTTTTGGTTGGTATGCTATTAATTATTGCCTCAATTTCAGAGCCTGTTATAGGTCTATTCAGAGATTCAACTTCTTCCTGGTTTAGTCTTGTGAGGGTGTATGTATCTAGGAATTTTTCCATTTTTTCTCGATTTTCTAGTTTATTTGCATAGAGGTGTTTATAGTATTCTCTGATGGTAGTTTGCATTTCCGTGGGATCGGTGGTTGTATCCCCTTTATCATTTTTTATTGCATCTATTTGATTCTTCTCTCTTTTCTTCTTTATTAGTCTTGCTAGTGGTCTATCAATTTTGTTGATCTTTTCAAAAAACCGGCTCCTGGATTCATTGATTTTTTGAAGTGTTTTTTTTGTGTCTCTATCTCCTTCAGTTCTGCTCTGATCTGAATTATTTCTTGCCTTCTGCTGCCTTTTGAATGTGTTTGCTCTTGCTTCTCCAGTTCTTTTAATTGTGATGTTAGGGTGTCGATTTTAGATCTTTCCTGCTTTCTGCTATGGGCATTTAGTGCTATAAATTTCCCTCTATACATTGCTTTAAATGTTTCCCAGAGATTCTGATATGGTTTGTCTTTGTCCTCATTGGTTTCAAAGAACATCTTTATTTCTGCCTTCATTTCATTATTTACCCTGTAGTCATTCAGGAGCAGGTTGTTCAGTTTCTATGTGGTAGTGCAGTTTTGAGTGACTTTCTTAATCCTGAGTTCTAATTTGATTGCACAATGGTCTGAGACATTGTTATTATTTCTTTTCTTTTACATTTGCTGAGGAGTGCTTTACTTCCAACTATGTGGCCAGTTTTGGAATAAGTGTGATGTGGTGCTGAGAAGAATGTATATTCTGTTGATTTGGGGTGGAGAGTTCTGTAGATGTCTATTAGGTCTGCTTGGTGCAGAGCTGAGTTCAATTCCTTTATATCCTTGTTAACTTTCTGTCTTGTTGATCTGTCTAATATTGACAGTGGGGTGTTAAAGTCTCCTATTATTATTGTTTGGGGGTCTAAGTCTTTTTGTAGGTGTCTAAGGACTTGCTTTATGAATCTGGGTGCTCCAGTATTGGGTGCATGTATATTTAGTATAGTTAGCTCTTCTTGTTGAATTGATCCCTGTACCATTATGTAAGGGCCTTCTTTGTGTCTTTTGATCTTTGTTGGTTTAAAGTCTGTTTTATCAGAGACTAGGATTGCAACCCTTGTTGTTTTTTTTTTTTTTCCATTTGGTTGGTAGATCTTCCTCCATCGCTTTATTTTGAGCCTATGTGTGTCTCTGCACGTGAGATGGGTCTTCTGAATACAGCACACTGATTGGTCTTGATTCTTAATCCGATTTACCAGTCTTTGTCTTTTACTTGGGGCATTATTCCATTTACATTTAAGGCTAATATAGTTATGTGTGAGTCTGATCCTATCATTATGATTTTAGCTGCTTATTTTGCTCTTTAGTTGATGCAGTTTCTTCCTAGCGTCAATGGTCTTTACAATTTGGCATGTTTTTGCAGTGGCTAGTACCGGCTGTTCCTTTCCATGTTTAGTGCTTCCTTCAGGAGCTCTTGTAAGGCAGGCCTGGTGGTGAGAAAATCTCTCAGCCTTTGCTTGTCTGTAAAGGATTTTATTTTTCCTTCACTTATGAAGCTTAGTTTGGCTGGATATGAAATTCTGGGTTGAAAATTCTTTTCTTTAAGAATGTTGAATGTTGGCCCCCACTCTGTTCTGGCTTGTAGAGTTTCTGCCGAGAGATCAGCTGTTAGTCTGATGGGCTTCCCTTTGTGGGTAACTCGATCTTTCTCTCTAGCTGTCCTTAACATTTTTTCCTACATTTCAACCTTGGTGAATCTGACAATTATGTGTCTTGGAGTTGCTCTTCTCGAGGAGTATCTTTGTGGTGTTTTCTGTATTTCCTGAATTTGGATGTTGGTCTGCCTGGCTAGGTAGGGGAAGTTCTCCTGCATAATATCCTGCAGAGTGTTTTCCAACTTGGTTCCATTCTCCCCATCACTTTCATGTACACCAATCAAACATAGATTTGGTCTTTCCACATGGTCCCATATTTCTTGGAGGCTTTGTTTGTTTCTTTTTACTCTTTTTTTCTCTAAGCTTCTCTTCTAATTTCATTTCATTCATTTGATCTTCAATCACTGATACCCTTTCTTCCACTTGATCGAATCAGCTACTGAAGCTTATGCATGCATCACATAGTTCTCGTGCCATGGTTTTCAGCTCCATCATGTCATTTAAGGTCTTCTCTACACTGTTTATTCTAGTTAGCCATTCATCTAATCTTTTTTCAAGGTCTTTAAGCTTCTTTGTGATGGGTTCGAACATCCCCCTTTAGCTCGGAGAAGTTTGTTATTACTGGTCTTCTGAAGCCTGCTTCTGTCAACTCGTCAAATTCGTTCTCCGTCCAGTTTTGTTCCATTGCTGCCGAGTAGCTGCGATCCTTTGAAGGAGAAGAGGCGCTCTGATTTTTAGAATTTTCTGCTTTTCTGCTCTGGTTTCCCCCCATCTTTGTGGTTTTATCTACCCTTGGTCTTTGATGATGGTGACCTGCAGATGGCGTTTTGGTGTGGATGTCCTTTTTGTTGGTGTTGATGCTATTCCTTTCTCTTTATTAGTTTTCCTTCTAACAGACAGGACCCTCAGCTGTAGGTCTGTTGGAGATTGCTGGAGGTCCACTCCAGACCCTGTTTGCCTGGGTATCACCAGCGGAGACTGCAGAACAGCAAATGTTGCTGCCTGATCCTACCTCTGGAAGCTTCATCTCAGAGGGGCACCTGGTTGTATGAGGTGTCAGTTGGCCCCTACTGGGAGGTGTCTCCCAGTTAGGCTACTCGTGGGTCAGGGACCCACTTGAGGAGGCAGTCTGTTGGTTCTCAGATTTCAAACTCCCTGCTGGGAGAACCACTGCTCTCTTTAGAGCTGTCAGATGGGGACGTTTAAGTCTGCAGCAGTATCTGCTGCCTTTTATTCAGCTATGCCCTGCCCCCAGAGGTGGAGTCTACAGAGGCAGGCAGGCCTGTTTGAGCTGCGGTGGGCTCCACCCAGTTCGAGCTTCTGGGCCACTTTGTTTACCTATTGAAGCCTCAGCAGTGGTGGACTCCCCTCCCCTAGCCTTGCTTCCACCTCGCAGTTCAATCTCGGACTGCTGTGCTAGCAGTGAGCAAGGCTCTGTGGGTGTGGGACCCACCGAGCCAGGCACAGGATATAATTTCCTGGTGTGCTGTTTGCTAAGACCATTGGAAAAGTGCAGTATTAGGGCGAGAGTATCCCAAGTTTCCAGGTACCGTCTGTCACAGCTTCCCTTGGCTGGGAAAGGGAATTCCCGGACCCCTTGCGCTTCCCAGGTGATGCGATGCCCCACCTTGCTTTGCTCACGCTGTGTGGGTTGCACCCACTGTCCAACAAGTCCAAGTGAGATGAACCTGGTACCTCAGTTGGAAATGCAGAAATCACCTGTCTTCTGCTTCGCTCATGATAGGAGCTATTGGCTGGTGCTGTTCCTATTCAGCTATCTTGGAACAATAAAAACACAAAGGTTTACTTTTGAGCACTCATTTTTATCTTGTTTTCACTAGAGGAGGAAAGGGTCTAGGAGCAAATGTAAACTCCAAGTTTTGCTAATAATTGATAAAGCAGTAAGTTCTGTTTACAAGGGCCAACCAAGAGGGCCACAGTGTCCCTGAAAAAATGGAAACATTCCAAAGCCAGTTTCCTGAGAGATTCATCTTAAAGTACATAGGACTAGCTACTTCTCAAAATAGAGCATTCAGACTTTTCTGTTGACTGAATTGTTGTTTAATTAGGACCAATTAATTTTGCAATTTTACTTGTGCCAGCTTTTACTTTGCTTGCCAATAACTAATTGCATTGTTTTCTTATTTTTGTTTTTAACACCAACAGTCAGTTTTTTGTTTTTAAAAAAGCCACTTGGGATACTGAAGTTTTAAGCCAAGACTATTTAGTTGATTGGCTTGGTAAGTAGGTCGCTGGAGAAGTCAACCATTCTTTCTGGCATACCTTCAAACATAAATGAGATATATGTTTTCCAGAGAATGAAAAATTCTATTTTGATTAACAGATTTTGTCATAAGATGTAGCTTAGATCATAGTCACTTTTACACTTAAAATACTGTGTTGTTGGCATCTGGAGTCTCATTGGTGAACAATATAAACATACTGTTTTTAGCACATTAAATTTCAGATTTCTTGGATTCTCATTGGATGTTTCTGGTGGTGTACTATTAAGTCATTATACCCCCAAGGAGAGTATATTGAGGTAGAAAGATGAATCACGTGGTTCAGACAGAGGTAAGCCAGACAGACCTAAATTCCATGTATGGTCTGCTACTTCCTAGCTGTGTGGTTAAGGATAATATCATCAGTTACCCTGGATCTCACTGAACTTAGTTGTAAAATGGTGATGATACCATCTGATTCACAGTATAATTCTGAGAGTTAAATGACACATCTTTTGTAAAGTGGCTAGCTGAGTGCCTGGTATGTACTAAGTAGATCTTTAGTGTATTTAAATGATTGCTATTACGATTATAGAGTAATCCTGGGGCTTTTAATAAGGGATCTCATTTGGATTTTGTAGCTACAACCTTATTTGATGTTATCTAGTATATACGGTCATGAATCACTTAATGACAAGGATACTTTTCTTAGAAATGTGTTAGACGGGCCAGGCGTGGTGGCTCACGCCTGTAATCCCAGCACTTTGGGAGGCCGAGGCTGGCAGATCACCTGAGGTCAGGAGTTTGAGACCAGCCTGGCCAACATGGCAAAACCCCATCTCTACTAAAAATACAAAAATTAGCCGAGTGTGGTGGCAGGCACTGGTAATCCCAGCTACTTGGGAAGCTGAGGCAGAAGAATCATTTGAACACAGGAGGCACAGATTACAGTGAGTTGAGATCGTGCAACTACACTCCAGTCTGGGGAATAGAGCGAGACTCCAAAAAACAAAGAAACAAACAAACAAATGTGTTAGGTGATTTTGTTGTTGTGTGAACATCATAGAGTGTACCTGCACAAACCTAGATGACATAGTTAACTACACACCCAGGCTCTGTGGTATGGCTTATTGCTCCTAGGCTACAAACTTGTGCAGGATATTACTGTACTGAATATTGTAGGCAATTGGAACACAATGGTGGTAAGTATTTTTAAGTGAAAACAGAAATAGTACAGTAAAAACATAGTGGTATAATCTTATGGGACTACTGTTATATATGCAGTCCCTCATTGACCAAAATATCATTATCATCACTATGTGTTAGCAGTAAGTTAATGACAGAGTTAGGATTTGAGCCCATGTTTACCTGATAGCATTATGTGTAATTCTCACATTCAGCCTTGCCACCTCTGTAAGGAGGCATATCGTTTCTTTACATTATTTTTGCTCCTGACAGTATTCAAGCATCATTCCCTTTCAGTAAATACATGTTCAACAGATATTATAAATAAAAACCCCAGAGTCAGTGTCTCCATGGCCAGTAAAGAAGAAACCACACATTATCAGTGCTTAGACACTGCCTTTTCTAGCTACTGAACCATGAAGCCATTTAAACTTCCTATTAAAATCAATTATTTTCTTTTGTAACAAGTAATTGTTGATCTCGCTGAGTCTAGGAATGAAAAGAAAAAAAAAAAAGCCAAACAGTCTCTTCTACTAAATACAAGTAGAAATTTAGAAATGTCCTGAAAAGTAAAACAGACATCATGTGTGGATATCATTGCATGTAGGTAAGATAATAAAAGTTCACATGAGCTATGTATTTTATCTATCGGCATACATAACACTTTCTATAAAACTTAAAGGGGGCCGGTGCGGTGGCTCATTCCTGTAATCCCAGAACTTTCAGAGGCCAAGGCGGGTGGATCACCTGAGGTCAGTAGTTCGAGACCTGTCTGACCAACATGGTGAAAACCCATCTCTACTAAAAATACAAAATCAAAATCAGCCAGGTTTGGTGGTGCATGCCTATAATCCCAGCTACTCAGGAGGCTGAGGCAGGAGAATCGCTTGAACCTGGGAGGCGGAGTTTGCAGTGAGCTGAGATCCTGCCATTGCACTCCAGTCTAGGCAACAAGAATGAAACGAAACTCCGTCTCAAAAAAAACAAAAACGAAAACAAAGAAACAAAAAAACACTTAAAAGGGCATTTATTTTTCCTCTGACTCTTTTTCTTAGTCTTTAAAAAACAATTGCCTTTATGGTTGAAAGTCATTTGGAGAATTACAATGGCTTGATTGTTAACGAGAACATTTGCCCTGCACCATTTCAGTGTAACAGTTTATGAAAACTAACAGTGCAAGGCTGCACGCATTATTTTGTGTTTATAGAGAAGACACAGGATTTTTACTTCTTACGAAGAGAAATCTGAAATGCTTCAAAATATGTTGAACCACAAAATACTATCAAATCTAAATTGAAAGAGTTCAGGGTAATTGAATAGTTTTTTAAAGGTCTCTATTTATAAGTATAATGATTTAATATGTGGTGTATTAAGAAAGGATGGAGAATAAAATATATACCATATGCAAGTAAATCTGAAACCTTGTGGGTACCTACTGTGTCTAAAGTGCTTTGTACCTTTTGGGAGTGATGATTAGTAACATTGACATCAACACAACCAGGAAATCCCAACCATATCACCACCCTCAAAACCAGTTACCAAATGAACAGTAGAGAGTGGACAACTTTTTGCAAAAATATGCAAAGTAAATTAAAAGTTAGCAAGTGTTCATGTGTATCATAGTTTTTATTATGCCATTCATTCACTCATTCATCTAGATAATAAATATTTGTTGAATATCTCCTTTGTGCTAAGTCCTGAAAATTTAGCAGTGAATAAAACAAATTTCCTCAGTTCAAGAGTTTACAACCTAGTTCTTGAACTATTCCTCGAGGCTCCATCAACGTCTGTTTGTGAATTGGCTAAGAGAGCTTTATGACTGCAGAGAGCTTTATGATTATAAATACACATAGAGCACCTGAGGCGGGTGAGGTCAGTGGAAAAGGTACTCAAAGTAGATGGATAGAGAAAAGGTGAGAGAGAAAAGGAAAGGGGTGGGGGGAACAAAAGAGAAAAGGAGAGGGGAAGGGAGAAGATGGAGATGAGGGAATGAGCAGGAGGAGAAAGGAGGAAAAAGACAAAGGTAAGCCCTACAGGATTTTATGATTTAGCATCAGAAAATCTGAACTCTAGTTCCCATGCCACCTTGCCTAGATGTATGAGCTTGGGTAGAGTATTTGCCCACTATAACCAGGCTTCCCTCATCCTTAAAATAAGGTTAATGTTTACCTATCATGGCTGTAAGTGTGGATCACCAAAAATAATGTATAAAAACATTTTGTAATCTATAAGATACTTTAAAATGGCGAGGATTCTTATTTATCATCAGCAGCATTATGATTATGACTAAACATGCCAAAGGATGTAGAGATAATAGCATACAAATTTTAAATGATATAAAAGCACCCCAACATTGTTCTGTTTGTTCTAAGTAAACAGAAAAGCATACATCAGTAGACGATAATCTTGGCAGCAGATAATATTAGCAATATCAGAGATGAAAAATTGGGGGAAAGGTCGAGGTTTAATCTCAAACACTTTAATTTTCAATAAGTTTCCCAGGGAAATTTGGGATGCCATTTGATATGTGCTCTAATCCAAAATACACAGATATAAGACTTCTGCAAGTAATTTTGAGTCTTCAGACTATGTGGGAAGGAAATAATAGTATCATAAAAATTTTGATATTTTTCTTATCTGTGTATAAAAAACTTGGTGTCTTAATATTGGTAACTTTTATTTTCATATTTTGTATAGCCTGAATGTGTATTTTTTCAGTTATATCAGAGTGGAGTTGACAGTCTCAGAAACATTGGACTATATAGCACAGAGACCACGTTTTGAGTCTGCTGTGCAACCTACTAAGCTGTGTTACCTTAAAAAAGTTACTTAATTGTTTACCATTTCATTTTCTAAAATATAGCACTTTACCTGTCTCCCAAAACCACTGAGAGTGCCTTTTAGTTAGCCTTGAATGCATGGCAACTATTATTTTTGTTAGTGACAGTAACAAGAGTAACATTTGCCTGGTGGTTTAGCTGAAATCTTTTCCTTTGGCTTATTCCTAAAGACAGTTATCAGATACCAGCCATGATGGAAAACTTCACCTATCACAGTGCACATTATCTGGCGTGGCCTATGAAACCTGTTTGGAATTGGTTCTGTATAACCTATGAAAAATAGAGTTTTTCTAAAATGTACCAAAACAATGCGTTTAAGGTTCTATTTCAAAGAAACTACACTATTATTTGAAGCTACATGGAAATGCCTGAATACATAGTTCTAGGAGGTATAACTTAAAAATAGAAGGCAAAATCATTATAAAGCCAATAATAGAATGTGTACATGATGATGGTCCCATAAGATTGTAATACTCTATGTTTATTGTACCTTTTCTAAGTTTAAATATATTTAAATACACAAACACGTATTACTGTGTTAGAATTGCCTGCAATGTTTTCAGTACTGTAACATGGTGTGCAGGTTTGTAGCCTAGGAGCGATAGGCTATATATCATACAGCCTAGGTGTGTAGTAGGCTGTATCACTGAGGTTTGATCAATGATTATCATTGGGTCTTGTGTGAATTAAATGTAAAGAACCCAACAGAATACCAGGATCATAAATTATATTCGACAAATGGATGCAATCATTATGTTTAACTGCATAATGGCAGAGACAGCCACCCATAGTAAGAAGTCGCTTTTGCTCAGGTCTCTTCATTTGAGATTTGTTGTATGGAGGGAAACCCACGTAGTGTGTTACACAACCTTAGTGAGTTGGCTTTAAACAGCTTTCTTGTCCTCTCTAGTAGCAGTACATCCATAACTACTTCTCAACCCTCAGTGGCCAAGGTTGGAATGCTCTCAGACACAAGTTTGGAGTGAGGTTGCTAGCTCTTCTCTGGCCAAAAAGAAGAGGTTTCTTCTACTGTTAATAACGAAGAGGTCATGAGGGAAATAACCCTGATGGGGTCTGAGTCTTGCAGAAATACTACCTTAGTATTCACTGCCTTTTAAAAATATATATATCATTTACTTACTAATGAGTCTGTCTGTAGATTGCTTTGGTCTGCATTTACTTTTCTAATTTCACCACTTTCTTACTGAAAAATAGCAAGCCATATGCAACATGCCTTCTTGTGCCATTTCAGTAATAATTATTCATTGACAACAGAAGACATGTTAGAAATAGCATCACATGAAGTGTTTGACTTTTTTCTTTTTTGTATAATTTTTGTTATAATAATATAATGTATAAATTATATTATTATGTTATAATAATATTCAATCTGCTCACTTCAAAAATGTGGGAACAACTGAGAGTGAAAACACATAAACCCACTTAGAAACTTGTGTGCATATATTCAGGGCAGTTAAATCATGTCAGGAAAAAGTACGTTATTGCAATAGAAAGACTTGTGCTTCTGTTGTTCATGAGTTTTGTATTTCACTCCTCGAGAACTTCGCTATGTTAAGTAAGAAATGAAGCTCCAACTCACCCTGCCTGGTTATGCCCTTTTGGGTGGGAAGAGGAAGGGCATGGTCTGACTTGGAAACAAAACAGGCCGGAATCACTAGAAGCACTTCTCCCATGTAAGGACCTGGATTCCCAATCTGTTTCTCTCCTTTCCAGGGTCTATGATCTCCTCTTTTTAGCCCTCAACTTTCTCTTTAATGAGCTTGAGCTCTTTGTATGTCATCATCGTCATCATCATCATCACAACCAACAGTAGTAGTAATAACAACCACCACTGCAGACACCATTTAAGGAGGACTGATTCTGGGTCAGGCACCATAATGAATGGTTTATACAGACCATTTAATTATCTCAACAACTGTATAAGTTGTATGGAGTCACTTTTCAAAAGAGGAGAGGGAGACTCAGAGAAATGAAGTGACTTGTCCAAGGTCACACAACTAGCAAGTGTCAGAGGCGGTGTTTGAATCCAGATTCTCTGGCTGAAAATCCCATACTCTAGGGAATCAATCCAGAATTCCAGTGTTTTGCTGAAACCATATGTTTTTGTTTTTAAGTCGGTGGGGTCCACAGGGTAAGTTGGAACCCATTCTTGGGCAATAATTTTGCCTATTTAAGCATCAATTTTCTTAGAAATCAGAGCTACCTGTGTATTATGTGACAAGCCTGTTGAACTGCTTTAAATAGTAGGATGGTAACTATAAGCATGTGGCAAGATCTCTAATTTCGCTTTGAATTCTAATGTTGCTTTGCACTATGGAAAGCTAAAGTTAACCATTTGTAGCTGAATTTCATATTAGGTTAATTAGTGCATAAAAGTTTAAAGTTGAAATGCTTACCAATGTATTAACAACTATAATCAATCAATTCCCATCCCATATCTTTGAAAGTATTAGCTTGTTTTATGTAGAATAATATAGTTTTTAGTGCAGCATAAATAATATAACTCATACTAATGGCATATTAGAAGGATATATAAAATTTTTACCCATATATTTTGCAGTCTCAAAAATGTGAATAAGATCTAATGTTGATGAAGAAACAAGAAATCAATTTGTAAAATAAATGCTAAAGGATTTTAGGCAGGGATTATAATTAACATTTCTGTACTTGCAACTCCACCTAATGAAGTACATTGCATGTGGGAGGAAAAAAATATGTAATTTTTGAATGAACATGCTTCTTTGAAAACAGAAATTAAGCCTACAATGTAGACTTTGTTAAAGGTCGTAGAAAATCCAGCTGTCGGGCTGGGCGTGGTGGCTCATCTATAATCCCAGCACTTTGGGAGGCCAAGGTGGCTGATCACCTGAGGTCAGGAGCTTGAGACCAGCCTGGCCAACATGGTAAAAACCCCGTCTCTACTAAAAATGCAAAAATTAGCTAGGTGTGGTGGTGAGCACCTGTAATCCAAGCTACTTGGGAGGCTGAGGCAGGAGAATCGCTTGAACCTGGGTGGCGGAGGTTGTAGTGAGCTGAGATTGGGCCACTGCACTCTAGCTTGGAGGACAGAGTGAGACTCCATCTAAAAAAAAAAAAAAGAAAATCCAGCTGTCTCATTTTCTTGCAGTAGTTTACGATCAAAATGGTACAAAGTTCAGTTTCTGTAACCAGTTATGTATCTAGCACCTAATGGTATGCAGCCAAGTAGAGTGAGCAGAAGGATGGAGAACACACATCATTCTTTTGAGATGCTTATAATTCTACAGGTATCAGGTAATGCAGTGAAGCATAAATCCTCATGAGACAAAGTCATTCCCTTAAAGCATTTAAACAAATGGTATTTTGTGTCAAGACAATATTCAGAATTCACTGTTAAAGGACATGAAAAGATTTTTTTTCTTTCTTTCTTTTTTTTTTTTTTTTTAAGATGGAGTCTCACTCTGTCCCCTAAGCTGGAGTGCAGTGGCATGATCTTGGCTCACTGCAACCTCCGCCTCCCAGGCCGAAGCAATTCACCTGCCTCAGTCTCCCGAGTAGCTGGGATTACAGGCGCCTGCCACCACACCCAGCTAATTTTTGTATTTTTAGTAGAGACAGGGTTTCACCATGTTGGCCAGGCTGTTCTTCAACTCCAGACCTCAGGTGATCCACTTGCCTCAGCCTTCCAAGGTGCTGGGATTACAGGCATAAGCCATGGCGCCTGGCCAAGATTTCATTTTATTAAGAAAGACTGGCAGTGATAATGATTCTTTATCCCCTACATGACTCTTCAAAGTTTTATTTTAACTTTCTCTATCCTCACCTACATTTCCTACCACTGTTGAAGAAATAATTTGGTTACACTAAATTCTGTTTGAGAATTCTAAGCATCTCACCTAAATAAAATTAATTGCAACTTATGAAAGAAATGACATTGCATCTCCTCTGATTCCTAGGAACCTTCTCACTTTCTTTTTTCTTGCCGTAAAAATTACTGCTCTTGGTAAATACTCAGTTTCTTTGGGCTCTAGAATTCCAACAAAGATTTGGAGCCACACTTAGTCATATTTTAACTTTCTTGGCACTTATTTTCCCAATTTAGACATACATATCATTAAGAACATATAAAAGTTTGTGCTGGGAATTTCTCATTCCAGATGAGAGATTTTGAAATTAATGAGTCAGTTCAGAGATTTGCACTTACAAGTTCAAAACCTGAGAGTCATTACAACAAAATCTGGAACTAACATTAAAAAAGAAAGTTTAGATCCTTTGCTTATCCAGTTTTTCATGTTTCTAACTTGTCACTCCTCCTATCATCCTTGGTGGTTTTTCACATTTTGCCAAAGCAATCTATATACAGCAGCGTGATGTGTGTATGTTAGGTAGAACTAGGCATTTTCCCTGGATTCTTACATTTTCCTTAGATTTGTTATAGAAATAAAAATTAATAAGACATCTTAAGGCTATGACCCCACTTTCCAGCACATATCAACTTCATTATAATTTCTGTGTTGCCTTCTACTTTCACACAGGTCTTATTTATAAACTGCTTAGTTCCGCTTGACATATTTCTCTTGCTGCTTCTTTGTGATCAATCTGGGTTATAGATTTCACGAAAGTAAATCAAGAGTTTTCCCCCAATGTATTGCATTATAGTAGAACTAACCCAATGACTGACAGTTGGCCTTTTGAGGGAACCAGATACTGATTTATGTTTCCAGGGAAATGTTTAATGCAGAACTCTGAATTCAAACTCAAAGCAGAATATATCTTGTGATTATTTTAAAATTTTTCCTGAAAAAATTAGAAAAAATGTAATTGCTTTAGGTGTAAAGGTCCATATTTTCATGTAGAGAACTTGAGCATTCTGATCTGTTTTTTTTTTTTTTTTTTTTTTTGAGACAGAGTTTTGCTCTTGTTGCCCAGGCTGGAGTACAATGGCGTGATCTCGGCTCACCGCAACCTCCACCTCCTGGGTTCAATCGATTCTCCTGCCTCAGCCTCCTGAGTAGATGGGATTACAGGCACCCACCACCATGCCTGGCTAATTTTTTTGTATTCTTAGTAGAGACAGGGTTTCACCATGTTGGCCAGGCTGGTCTCGAACTCCTGACCTCAGGTGATCCACCTGCTTTGGCCTCCCAAAATGCTGGAATTGCAGGCATGAGCCACCGGGCCTGGCCGATCTGTATCTGTTTTACATTTAGCACCATTATTTTTTCTTTTTTTGCCATGTATTTCTTTTATGAGGTAATTTTATAATTTTAGAGTTAATTAGTCTATGGTTAGATTACTAATTCTACTGTCCACCAACTTGTGAGCTTGATGTATGGGTTTCCTAAGGCTGCTATAATGAAGTACCACAAACTTGGTGGCTTAAAACAAGCGAAATTTATTTTCTTACAGTTCTGGGGGCTAGACATCCAAAATAAAGGTGTCAGCAGAGCCATGCTCCCTCAGAAGGATCCAATAATTTTTTCTTATCTCTTAGCTTCTCGTAGTTGCCAGTAATGTTTGACTTTCCTTGCATTAACTCCAAAAGGCCAGTGGGGTACTATTGTTTAATATCCCCAAGGACATTAATATAGATTTTAAGATAACCTATATAGCACTCAGAAATCCCTTGAACCTTCTAAATGTATAGCATATTATAGAAATAAGGAAATAAAATCAGAGTTGCCATGTAGAATATAAAAGTTGAACTTCTTGTCAGAGATCCATGCTAAAGTAAGGGAGTGGTGAATTTAAAAAGAATTTAAATAATATAAATAATTGTATGCATGTCTACTCTGGAGAAAAAAATGATGCTTCACTTGCTTACACAAAAGACTATATAGGAATGATGACATTGTTTCTTTTGTATCCCATAGACTGTTGGGTACCTCAGTGCTTAATTATTTCCTCATCAAGGACCCAGTCCCACCTTCTGTCTCTCTTGTTTTCACCGCTACTCCCCTCTTGAACAGATGATATTTTTTTCCTGGGTTACTGGGCAAATCAAGAAGGTCTGGTTCAGTTTCACAGATTAACTCAACATAGTCTCACCTCAACAGTTGCTCCTTTGTTATCCTTGTAGCAGATCTTTCCTAAGAAACTTGTCCCTTTTTCTTTTTGAACCTTAAATTGCCAATCACCCAAACTGTGAATTGTAAACATTGTACCCAATATGTAATTTCTCAATCTTCACCTCTCTCTCCCACCCTCCCCCATTTTGGAGTCCCCACTCACTTAACTTTTGGCTTTGGAATGATTTCTAAACCACAATGATCTTCTGATTTCAGAGCAGTCAGGGGATTCTCCCGAATGTTTTGCATTACAGTGGAACTGAAGAGTAACCTACAGACAGCTTTTGGAATAACTAGCTACCAAGTTTTACTTCAAGGAAAATGTTTAGTGCACTATCCTGAATTTAGATTCAGAAAGAGTTTTAAATAGTTTTATTTAAAAATTGGTGGGGGGAAACCCATAATTTGAATAATGGAGTCTCTTAAATTCAGTCTGAATTGGACTGCTTGCATTGGTCTGTCAGGTGATAATTAAATTTCCCTTTCAGTTGGTCCTGTTGAAACAGAACCATAAAATGGCTGTGATATTACTTATCCAACATGAGAAGGAAATCAGCATTTTATTTACATTTTACCCCTGTTTCAATACACAAAACAACTCCAAAGTGAATAGTTTGAGATTTAAGGTTTGCTTACCTTTTCCCAACCCTTTGGCTTTTAGATTTGCTTGGAACTGTAGAAGAAATCCTTCCGAGCCTCTCAGAAAATATCAGTGTTTGGGGGATGAAAGATTCTGTTCCACAAGGTGTAATTTCACTCAAAGAAAAACTGAGCACGTCATCTGATGAGCCCGTGCCACGCAGCCACCATGTTGTCTCACTCCTCAAGTCCACTTGTCTTTACATTTTTACCTCTGGAACAACAGGTATGATCCAATTCTTTTGAAGGCTAAAATGAATGCGACAAATTTGCAAAGCAACAGTGTTGGGCAAATTTCTACCACGGGTAGTGACCAACCATCTGAGAACGCATGCTTGCAAGAAGATGTAAGGATCTCAGAGGCTAGAACTTTCCAACTTGGATGGAAAATTAATTATCTTAACTTTTACTTGAAAAGTCATCGTGTTCATTTGGCATTTGTCCCATTTGACAATATTTTTTAAAGTTTGGTAGTACAAAGGGCACGGGAGTGTCCAAACACCTCGATCCAGTCTCGTTGCTCAGTGTATGATACTTGATACTTGATTTTTTGGGCAAGATCTTTGTTGGCTTCTCTGATCCTCAAATTTCTGATCTCTAAAATGAAGAAATTAGTTTAAATAGTTTCTACTGATTCTTTAGGATTTAAAAAGTGTTTTAATGTACTTGAAAACAGTTCTCTATATTCCTGTGTAAATTATTAAATCCTAAGCATAATCCAGGTATACCTGCAATTTAAGCACCTGTTGCTGGCTCTCCAGATTTTGGTTAGGGTAATTGAATCATGTGACAAATAGGAACTCTTGAAGGCACTGCAGGTTTGGACTAAGATACAAAATAAAATCAAGTAAATAAACTTTATTTTAAGTAAACAACAGCAATAACAAAGAGTAATAAAACTGCCTGAGAATTCAAAAGAAGGGTCTGGCACAGTGACTACTCACACCTATAATCACACACTTTGGAGGCCAAGGCAGGAGGATTACTTGGGGCCAAGTGTTTGAGACCAGCCTGGGCAACATAGTGAGACCCCATATCTACAAAAAAATAAAAAAAAATAGCCAGGTGTGGTGGCATGCACCTGTAGTACCAGCTACTCAGGAGGCTGAGGCAGGAGAATCATTCTATCCCAGAAGTTCGGGGTTACAGTGAGCTGATTGCACCACTGCACTCCAGCCTGGGCAACAGAGCGAGACTCAGTCTTAAGAAAGAAAAGAAAGAGAATTCAAAAGAAATGTTAAACTTAATTGATTTCCAGGAAAAACTGAATGGTATTAATGGTAGCCTAAATAGGCTTTCATTATTAGTTTGAAGATGATTGGTGATTTGACTTAGACATAGTAAGAGTATTCTGTTACTTATTTCTTGTGCATAGGTTGTGAGCAACTATTGCATAGTAAAATTTTTCTTACATTTTAAAAATCTATTCAGTTCCTAATTGTAATCCCTTTTAGACTGGAGAATATAATTATTTTTTACTATGATTAGAACAGTTTTGATAAATGAACTGAAAAGTGCTAATATGTGTGTGGCTACTCTGTCCAGACTGAGGGAGCTTCTGAGATTCTTCAGGCTACCTAATCAGGTCTACTGAATAATAACAGGTCTAGAAGTTGGCAGATTGAACAGAGACACAGTCCCTTAGGACAAAAGGAATGGAACTAGAGATGACAGCTACAAAATTTTAGAAAAGGAGGTGATGACTGAGTGTGGTGGCAGACACCGCAGACCCAAGGAGCTGAAGCTTATGGTGAAGCCTTGAAGAAAACTCATTTGCCCCCACCAAACCCCAGAAAGGCTCAGAAACTGGGTACCAGGTACCTCAAAGAGTAGAAGATAAATGTGAAACTATAAACAGGAAACTTTATGGGAAGTCTGTTTAAGGAACTGTAGTCCTGGATTGCTTCTTCCACCCTGATAGAAGTCCTGAGGCATATTCTGTGGAAAAGATGAACTTCTGAAAATACCAGGAAGAACAGAGGTTTAAAAAGTAGGGCATATAAGAGAAAGTCTCCCTCTCTATAAATATGTATATATGTATATAGATAGATATACATACATATATATATATATGTTCTCTTTAGTATATATAACTTCTTTTAATACTTGACTGAATTAATCTTTAAGATTCTTGTCTGAGGAATCTGAATAGCCCACATGTAAAAATTGAAAGACACTGATCACGATGGATTCCCCCAACAGAATGTCCTGGACAGTGAAACCAACTAGTAAATAAGTGTTCTTCAGGCACAGAGATTCTAGTTAATAATTTGTTTGTTTATTTTGTGTTTTTGTGTCTGCACTTTTAAATATAAACTAATAGTCAATAGTCTCCAGATATTTGAAAAAAATCCTCCTGAATATATTCTAGATTGGATTGAGACCAATACAAACCAAAGATAAAAAGGATGTTGGAGAAAACTGACAAGATAGAGGAGAAATTTTCAAAAAAATATTATTGTTAATATTCTGAAAGATGGGGACAAAGAAGTGTCAATAATATAAAAATAACATACTACAAAAAGGGGAATATTCAGAGAACACAAGTGTTGGAAAATCTCTCAAAAAGTAAAGCAAAAGGGAAGGGAAGGAAAATAGGATAGACAAGATTGGGAAATTAGTGATTCTGTCCAGGAGGGCTGATCTTCAAAATATCAAGAGTTCTAAAGATGAGAGGATGAACACACAAATAAATGTAACAGAAAAAAGCAATGGGCAAAAAGAACAGAAATAAAGAAGGAATGAGAAGAAGGGGGTGTGAAAATTATTTTTTTTTCAAATTCAAAAATATCTAGAACTATAAGACCTGAGTTGTTAGACTGAAAAGGCCTACAAATTTCCCAGCGAAATGGATAGATGAGACTGGTCCCAGTACAAGTCATCATGATATTACAGACTACTGAAAACTAATAGAAGATTCCAAAAATGAAAAAAATAGAGATACCATGTTATATCGAAAGGATAAGAAATCAGAAAGACTGATAATTGCTCAATATATATACTGGAAGTCAGAAGATTATAGAGCAATGCCTTCAAAGTCCTGCATTCTTTACAAGCAGCCATTCAAGTGTATAGGTAGAAAAAAAAGACATTTTCAGACACATGCGGACTGACAAAAACTTACCTCCCAAATGCTCTTTATCAGATAGCTACTGAAACCAAATGTGTGCTACCACTGTAATTAATTTCTAGATTCTTAGATCTATCCAGAAAGGCCAACTATAAAATTACATAGCGTTTGAGATACAGTGCTACTTAGCAACCTGTTAAAGGAGCATTGCTAAAGTCAGAATGGCCTCTTTTACAAAGTAAATAGACTACTTTGATATATTTTGTGTCAATTGCTAGTGTAGTTGTTATCACCATCGTCTTCTTTCTATTACTTCCTTTCTAGTTATATGAATATGTATGCATATGTATATGTATGTATGTGTGTATATGTATTTCCTGTTCTTTTCTTTTCTTCCAGGTCTACCAAAAGCAGCTGTGATTAGTCAGCTGCAGGTTTTAAGGGGTTCTGCTGTCCTGTGGGCTTTTGGTTGTACTGCTCATGACATTGTTTATATAACCCTTCCTCTGTACCATAGTTCAGCAGCTATCCTGGGAATTTCTGGATGTGTTGAGTTGGGTAAGGCTTTATTTTCTTTTCGATAAGTTTTCAAAATGCCTAATAATTAGAACAAGTGTTTATTAACATTTGAAGTTCTATTGGTAGAATTTAGAGTGATTACATGCATATTATTTTATTATAACACAATATTTATTTTTTAAATCTGCACAATTTTATGGCATATTCAGTGTTTTCCTGAGGTGAAAAGAACAGTTTTCTAAGGATTTGGCCATGTGGTTGGAGCTGGCTATTGGCTGGGCTTCTCTCTCCTTGTGGTCACTCACCCTCAAACAAACTACCCCCAGATTCTTCAAATGTAGTAGAAATGTTCCAAGGGAGTGAGTATGGAAGCTGCATAAATCTTAAGGCCTAGTCTTGAAAGTCACATAGGTTATTTCACCTTCATTCCATTGATCAAAGCAAGTCATGGGCCAGCCTAGATTCAAGATTCCAGGGTTGGAGAAATAGAAGCCACCTCTTGAAGGGAGAAGGAGCAAATTTACATTGCAAAAGCAAGAGCCCTGAAGAAATTACTGAGGCCATCTTTGCAAACAATCCGCCATAGACACTCAATAAATTAGTTGGTAGAGCTTGTGACTCAGTAGATTCCATTCATAAATATGCAAGATTGTGTGTCAGTTTCTAGACCTCACATAATATACAAACAGTGGAGATCATTTGCTACTTGTATTTGTCTATAATACGGTAATTTTTAGAATTGAATATTTAGAATATGATCATATCCACCATAAATAAAGATGAGATATTAAAAGACATTAAAATCTTCAGTGGACATACATTGTTGTCAAAATTAGGTTCTGCAGTCATTTAAGAACTTTTTTGTTAGTACTATCTTGCTAATTCAACCTTACTAACAGTTGACCTCAAGATATGTTGAGGTGGCCGGGTGCAGTGCTCACGCCTGTAATCCCAGCACTTTGGGAGGCTGAGGCGGGTGGATCACGAGGTCAGGAGATTGAGACCATCCTGGCTAATACGGTGAAACCCTATCTCTACTAAAAATACAAAAAACTCGCCAGGCATGGTGGCAGGCACCTGTAGTCCCAGCTATTCGGGAGGCTGAGGCAGGAAAATGGTATGAACCCGGGAGGCAGAGCTTGCAGTGAGCTGAGTTCACGCCACTGCACTCCAGCCCGGATGACAGAGTGAGACACTATCTCAAAAAAAAAAAAAAAAAAAAGATATGTTGAGGCTGCTTTAAGGTTTTAAAAATGAATAATATGTATATATTCAAGTTCAAAAGTAAGTGCATGTTCTTGGCTTCTATGAAGAAGTATGACTGTTATCAATAGCCGTGCTCTAATACTTTAACTCTTTTATTTATTTTGACTGTTGCTTTTCTCCTGGGTATTGCAAAAAGCATATTTTCGGTCAAAATATAGAATTACAATATTTTTAACAGACTTTTTGGATGGTAAAAATCAGTGTTTCCAAATGAGTTTGATATAAATTAATGACGATGAGTTACTAAAGTTTTAAAATGAGCATACATGTTCTAGACAGAGAAACATCATTTATGTTTTATGTTCATTCTGCCCTTGAATTTTTTTCCCTAGTGCCTGTTTTTGTCTTTTCTTACAGGTGCCACTTGTGTGTTAAAGAAGAAATTTTCAGCAAGCCAGTTTTGGAGTGATTGCAAGAAGTATGATGTGACTGTGTTTCAGTATATTGGAGAACTTTGCCGCTACCTTTGCAAACAATCTAAGGTAGGCGTAATCATTATCAGAAAAAAAAATACGTCAGAATAAGTATTGAGATAGAAAAGGTTATTTTTATTTCTTTATACTCTACCTTTGTTACTGGCGGGTCTTTGTTCTTAGAGCTCCCAAGATAGTGGCAGGTGCTACCTAGATGGTGGCGGGCAGCTCCTAAGATAGTGGCAAGCCTTGTGTTCTCTGATCTAGGGTTCTTGGCCTCACAGATTCCAAGGAATGGAACCTTGGGCCGTGCGGTGAGTGTTATAGCTCTATTAGAAGCCATGGCTCATGGAAGAGAACCGTGGAACCCAGCAACTAGTATTCAGCTGGATTAGGACAAACCCGGGCAGTTAGTCGCTCGGGAACAATGGCGAGCCTCTAGCCCGATCGGGAGTGGCAGTGGGCACCTTGCTGGATCAGAAGCAGAGCAGACACCCTGCTGGATCCGGAGGGGTGGAAGTCAGCAGCGGGGCTGCGATGGCAGAGATCAGCAGTGGTGGACGGCGAGCGAAAGCTCAGCTTGAGCCGGAATAAACACAGACCAGAAGGGTATGCAGTTGCAAGATAATAGAGTGAAAACAGAGCTCCCATACAACAGGAGGCGACCCAAACCAGGTTGCCACTGCCGGCTCGAATGCCTGGGTTTATATCCCGATCTTTGTCCCTCCCCTGTGCTCTCAGGTGATAGATGATTGACTACTTCTTTACCTCCTGCTTTTAGCCTAATTGATATTTTAGTGAGCTCTCTACTACCTGATTGGCCGGGTGTGAGCTGAGTTACAAGCACCCTGTTTAAAGGTAGGTGCGGTCACCTTCCCCAGCTAGGCTTAGGAATTCTTAGTCAGCCTAGGAAATCCAGCTAGTCCTGTCTCTCACCTTCTTTCAGAACATAATTTAGCTGACTTACAAAGATGCATGCAATACCCCAAGATAAAATAAGACAAGTGAAAGAAAATAAACAGAGAGCTATCCAAGAATGTACTAATGTGCTTTGTACTGTAGCAGGATAGGACAGACCCAAAGACTTTGTGTTTAGACTAAAATTAAAATTTGTATAAACATAACACACATCAGATTATGAAATTAGATTCATGCTGTGTTTACAGAAAGCAGTTATTCTAAGGTTAAAATAATCTTAAAATGCTTTTCTTTAAAAAAAAAACTACTGACCACTGACACTGATTACAATTTATTTTCTATTTTTTCTTTTGAATAAGTGATTATATTAGGATATCTTTTTGTTTTACTTTAAATTTAAAAAAAATCCCACATTGCTTTGATTTGCACTTGTCTCCTTACCTGAAGAAGTCATTTCTACATTCTTTTGATCAACTGCCACCATCTGAAAAACAGATAAGCAGAGACAGTTGCAATAGCCTGAAGTTTATCTTTATTGGTTCATTTGTTTTTTTTTGCCCTCAGAAGTTATTTTCTTTTTCCTGGTTTCATTTATCTCTCCAAATGCTTCTTCTTTAACTTTATGATTTTCTAAACATTCTTGAGACTATAAAGAAGTGACTTTCTCTAATCAAATTTATTTAATTCTTTATATTATTTTATTATTATAAATTATTTATCTTTAATTATCTGATTATTTTAAACATCAGATCCACATCAGCCCCTTCAAGAATGACAATAGAGTAGGATGTTGCCCTACATGGGGTGGGGCAACAGAACCTTGGCCTTTGAGACCCACCTTTCCTAGACTAGAGGATCTCTCACTTATCACCTCTGCCATCATCACATTTGCTTAAGGTGTGAATGGTGTGCTGGGATATGTTCTCTTTGGCTAAAATCTGGACATGTAATTTTTCAATTAATTACCCAGAGCACAGCTGACACTAGGCTGGAGGCATTTAAATAAGACTTTTCATTTTGAACTTGGAGTTTACCAAGGAGAAACCTCCAGTTGAGCTTCTGACCCACCTCCGTGTGGCAGAAGCCATCCTTACTCATTTTTTGTCTGGAGTGCTTCAGATAACTACGGATTCCACAGATTCATAGCCAAGACAAAGAGTTACAGATAAATGTTTTACATTTTTTGAATTTTTTGTCTCTTCAAGGAGACCTTGCTTCAGGTAAGGGATGTAGTCTTAACCTAAAGAACCCCAATAATACACTTAGGATGCCACAACCTCACATATTTTCTCTTCTAGTTTTCATTGTACTTTTTGGTAATGTGATATCTGGACTAGGTTAATTTAGGGAATTAATGCCCTCCGGTAAGATTAAGGTCACCTTCAGATGAGATTCCATGACTTTAGTACAGAACACAGTAGGTGCTACCTAGTGAAGCTCATCTGCTTTCTAAACCATGTGCTCCACCATTCCTGTTTCCTCTCATCCTTTAATAGTGACATCAGTTTGTGTAAGTCATTGCTCGGTAAATATTTATTGAATGGTTGAATATATGCATTTACTTATTTCTAAAATTTACCAACTTAAATAATGCTGCATTTAGTATCTTCATGCAATTGAGCTGATGTAGGTTTTCAGAAGTGAATGCAAATAGTCAAAGTATATGGATACTTTGCGATTTATAGAAAATATTTCTAAATTGCTCTTCAACATGGTTGAAGTCATTTAGAATCTCATGCACATTGTAGGAGTATGCCTGTTGCACAGTGTCTGTCAGTACTGGGTGTTATTCAAAGTAGTGGTTTTCCAGTTGTGTTTCTTGGAAAATTAGAAGCTCTTTTAAGCTCCCTGAAAAGTCCTTGAAACATGGTGAGTAAGAGTAAAAGCAGGCCAATTTCCAAGACCCACCCTTTCAAATATCATGAATTAAACCCAATTTCCTGATCTCCTCAATAATACTTTGAACAAAGGATGCCTCAGTGGTTTTTAATTAGAAAAAGTAAATTTGATTATTTACTTTTGTTTATAATTTGATAGACTAGGAACAAACATAATGTACTCTGTTAAGATTACTGGCAAGGCAGGACAGTTTTCCAGCTGTATTTCCCTTTAAAAATGTCTCTTTTGTGTCTTGTACTCATTTATTTGTTTGGTACATAATGTTTTACCTTATCCATTTGAACTCCCACTTCATATAGTAAAGGTATTAATAGTTTTTCATATTGGTTACAAATCTCTTCTCAGTGTTTTCCTTTAACTTTTTTAATGAAATGAAATATTCTTTTTACTCTCTGAATCTGTATTGCACTAATTTGGAGAAAATATTATAGCTTCAGAGAATTTGAGAGAACTGAGAATTGAAAACAGAATACCTGATTGCTTTTTAATTAATTTAATTTTTAGGGGTGGGCATGGTGGTTCATGCCTGTAATCCCAGCATTTTGGGAGGCCAAGGTGGGCAGATCACCTGAGGTCAGGAGTTTTGAGGTCAGCCTGGTCAATATGGGGAAACCATCTCTACTAAAAATACAAGATTTTTTTTTGTAAAATACAAAAATACAACACGGGTAAATTATCTCTACTAAAAATACAAAAATTAGCTGGGCATGGTGGTGAGCACCTGTAATCCCAGGGAGGCTGAGGCAGGAGAATTGCTTAACCCCGTGAGGTGGAGGTTGCGTGAGCCGAGATTGTGCCACTGTACTCCAGCCTGGGTGACAGAGCAAGAATCTGTCTCAAAAGAAAAAAAAATTAATTTTTAATTTTAATTTTTAACTAAATCTCTTCAAAAAAAATTATGTTTATGAAATAATCTGCAAATGCTTACCTGAATGCAAACTGAGGAGGAAAGAAGGAAATAAATACAGCTTTACCCAAAGGAAAACTTAATAATTTTTTTTTAAGCAGAGAAGCATTGTACTACCTAATTCCCTTTGATGAACTCACACAAAATGAGTACAAGCTGTTCTTGGCATTAAACATTAGGAAAAGGAGAAATTCATTCTATTATGACATCTTTTCCCTCCAAGGAGATCTTACATTTTTGCTGTCCAATATTCCTTTCAATGACATTCCCTTGAAATGAAGGGGCAGTTTCTGCTGCCCAGCCAGCACATCAGTGGATTCAGGTAGAGCCAGAGAATGAACACGTGACATGGTCCTGGTCCTCACCTTCAAAGAATTAAAATTGAATGTCTCATAAGCCATGGTTTGAAGCCCCACAGACAGTTATTTAAAAGAAAGCAAGACCATGCGTTTTTAAAATAGATTCAGATTTGTTGACAATCTCAGGGTAAGTAGCATATTCCAAAGGAAATTTACCTGCAGGCAGAAGTCAGAGTGTGAGTTGAATGTTTATGTGTAGCTGCACAAAGACTCCCTAGGGTTGGCTTTCTCTGGCCAGAAGCATTTTTCCATTCCCATCTTTCAAACTTGCACCCCATCCCCCACTTCTTCTCTTTTTCAAAACTCCAGTTACAAAAGTTCTTTTGGCATAAACATTAGATGTACTTCTTTAAAACTGCTGGCAGCAGCATTATCTTCAGAAAAAGAGACTGACTCCTATTAGTCATGGTGAGATGAAGTTGTTCTTCTCTTCCCCTGAGACTAGGAAAGCAGGTCTCCCTCACTTTTAATCTTCCAAGTTTTCTATGTCACTAAAGCACCATCATACAATCCTATTGGGTCTAGTTCTATAGTTTCTTAATACTAATGTTGTCTTTAATATTGATTGGTGAGGAATGTGTTGGAACTCTAGACATCAGTGGTCTTCTAGGGGAGTCTTGCTGCAGAGTTTGTCTTATATAAACAATTCTACCTAACACAGTCAACAGTTAGCCATATCTAGGGATATATCTAGGGATAGACCATATATGTAACATATTCATTTGCTCATTCATTCATTCAAGTAATATTGTAGGATTAGATATACAGGGACACACAGGACAAATCAGAGTGCTTCTCTCTTAGAATTTATATTCTCTTTGATGAGGGGGAGAGAAAATAAACCCAGCAAACACAGAGGAAAAGTAATTACAGACAATGACAAGGGTTATGAAGAAACAAAACAGGGTGCAGTGATGGAGAATGATGGGCTGTGGGAGTAGGACATTGCTAATTAGATTTGATGGTCAGGGACGGTTTCACAGAAATAGTCATCTATAAGCTGAGGACCTGATATGACAAGTGGGATCCAGGCACAGAAAAGCTGGGAGGTTGCAGTCATGACAGAAGAAACTGAAAAGGAAGAGGCCCACAGAAAACACCACCTGAATGTTTGAGGAGAAGGAGGGTACGCTGGGACATCCATTGACCAGATCTTGTAGGGCTTGAATCTTTGTAATCTTGGAGGAGAAACTTGGATTTTATTCCCATCAGAGTAGTTGAAAAAAGATGAAGGAAAAACTGGAAAAAATTATACCACTTTGGGATCTATTTTGAAGGAAAGCTAACAAGACTTGTTAGATCAAGGATAGGAAGTGAAGGAATGGGTAGAATCAAGGATAAGTCCCAGGTTTTTGGTTCAAACATGTAGGCAAATGATGAACTATTTGCTGAGATGAAGAAAACTGAGATTCAAGGAATTAAAATTAATTTTTTTATATCTGTTAAGTTTGATGTATTAGGCATCCAGATTAGGAAGCTAAATAGGCAATTGGATGTAGGAATCTGAAGCTCGAATAATACAAAAGACAAGACCTAATTAACAAAGCAAGGACCTGTAGTGTGATGCATATATGATGCTTATTTTTCAATCTACAATTTGTAGTTTGACATTTAGGCTATATCATTTGTCTATATATGTCAATGTAGAACACCCACATTTTGACATTCTCCAGGGATAGTCTATATGTATTAGTAACGCATTTTCTAAAAATTATATCCCTTTTCCTTATTTTGTTTTCTTAAAAGCTAGCAAATTCCCTGGGAGCAAGAAAACATCCTTATGATTCTGAATACTTTTGGTAAAGAATATTAAAATTTGACAAAATGTGTTACACTTGACTCCCATTATAAAAAGAGAGGTATTTTAAAGTATCAGTATATTCAATAAATATATTTTTATGCATTTTTAAACTATACAAGTTGTGTTAAATTTTTCATTAGTAATGCTTAGAAAATCCTGCAGTGAGCCCCTAAGAGTTTACAGGGTTTTTTTTTTATTATTTTGTTTTGTTTTTCCGAGGCTGACAAGATGAAAATTTTGGAACACAAGAAGCGATTTATGGCAGTGTGAGAGTGTTTAATAGTTCAATTTGAAAGGAAACCTGCTTTCTTTTCTCCAAAAGAATCTATTGCAAGGACAAAAAACCAAACACCGCATGTTCTCACTCATAGGTGGGAATTGAACAATGAGAACTCATGGACACAGGAAGGGGAACATCACGCTCCGGGGACTGTTGTGGGGTGGGGGGAGGGGGGAGGGACAGCATTAGGAGATACACCTAATGCTAAATGACGAGTTAATGGGTGCAGGAAATCAACATGGCACATGGATACATATGTAACAAACCTGCACATTGTGCACATGTACCCTAAAACCCTAAAGTATAATAAAAAAAAAAAAAATTCTAATGCATACTAAAAATAAATAAATTTACAGATGAAAAAAAAAAAAGAAAAGTGGATTTCTGGATTTCCATCTCATGATGATTATAGAAAAGTCACAATATGAAGATTCCTTAATTTGAAGTTAGGTGATATTTACATGCCCATTAAGTTAATGAGAGTGGAGATCTCCATGTATTTCCCTACTAGGTCTTTTTGCCTGCAAAGCCCCCTCTCCCTTGAATCACTGACATTCTCACAATATAAATAAATTTCTTGACATCTTTCTCTTAAAAAAAAAAAAAAAAGAATCTATCATTCTTTTCAAGAGTTTTCTTTGTCATATCTAGATATGATATGGGAATGAAGAAGATTCAGTAGTGCGAGAGAATAAAATTCCAATAGGAGAGATCGAATGATGCTAACTTGATCTTGGTATCTGAACTTGTTTGTTTGTTCATTTATTTTGCCAGTTACTTTTTGAATGGGACCAAAGACAGTCATAAGCTAAAACCTTGGCTTTACCTTGTACCTGGTTAAGTGCATTCTATTTATTCTTTTTTCTCTATTGAAAGTGGGCATATTAAAAATATTCTCTCTTTCATCACATTTTCATTTTCTTAGTTTCTACATAACTTTAAGTGTTTTATCATGTTTTCTCCTTTTCATGTCCTGTAAAAGATGTAATCTATCAAAGTACTAAGTTTTGGAGAACTTTTCCCACCACATTTTAGTAACTTTTTAAAAATAGCATTTTAAAATTAATGTAAACTTTAATTGTTATCAAGATGTTCTGACATAGTTTCATTACAATTCTCTGTAGCTTTCAGAACAATTGACTTTGCCTGTAAGATCTAGTTAAAGATATTTATATATTTTTTATTATTTCTATTCCTCAAATATTTGAAGCATATTATATGGTTGAGAAAGTAATCTCTCTTTCAAAACCCAGTTTTCCTTAACTAAGTCAAAGATATGTTTACATTGTCATAATAGATATAAAAGAATTTAGAAAAGTTGGTAAGCTGCCAGAAACTCTTTTCAGCTTAGAAACTGTAAGTGTAGAAATACAAGGGGCTAACTTAAATAGCTGTTAGCAGCCTGAATGCTAGTGGATTTACACAGGAATTTGTGAATATTTTGGAGTGTTTTAGAACTATGTGTATATATTAAAGGCTTTTTATAAGTGCTAATTTTAGTAGTTAATGATTCACATTTCATAGGTAGCAGTGCATGTAAACTATACACGTCTTTTTCTATCTGTCCTTTATGCCATTTATGCTAATTCCATTGAGGATACATATATCCCGTCTTTGTAAAATTTCCCAAGAAATTTAGCTTTATGTAGGAAACCATCTGATAGTGCATTGGCTACGGAATCTCATGACACAGGCTTCATTTCAAGCTACTGTCGTTTGACTTTCAGTTGCTCACTTCTCTTCTTTAAGCCATAATTCTTCTCTTTATATAAAATAAATAACAATACCTACTTCTTCTAATTGGGCCTTGATTCTCATAAACAAGTTATGAGATATATGTGAAAAACTGTAAACAAGGAAGCTGAATACAAATGGAAGGATTTTTTACAAAATGTAGGTTGAGTGCAGTGGCTCATGCCTGTAATCCCAGCACTTTGGGAAACCAAGGTACGAGGGTTGCTTGAGGCCAGAAATTTGAGACCAATTTAGGCAACATAGTGAGAGTCCCATCTCTACAAAAAAAAAAAAATTAGCCAGGAGTGGTGATGTATGCCAGTAGTAGTCCATGCTATGGGGGAGGCTGAGGTGGCAGGATCATTTGCGCCCAGGAGTTTGAAGCTGCAGTGAGCTATGATTTCATCGCTGCCCTCCAGCAGCTTGGGTGACGGAGCAAGACCTTGTCTCAAAAAAAAAAAAGTAATGTTTTACATGAATGTATTTATAAAATTAGAGTAATTTTGTAGAATGTATTTATAAAATTAGAGTAATTTTGTAGGTATTGAAAACTAATTGGTCTTTGACTAATAAAAATTATATAATACTGATTATAAAATTCCATATAAATAGATCATGATCATTTTAAAATAAAACTTTAATAATAAAATATTAACGATTTTATAGTGACTTGTCACAAAAAGACTAAAAATAAAAAACCGGAAACCCTAAAAATATTATGCAATCTCCTCTTAGATTATGTATTCTTATTGTAGATGTGGTGTGTTAGTAAGATTTTCCCGTATTTGATATTAATTTAACATTTAAAAACTTATGTCCAGGATTGTTTCTTTGAGTATTCATTCGCTATTTTTCACATTGCCTATTCCTTAAATTTTCTATTCGTGAACTTCCTTGCTATGGACACATAAAGTGAAGGTCAGAAATGGTTAATCTTTGCTCTGCAGTGAGGACTTATAAGGAAATACAAGAATATTCAGCAAATGATAAACTTAGAATTCTCCATGATCACATCATTTTTATTCCCAATGGGGGGAAAACACAATGAATTAAGATCAAGGGTTTAATTACAACTTTTCTATTAATTTACCATGTGACATAGGGCAATTCATTGAATTAATTTATTTGCCCCTTGGAGCTGGGGAGCCTGAAATTTAAGCCTAACCAACAACCATGTCTTATGAGCTTTCTGATCTTGGGCTAGTTCTTGTTCTTTCATCTATATAATGAATGTAATAACAATTACACCCAGAGGTGATAGGATGATTAATGAGTTAACTCAAGTAGAAACAGGTTGACTACAACAGGGGGGTGCTCTCTAGAAGAAGCCTCACAAGATTTTTTTATTATCATAGTGAATATGCCAAAACTGAAGATGTAGCCTTCAGCCTTCCAGGACTAGAACTCAATTTATCAGTACATGTCTTTAGGTTGTACTCATATAAACCAGGCTCAAGAATGCCAGTTTATGGCTTCAAAGTCTCTTCATTGCTAGACCTTCCCTGATCTTCTTGACTAAATGTTGGCATGCCCCAGACTCACTCTCAAACCTTTACTTTTTATGCTCTATGGTCACTCCATGGATAGGCTCCTGGTTGCAAATACCGTCTACAACTTAACTCTCAAATTGGTATCTCCAATCCTGTCTTCTCCCTTGATTTCTAGTTTTTTATGTCTAGATTCCTACCTCACATATCCACTTAGAAATCTGACATCTTACCTCAAAAATAGCCAAAGTCGAACTTTTTACAGCCCCGCCAGTTTATTCCTTGTTTACTCCAGCCTATCTGCCTCCTTGCCTTTCCTTCAGTACAACAGGACTTTCCTCCCTTGGACTGTTCCTCCCATGGATATTGTATAGCTCACTCCCTAACCCATCAAATACCTCCTCAGAGTGGGCTTCTCTGACCTCAAGCTCCACTAATGTCTGTTGTGGTCATGCCACCAACTTGATGGGCTCCCTACCCAAAGTTTGGGTAGACTGATGTTATACATGCATCAAGAGAATACAAAAAGTTTAACTACTGACAGACCCTTCTGAGGAGAGAAGCAAATAGTTCCAAGCATGTCCAAAAATGGCTGGAGAGCAGGGGAAAAGACTGGTTTGACTTTTATTTGATAAAGGAGCATCACTAGGGTGAAAGTTTGTGGGCATTTAGGCCTGTATATGTTGATCTGAACATACAGCTGGTGCCCAAAGAAAGAGCACTGGGCATTCTCATCAGCTTGCTAAAGAGGAAAGGATAGTGATGCGGTGTGAAAGCTGTGAGCAGTCACGCATGAAGAATGGAGATGGACACTGGATTATGAGGTCTGTCTTCTTCTTCAAAGTGTCTTCTTTCACTGCTTTATTTTTCTTCCTAGAGCCTATAATTACATATTTTATATATAATCTCTTTCTTTATTCTCTCTTAATCTTCTTCCCTCCACTATTACATAAGTTCCATTATGTATTTTTATATCCTTAGTGCCTAGAATGGTGCCTGACACATAGTAGATCCTCAATAAAATTTGTTAATATTTAAACAAAAGAGAGTAGCAAATAGAACAAGTCCAGTTGCTGGGATACTTGTGTGCTCATGACCAACATAATCTTTCCCTAGTCTCAGACCTGGAAGGAAAGCTAAATTCTACAGAACGTTGGTGTTTCTGGAGGGGACAAAGTCCAACAAGGGAATTTGGATAAATCAAAGTTTCTATCATTGCAGGCAGGGAGTTGGGACTCTGATGCGTTCGGGTCACTGCAGAAATGACCTTGCTAATTGGCCCCTGCACTTTTCGGAACTTTTCATTAATGAGCACTGGTAGTTGTAGCTCAGGTGACAGTTTTTCTGAGTTTCTAGGAAAAATCAACCTTCCTTCACATCTACATGTCCTTTTCTTAGGTGAGTTAACACAGTTATTCAAGTTAGAGCCAAGTTTTGCAGACTGTTGGAGCTCGTCTTTCTCTACAAGGTACCTTTGAATGTTCTGGGTCTGAGGCATTTGCTTTCCTTCCACTGTTCTCCCATGTGCTGCAGGATAGAAAGCAGCAATTCAGAGTAAGTAGTCTGTAAGTGGCAGTTCCTGTCCCTGTACTATTATGTCTGGAAAATGAGGAGTCTGAAGCAAGCCCACTTTGTGCTGTAACACTTGAAATCACAGAAGTCTTTTCAAACTATCTTTTGTGCCTTAAAATCTTTGTTAAACTCATGGCTGTCATCTCTGAAACCATGGCCCACCCAAACTCAGGCTTGAATTAAAGGCAACGTTGAAAAGATTTTCAGGGGCAGCTGGAACCTGTGCTGTCTTGACCTTATAGGCCACTCATCTTAAATACTACCAAATCCTTTCTTAAAAGAAGTCCATACTCTCTCCCTGCACCACTCCTTTCCTGCTTCAGTAAAAGAAAGTCTGTTTTTCTGCCCCAGTTTATGCCTGTTTTTCTGCCCCAGTTCTCTGACATCCTGTTTGCATTTAGTGTTACTTCTTACTGGCTCTGCACTAGCCGTTTGACTTGGTGTCTACATTGTTTCAGTGTATAATATTGGAGTGTCTGTGAAGAAAGCAAACTGTTGGAATGTGTTGTCTTTCTTATTATTACATAAGGTGTGTTGGTGTGACACATGTATATGTATAATTGTGAGTAAGTTTTAGGAAAAAGAAGTCTTATAATCCCTAACATATGTTTATATTTTAGGTAATCTTTTAGGAGTTAGATCATGCTTTTATGCATTAAATGGTTAGTTATCTAAGGCTGAAGGTAGAAATGATTTGCTTCTTTGTTTTCACTATGAATTTGTTTCTTTTGTGTCTCTCCACCTATCAACAAACATTCTTTTGTTTCATAAAAATTAAGGTTGATATAAAATTACCTGTATTTAAACAGAGCTTGAGAGGTTCACTTTTCTTAGGCATATAAAGGGGTTATTCGGCCTGAGTATGTTAGAGATTCTCTGGGTAGGAATAACCACATGTTTTAGAAGAAAGAGGCTTTGTTTTTAGAAGGGCTTTGTTAGGCCTGAGTATTTTGGGAAATGAATAAATAAATTCTTGACCTTGTAGGAGGTACCTACGGTTCAACTTACTGTGCAGCAGCTCAGCAGACACTGCTGGGAAAACATCTCTCAAAGAACCTTTTGAAGAAACCAGAGTTTGGGTTCAAGTCGATGTGACTCCTTAATTGGTATCATCACATCAATTTGATGAATGGTCCTAAAAGCTAGAGGGAAATATCTATTGAAATCCAAGACCTTGGGTTGTCTGTATTAAAAGCTCTGGGCCACTAAGCAAGTTCTCTTTTACATTTTAAAAGGAATTTTAAGTAGCTGAAGATGAAATGAGCATTTTCTACATCTTTGAATGTGGCTTACTCAATGTGTGTATGCAAACATATAAGCATCTGACAAATAAAACTGAAATATTCCAATACTTTTTCAGTTTCATTGAGTAAAGAACAAAACCACTGAATTAGAAACTCATGTTTTGATGACTTCCTATTACTGAAACCATGGGAACAGGATGGGTCAATGGAGCATGGGCTTTTGAGGCTTTTTAAAGCTGGTTTCCTCCCCACTCCCTCCATCCTTCCCTCTCTTGTTCCTTCCCTCTCTGGTTCCCTCGTTCCCTCCCTCCCTCCCACCCTCCCACCCTCCCTCACTCCCTCCCTTCCTTCCTTCCTTCCTTCATTCATTCTTTCGTTCCTTCCTTCCATAAATGTGTTGTGAACACTTCTTATGTACCAGGTCCTATTATAGGCCATGCTCTAGGTAATGGGGCACAGCAGAGGACAGAGCAGACAACAATCCCTGCCTTTATAGAGCTTACATTTTAATGAGTTCAAATTATGTCTGTATCTTATGTGACCTTGGCTCTGAACTTCATTTCTCCTTATGCAAAATGAGAATAATTCTTCTTATGTAACAGGGTTATTGTGGTGATTAACATGAGACAATATAATACTGTGATATGGGGACTCAAGCGTGTTCTCTCTTTGTTTCGCCTGACCTGGCAGCCCACATGGGTTTTGCTGCTGTCCTGCATTCTCTGTATTTGTCCTCTTTCTTGCTCTTTCTCTACTTTGGTTTTTGAGTACATCTGTGGGTCTCAGTGCCTTTATTTCTATGTGCACCTGAGTCTTCTTATTTGTGTGCTTTGGCTTGTGTGTCTCTCACAATGTCTTTCTTTGTATATGCCTCTGTATGTCTAGTTTGTGTTTTTCTTTTTTGATCTCTGTGTGTGTGTGTGTGTGTGTGTGTGCGTGCGTGAGAGAGAGAGACAGCAAGAGAGAGTCTGTGTGCATACATCTCTCTGCATTTTTCTGTTACAGTGTGGGTTTCTGTCTGTCTCTGTGAATTTGTCTAAGTTTTAAAATCAAAGTTCTGTGAAAAGGAATTTGAAAGAAAGCGACTTTCTTCCAGTGAACTGTTTGCAAACTGGAAGATACAGCCTTTGTTGTGAAACTTAGGTACATTCCAGAGAACAAAAGGAAGGTTGAGTTTTTATAGCAACAGCTCCTGCTCAGGTTTCCAATCAGGTCCGTTTATGCAAATGAAAGACTCAAACTTGCTGAGTTTTCATTGGTTGATGTAGCTGAGTTCTGATTGATCAATTCAAGCCACAGCTTATTGGTTGGTTCAGGAAAAATGAACAAGAAGAGTCAGTTATGAAAGCCTTAACAGTAGGCCAGTGCAGTAGCTCATGCCGATAATCCCAGCACTTTGGGAGTTTAAGGTGGGAGGATCACTTGAGCCCAGGAGTTCAAGACCAGCCTGGGCAATATAGTGAGGCCCTGTCTCTACAAAGGTAAAAAATTAGGTAGGTGTGGTGGAACATGTCTGTAGTCCCTGTTACTTGGGAGGCTGAGGCAGGAGGATTGCTTGAGCCCAGGGGTTCAACACCAGCCTATGCAACATAGTGAGACCTCATCTCTACACAAGTAAAAAATTAGCTAGGTGTGGTGGTGCATGCCTGTAGTCTCAGCTACTTGGGAAGGTGAGGTGGGAGGATTGCTTGAGCATGAGAGGTTGAGGCTGCAGTGAGCTGAGATTGCCCCACTGTACTCCAGCCTGGGTGACACAGTGAGACCCTGTCTCAAAAAAAAAAAAAAAAAAAAAGAACCTCGAACTCAGAGTTAAGCAGATGTGTGTGAGCTTTCTGAGAACTCAGAGAACGTGTCTGACCTCTAGTCAAAAAACAGCTCATTGGCTCTATTGTATGTTTAGGCCCAGTTAGCCACTCAGGATTTATCTTGAGGAATTGTCTCATTCAGGTGCATATTTGGATCGCTACATGAATGTGTGTGAGTGTCTCTCTTTGTTCCTCTCACAGTGTGAGTCCCTCTGTCTCTGTGTGTGTCATACAGTGTTTAAGTTTCTATAATGTCGATTTGACTCTCTGTCTTTTTTTCTGCTTTGTTCATTCATATTCTCGCTCTTGCCTCCCCTTTCTCCCCTTGCTTGCTAGCTCTGACTCTGTCTGGCTCTGTCTCTCATCTTTTTCTCTTGCTGTGTGAGTCTCTCTTGCTTTCTTTCTCTCTAAGTCTCTCTCTCTCTCTTTCGCTCTCTGTCTTTCCTGCTTTTCGTCTGTCTTTCACGCTCTCTCTGTCTCTTTGTCGCTTCGTATCTTTCACTTGTGTGCGTGTGTAGGTAGGTTTTTGTGTATTCATTTATTTAATTGTGCTCATTATATTTATGCATGCCCTCTCATTCCTATCCCAATATAGCTTAGATACTCAGTGATATTTAGGTAACAATCTCGTATCTCAGGAAGAATAAAAAGGAATAGAGATTTATTCTAAAGAAGCCATAAGGGGATTTATGGACTGAGAAGAGGAGTTTTAAAAATTACAGATGGATATTACCAAGATTTGGTTGTATTTTAGGTGACGTACCACTAATTTCACAGTATCTCAAAACTGTCCAGTATAAAACCAAATATAATTAACAATCATCAGGCCCTCATCTCTGTGTCTAGATAGTCCAGAGTCACTTTTTAAAGCTCTCTTTGCTGATCTTGATGATTTTTCTTCTTCAATGGTTGTCATTCTGCTGAGCCTGCTGTTCTGTTTCCTTGACTACAACCTAGGTTCTCATCATCATCACCCTCATCATCTTTTGCCTGACCTACTTCAGGTGCTGTCCCTGACCCCGCTAATTTTCCGTCCATCATGCCAGGTGGGGGCAGGTTATTGTTCCATCATCAGTCTCTCCTTGATGCCCTCCCCTGGCTTCCAGTCTTCTTCCAGGGTTCACCAATAGAGTTTCACAACATAAACAGCTGTTTTTTCTTTTTTAAAGGCTCACCTGACCAATATTTTGCCCACCTACCAATAGGCCCAATGTGTATAGGAAGCCATGCTTTTGAATGCTTTGACTAGGCTATTTTCTCCACTGCAAATATTAACTCCCAGTTATTTCTAATGGGATAAAGCCCTTTCCTGAGAAGGAAACATAAAAGGAAAACACATGGGAATCTGGATAAGGGAACTTTATAAATCAATATTTGTAGCACCAATATATTGTCCAGTTAACCATATGATGCTTAACTTGTTTTAATACTGAGAAGTTTTTGCTATTTTGACTTTTTATCATTTAGGAAAGAGTTCAGCAAGATTTTTGTGTAAGGCACCAACCAAGTTAGTAAATATTTTAGGCTTTGTGGGTTATACTGTCTTTCTCACAACTATTTAATTCCACCCATGTTTCTCAAAAGCAGCCATAGATGATCCATAAATAGGTCTGGTTGTGTTTTTTTTTTTTTTTTTTTGAGACAGAGCCTGGCTCTGTCGCTCAGGCTGGAGTGCAGTGGCGTGATCTCTGCTCACTGCAAGCTCCACCTCCCAGGTTCACGTCATTCTCCTGCCTCAGCCTCCCTAGTAGCTGGGACTACAGGCGCCCGCCACCACACCTGGCTAATTTTTTGTATTTTTAGTAGAGATGGGGTTTCACGATGTTAGCCAGGATGGTCTCAATTTCCTGACCTCGTTATCCACCTGCCTCGGCCTCCCAAAGTGCTACAATTACAGGCGTGAGCCACCACGGCTGCCCTAGGTCTGGTTGTGTTTTAATAAAACATTATTTGCAAAAATGGGACATGGCTCAGATTGGACCCCTGCAGGCTGTAGTTTGCCAATACCTAATTTAGACTTTATGATAATATCTTATTATGTATTCCATATAGGTAAAATTTTCATTCCCTCTGCACACTGGTTTTCTATTTTTGAGACAGAGTCTCACTCTCTTGCCCAGACTGGAGTGCAGTTGTGTGATCTTGGCTCACTGCAAGCTCTGCCTCCTGGGTTCACGCCATTCTCCCACCTCAGCCTCCCGAGTAGCTGGGACTACAGGTGCCAGCCACCGCGCCCACCTAATTTTTTGTATTTTTAGTAGAGACGGGGTTTCACCATGTTAGCCAGGATGGTCTCTATCTCCTGACCTCGTGATCCGCCCGCCTTGGTCTCCCAAAGTGCTGGGATAACAGGCGTAAGCCACCACGCCAGGCCACTTTTTTTTTTTTTAACTTTTTAAAAATTAACTTTATTAAAATAAGCTATGTGGAGAAATTACAGCCCTTGTGGACAGTTGGTGAGAATGAAAAATGGTGCCACCATTACAGAAAACAGTATAGCAGTTTGTCAAAAAATTAAAATTAGAATTACCATATGATCTAGCAATTCCACTTCTGGGTATATACCCAAAAGAATTGAAAGCAGGAACTCAGACAGATATTTATACACCCATATTCATGGCAGCATTATTCAACATAGCCAAAAGGTGAAAGCAACTCAAGTACCTATCAACTGATGAATAGATATACCAAATGTGGTATATACATACAATAGGATATTATTCAGTCTCAAAAAGGGAAGAAATTCTGACACATGCTACAACATGGGTGAACCTTAAAGACATTATGCTAAGTGAAATGTTGGCCGTAAAGCAAAAACACTCTATGATTTCATTCATATGAGGTATCTAGAGTATTCAAAATCATAGACAGAGAATAGAATAGTGGTTACCAGGGGCTGGTGGGGACAGAATATGGAATATGGGTAGTTATTGTTTAATGGGTACAGAGTTTTAGTTTCAGGAGATGAAAAAATTCTGGAGATTGATGCTCAATGTGAATGCATTTAATGCCACTGGCTGTACACTTAAAAATGGTTAAACTAGCAAAATTTATGTATATTTTACTACAAGTATAAAAAAATCCAAATACATTCTCCTTAAAAGTGGTTTGTATTAGAAAAATAAATTTCTCAGAATTGCAAAAAAGGAGAGATACAGTTAGTTTAATATGTCTTGTTCTATATGAATCATTAATATATTTTTTATATTCTCAAGGTAACTGATAATAGCTTAGTTATAGAAGTTACCAGTATAAAATTATACACCAGCATACCAGTATAAATACTAGTTAAAAACCAAATCTACAATTATAAAATTAATTAAATCAACCTCTCATTTTAAAAATTAACTATTTCAATTTCTGGAATTCTGTTTTCTCTTCTATGTCCTCATAATTCACCAAACTACACTGATATGGGTTTTGAGATACACATTTGTCTGCAGTAATCTGTCATTTATTTGGACCGTTAGCAATGAATTAATTTTCAGTGAGAAAATTATTGTCTTAAGCTTTAAATATACTTTATCAGTATTTTGCTTCCATTTATGCTTTTTATGATAATTATTCTCATTAGGAGAGAAAACTGAAGTCGGAACTTGGCAAACCAGATTTATTTCTCTGCTAACTTTTTTTTTTAATTTTTATTATTATACTTTAAGTTTTAGGGTACGTGTGCACAACGTGCAGGTTTGTTACATATGTATACATGTGCCATGTTGGTGTGCTGCACCCATTAACTCATCATTTAGCATTAGGTATATCTCCTAATGCTATCCCTCCCCCCTTCCCCCACTCCACAACGGTCCCTGGTGTCTGATGTTCCCCTTCCTGTGTCCATGTGTTCTCATTGTTCAATTCCCACCTATGAGTGAGAACATGCGGTGTTTGGTTTTTTGTCCTTGCGATAGTTTGCTGAGAATGATGGTTTCCGGTTTCATCCATGTCCCTACAAAGGACATGAACTCATCATTTTTATGGCTGCATAGTGTTCCATGGTGTATATGTGCCACATTTTCTTAATCCAGTCTATCATTGTTGGACATTTAGATTGGTTCCAAGTCTTTGCTACTGTGAATAGTGCCACAATAAACATATGTGTGCATGTGTCTTTATAGCAGCATGATTTATAATCCTTTGGGTATATACCCAGAAATGAGATGGCTGGGTCAAAGGGTATTTCTAGTTCTAGATCCCTGAGGAATCGCCACACTGACTTCCACAATGGTTGAACTAGTTTACAGTCCCACCAACAGTGTAAAAGTGTTCCTATTTCTCCACATCCTCTCCAGCACCTGTTGCTTCCTGACTTTTTAATGATGGCCATTCTAACTGGTGTGAGATGGTATCTCATTGTGGTTTTGATTTGCATTTCTCTGATGGCTAGTGATGATGACCATTTTTTCATGTGTTTTTTGGCTGCATAAATGTCTTCCTTTGAGAAGTGTCTGTTCATATACTTCGACCACTTTTTGATGGGGTTGTTTGTATTTTTCTTGTAAATTTGTTTGAGTTCATTGTAGATTCTGGATATTAGCCCTTTGTCAGATGAGTAGGTTGCAAAAATTTTCTCCCATTCTGTAAGTTGCCTGTTCACTCTGATGGTAGTTACTTTGGCCGTGCAGAAGCTCTTTGGTTTAATTAGATCCCATTTGTCAATTTTGGCTTTTGTTGCCATTGCCTTTGGTGTTTTAGACATGAAGCCCTTGCCCATGCCTATGTCCTGAATGGTGTTCCCTAGGTTTTCTTCTAGGGTTTTTATAGTTTTAGGTCTAACATTTAAGTCTTTAATCCATCTTGAATTAATTTTTGTATAAGGTGTAAGGAAGGGATCCAGTTTCAGCTTTCTACTTATGGCTAGCCAGTTTTCCCAGCACCATTTATTAAATAGGGAATCCTTTCCCCATTGCTGGTTTTTGTGAGGTTTGTCAAAGATCAGATAGTTGTAGATATGCAGCATTATTTCTGAGGGCTCTGTTCTGTTCCATTGGTCTATATCTCTGTTTTGGTACCAGTACCATGCTGTATTGGTTACTGTAGCCTTGTAGTATAGTTTGAAGTCAGGTTTGTTCTTTTGGCTTAGGATTGACTTGGCGATGCGTGCTCTTTTTTGGTTCCATATGAACTTTAAAGTAATTTTTTCTAATTCTGTGAAGAAAGTCATTGGTAGCTTGATGGTGATGGCATTGAATCTATAAATTACCTTGGGCAGTATGGCCATTTTCATGATATTGATTCTTCCTACCCATGAGCATGGAATGTTCTTCCATTTGTTTGTATCCTTGCAGCTCCTCACCAGCAACAGAACAAAGCTGGATGGAGAATGACTTTGACGAGTTGAGAGAAGAAAGCTTCAGATGATCAAACTACTCCGAGCTACAGGCGGAAATTTGAACCTATGGCAAAGAAGTTAAAAGCTTTGAAAAAAAATTACATGAATGGATAGCTAGAATAACCAATGCAGAGAATTCCTTAAAGGACCTGATGGAGCGGAAAACCAAGGCACGAGAGCTACATGAAGAATGCAGAAGCCTCAGTAGCCGATGTGATCAACTGAAAGAAAGGGTATCAGTGATGGAAGATGAAATGAATGAAATGAAGTGAGAAGAGAAGTTTAGAGAAAAAAGAATAAAAAGAAACTAACAAAGCCTCCAAGAAATACGGGACTATGTGAAAAGACCAAATCTACGTCTGATTGGTGTACCTGAAAGTGACGGGGAGAATGGAACCAACATGGAAAACACTCTGCAGGATATCATGCAGGAGAACATCCCCAATCTAGCAAGGCAGGCCAACATTCAGATTCAGGAAATACAGAGAACAACACAAGGATACTCCTCGAGAAGAGCAACTCCAAGACACATAATTGTCAGATTCACCAAGGTTGAAATGAGGGAAAAAATATTAAGGGCAGCCTGAGAGAAAGTTCAGGTTACCGACAAAAAAAGCCCATGAGACTAACAGCTGATCTCTCAGCAGAAACTCTACAAACCAGAAGAGAGTGGGGGCCAATATTCAACATTCTTAAAGAAAAGAATTTTCAAACCAGAATTTCATATCCAGCCAAACTAAGCTTCATAAATGAAGGAGAAATAAAATCCTTTACAGACAAGCAAATTCTGAGAGATTTTGTCACCACCAGGCCCGCCCTAAAAGATCTCCTGAAGGAAGCACCAAACATGGAAAGGAACAACCGGTACCAGCCACTGCAAAAACATGCCAAATTGTAAAGACCATCAAGGCTAGGAAGAAACTGCATCAACTAACAAGCAAAATAACCAGCTAATATCATAATGACAGGATCAAATTCACACATAACAATATTAATCTTAAATGTAAATGGGCTAAATGCTCCAATTAAAAGATACAGACTGGCAAATCAGATAAAGAGTCAAGAACCATCAGTGTGCTGTATTCAGGAAACCCATCTCATGTGCAGAGACACACATAGGCTCAAAATAAAGAGATGGAGGAAGATCTACCAAGGAAATGGAAAACAAAAGAAAGGCGGGTGTTGCAATCCTAGTCTCTGATAAAACAGACTTTAAACCAACAAAGATCAAAAGAGACAAAGAAGGCCATTACATAATGGTAAAGGGATCAATTCAACAAGAAGAGCTAACTATCCTAAATATATATGCACCCAATACAGGAGCTCCCAGATTCATAAAGCAAGTCCTTAGTGACCTACAAAGAGACGTAGACTCCCACACGATAATAATGGGAGACTTTAACACCCCACTGTCAACATTAGACAGATCAAGGAGACAGAAAGTTAACAAAGATATAAAGGAATTGAACTCAGCTCTGCACCAAGCAGACCTAATAGACATCTACAGAACTCTCCACCCCAAATCAACAGAATATACATTCTTTTCAGCACCACACCACACCTATTCCAAAATTGACCAGATAGTTGGAAGTAAAGCACTCCTCAGCAAATGTGAAAGAACAGAAATTATAACAAACTGCCTCTCAGACCACAGTACAATCAAACTAGAACTCAGGATTAAGAAACTCACTCAAAACCGCTCAACTACATGGAAACTGAACAACCTGCTCCTGAATGACTACTGGGTAAATAATGAAATGAAGGCAGAAATAAAGATGTTCTTTGAAACCAACGAGAACAAAGACACATCATACCAGAATCTCTGGGACACATTCAAAGCAGTGTGTAGAGGGAAATTTATAGCACTAAATGCCCACAAGAGAAAGCAGGAAAGATCTAAAATTGACACCGTAACATCACAATTAAAAGAACTAGACAAGCAAGAGCAAACACATTCAAAAGCTAGCAGAAGGCAAGAAACAACTAAGATCAGAGCAGAACTGAAGGAAATAGAGACACAAAAAACCCTTCAAAAACTCAGTGAATCCAGGAGCTGGTTTTTTGAAAAGATCAAGAAAATTGATAGACCACTAGCATGACTAATAAAGAAGAAAAGAGAGAAGAATCAAATAGACGCAATAAAAAATGATAAAGGGGATATCACCACCAATGCCACAGAAACACAAACTACCATCAGAGATTACTATAAACACCTCTACACAAATAAACTAGAAAATCTACAAGAAATGGATAAATTCCTCGACACATACATCCTCCCAAGACTAAACCAGGAAGTAGTTGAATCTCTGAATAAACCAACAGGCTCTGAAATTGAGGCAATAATCAATAGCTTACCAACCATAAAAAGTCCAGGACCAGATGGATTCACAGCCGAATTCTACCAGAGGTACAAGACGGAGTTGGTACCATTCCTTCTGAAACTATTCCAATCAATAGAAAAAGAGGGAATCCTCCCTAACTCATTTTATGACACCAGCATCGTCCTGATGCCAAAGCCTGGCAGAGACACAACCAAAAAAGATAATTTTAGACCCATATCCTTGATGAACATTGATGTAAAAATCCTCAATAAAATACTGGCAAACGGAATCCAGCAGCACATCAAAAAGCTTATACACCATGATCAAGTGGGCTTCATCCCTGGGATGCAAGGCTGGTTCAACATATGAAAATCAGTAAATGTAATCCAGCATATAAACAGAACCAAAGACAAAAACCACATGATTATCTCAATAGAGCAGAAAAGGCCTTTGACAAAATTCAACAACGCTTCATGCTAAAAATTCTCAATAAATTAGGTATTGATGGTATGTATCTCAAAATAATAAGAGCTATCTATGACAAACCCACAACCACTATCATACTGAATGGGCAAAAACTGGAAGCATTCTCTTTGAAAATGGGCACAAGACAGGGATGCCCTCTCTCACCACTCCTATTCAACATAGTGTTGGAAGTTCTGGCCAGGGCAATCAGGGAGGAGAAGGAAATAAAGGGTATTCATTTAGGAAAAGAAGTAGTCAAATTGTCCTGTTTGCAGATGACATGATTGTATATTTAGAAAACCTCATCGTCTCAGCCCCAAATCTCCTCAAGCTGATAAGCAACTTCAGCAAAGTCTCAGGATACAAAATCAATGTACAAAAATCACAAGCGTTCTTGTACACCAATAACAGACAAACAGAGAGCCATATCATGAGTGAACTCCCATTCACAATTGCTTCAAAGAGAATAAAATACCTAGGAATCCAACTTAAAAGGAATGTGAAGGACCTCTTCAAGGAGAACTACAAACCGCTCAGTGAAATAAAAGCGGCCACTCGTTTTTTAAAGCTTTTTTCCTCTCCCACCTTTCACATATATATATATGCATGAGCGTGTGTGTGTGTGTGTGTGTCTGTGTGTGAGTGCCAAAAATATAACTTTTGGGCTTTCTACAGGGTTTCATATAATTTGTCATTATTATTATAAATAAGGGAATCATATTATTTTCATTTACATGTAATTCCATGCTCATAATTTGAATCAAGAAAACCAAAACCTGAAACATATTACTGGTAACTTTCAAGAAATATCTTAATAATCTGTAAAATAACAACAGTAATTTATATCACATATTTTATGTAAATTATGTCATTAACTGTTTTGTAAGTGTTATGTTTAGATTCTTAGTTACCATTTAAAACAAGATTTTAGAGAATTGTTTTAAAGTATTTTGTGTATGTGTGCTTACTGAGTCAGCTTAAAGATGTTTGTAAAATTTTAGACTTTTATTAATTGAAGACCTTTTATTTGTAAATCTTATGTAAAGTACAGTTGAATAGATTTAAAATTAAACTTTCATGAAATCTGAATAGACCATCGTTATATACAGCAAAAAATGTCACATCCTTGTCATAAAGTTAATTCTAGATGAATGTAATAGGTAAATGTAAAGAAGATAAGAAGAAAATAATATATAGCTTTTTTTGCTTATAGGATAGGAAAGAAAATTTTAAATCACATATTAAGTTGAAATATTAATAAGAGCAGAGAATGATCCATTTAATTATTAAAAACATTGAATATGGCTGGGCACAATCCACCTGTAATCCCAGCACTTTGGGAGGCCAAGGCGGGTGGATCACAAGGTCAGGAGTTCAGGACCAGCCTGGCCAAGATGGTGAAACTCCGTCTCTACTAAAAATACAAAAATTAGCCAGGTGTGATGGCACTTGCCTGTAATCTCAGCTACTTGGGAGGGTGGAGCAGAGAATTGCTTAAACCAGGGAGGCGGAGGTTGCAGTGAGCTGAGATCATGCCACTGCACTCCAGCCTGGGCGACAGAGCGAGACTCAGTCTTATAAAAAAAAAAAATGAATATAATGTTAAAAATAAAAATCAAATTAAAAGAAACAAATGCTTGTAACTATTTTAAAAAGTGTTAATCTTCTTAGTATACTATTAAATGACAAGCATTCAACTTGGTTAAAAATAAAGAAAAAGAAATTAAATACAATATATTTTCTTATCAAATTGTCATTTTAAATTAAATGAAATGTCATATTTCTAAGAATTCTTCATTGAAGAGGTATCCATCTCCCTGTCCTCAAGAAGATACAAATAGGAAATGTCCTTTTTAGTCAACAATTTGTTAATAAATCCATAAAAGTATTTACAACTATTGGCTTCTTCCAGGGATCTGTCCTAATGAGATGCAAAAATTTGTAGATAAGATATTCGCTCTACTATCTATAATGATGAACATTTAAGAACAATGTAGCAATTCAAAAACAAGTGATGAAGAGGTAAATTGTGGTATATTATATGATAATCATATAAGCATGGAACATCATATATTTGAATGATAATTTAAAATAATGTCCAGAATTTATTAATAAATTAGAATATATGGCCATATTATGATGATTATAACTTTTAATGTATATATGGATATGTTACATAATATTCATATAGTGAGATTATATATTATTTCATTTTTTATTTTTCTGTATTCTCTAAATGTTGTATGATATATGTATATTTCAACATCAAAAGAAATACACATTTTCTTTTCCCACATAACACTAAACAATAGATCAATTGATGTTTCCTCATACCTTTCAAAGCATGATCTTCTGGGTTTTCTTTAAAGGAAAGAAAAATTTTTAAAAAAGAGATTTTGGACATTAGAGAAATGAATTTGATATTTTGGGACAAAAGTCTTGATCCTAGTTTTGAAAATTTGATTCTGTGTATCAACTGAATTTCTTAGGATGATTGTTTTTTTTTGTTTGTTTTTTTTTTTTGTTTTTTTTTGTTTTTTGTTTTTTTTTTGAGACAGAGTCTCGCTCTGTCGCCCGGGCTGGAGTGCAGTGGCGCAATCTCGGCTCACTGCAAGCTCCGCCTCCCGGGTTCACGCCATTCTCCTGCCTCAGCCTCCGAGTAGCTGGGACTACAGGCGCCCGCCACCGCGCCCGGCTAATTTTTTGTATTTTTTAGTAGAGACGGGGTTTCACCGTGGTCTCGATCTCCTGACCTCGTGATCCTCCCGCCTCGGCCTCCCAAAGTGCTGGGATTACAAGCGTGAGCCACCGCGCCCGGCGATTGTTTTTATTTAGTAAGCTTGTAAAGCTATAGCCCACACAAGTTAAAGCCTGTGGAATTTGGTTTATAAACCACCTTCATATTGGGTTTCAGAGAATGCCAAGGCATTTTATAAACGATGATACTTGCTAAAACTCATCTCATACCTGAAAAGCTTCCAAGCATTATACCATATAAAAGATTGTTCTCTGTTCAAGCAAAATAAGTCCTAAGATTTGCAATGCTGCTGTTTGACACAGGAAAATAGCAGTGGAAAACCCAAGAGCTAGTTCCATGCCAGGCAGGCAAAATCTGCCATGCCCATAGGAGGTGGGAACTAGAACAGAACTGTTATGGGTTATATTTACTGTGAGAAAAGAACCCTCTGTCTTGAAAGGAGCTGCAGATGGAGTCTTTTCTCCATTTGCAGAATAATTACCTTAAACCTCATTTATGTAGGTCTAAGGAAATCAACAAGTGAGAGCGTTGTTTCACATAATTCCACATCTTGGCTATCTTATTTTCAATTGATTTTTTTTTTTTTTTTTTTTTTTTTGAGATAGAGTCCCTCTGTTACCCAGGCTGGAGTGCGGTGGTGCAATCTTGGCTCACTGCAACCTCCTCCTCCTGGGTTCAAGCAATTCTCCTGACTCAGCCTCATGAGTAGCTGGGACTACAGGTACACACTACCACACCCAACTAATTTTTGTATTTTTAGTGGAGGCAGGGCTTCTCCATATTGGCCAGGCTGGTCTCGTACTCCTGACCTCAGGTGATCCACCCTCCTTGGCCTCCCAAAGTGCTGAGTTGTGATCCACCTTGCCCAGCCTCAACTGAATTTTTAAAAATCAAAACAGTACTTTTACACAGTTATAAAAATGAAATAGTAGTCTTAGGATAAGAAATATCTCTGTATTATCAGTACTTGATCTCTAGAAGTAAGCATCTTTAATTCTTCTAGGACATTTTTAGTTATTACTTATCTCCATATTTCACGGTAAAATATGTATTCTACTATTTCTTGATTTTTCAGTTTTAGCTATCATCTACCTGGCTTCCTACTCACATACTCACTATCCACACACGTATATATCTTCTCTCTCTGTGACATCAATAAAATTATGATAGTTAAAAATATGTTTATAAATAGTTTTTAAAGTATTGTAAAGAAGTGACAATATATAAATTTTATTCATAGCCGAGACATACTGTATTTATTTCATTACAACTTTTCTCTTTTCATTCCTTATAAATAATAATTGTCCCGTTTTATATTTTAAATTTAGCTTTCTAATGTCTATCACAAATCCACCTCAAACTCCCCATCATAGCTAACATTTCTTTGTGTGTGTGTGTGTGTGTGTGTGTGTGAGACTCTGTTGCCCAGGCTGGAGTGCAGTGGCACGATCTCGGCTCACTGCAACCTCCGCCCCCTGGGTTCAAGCGACTCTCCTGCCTCAGCCTCCTGAGTAGCTGGGACTACAGGCACACGCCGCCATGCCTGGCTAATTTTTCGTATTTTTTAGTAGAGATGGGGTTTCACCTTGTTGCCCAGGCTGGTCTCTAATTCCTGAGCTCAGGCAATCCACCCGCCTCAACCTCCCAAAGTACTGGGATTACAGGCATGAGCCACTGCGCCTGGTGCTAACATTTCTTAATAAGATTTAATAATATGTTACGTGTTTTTAATAAATTGTATTTTTTAAAGGTGTCCCTGCTAACATGCTGAATCAGTGAGTCACTGTCCTCCCAAATGTGAACAACATTCTGATTTCTCCCAGTATAAATTAGTTTTGCTTGTTTCCCAAAAACAGAATCTAAATGAAATTATATATATGCATTCTTTTGACCTTGCTTCTTTGACTCAGTCAGCACCATGTCAAGGAGATTCATCTTTGTTTTGAAGTATAGCAGTAGTTCATTCTCTCTCATCACTTTAGAGTTATGGTAGGCAAAAAAATAAAAATAAAAAATAAAAAAATGGCCCCTTCAAATATGTCCATGCCCTAATTCCTGGAATGCGTGAATATGTGTGCAGTAGAAACATTGGCAAAAGGGTTTTTGCAGATGTGATTACAGTTACAGAACTTAAAATAGGAAGATTATCCTGGTGGATACAATATAATCGTATCAGACTTTAAAGGAGATGATTTTCTCTGGCTGCAAGCAAGGAAGACTTAGCATAGGGGAAGTTGGAGATTTGGAAGATGACAGGAACTCAGTGTGTCGTTTGTTGTTCTCATATATAGAGGCCTATGTGGAAGAACTGGAGAGAGGCCTCTATGATCTAAGGGCAGCCCCCAGCTGATAGCCAGCAAAGAAAAGAGAGTCTTAGTCCTACACCCTCCAGAAACTTGATTCTGTCAAGAACCTGCATTAGCTTGGAAGCAGATACTTCCAAGAGTCTCCCAATAAGACCCTAGCCAGTCAACACTTTCATTTCAGTTTTGTGAGTCCTGAATCACACAAACCAGTTAAGTTGATGTGGACTTCTGACCTACAGACATTGTTAGATAGTAACTTGACATTGTTTGAAGGGCCTAGGTTTGTGGAAATTTGTATGGAAGCAGTAGAAAACTAATAGAAGATTATTCCATTATGTTACTATAACACAACATTTAAAATATATCTATTTTACTATTGATGGATTTGGATTGCTTTCAATTGAGACTTAATATGATTAATGATGCTAGGAACATTCTTATATGTGTCTTTTGGCAGATTTATGTACATATTTATCTTGGTAGATAATTAGGAATGGAATGGGTAGGTTGAATTATGCATATTTCAGCAATAGTAGATATTGCTAATCAAAGTGGCAGCAGTAATAGGCACTCCTGGCCATGTTCTATGACGGTCGCAATTGTTCCATGTCCTTGCCAACACTTTTTGGGAAATTTATAGTGCTAGAGAAGAAATCATAATGTTTGTAAATGTTTGTTGCTACTTCATGGTGTTTTGATTTGTAGTTCTCTTATGATGAATGATGTTGAGCATATTCTCATATACTTACTGGATGCTTGGAGGTATTCTTTGAGAAGTACTTGCTCAACACTTAATCATTCAAGCAGTCCATAAGCAACACCATAGCTGCTTGACTGGCTCACCATATTTCCATAAAACTGGTTAGTAAGGAAAGAATGAACTCAAATAGATTTATACAGCACAAAAAGAATCATAACCTTCTGTTCACGTCTCATGTCCACAACAGTGCCCTCCCTCCACACATCCTATGGGGAATGCAGAGGTGGGCCTAAGTGGATGCTACATCTGTGGCATAGGTCTGTGCCTCAGCTGAGAACACGGCCCTTGGGAGCTTCCCAGTCATTTAAGGGGCTGCTGATAAACCTGCCCTTTCTTTATATCTGAGAAACAGTTAATAAAGATACACAAGCAAATCTTCTTGTATGTAAACAAATTGTCTCCCAGAAGAGGAGGGAGACTTTACTATCACAGAAGGTAAATAAATTTTCTCTGTGACCCAAAAATCATCTCTAGCTTCCAAGCCTGTTTGCTACACAAATACCCTTGAAAAGATGTATATAGATATATCTATATATGGTTACATAAATATACATATACATACATATATTATAGTTCAGTGTAAATATATGCACATACATACATGTATTATATAAATATATATCAAACTATTATACATATATACTTTATAATATAAAAATATGTGTTTTTACTGTATTGCTTTTGCTGCATAGCATAATTTTTATTCTGTCTTATTTTTCTTACACAGTTCAAAATACTTTTAAATTTCCATTGTAATTTTTTTCTTTTACCCATGGGTTGTTTAAACTTGTATTATTATTATGCAAACATTTGGAGATTTTCTAGTTTTCTTTTTGTAATTGATCTTTGGTTTAATTTTATTGTGGTCAGAGAACATAGTTTGAATGAAGCTTAATGCTTTGAATTTGGCTAAGACTTGCTGTAAGCCTCAACAAATGATTGATCTATTTTGATAAATGTTTCATGGGCACTTGAAAAAAATGTGTACTCTTCAGTGACTTGTTATACTGTTCTGTATACATGAGTTAGGTCAAGTTGGTTAGTTTTCTTTAAACTTCCATATTCTTATGATTTTTTTCCTGCTTATTCTATCAGTACCAGAGAGATAAGTTAAAAATATCTCATTCTATTTTAGTTCTGTCAATTTTTGCTTTATATATTTGACTATGTTATTAGGTAAATAGAAATTTAAGGTTGCTATCCATACAGTGAATTGACCTTTTTATTATTATTAACTATCCCTCTTTATCTCCAGAAATGTTTCTTAAGGTCTACTTTGTCTGATATTAGTATAGTTATACTAGCTTCCTTTTGGGTGATGATTGTATGGCTTACCTTTCTTCATCCAACTACTTTCAATTTTGGGCTCATGTAATATTTAAGATGTATTTTTCATAAGTAGTATATAGTTGAATTTTATATTTTTATGCATTCTAAAAGTTTTTTTCCATGATTACATATTTAGTCCATTTACATTTTATGTACTTATGATATATTTGCTTTTATAGCTTCTATCTTGTGATTTTTCTTGTCTCATCGTTATTCATTCCCTTTCCCCCTTAATCTTCTTTTGAAATAATATTTTTATTATTAGTTTTCATTGATTAGCCCTTTAGTTATACATCCTTTTATATTTGTTTTATTTATTTAAGTATTTTTCTTTGAGTAATTACCTTGAAGGATACAAGATTAATTCTTATCTTACTACATTCTATCTTCAAATAGCATATTTTCCACTTCTTTACAATGCAAGAACTTTGTAACACTTCTCTTTTCTGGTCCTCTTCATTCCTTCCTGCTTTTTGTTTCTTTGCTCCTGTATAATATTGTTTTCTTTGGTGCTAAGAACTGCCTTTAGTGTTCCATCTGTACCATTCTACTAAAAACAAAATTTTCCATTTTTATTTGTGTGAAAACATGTTTTTCCTTTAGTTTTGAATAATTCTTTAGCTGAGTATAGAATGCTAGGTTGACAATTATTTTATTGTACTAGCTTTAAAATATTATATTGTCTTCCAGGCTTACGGTCATTGTTGAAATGTCAGCCATAAATATTCACGTTGCCCCTTTGGAAACGATGTTTCTGTTTCTTTCTGGCTGCTTTTAAAATTCTCCCTCTCTCTTTCTCTAATTTTTACATATTTTTTCTTCTTAGCAATTTTGCCAGAAAATGTCCAACTGTAATTCTCTGGTATTTAACCTGTATGAGGTTTTAGGTTTTATTTATTTATTTTTTCATGGCTTCATGTCTTTCTATCACTTTTGGAAAATTCTCAGTTAAAATCTCTTCAGAATTGCCTCTTCTCCATTCATTTTATTATTCTATAGGGCTCCACTTGTAGGTATTTTTGACATGTTCTTTGTGTCTCATATGTCTTTTACTTCCTTTTACATATTTTTATTCTTTAAAAAATTCTTTAATCATCATATTTCAGAATGAGGCACTAAATGCCTGATGGCACATAGCTGGGATTTGTCAACAAAAGGCTCAGATTCTAGGGTGATTAAGTGAGGATCCAGACATTTTACTGAGATACTTCCAGAAGTCAGTATCTTTTCTCTAGGACTGACCAGTTTCCTTGATAGTAACTGAACAATTTCCTGCTCTGGTATATGATTTGGGGTATCAGAATTCTGATACCAGAGCAGGAGAAGAGTTTAGTGATCTCATCTTTTAGCATGTATACTTTCATTTAACCCTCCTGTTTTCAGTAATGTTAACTTGAAATAAAAATTACATAGAGATGCATCTCTAAGCAAAGAGCTTATTTGGAAACAAAAAATTGCATTTCGGGACACACAGACCAGCGTAGCCTCTAGGTGTGTCTGAAGAACAAAAGGAAAGGCTGAGGTTTTATTGGGAAAATGAGCAAAGTTATGTAAGCTCTTTTGAAGGAAGTTTCATTGGTGATGGCAGTGTCTTATGGGAGCTGGCGAGTTCTGATTGATGAGTGTCAACAGTTACCAGGTAAGACTTAAAGTTACAGTTAGGTCTTTGAGCTTTTGCTTTTGAATTACAAAAACATTTTCTGGAACAGGTATGCATGACCTGGGTGCCTTTCTCCATGGCCCCCGAATCCATTTTAGTTGGGTATGACGTGAAGGACTCTATTTTGTAAAATTAATTTTCACAGTAAGTTCCTCAACCCAAACTGGTGTCTGTCTGGTTAGACATCTCCAGAGATTACTTTCCAGTCTTTGGTCGATGTGTAGCAAGGGCAAACTCCCAGATGCTTTGTCTGTATGTAGATATTTAGTTATACAACTGCTTCTGAAACAAATTTCCTACCAAGCTTTCTGCTTTCCTCATTCTTTCTGATGCTTGCTTGACACTTTCAGGAGCCTTTGTCGCGTGCTAACCTGCAGGCTTAGATTTCAGCTTTATCCATTCTGCTCAATCACATGTCCTTTTATCTCTTCACTTTTCAGTTTCCAAAATTACCTCTCAACTCACTTCTCTTTATTCTTGAGAATTCATAAAGTTTTCCCTTTAAGACCATTTAAATGGTGTTTAGAGAAGAAACTGAAATAAATAATGTGATCCATTGATCATTTTAAATTATGGGTACCAAAGAAGCCAATTTCTCTTTTATTGTTGTTGCTGATTTATTATTACATCTTATTATTTTGCACTTTTTGGTGATGATGGAGGTAATCAGAGCAAATAATGGATTTATTGTGACTACACTGATAATACATTTTTACTCTAATTTTAGGTGAGTGTAAAAGTTCATGTTAGTTAAAACATTACTTATTAAATATAGAATAAAATAGAATCTTGTATCTTCCTTTAATTCTAAACTATGAACAAAAAGTAAAAATGTGAGAATATTGCACATTCTAAAACAATAGTTACATACAGTTGTCATAATATTTACAAGTCAAATATTACTTTGATTCTATGGCCTCAAATTATTGTTTACTCTATGTTAAGCACTGTGTATTAACTATACACTACAGTATAGTGTATAGTGGTCTGCAATTTAGAATGAGCTGTTCCTAGATATGGAAAAACACAAACTGTATTATTCTTGGCCAGTGTTACTTTCATTAGAATTTGGACACAGTTCTGCAATAGACTTATACACATATTTTAACTTCCCTTCTATTATTGCACATATGCAGTTTACGTCTATGATATTTTTCATTTAAATAATAATAATGAAAGAAAGAATTAGAAACTGGAATTAATTACAAGTAAAACATTTTCTTCTAACAGAGAGAAGGAGAAAAGGATCATAAGGTGCGTTTGGCAATTGGAAATGGTATACGGAGTGATGTATGGAGAGAATTTTTAGACAGATTTGGAAATATAAAGGTGTGTGAACTTTATGCAGCTACCGAATCAAGCATATCTTTCATGAACTACACTGGCAAAATTGGAGCAATTGGAAGAACAAATTTGTTTTACAAAGTAAGTACGGCATTTTCCTTTTTAAAGAAATACATTGGCGCAGTGGCTTATGCCTGTAATCCCAGCACTTTGGGAGGCCGAGGTGGGCGGATCACGAGGTCAGGAGATCGAGACCATCCTGGCTAACACAGTGAAACCCCGTCTGTACTAAAAATACAAAAACAAAATTAGACGGGCGTGGTGGCAGGCACCTGTAGTCCCAGCTACTTGGGAGGCTGAGGCAGGAGAATGGCATGAACCCAGGAGGCAGAGCTTGCAGTGAGCAGAGATCGTGCCACTGCACTCCAGCCTGGGAGACAGAGCGAGACTCTGTCTCAAAAAAAAAAAAAAAAAGCACATTGTGGTCTGCCAGCTCTCTTCTATATACTGTGCTTGTAAATTGTGGTAAATATTATCACCTTTTTTTAAGTTGAGAATTTCTAGAAACAGAGTAGTGGCCTCAGTGTGAGAGACAGTGCTATAGGTTATGTGAACCTCAGTTATCTTCCGTATTTTCTCTCTCATATCGCCATAATGATGACTTTTCTTGTTCAGTTTCCAAATTTAATGATATAATTTATAAATAGCAAGCATAGGCCCTGATATATATTAATTTGACTCCATTTTCCTTGAGTGTTTTTATTCCACTATTTCTACTGACCTTTCATCGTTTATACCACTCAATTCTATATAGGCTTTTAATAATTTTTAAACTATATTAAGATACCATTAAAATCTTAAAAGTAGCCAAATAAACCAACTTTTTAGGAGGAGAAGATTGACAGCTGATTTCTCAGTAGCAACCACAAAACACAAAAGACAGTGGACATTTACCTTCCCCTGGATTGGAAAAAATAACTGTCAAACTGGAACTTATACTCAACAATAATTTTTTAAGAATAAATGCAAAAATAAACATAGTCTCAACCTTTATAAAGCAAAACTGATAGCTGCAAGAGAAAATAAATCTTCATTAACCTTCTATAATAAGAAACCGCTAATTGACATATGAAAGACCCTGCATCTAACAACTGCTGTATATCTATTTTATTCAAGCACTTTTGAAACATTTACAAAAGTTACTGGGCCAGTTAGGTAATTCTAACAAATTTCAGAGGATGGAATATATATAAATTATGCTCTCTGAAAACAGTTTAATTGTTGGTAGAACTAATTTTTTTAAAAGACAACTAGATAACCTCCTATATATTTGGAAATAAAACATTTCTAAATTTCCATTCGTCAAAGAAAAAATCATAATAGAAATTAGAAGATACTATGAGCTAAATCATAAAGAAAATGTTACATTAAAAAACTTGTGCACTTAGCCAAGAATAGCTGAAAATTGGATGGAGCTCAGTAACCATCTCTATAAGTTAATTTTTAAAAGGACAACTAAAATAAACTCAAAGGAAATAAAAGGAAGGAAATAATAAAGAGCAGAAATTAATGACATAGAAAAAATATTTGGTGATGAATATAAAAATAAATAGAAATATAATTTTTAAAAAGTAAAGAAATCGATTCTGATTGATAGAAGGCACAAATAATGTCAGGAATGGAAAAGGGAACATTGCTGCTGATACTTTAGACATTAAGACAGTAAAAGAGGGTATGTTGAATAAGTTCATATCAACAAATTTGAAATTATTAGATGAATTGCATAAATTTCTAGAAATGTACAACTTACTAGTATTGACTCAAGAATTATTTTATCACACTAAATGAAATAAATTCATACTCCAACATCTTCCCTTAATTTCAGATAGCTTTCCCACTCAGGATAATGAATATTCAAAGAGCAAGTAATTCCTCTATTACAAACTCTTCCAGATAATGCAGAAGGAGAAAAACTCACTTTTTGACTCCAAACATGACGTAACAGTGCAAGAACGAAAGTACTTCCTACAGACATACATGTATGAGGAAAGTTTTTGGTTGATAATCTGTCTCCTCAGCTGTGTTTCCTTAGTGGCCTCACCTGTTCCCTGAAAGTAGCACTATGCTACAGAATTGCTTTTGAGATTTCCAGAGCGCCCTACTCAAGCCATATTTAGAAATGCTTTTGAAGAGATCTTTAAGAATCCCATAATGCAAACTTTGGTGCTTTTTTATCACTTTCATCCCTAATTGCTTTAGTTTTATAGGTGAAGTTTTCTATATAATAAACTGCCATACCTCAAAGAACCCCTGGAAGCAACAAAGTATTTGCTTTTCTAATCCGTGGTGATTTTTTCAGTATCTGGAAGTAATTGGCAGACATGTGTTTTTCATGCCACAGCAGCTCACTTTTTCAGTCTAGTTGCCCATTAAAAGCTGGTGTAAATCACAGTAATGCTCTAAACCAAAAGAAGGGGCAAACTATTTTTATAATGCATTCTTTTGGGATTTTGAGGGTATAGTTGACATCTCAGAAATGCACTTTATTCTGAACAAAAGCATTTTAGAGAAAGTAAGTGCTGATTTTACTGAGTTTTACATTCCTTGCAGTTAATTTTCTCAATTTATTGCACTGGTTCCATTACAAATTTGGTATTGATATTGAGCCCCTTTGTGAAGCTGAGTCATTCTAAAGCAACCAACAAGGGTATAATGATTTGTATTTTATATTACTGACTTTATTATAATTTTCTAATGCTTTAAATTTTCTGTCAACTGTAATAATGTCAATCATGTAAAAAGTCATGATTGTCTTCAATTTATTTGGAAAACCTGTGATTTTCAACTCATTTTGGTTTTCTTTTTCAGTTTGGAAATGAAAAAACAAAGTTGTGCCTAATACTGTATGACTTCTAGTCTGTCTTTTATCATTTTATTCACATGTTGTTTTGTTAGATAGCAGATAATTAGAAAAATTTGGTTCAATGATTATCTCATAATTAAGAGAGGAGATTTGATAAATGTCTCTCAAAAATGCTAACCTAATGGACGCTCATGCTTATTGTCTGGGAGGGAAGCAGCCTCCAGGGATAAAATGTTACAAGTGAAGGAGAAAGATAAGGCAGTAACGTAGAGTTCCTATAACCCATTGTCTTTATGTGCTATACTTACTATTTTAACGCATAAAACTGAAGAGATATTGTCCCACATATTCTCCCAGGGCAAACAATATAAAAAATTTAGTGACAACATATTTGAGAGACAAACTCAAGTAGAATTATGAACTGCTTTCTCTTTTTCTGTAGTATTTTCACCTGGGGAAAATAACTAGGAAGAGACAAACATAAAATACAGATAAAGTTTGAAAAAAGGGAGAAAATGAATCTAAATAAAAGGCGCTGAAAAAAATGAATGTACATTTTATACATAGATGAAATAAGGCTCGGAAAAAAAGAGAAAATGAATCTAAATAAAAGGCAGCTGAAAAAAAAATGAATGCACATCAAAATAGTAAGTTCCCCAAAACGACCAGGAAATGTTTAGAAAAACAATTACAGGCTTGAAAACTTGGAATAATATTCTCTTTAAAAATAAGAGCTCAGAAAAGAAAAAGGATCAAGGAGAAACATAAATAAACAAAATGAACTAAAAAGTAAGCATGCTCAGCTCAAAGAAAAAATAGAGGAAAAAATGTAAATATTACACAAATGAGCATCACATAAAATAACTTAAAATCAAAAGGAATGTAAACGTTGTTAGGGAGAAAGATGAGTGGAGTTAAGGAGTCCCACAAACACAATAAAAAGAGCAAGCAAATGATAATTTAAAAATTAAGAAAAAGGATTTTGAAAACATAGACAATGATCTGATGCATCCTTAATTGATGTTCCTGCAGAAAAGAACAGATCAAAGAAAAAAATAATTATTTATACCCTAATAGAGGAAAATTTCCTTAAGGTAAAAACTTGAATCTTTAGCAAAAGAGTACACTATATGGAGCAGAATAATTATCAGAAAAATACATCCTGGTGAAATTATGAAACAAAAAGAATCATAAGGAGATTCTGAGGTAGGAAAAGCAAAGGATGAGCAAAATGTAACACAGGTGAGGGTGGGAAACATCTGGGGCATTCTCAAAATAAAACACTCAAGGCTAGAAAAAAGGGAAAGAATTGGCTTCACCTAAGAATTTTTGTTCTGGCTAAGTTGCTTCTCAAGTATCAAGTCAACAAAGAGGTTTTCTCAAAGTTTTAAGAAATCAGAAACTATAATACCTGCATATTTATAGGAATGCAATATTTCTTTGTAAAATTCACTGAATGAAAAATCATGGCCAACTTGAAGATAAACCATAACTTAGAAATGAAAGAATCACCTTCAGTTAAAATGCCTGATGGTGAACATTGAATCAATTCACATGTAGAAGATTGAACAACTCTGAATAGTTTATACATGGAATAAAACCTGACAATGTAAAAATAATTATAACACTAACAAAAATGGGAGTTGGGAGGGAGGAAAGGAAGAAATGGTTATTCTCCTATCTGTCATATTGGCAAATCCATGGATACAATGGAATTTAAAATTTAGCATCTGAACTTAAATTTAAAATTAATATATGAGATTAATAAAATGGCTCATTTCTTTAACCATTTTCATAAGCTGTTTTATTGCCTTAAAAGTAGATATCTTTTAGGGTTGAGGAAAGTTAGACAACTTCAAAATAAGAGAACAATCCCCACAAGACCACTCTCATTTCTGACATCAATTGCAGTTTCAGGAGTCCCAAAGACCACTCTCAGGTTTGATAATTTGCTAAAACGACTCACAAAACTCAGCTTATTACATCTAAAGTATCTAGATTATAATCAGCCCAGGGATGTCATACACAAGGCAGAATCCAGGAGGGTACCAAGGGTGGTTATCCTTTGCTTTTCCTACCTCAGAATCTCCTTATGATTCTTTTTGTTTCATAATTTCACCAGGATGTATTTTTCTGATAATTATTCTGCTCCATATAGTGTACTCTTTTGCTAAAGATTCAAGTTTTTACCTTAAGGAAATTTTCCTCTATTAGGGTAGAAACCAATTATGGTTTCCAGTTATGCTGTGTTGTGGAGTCAGAACAGCATTACTTTCCTGGAATTGTGTAATAATACGCACGAACTGGTACCAAATGGGGACGCTCGTAGGAGCCTTGATGTCCAGTCTTTCTGGGGGCTTGGTTGTGTAATTCGGGTTGCGTGCTCACGTAGCTTACCTCCATCTCCTGCCCCTTAGCACGTCAAGCTGGGTGATCCAAAGCCCCCGGCCTACCTCACATTGTTCATGTGCCTCAGAGACCCCATTCTAAATCATATTGTTACCATCTAGTTGCCCAAAAGTCTTAGACAAAAAAATGTATTACTCTATTAAGAATGACATTCCAAGGACTTAGAGAACACCTCCCAGAAGCCGGGACCTCTTTTGGGGGCAAGGTTAAATTCTTTACTACACGGGGACTGATAACTCTATTCCCGACTCTACTACTATTTCACTTCGTGACTTTGACAAGTTACTTTTCTCTCGGTTCAGGGTTTCCTCATGTATTAATCAAGGAAATTAACTTTGTGTTCCTTTTCCAACTCATAAATTTACAAATCTGAATCTGCAAAGATACGTAGGTATGGATAAAATCTCCCAGGGCCAATGCATAGAGCCACATAGGTGTGTGTGCATTGCACAGTTCTGCTATGAATGGGACTCCGTGTGTTGAATGGGACCTCCTGCGGCTGTGCTCCAGACATGTACACATATACACATACATAAACATGTACATTTGGGAGATTGTAAGGTGTGGCATCTATTTTTTAAATTTGTATTATAATGCAGCCATTTTTGTAATATCATGAGGACCTCTTGAAGGCAGGAAGGAGAATGGAAATATTTCTAGTTGAGCATTAATCCTCTGCTCCAGAGTACTTCTAGAAAATGCTGTGATATATTTAATTGCATTTGAATTATAAAATTATTCAATTTCTGACTATCAAGTCCCCTTTTTCTGATAACAGACACACTAAACAGTAATTTGCTGTGGAATGAATCTCACCCACACACGGTTGCCCAATTAATCTAAAAGAAGTAACACTAAAGCTGACATCACAAGTCACTGGGCAAATTTTCCAAAAAACAAAGCATGTTAAAACAGGAGAGAAAAGAATAAGTAATGAACAGGGCTGTGTTCTTGTTTGGCCAAGATGATAAAGGCAGTCCCGGAACTTCTAGACTCTTTCTTTCTACTAGCCATTAGGCAAGTGGCCAATATCCTGTTATCCCAATTACAGACAAAGACCAACAGGATGCAAGTTCGTATTTTAATAAACAGTCTTTATAATAACAATATATATGCTTTGCTGCCTCTTTCATTGGTTCTCTTCCTAAAATAGGATAATATTAATTTCTGCATCATAGGATGTTTTGAAGATTACATTATATAGAGCTCTTAAACACTTAGCACAGTGCCCAGCATATAGTTGGTGCCCAATCAATATTAATTGCTCTCATTTATATTTTAATTCAAATAATGAGTTGTGATTCAAGTTGCATGCTTATTTTACTAATGCTAAGAAGCAGAGGTATTTGCATTTAATCTTTGATGATAAATAATACCATTGCATCTATAGCAATCATCTTATGTTTGCCCACTTATTTGTTCTATATTTGTTCATTTCTCGTCTCCTGCTTTCCCCCATTCATCTTTCCTTATTATTATTTTATCTAACTTCATTTTATTACATTCATGTTAGTTTACCATTTTCTAGCTGACCTTGTTTAATTGCTGAAGTAGAACCTCAGTTTTCTTATAGAATAAAAATGAGGAGGGCTGGGCGAAGTGGCTCACTCCTGTAAGCCCAGCTGCATGGAGGACTAAGGTGGTAGGATTGCTTGAGCCTGGGAGGCAGAGGTTGCAGTGAGACAAGTTCTAATCACTGCACTGCAGTCTGGGTGACAGAGTGAGACACTGTCTCAAAAACAAACAAAACAAAATAGGAGGAGATTGGACTAAACCAGTCTGCAATTCTCTCCCAGGGTGAGAATTTAATGGACAAATGAGCCTGCATGGCATGATAATATGGACATGATAGGAGCAGAGTAGCTGAAAATATTTGGGGATCAGAGGAGACATCCAGTTTTTGGTTCTTGATGTGATGGGTGTTTTCTAATTTATCATCTCACACCAAAAGAGTATGGAGAAGCACTGAATGTTAGTTTAGGAGCATTAAAGTGAAAGGCTCAGGGGAAAGGCTTAGGGGAAGAGGACAAAGTGGCTGTCAAGTAAACATACTTTTTAGGCATTTGATGTGTTTTGGCTTTTTTTTTTTTTTTTTTGATACTGTGAGAAAAAAATAACACAATTTTTGCATTAATATGCTTATATTTTAGTTCTGTTAAAACTTTTCTTTTCAAGGGCTATTTTAAATAAATGGCTGCAGAAAATGGTCCTTTTACCTGCAGTTAACAGAGTATATAATTGAATGCCTGGATTGTTTCAGTATCTTGATTAAAATTAGTAGTGTTTTGCTAAGTAAAGTGTACCACAAAAGAAATGAAAGTAAACACCAGTAAATGACTGCTGTTTACGAATACCTTTAGTTTTGATTTTTAAATATTTATTTAATTTGTCTTCAGTAAAGGTTAGTTGTTTTAATAAATCCATATTCCAATTATTTATTTCAATTAGCATAGTCTACTACAGTAGATGTCATTGCACAAGTAACTAAATGCTTGTTTCTATTTGTTTGATTTTTTTTGGCAGCTTCTTTCCACTTTTGACTTAATAAAGTATGACTTTCAGAAAGATGAACCCATGAGAAATGAACAGCATTGGTGTATTCATGTGAAAAAAGGTAAGACTTCTATTTGAAGACATCTCCTCATGCAAGGTTTCTCATCTCCTGTATACAGACATCCCTTGGTATCCTTGGGGAATTGGTTCCAGGACCCTGGGTAGACACCAAAATTCATGGATGCTTGTTCCTTATATAAAATGATACAGTATTTGCCTGAGGTATGCACCTCCTCCTGAATACTTTAAACAGGTTGCTTATAATGCCTAATACAATGTAAATGCTACATAAATAGGGTCATATGGTATTTTTTATTTGTATTTTTTATTGTTGTATTATTATTTTATCTTTTTTTCCCCAAATATTTCCTAGCCAAGGTTGGTTGAATCCACAGATGTGGAACCACGGATATGAAGGGCCCACTGTGATTATTAGTGAATTTCAAAAGGAGAGGATGACTAGGTCCACTGTATAATTTAATTTTGGAATTTTAATACAGGTGGGACAATTTTACTATTAAATGTTAAGAGCCCTAGAGGGATCACTCAGATGGTAAATTATTAAAATAAAAAAGTAACTATTTGGCTCGTACTATTCTTAATCCACCACTTGTAGTATGAACAGTGACAAATGTCTAATGTCCTATATTGCCAAACTATAATATACAAATTAGTGAATTTATCATTCTAGATATAATGTAAAGTCAGACCAACTTGGATTTAAACCTGGTCTCTGACACTTAGAAATGGTGCAACTTTAGACAGATTATTCAACCTAAGTCTTATTTTCTTCATATGTAAAGTAGAAGTGACAATATTTATTAAGTTAGGTTATTGTGGACAATTAAATGCGTTGTATATATATTCCTGGGGGACCTGGTATGTGGCTTGTTACTTTCCTCTCCTCAGCGTCTGCCTCTCACTCCCCTCCGTTCTCTACCGAGGTAGACTTTCTTACAATTTTAGGTTAGAAATTTTCATGAAAGCAAGTACTTCAATTAACTTGCTGTTGCATATAATCAAATTAGAAAATAAAATATAGAGATGTGCACTTAGAATTGTTTAGAGATCCAGTATGAATAAATCAAGCCAAAATTAATTTTTATTGCCTTAAAATATGTTGAAACTACATTTCAGAAGTGGCTTCCTAAATCTTTACTTCAAATGTGAAGATAAGGTGACAAACCTGTTTTTATTTTCTGGTAGCTGAAAGACTAAAAAAAAAATAAAATAAAAGCGAACTTTGTCTATTAAAAAACAAATCTCCCAAATCTCTGAATTTCAAGCCTACTGGCATTTATCAAATATGTTTCTCCAATTCTATTCTGTAGACACTGCCCGTGGGAAAGCAATTTCTGAGCAGAGTGCAAAGAATTTAAGTGCACTTTTCTACTGTTCAATTTCTTTTTTTTTTGAGACAGAGTCTTGCTCTGTCGCCCAGGCTGGAGTGCAGTGGCATAATCTTGGCTCACTGCAAGCTCCGCCTCCCAGGTTCATGCCATTCTCCTGCCTCAGCCTCCCAAGTAGCTGGGACTACAGGCACCTGCCACTACGCCCGGCTAATTTTTTGTATTTTTAGTAGAGACAGGGTTTCACCATGTTAGCCAGGATGGTCTCGATCTCCTGACCTCGTGATCCACCCACCTCGGCCTCCCAAAAGTGCTGGGATTACAGGCGTGAGCCACCGTGCCCGGCCTCTACTGTTCTATTTCTTACAATTATAGTAATATCTGATATTAAAACTTGAATCCCAGAACTGTGCTTATGTAACCTCAGGGTTTCTTAAAAAGCTGGTTGGCCACAAATACCTGTTTTTCTAGTTTGGAATTCTCATTATGAGCTACTCAGTATTTTTTTTCCGTTAAGGCATTGTGTCTTCACAATGTAAATTATGCCCAGACAGAAAAGATATGAATACACTGTGACCTATTTAAACATTTGTAACAATTAGTTTGTCAGAAAAGAAACTGTCACCTGTATCCTGAAAAAGAAAAAAAACAAAGAACGTAAGTTTTAAGGGAGATATAAGAGTCTTGAAAAATTCTGAAATATAGGGAATGTAGACTGACAATATATCACAGAGATAAGCTTTGGAGTCAGATGTACCTGGGCATATATATATACTCCGACCCCTGCCTTTCTTACAGGTTTGTGATGAGAATTAAATGGATTACATATGTAAAACACTCAGAATCATGACTATTACCCAAAAAGTGCTCAATAGGTATAATTGTGGTGATGATGATAATGATGGTGATGATGATGATACGATGATGTTGGTGATATGATGTATGATGGTGATGATATGATGATGATGATGATGATAATGCTATTAGACTCTGCTGGGGCAGAGGAGATTTGCTTTGGCCAGTGACCTATGTGCCCCTGAAAGCCAGAATGCCCAGGAGTGGAAGAAATGGGAATCGAGTAAAGACTGTTGGCTGGGTGCGGTGGCTCACACCAGTAATCCCAACACTTTTGGAGGCTGAGGTGGGAGGATGGCTTAAGCCCAAGAGTTCTAGATCAGCTGGGCAACCTGGTGAGACCTCGTGTCTAAAAAATAATTACAAAATTAGCTGGGCCTGGTGGCATGCATCTGTAGCCCAGCTACTTGGGAAGTTGAGGTGGGAGGATCGGTTGAGTCTGGGAAGTCAAGGCTGTGGTGGGCCATGATCATGCCATTACCCTCCAGCCTGGGTCACAGAGTGAGAGTTATTTTTTTAAGAGCATTAAAAAGACAGAAATCACTCTGTATTATAGTTTGCTGGACTCCAACTTCATCTAGCCACATGAACACTGCATCACTTTACAGCAGGCATAGTAAGTGGACGATAGCCTTGAAGACTTCCAGAGCAGTGATTGCTGCTGTCCTTTGTCCTCTCGTCTTCTCTTAGAAGTAGCTTTTACCTTGCAGATTGCTGCGAAAAATCTTAATTAATTTGAATAAGTTTGATTGGAAAATTATTTCAGATAATGTGTCTAAACATAACTGAAACTAATAAGTATCATAGAATAGGAAACCTTTTCAATGTCTCATCTCTTTCCCATCAAAAATTTCCAGAATAGCATCCCAGAGGAATAAATTATTTTATTATAATAACATGTGTATTGGATCAGAGATAGTATTATACAGAACCCTTGCCACACAAAGTCATAAAAACTTGAATTTGAGTTATAGGTCCATTTATTACTCTGAGCGTGGCAACTATTTTGCCCCTCTCAGTCCTAGTTCCTTGCTGGTGAAATAGGGATTATATCAAAGGATTTCTATGCAGAATAAGCAAAGTGACATTTGCAAAGGGCTCATGGTAAATGCCCAATAAAAAATGCTATCATTATTTTATTAACACTATCACTACATTTGTTATTTATATAACAAATGTCAATATTATCTGTGGTAACATCTACATAATCCAAAACAAAAATAGCTATTGGTCTATCCACCTGGGTAGTACAAGAAATCTAATGAGGCTTTTCTTTCCATTCAATTCTCTTTTTGTTAGTTTTTCCAAAGTAATTTGTATTTGTGGTAATCTATGAAAGGATGTGCTGCATATGGGCACCAAGGGTAAATGATGTCAAATACAGAAATAGGTTCAGAGGAAGCTGAGATAAGCAGCATTGGTTGTGCTGGCCAGATATAATATAGATACATGCATGGTGTGTGTAACAATACTTTTAATCAGATGGCTGCAAAAATGTCGTTCTTTCTTGCAGGGGAACCTGGACTTCTCATTTCTCAAGTGAATGCAAAAAATCCCTTCTTTGGCTATGCTGGGCCTTACAAGCACACAAAAGACAAATTGCTTTGTGATGTTTTTAAGAAGGGAGATGTTTACCTTAACACTGGAGACTTAATGGTCCAGGATCAGGACAATTTCCTTTATTTTTGGGACCGTACTGGAGACACTTTCAGGTATGAAATGTCATGGGATCCATAGCTTGTTCTGTAATTGTGAACCATGCTTCTACAGAAACATCAGAGACCACATATGCTTTAGCTTTCAGGGCAGACAGAGCCCTTTTATCTCCATGTCTCCTCATTAAAACATTTATTGGCCATCTGTTTCTAGACTGAACCACAAGTTAAATTTTGATGTAAAATTTTATAATTATTTTAATGAATCAGTTTAGAACAAATCAGTGAGCTCCTTTTTAAGGAAATAAAGCTGGCAGACAGATGTAAAATATAAATGGTAGCGTTAAAACAGAAAGCCAGTTTGGTCAACTGTAGTCTAATTCTTGGCCTAATGATAAAAATTTTGAAGCAGCAAAAATCCCCTTTCTCACATTTCCTTTTTTAATTCCCTAAGATTATTTTAGGCCTATGAAATTATTTTGCTTTACTAGTCCAATGACTTGAGTGAATAAGTAACTTCCTACATCCTTGCCTTCTTGTACCGTGTTATAAGCTCACTTTATATAAAATTATTTCAATTAAAAGAAAATATTCATTCAAAAGAATTAAAGGAGTCAAAGGGATTAACACATAGAAACTGAAGTGGGTCAGAGTCAAAGGGGTTAACACCTAGAAACTGAAGTGGGTCAGTGTACTAAAAGACAACTAAAGCTTTGCTTTCAATTCTTATCACCAGAGAAAAGGAATGTTTCACACTTCATTGTTATTTTACAACATAATATTTTTGTAATGATAATCCTTATAGTTATTTTATTTTTATGTATATTATAAAATATAGAAGGTAATTTATACAATGAGATATAAAGTAATTTTAACTAAAAGACCAATGCTGATTTTGTTGAAATACCAACAAAGTGCTTTCTTAGAAATGCCTTTCATCTTGAAAACTACAATTATGTTGGTCAGTAGGTGCTTGCATAGTGCCAAATGCAAGACACTAAAACTAAAACTGGGTACCTAGTTTTTCAAATACAGGTGTACTAACTGGAATTTGATTTTTTTCATTCAGATGGAAAGGAGAAAATGTCGCAACCACTGAGGTTGCTGATGTTATTGGAATGTTGGATTTCATACAGGAAGCAAATGTCTATGGTGTGGCTATATCAGGTATAAATATATTTCAGATTTTGGAAAGATTCTTAGAATAGAATTGCCACTATTCTCTAGTTTTGCAACAGTCTTGCTAATTCAACATTTTAATTTTTGTGTATTAAGATAAAGATTTTATTATTGTCTTGGCAAGTAGTGCCCTTGACCAAGCTAACAAAGTTCGTGATCACATCAGGGGAAAGGTACCAACTGAATTTTAATGCCTGTGTGTATCTTTTTTTTTTTTTTAGCAAAGCTTGAAAACTCTGATCAATCACTCACTGCTTGGAATTAGTTACAGCTTTTTATTTGTCTATTATTTTTCTTTTTATGATTAGTGTTTGTACATACCACTACAAGAACATGTTCTACTTTAAATGTTTAAAAATACTGACTTTTAGTTAAGATGGCTCTTTATAAAAATTATTTTTAAATTTAGACTCGTTATCCTTACAGTTATGCATATGAGGATTGTCTCATGATGTTGAAAATGTCACAGAAAAGTGACCAATTTGAAGTCATAAGACAGCCATTCTCCGTTTTTCTGCAAATGCTTTTAGGTGCAGGGGAGATCAGGGATGTGAGTGTTTGGATAGGAGAGCGGAAGAAGGGAATGATTACTTAATAAATAGCCACTGAGTGTTGGAGAAAGATTCTAGGACATTCTGACCCCTGTAAAGATCCACAGGTGGCATGATAAGCATTAAATGATTTGTGGAATCAATGATGGAAATACGAGTTTCTAGTTTCTTAACTTAAAAAGTATGTCCTTCATATTTTACGTTAAAGCTTAGGATATGTATTTCTGCTGGAATATAGTTGCCTTTAAATAAACGTTTTCTTTCTTAATATTTGTTTTAGTGATGGTAGGATGCAAATTCATTGTAATTTATAGTGTTTCCTATTCCATGTATTTCATTTCTGTAGTATAGGCAATTAGAGATAGACTGGCCTTCCCTGTCCTTAAATGATTTCTAGGGGGTAAGTCATATGTTCAGGGAAGGATACAGACTAGTTTATGCTCCTGTTGTCTTATTATTACTGAAATAGATTTAATGTCTCTATGTGTGCCAATTAGCTTGTACAGAATTATCTTTTAAAGTTTATTTGGTACTTAAAAATGACTCTATTTCAAACTTTTTTTCAGGTTATGAAGGAAGAGCAGGAATGGCTTCTATTATTTTAAAACCAAATAAATCTTTAGATTTGGAAAAAGTTTACAAACAAGTTGTAACATTTTTACCAGCTTATGCTTGTCCACGATTTTTAAGAATTCAGGTAATTTTAGTGGCAGAGTTTACTATCAAATATAAGACCAGGAAACAAGGAGGTAGTTTAATTGCAAAATAATACTGTAGTTTTTAGATAACATGTGAGTTATGTGAGATGCATGGCGTGTAGAGTTGATGCAGATTGATGCCATGTTTGAAGCCTAATTATAAAGGGGGCATGGTGAAATGCTAGGGCATACCTGTCTTTGTCCTAATTATAGAATTGCTCTCTTCCTCTTCAGTCAGGACCTCAGAGCAAAATGATGGTCCCAGTGATGGTGGCAATCCAAAACCACATCTTACTTATATCTTGTGAAGACATTTGGTGCTATGTGCCTAGAATTAGGTTCCATTAAGGAGACATCAAAGAGATGGCAAGATGTGTGCAGAACCTAAAGGCATCAGGCTTTAGGCAATCCTGCTTTTAATTTTTCTTGCTGTTCTGTCCAAATTCCCCCTCACCTGGACCTTCCCCATGTGAGAAATTCTGAGTTTATTTTGGGATGAGAACTTTCTCTTGTTAGGTTACTGGTATATGTACAGTAAAAAAAAAAAAAAAAAAAAACACACACAGATTTCCTTAACTACTGGGTAACTTAACTCGTTTATTCAACCATTCATTTATTTAATATTTTGCTTCAAATATAATTTCCCAAAATTAGTACTCATCATCTCTTAACATCCAACCACACAGATTTTTTTTTCTGAATGCATTTGTTATTTCACTAATAGACCCCTACCGGAGCAATAGCCTATGTCATATTCGGGTTTCAGTATTTGCCAAGCAATCATTGCAGCCAAGTCACTGCTTATTCAATGGGACACATCCTCTGAACTATCATAATACATATTTCATGTCCCTTTTTTATTTTGAGTTTTTACATTGTCTCAGATTATTTTAACAACAACCCTCTGAAACACTAAAGGTAAGTAAATATGAAAAAGAAGTAATATATTTTTATTGAAATTTTATTGAGATAGTTGTAGATTGACATGCAGTTATGACATAATAAGAGAGAACTTGTATGTCCTTCACTTTGTTTCCTCCAAGGATAACATTTTGCAGATCTGTTACAACTAGGATGTTAACATAATCTACCCACCTTATTAAAAATTCTGCTTTACTTACACTCATATGTGTGCGTATATTTTCTATATAGTTTTATCACCTGTGCAACTTCATGCATTCATGACCATAGTAAAGATATGAACAATTTCAAAATCACAAGTTTCCCTCTTGTTGTCCTTTTACAACCATACCGAGCTCCCTCTTGTCCCTCCTCATCCTCACCCCACCCCATAAGTAATATATTTTGATGGAGTAGAAAGTTGATAGGACAAATAATATTTTAAGAGTTTTTTTCCAGGGCAACATAAAATTTGCTTTCATTAAATAGAAAAAATATTTTAGCACAAGACTACTTTAGAAGATTAGGTCAGACTTGGACAAATTTAGAAAGTATTTTAGGATCTTTAAGCACCTAAAAAGAACATGGACCATGACTGTTATGTCTATTAGAGTATTTGCTATAGTTAGAAATAAAGCCTGACAGCAGTCAAATATTTGTTTAATAAATGAATGTTAGTAATAAATAATCTCATAAAAGGAATGCAAAAGTAAAAGTTACTTCTGACAAAATGAGTCAAACAAGTATTGTGTTACAAATATATTTAGCACAAATTAAAAAATAGAAGAAGCCTTTTTGCCAATAATTCACAAAAATATGAAATAATATTCAGTGTGGCTGGGATAAAATGAACTTGGTCCTTTCATTCTGCTCATGGAAATATAAATTCTTATAATCTCTCTAGATAACAATTTGGTAATATGTGATCAGACTCTTAACAGTTTGCATATATTTTGACTTAGTCAAAATGCATCTTGGGAAGTAATCAAAGATGTATAAAGATTTTAATATTCTAAAACACATTTTTTATTTCTAGGGTTAAAATTTTTGATATTCTCTAAAAGTTCATGAATAAGGGCAAAGTTAATTAAAAGATGATAAATGAGACCTTATAAAACAATTTTTAAGTTCTATTTTGAAGAAAATTACAGGACCCAGGAAAATATACTTTGTATAATATTAAGCTTAAAAATGGCAGAACACTAAATTGTATAAATACAGTGAGCTGCTAATTTTTAAGAAAAGAGTAAAAGGATATATGTGCTTGCACAGCCATATCTGGCTGTGATGACAGTATTGGATCAGGGGAGATGGAGGAGGGAAGGGAGACCAGGGAAGGGGGTTCAAAGTGAAGTTGACTCAAATAGTCCAAAAGGATAAATAAAAATGGCCAAGCTACTCATAGAATGTTGTATGCATCTCTACATCATCTCACTTAAACAGACTGTTTATCCATGCCTGAGATTCCCACAAAGAGATACACTCTTATCTCCTTTAAACACCTTGAAACAGAGATTCTTAAACTTTCTAGACTCATGGCATCTTTAATGTCTCACAGCACTCTTGGGTCAAAACAAATACCTAAACATTTGTTTATTCACTAGTTAAGGAAAAACAAATTAATAAGTATTTAGGTCTAACAAATGAGTAGCCACCTGAAAAATAATCCATATAAATAAATAAATGCTTTCATTTCATTTTCAAATAACCACAGTCACTTACTAAGGAGATGTAAGTTGGGCCACAGTTCTTCAGACCTCGGAATTAGATTGGACTGGACAGGGACAGCCTCATTTCATGTTGCACGATGATTTTTGGCTGTACTTGCTTTTTATCCCAGCAACTACCAAAAACTCAATTTTGCAAAGATAATGACATCATTGAATGTATTACAAATTACTATTGAAACTGTGAACCTTCAGCTAGTAGTTTGTGACTGGTGACTAACAGATGTCACTGAGTTTCTCTTGAAAACAAGATATCTTGTGAGGACCTTGGAAATTCACTGAGGTACCTCAAGTTTTAGACCATTCAAGTAACCCCTCTGGGTACATTTAAGCCATGTTTTAGAACATTCTGCACCCTGTCTGGCTCTTATTGTATTCTGCTTTTTATGATAGATTTGTGTGTACTTGTAGTAGAAATTGTTGTCTTTTGTGGCTTTTATCTCCTTAGCATCTTATAGCATTCTCTATACATAATATTATATTGGCATTGAATTGAAGAGATAACCTATGTATTTTAGACATAATTATAATCAGTTTATTATGTTCATAATTCTTATATATTGAATGTGTTTATATTTAAGTAAAGTTTACAGGTAAATCAAACTAAAGATTTTAATATTCTAAAATACATTTTTTATTTCTAGTGTTAAGTTATTAGAAAATACAGAGATCACTAGATATAAAGTGTCATAATTTAATATTACAGTCTATAGTATTAACTATATATTTATATATTAAAGTTATTAAATGATTCTACTCATCCTGGTAATTGCTTTACAGGAAAAAATGGAAGCAACAGGAACATTCAAACTGTTGAAGTATCAGTTGGTGGAAGAAGGATTTAATCCACTGAAAATTTCTGAACCACTTTACTTCATGGATAACTTGAAAAAGTCTTATATTCCACTGACCAGGGAACTTTATGATCAAATAATGTTAGGGGAGATAAACCTTTAAGATTTTTATATCTAGAACTTTCATATGCTTTCTTAGGAAGAGTGAGAGGAGAGTAGATGATTGTTTATGAAATAGGGAGCTAACATTAATTATGCATGTGCTATATTTCCTTAATATGAGAGATAATTTTTTATTTGCATAAGATTTTAATTCCTTTTAATTGATATAAACATTAGTTGATTATTCTTTTTACCTATTTGGAGATTCAGTGCATAACTATTTGCCTTAATATTAAAGATTTTAAATAATAAATAGTGGCTAGCGGTTTGGACAATCACTAAAAATGTACTTTCTAATATGTAAAGTTTCTAATTTTGAATAAAAGATTAAATTTTACTGAAATATTTTATTTTTATGTGTCCTGTCCTATAACCCAATAACATAATTTTCATGAAAAATGTGTTTTCAGTATAGTTTGAAGTCAGGTAGCGTGATACCTCCAGCTTTATTCTTTTTGCTTAGGATTGTTTTGGCTATGCGGGCTCTTTTTTGGTTCCATATGAAGTTTAAAGTAGATGTTTCCAATTCTGTGAAGAAAGTCAATGGTAGCTTGATGGGGATGGCATTGAATCTATAAATTACTTTGGGCAATATGGACATTTTCACGATATTGATTCTTCCTATCCATGAGCATGGAATGTTCTTCCATTTATTTGTGTCCTCTTTTTTTCCTTGAGCAGTGGTTTGTAGTTCTCCTTGAAGAGGTCCTTCACATCCCTTGTAAGTTGTATTTGTATATATTTTATTCTATTTGTACCAATTGTGAATGGAAGTTCACTAATGATTTGGCTCTCTGTCTGTTATTGGTGTATAGGAATGCTTGTGATTTTTGCACATGGATTTTTTGTCCTGACACTGCTGAAGTTGCTTATCAGCTTAAGGAGATTTTGGGCTGAGATGGTGGGGTTTTCTAAATATGCAATCATGTCGTCTGCAAACAGAGACAATTTGACTTCCTCTTTTCCTATTTGAATATCCTTTATTCCTTTCTCTTGCCTGATTGCCCTGGCCAAAACTTCCAATACTATGTTGAATAGGAGTGGTGAGAGAGGCATCCTTGCCTTGTGCCAGTTTTCAAAGGGAATGCTTCCAGTTTTTGCCCATTCAGTATGATATTGGCTGTGGGTTTGTTGTAAATAGCTCTTATTATTGTGAGATACGTTCCATCAATACCTAGTTTATTGAGAGTTTTTAGCATGAAGGGGTGTTAAATTTTTTTCAAAGGCCTTTTCTGCATCTATTGAGATAATCATGTGGTTTTTGTCACTGGTTCTGTTTATGTGATGGATTATGTTTATTGATTTGTGTATGTTGAACCAGCCTTGCATCCCAGGTATGAAGCCGACTTGATCGTGGTGAAAAAGCTTTTTGATGTGCTGCTGGATTCAGTTTGCCAGTATTTTATTGAGGATTTTTGCATTGATGTTCATCAGGGATATTGGCCTGAAATTTTCTTTTTTTGTTGTGTCTCTGCCAGGTTTTGGTATCAGGATGATGCTGGCCTCATAAAATGAGTTAGGAAGAATTCCCTCTTTTTCTATTGTTTGGAATAGTTTCAGAAGGACTGGTACCAGCTCCTCTCTTACCTCTGATAAAATTTGGCTGTGAATCCATCTGGTCCTGGACTTTTTTGGTAGGTAGGCTATTAATTACTGCTTCAATTTCAGAACCTGTTATTGGTCTATTCAGGGATTCAACTTCTTCCTGGTTTAGGCTTGGGAGGGTGTATGTGTCCAGGAATTTATCCATTTCTTCTAGATTTTCTAGTTTATTTGCATAGAGGTGTTTATAGTATTCTCTGATGGTAGTTTGTATTTCTGTGGGATCAGTGATGATATCCCCTTTATCATTTTTTATTGTGTCTATTTGATTCTTCTCTCTTTAATTCTTCATTAATCTGGCTTGCAGTCTATTTTGTTGATTTTTTCAAAAAACGAGCTCCTGTATTCATTGATTTTTTGAAGGGTTTTTCATGTCTCTATCTCCTTCAGTTCTGCTTTGACCTTAGTTATTTCTTGCTTCTGCTAGCTTTTGAATTTATTTGCTCTTCAAACTATACTACAAGGCTACAGTAACCAAAACAGCATAGTACTGGTACCAAAACAGATATATAGACCAATGGAACAGAGCAGAGGCCTCAGAAATAACACCACACATCTACAACCACCTGACCTTTGACAAACCTGACACAAACAAGCAATGGGGAAATGATTCTCTATTTAATAAATGGTGTTGGGAAAACTGGCTAGCTATATGAATAAAACTGAAGCTGGACCCCTTCCTTACACCTTATACAAAAATTAAGTCAAGATGGATTAAAGATTTAAACATAAGACCTAAAATGATAAAAATCCTAGAGGAATACCTAGGCAATACCATTCAGGACATAGGCATGGACAAAGAATTCATGTCTAAAACACCAAAAGAAATGGCAACAAAAGCCAAAATTGACACATGGGATCTAATTAAACTAAAGCGTTTCTGCGCAGTGAAAGAAACTATCATCAGAGTGAACAGGCAACCTACAGAATGGGAGAAAAGTTTTGCAATCTATCCGTCTGACAAAGGGCTAACAAATAATAATAATCTACAAAGAACTTAAATTTACAAGACAAAAACAACACCATCAAAAAGTGGGTGAAGGATATGAAGAGACACTTCTCAAAAGAAGAGATTTATGTAGCCAACAAACATGAAAAAAAGCTCATCATCCTGGTCATTAGAGAAATGCATATCAAAACCACAATGAGATACCATCTCATGCCAGTTAGAATATTAAAAAGTCAGGAAACAACAGATGCTGGAGATGATGTAGAGAAATAGGAATGCTTTTACACTGTTGGTGGTAGTGTAAATTAGCTCAACCATTGTTGAAGACAGTGTGGTGATTCCTCAAGGATCTAGAACTAGAAATACCATTGGGCCAGCAATCCCATTACTGGGTATATACCCAAAGAATTATAAATAATTCTGCTATAAAGACACAAGCACGCGTATGTTTATTGTGGCACTATTCACAACAGCAAGACTTGGAACCAACCCAAATGTCCATCAGTGATAGACTGGATAAAGAAAATGTGGCACATATACACCATGGAATACTATGCAGCCATAAAAAATGATGAGTTCATGTCCTTTGCAGGGACATAGATGAAACTGGAAACCATCATTCTCGGCAAACTAACACAAGAACAGAAAACCAAACACCTCATGTTCTCACTCATAAGTGGGAGGTGAACGATGAGAATACATGGACACAGGGAGGGGAACATCACACATTGGGGCCTGTCAGGTGGTGGGGGCCTAGGGGAGGGGATAGCATTAGGAGAAATACCTAATGTAGGTGACGGGCTAATGAGTGTTGCAAACCACCCTGGCACGTGTATACCCATGTAACAAAACTGCACATGTCGTGTGCATGTACCCCGTAACTTAAAGTATAATAATAAAAAATGTGTTTTCAGTTTTTGTCCTGGTGTTTTTAATTGTATACTTCCAATCAAAGAAAGCTGACTGACTAAATGCAAGCAGTGATATCTCCTTTATCTTAAACTCACATTAAGATGATAGATATATAAAAATATGAAACAGCAGATCAGGAAAACTGGTAAGCTCAGAGCACTTAGGAATTTTTGGAAGATATATAAAAGGGATAACCTGATGATAAAATCCAACAGATCTGTCTAAACCACTCATCATTCTGGGAAAAAGTAGACTAGAATAGAACCATAGAATTTTCATCAAGATCAAAAACAAAAAAGGGCTACAGGTTTGGACAGTTTTGTGAGTAGTTATTGGGGAAATTTATTATAAGGATAATCTAATGAGCACAATTGTACTTATCTCAAGTTGGAAGCACCAGGCTCCAGTATTTTCTTCAAGCTAGAACCACAGAGATGACTCTCTTAATAAGATGAGGTCTCTTCTATAGGAGGACATTGCAGAGCTGGACTGAGAGGGGGAAGACTGCCCAGCAAGAAGCCCCTGTGCCCATAAACCCAGTTCCATGTACAACCAAATGGCAAGTTTTCCTTGCTTCATGCAGTCTCTCACATGCTAAAGAGATTGCTTTGGTTGGAACAGAAGTTGTAGAGAGTTTAATTTTGTAAATGCTCAGAAATCATGTTATAAAGTTAAAACATTTTTTAAAATGTAAAGGTTAACCACAAATAGCCTAGAAATAAAATGTCAAATTTTATGATAAATATAATTTTGTAAAAAGGAATTTTGAAAGAGAAACAACAAAAAATAGTAGATAGAAAAAATACATGTAAGCATACTCATATCCCAATATATAAATGAGAATGGATTAATTTCCTTTATTAAAACATAAAGGAATAGACTTTTTTTGTATCTGTGATTTGGCTGGTTTTTAGCCTTTCCCACTAAAAATGATTTTGCCTTTACATAGTTTTAATTTGTAAGTGTTCTTTAAGTACTATGAATCTGAGTGAACATGTTTCTTATTTCCTACTCTTTAAAAACTTTGGAGATTTGATCATACCAGTGAAGTAGGCATACGTATATCACCCCCTTGGATATATGGGTAAACTCCTCCTCCTGCCAAATCCATTGCAATGAAAGACGAAATGTTATAGAGAGAACAATCCATTTGAAAATGGAGGATTGGGGCTAGGTACAGTGGCTCATCTGTAAACCCAGGGCTTAGGGAGGTCAAATGGAATCGCATGAGCCCAGGAGTTTAAGACCAGCTTGGGCAACATAGTGAGACCCCTGTTTTTACTAAATAAATAAATAAATAAATAAATAAATAAATAAATAAATCTGAGCATGGTGGCAAGTGCCTGTAGGACCAGCTACTCAGGAGGCTGGCCCCAGGAGGTCAAGGCTGCGGTGATCTATGTTTGTACCACTGAACCCCAGCCTGGGTAACAGAGTGAGACTCTCTTAAAAAAATTACTAAAAAATATAAAACTGGTGAGATTAGATTAGCAAAGAAACCATGAGAGAAGAGTGGGGAAACAAAATATCAGACTTATGCACAGTGAAAAACTACTTCAAAGGAAAAAGAACTCCAACCACATGGTAAACACATATAAAAGCAAAGATAGGGCATCTGTGTAATTACAGACTATCCTGATTATTAATTATCAGGATACTTAATTGTAGAAAATTGAGGCCATGAATTTTCTTGCCTTTTTCTTACTTATAAAAAACTTCCAGCATAAGACAAAATAATTCATGACATAAAAATAATATGTCATTAATTTAAAAACTTCTTTAAGACAAGACAATAAAGATTAAAGTTTTTAAAGAGCTAGAAACTAGGGAGAATAGTTGTCACATTTATAGTAATAAAGAACACTTACAAATATAAAGGCAAAATAATTTTAATGAGAGAAATGTGAGAACAGGCAATGTGGGGAAATTTTAGCTTACCAGTACTTCTATTGAGGGTATAAATAAGTACAGCCATTCTGGAAAGCAATATGGCAGTACTTATTAAAATGTTAAAGGTATATAGCATTCAACATGGCATTCTACTTCTAGAGAACATGGAATACCTTTAGTACGTTATAGACGTGCACAAGGAGTCTTAATGAATCTTCATCCCTTTTAATAAAAAAAACTTGTACTTATGCATCAGAAGAAAGAAAAATAAATGTCAATACAGTCATATGGTAGAATATTATGTGATCATAAAATAACAAGGTGGGCTAACATATACCGATTCATAAAGCCATACTATAAATTAAAAAATTCATATTGCTGAACAATTCATACAATAAAATAAATTTATGTAAATATTCTACAAAACTATTTTATATATATGCATGTATAAATACATAGAAAAGTATCTGAAAAATACTATACTAATAACAGTGTTTATCTCTAGTGAAGAAAGTTGTATTTAGGCATTGAGAAATGTGGAGAGTTGTAAAGAAATGGAAGGAAGATGAAGGAAATAAATTGTAAATTATTCAGGTGATATAAATACTTTTATTATAAAAATACTTCTAAAGTATATGATGTAAGAGTTTAAATTCTCTTTCATTTAAACTTGGTGAAATAGTGAAAACTAAATATTTGTTGTTTAAGCCACCCAGTCTATGGTATTTTGTTACAGAAGCCCAAACTTACAAAGATACTCAGCAGACCTAAAATTGAAAAAGTGCAAAGGAAACCATACCTAGGGTGTTAAAATCAAACTGCTGGCAAATAAAGATTAAAACAAATTCTTGAAAGGAGTCAGAAAAAAATTACATAATGGAATAACAGTTTGAAGTATGTCTGACTTCTCATCAAAGGTAGGATGGACAGAAGAAAACGGAACAATATATTTAAGATCCTAGATAAACAAAAAACTGTCAACGCAGAATTCTACAGGCAACGAAAATATCCTTCAACAATAAAGGTAAAATAAAGGCAGCTTCAGATAAAAGGTATCTAGAAGAATTCATAGCTAGGAGTCCTGTCTAAAAAAATGCTAAAGGAGGTTGTTTAGACTAAAAAAATACCAGATGGAAACCTATGTCTTCAGGAAGAAATAAATAGTTATTAGAAATGGTAAATATGTGGGTAAATATAAAATATTATTTTATTTCTCTCAATTTAGCAAAAGTACATAACTATTTAAAGCAAAATTTATAACATTATCTTCTTGGTTTAAACTTACTATAGATGAAATACAAATGGCAACCATAAGCATAAAGAATGGTAAACCCAATGGAAAATAACAGATACTTATTCAGCATCAGGAAACAAATATTAAAACTCATGACTAATTAGGAAACTTCATTTAAAATAAAGATGATATATTTATCTATATCTGGCAATATATAAAAAATAGGACTTTTATAGGATTGTTGATGGAATGTAAACAGGTGCAGTGTAAATGAGTGTAAATGTTCTGGAAAACAGTGTCTATGAGAATGTAAAACACAGATAATTTGACTTACCAATTCTATTTGAAAGGGTTTTTGTTTGTTTGATTTTTTGTGTGTTTTATTTGAGACAGAAATTAGGCTGCATTGCAGTGGCCCATCTCAGCTCACTGCAACCTCCACCTCCCGGATTCAGGTGATTCTTGTATCTCAGCCACCCTAGCATCTGGGATTATAGGCATGCACCATCACACCGGCTAATGTTTGTGTTTTTAGTAGAGATGGAGTTTCGCCATGTTGGCCAGGCTGGTCGCGAACTCCTGCCCTTAAGTGACCTGCCTGCCTTGAACTCTCAAAGTGCTGGGGTTATAGGCATGAGCCACAGCACCCAGCCAGCACTTCTATTTGTAGGAGTAAAGAAAAAAAAATCACTTTCGATAGTGAGCCAGGATTTATGTCAAAATATGTTAAATTAAGGATAGCATTTATTAATAATAGTATTTGGAGACAAAAAAAGTTAAATAAAAATTGATAAAATCAATACTTTGTTATTCTCCGCAATTATTACAAAGAGTGACTGACATCTCAGCATATACTGACATGGAATAATACCTATGCTGTATCCTTAAGGGGAGAAAAAAAGAGTACAGAGTACTTATAATTTATTTGTTAAAAATACATTGAGAATTAGAAGTATTTGTAAAGACAATTTAAACAATTTTAATTAAGAAGTGTGGAGTTGGAGTGTAGGTGACTTGTTACTTTTTAGTCTATACTCCTTGTATTATTTGAATTTAAAAATTGCTGTATTCTGCTTATGTGTTCTTTTAAGACAATTAGAAGAGTTAAATAAATTGCTTTCTTTAAGAAAAATATAAGGCAGAAAACAAGAAATTGATTAAGTGGTATTATATTAATAGGAGGGAATTTAAGATAACCATTTCTCAGTAGAAATAAATATTAGGTTGATATTATCTCTTGCTATATTTCATTTTACTACAGATTTCACTACTTTTTGACATACTTAGATGAATTATTTTAAGACCATTAAAAAGGAGAGTACAAAACATCTGATATTTTTAACAAATCTTATACATAAGAGTTAATTTATGAGGAAAAATACTCTAGCTATTAATTCTCCCCAAATTGCAGTAAATTTGTATGTAAATTTTAACATGTGTAACAAAAGCCAAGTTTGAACCACATCCAAGATGATCTTTCTTTGAAGTCCTGTTACATCTGTTGCTGTTTTACTACATGGAATACCTTTAGTATGTTATAGACTTGCACAAGGAGTCTTAATGAATCTTTATCTCTTTTAATAAAAAAAACTTGTACTTATGCATCACTTTACTAGTGAAGGGATTTATTACTGGAACTGTGGCTTTTATACAAAGAAACTTGGAGCAATGTCTTCAGTAAGTTAAAATCAAAGTTAAAATTCAGCACTAAAACTCAGTGGAGTTTATTTTATGAACTTCTTGCAGTGCTTTTCCTTATTCAGAATATTGGTTTCTTGATTTAATGTAGCTTGACATTTAATCTATGTAAACTATTTGACTGTAATCCTTTTAGAGATAGAATCATATCTACGTGATTACTATCTGTGTACTATGTCACTTTTCAACAATGAGGTGAAAGGGTTGAAAATGTGAATGAATAACTGTTTCTCAGTTCAACACACCTAACTTTGTAAACAGTGATAGCTCTTCCTCCCCTATAAAGAACATGAAGTCTTTATTACCTTTCTCCCCAGTATCCGACAAAACATAAATGTTTCTCAAGGCTAGAGTGCAAAACCAAACTTTCGTGGTATTTTTTAAAATGTGTATTCCTGGTTGTCACCCAGATGTACTAAATCAGAAACTCTGAGTGTAAGCCTTGGGAACTTGTATTTTTAACAAGGATTTTGAATTCTTGTCATGTATAACATTCTACTTCTTTATTCTCATTCTCTAACTGCCTCTGCCTCCCAGATTTTCCTCTGGGCCCTCTTAACCCCAGACCTAACTAAGTACATCAAATTCCTTATAAATCTTCCATGTATTCCCAAAGCCATCCTTCCAACTATTTGCCTTATTAGAAATCTTTCTGGCCGGGCACGGTGGCTCATACCTGTAATCCCAGCACTTTGGGAGCCGAGGCAGGCAGATCACTTGAGGACAGGAGTTTGAGATCAGCCTGGCCAACATGGGGAAACCCTGTCTACTAAAACTAAAAAAAAAAAAAAAAATTAGCCGGGCGTGGTAGCAGGTGCCTGTAATCCCAGCTACTGGGGAGGCTGAGGTAGGAGAATCTCTCAAACCCAGGAGGAAGAAGCTGCAGTGAGTCAAGATCATGCCATTGCAATCCAGCCAGGGCAACAAGAGTGGAAACTCGGTCTCAAAAACAAAAAAACAAAAAAACAAAAAAAGAAAAAAAGAAGCCTTGCTGTCCCTGTCCCTGGAGGATACCATTTAACATTTTTTTTTTTTTTTTTGGTAATCTCTCCTATCCCTGGTCCTTTTTTTTTTATTATTATTATACTTTAAGTTTTAGGGTACATGTGCACAACGTGCAGGTTAGTTACGTATGTATACATGTGCCATGTTGGTGTGCTGCACCCATTAACTTGTCATTTAATATTAAGTGTGTCTCCTAATGCTATCCTTCGTCCCTTCCCCCACCCCACAACAGGCCACAGTGTGTGATGTTCCCCTTCCTGTGTCCATGTGTTCTCATTGTTCAATTCCCACCTGTGAGTGAGAACATGTGGTGTTTGGATTTTTGTCCTTGCGATAGTTTGCTGAGAATGATGGTTTTCAGCTTCATCCATGTCCCTACAAAGGACATGAACTCATTTTTTATGGCTGCATACTATTCCATGGTGTATATGTGCCTCATTTTCTTAATCCAGTCTATCATTGTTGGACATTTGGGTTGGTTCCAAGTCTTTGCTATTGTGGGTAGTGCCGCAATAAACATACGTGTGCATGTGTCTTTATAGCAGCATGTTTTATAATCCTTTAGGTATATACCCAGTAATGGGATGGCTGGGTCAAATGGTATTTCTAGTTCTAGATCCCTGAGGAACCGCCACACTGACTTCCACAATGGTAGAACTAGTTTACAGTCCCACCAACAGTGTGAAAGTGTTCCTATTTCTCCACATCCTCTCGAGCACCTGTTGTTTCCTGACTTTTTAATGATGGCCATTCTAACTGGTGTGAGATGGTATCTCATTGTGGTTTTGATTTGCATTTCACTGATGGCCAATGATGATGAGCATTTTTTCATGTGTCTGTTGGCTGCATAAATGTCTTCTTTTCAGAAGTGTCTGTTCATATCCTTTGCCCACTTTTTGATGGGGTCATTTGTTTTTTTCTTGTAAATTTGTTTGAGTTCATTGTAGATTCTGGATATTAGCCTTTGTCAGATGAGTAGATTGCAAAAACTTTCTCCCACTCTGTAGGTTGCCTGTTCACTCTGATGGTAGTTTCTTTTGCTGTGCAGAAGCTCTTAAGTTTAATTAGATCCCATTTGTCAATTTTGGCTTTTGTTGCCATTGCTTTTGGTGTTTTAGACATGAAGTCCTTGCCCATGCCTCTGTCCTGAATGGTATTGCCTAGGTTTTCTTGTGGGGTTTTTATGGTTTTAGATCTAACATGTAAATCTTTAATCGATCTTGAATTAATTTTTGTATAAGGTGTAAGGAAGGGATCCAGGTTCAGCTTTCTACACATGTCTAGCCAGTTTTCCCAGCACCATTTATTACATAGGGAATCATTTCCCCATTTCTTGTTTTTGTGAGGTTTGTCAAAGATCAGATAGTTGTAGATATGTGGCGTTATTTCTGAGGGCTCTGTTCTGTTCCATTGGTCTATGTCTCTGTTTTGGTACCAGTACCATGCTGTTTTGGTTACTGTAGCCTTGTAGTATAGTTTGAAGTCAGGTAGCGTGATGCCTCCAGCTTTGTTCTTTTGGCTTAGGATTGACTTTGCAACGTTGGCTCTTTTTTGGTTCCATATGAACTTTAAAGTAATTTTTTCCAATTCTGTGAAGAAAGTCATTGGTAGCTTGATGGGAATGGCATTGAATCTATAAATTACCTTGAGCAGTATGGCCATTTTCACGATATTGATTCTTCCTACCCATGAGCATGGAATGTTCTTCCATTTGTTTGTATCCTCTTTTATTTCATTGAGCAGTGGTTTGTAGTTCTCCTTGAAGAAGTCCTTCATATCCCTTGTAAGTTGGATTCCTAGGTATTTTATTCTATTTGAAGCAATTGTGAATGGGAGTTCACTCATGATTTGGCTCTCTGTTTGTCTGTTATTGGTGTATAAGAATGCTTGTGATTTTTGCACATTGATTTTGTATCTTGAGATTTTGCTTAAGTTGCCTATCAGCTTAAGGAGATTTTGGGCTGAGATGATGGGGTTTTCTAGGTATACAATCATGTCATCTGCAAACAGGGACAATTTGACTTCCTCTTTTGCTAATCGAATACCCTTTATTCCTTTCTCCTGCCTGATTGCCCTGGCCAGAACCTCCAACAGTATGTTGAATCGGAGTGGTGAGGGGGGCATCCCTGTCTTATGCCAGTTATCAGTAGGAATGCTTCCAGTTTTTGCCCATTCAGTATGATATTGGCTGTGGGTTTGTCATAGATAGCTCTTATTATTTTGAGATACGTCCCATCAATACCTAATTTATTGAGAGTTTTTAGCATGAAGAGTTGTTGAATTTTGTCAAAGGCCTTTTCTGCATCTATTGAGATAGTCATGTGGTTTTTGTCTTTGGTTCTGTTTATATGCTGCATTACATTTATTGATTTGCATATGTTGAACCAGCCTTGCATCCCAGGGATGAAGCCCACTTGATCATGGTGGATAAGCTTTTTGATGTGCTGCTGGATTTGGTTTGCTAGTGTTTTATTGAGGATTTTTGCATCAATGTTCATCAAGGATATTCGTCTAAAATTCTCTTTTTTTGTTGTGTCTCTGACAGGCTTTGGTATCAGGATGATGCTGGCCTCAGAAAATGAATTAGGGAGGATTCCCTCTTTTTCTATCGATTGGAAGAGTTTCAGAAGGAATAGTACCAGCTCCTTCTTGTACCTCTGGTAGAATTCGGCTGTGAATCCATCTGATCCTGGACTTTTTTTGTTTGGTAAGCTACTAATTATTGCCTCAATTTCAGAGCCTGTTATTGGTCTATTCAGGGATTCAATTTCTTCCTGGTTTAGTTTTGGGAGGGTGTATGTGTCCAGGAGTTTATCCATTTCTTCTATATTTTCTAGTTTAGTTGTATAGAGGTGTTTATAGTATTCTCTGATGGTAGTTTGTATTTTTGTGGGATCAGTGGTGATATCCCCTTTATCATTTTTATTGCATCTATCTGATCCTTCTCTCTTTTCTTCTTTATTAGTCTTGCTAGTGGTCTGTCAATTTTTGTTGATCATTTTTAAAAAACCAGCTCCTGGATTCCTTGATTTTTTGAAGGGTTTTTGTGTCTCTGTCTCCTTCAGTTCGGCTCTGGTCTTAATTATTTCTTGCCTTCTGCTAGCTTTTGAATGTGTTTGCTCTTGCTTCTCTCATTCTTTTAATTGTGATGTTAGGGTGTCAATTTTAGATCTTTCCTGCTTTCTCTTGTGGGCATTTACTGATATAAATTTTCCTCTACACACTGCTTTAAATGTTTCCCAGAGATTCTGGCATGTTGTGTCTTTGTTCTAATTGGTTTTAAAGAACATCCTTCTTTCTGCCTTCATTTCATGATGTACCCAGTAGTCATTCAGGAGAAGGTTGTTCAGTTTCCATGTAATTGAGCGGTTTTGAGTGAGTTTCTTAATCCTGAGTTCTAGTTTGATTGCACTGTGGTCTGAGAGACAGTTTGTTATAATTTCTGTTCTTTTACATTTGCTGAGGAGTGCTTTACTTCCAACTATGTGGTCAATTTTGGAATAGGTGTGGTTTGGTGCTGCAAAGAATGTATATTCTGTTGATTTGGGGTGGAGAGTTCTGTAGATGTCTATTAGGTCTGCTTGGTGCAGAGCTGAGTTCAATTCCTGGGTATCCTTGTTAACTTTCTGTCTCGTTGATCTGTCTAATGTTGACAGTGGGATGTTAAATTCTCCCATTATGATTGTGTGGGAGTCTAAGTCTCTTTGTAGATCACTAAGGACTTGCTTTATGAATCTGGGTGCTCCTGTATTGGGTGCATATATATTTAGGATAGTTAGCTCTTCTTGTTGAATTGATCCCTTTATCATTACGTAATGGCCTTCTTTGTCTCTTGATGTTTGTTGGTTTAAAGTCTGTTTTATCAGAGACTAGGATTGCAACCCCTGCCTTTTTTTGTTTTCCATTTGCTTGGTAGATCTTCCTCCAACCCTTTATTTTGAGCCTATGTGTGTCTCTGCACATGAGATGAGTTTCCTGAATACAGCACACTGATGGGTCTTGAATCTTTATCCAATTTGTCAGTCTGTGTCTTTTAATTGGAGCATTTAGCCCTTTTACGTTTACGATAAATATTGTTCTGTGTGAATTTGATCTTGTCATTATGATGTTAGTTGGTTATTTTGCTCATCAGTTGATTCGGTTTCTTCCTAGCATCGATGGTCTTGACAATTTGGCATGTTTTTGTAGTGGCTGGTACCTGTTGTTCCTTTCCATGTTTATTGCTTCCTTCAGGAGCTCTTTTAGGGCAGGCCTGGTGGTAACAAAATGTCTCAGCATTTCTTGTCTGTAAAGTATTTTATTTCTCCCTCACTTATGAAGCTTAGTTTGGCTGGATATGAAATTCTGGGTTGAAAATTCTTTTCTTTAAGAATGTTGAATATCGGCCCCCACTCTCTTCTGGCTTGTAGAGTTTCTGCCAAGAGATCAGCTGTTAGTCTGATGGGCTTCCCTTTGGGGGTAACTCGAACTTTCCCTCTGGCTGCCCTTAACATTTTTTCCTTCATTTCAACTTTGGTGAATCTGACAATTATGTGTCTTGGAGTTGCTCTTCTCGAGGATTATCTTTGTGACATTCTCTATATTTCCCGAATTTGAATGTTGGCCTGCATTGCTAGATTGGGGAAGTTCTCCTGGATAATATCCTGCAGAGTTTTTTCCAAGTTGGTTCCATTCTCCCCGTCACTTTCAGGTACACCAATCAGACGTAGATTTGGTCTTTTCACATAGTCCCATATTTCTTGGAGGCTTTGTTTGTTTCTTTTTATTCTTTTTCTCTAAACTTCTCTTCTCGCTTCATTTCATCTTCCATCACTGATACCCTTTCTTCCAGTTGATTGAATCAGTTACTGAGGCTTGTACATTCATCACGTAGTTCTAATGCCATGGTTTTCAGCTCCATCAGGTCGTTTAAGGACTTCTCTGCATTGGTTATTCTAGTTAGCCATTCATTTAATGTTTTTTTCAAGGTTTTTAACTTCTTTGCCATGGGTTCAAACTCCCTCCTTTAGCTTGGAGTAGTTTGATTGTCTGAAGCCTTCTTCTCTCAGCTCTTCAAAGTCATTCTCCATCCAGCTTTGTTCCTTTTCTGGTGAGGAGCTGCGTTCTTTTGGAGGAGGAGAGGTGCTCTGAATTTTAGAGTTACCAGTTTTTCTGCTCTGTTTTTTCCCCGTCTTTGTGGTTTTATTTACCACTGGTCTTTGATGATGGTGACGTATAGATGGGGTTTTGGTGTGGATGTCCTTTCAGTTTGTTAGTTTTCTTTCTAACAGTCAGGACCCTCAGCTACCAGGTCTGTTGGAGTTTGCTGGAGGTCCACTCCAGACCCTGTTTGCCTGGGTATCAGCAGCAGAGGCTGCAGAACAGTAGATATTGGTGAACAGCAAATGTTGCTGCCTGATCGTTCCTCTGGAAGTTTTGTGTCAGAGGAGTACCTGGCCTTGTGATGTGTCAGTCTGCCCCTACTTGGGGGTGCCTCCCAGTTAGGCTACTCGTGGGTCAGGGACCCCCTTGAGGAGGCAGTGTGTCCGTTCTCAGATCCCCAGCTGCATGCTGGGAGAACCACTGCTCTCTTCAAAGCTGTCAGACCAGGACATTTAAGTCTGCAGAGGTTTCTGCTGCCTTTTGTTTGGCTATGCCCTGCCCTCAGAGGTGGAGTCTACCGAGGCAGGCAGGCCTCCTTGAGCTGCGGTGGGCTCCACCCAGTTCGAGCTTCCATGGCTGCTTTGTTTACATACTCAAGCCTGAGCAATGGTGGGCGCCCCTCCCCCAGCCTCGCTGCCGCCTTGCAGTTTGATCTCAGACTGCTGTGCTAGCAATGAGTGAGGCTCCATGGGCATGGGACCCTCCAAGCCAGGCGTGGGATATAATCTCCTGGTGTGCCGTTTGCTAAGACCGTTGGAAAAGCACACTATTAGGGTGGGAGTCACCCGATTTTCCAGGTGCTATCTGTCACCCCTTTCTTTGACAAGGAAAGGGAATTCCCTGACCCCTTGCACTTCCCGGGTGAGGTGATGACTCGCTCTGCTTTGGCTCTTGCTCAGTGTGCTGCACCCACTGTCCTGCACCCACTGTCTGACACTCCCCAGTGAGATGAACCCAGTACCTCTGTTGGAAATGCAGAAATCACCCGTCTTCTGCATTGCTCATGCTGGGAGCTGTAGACTGGAGCTGTTCCTATTCAGCCATCTTGGCTCCCCTCCTGTTTCCTGACTTTTTAATGATTGCCATTCTAACTAGTGTGAGATGGTATCTCATTGTGTTTTGATTTGCATTTCTCTGATGGCCAGTGATGATGAGCATTTTTTTATGTGTCTTTTGGCTGCGTAAATGTCTTCTTTTCAGAAGTGTCTGTTCATATCCTTCACCCACTTTTTCATGGGGTTGTTTGTTTTTTTTCTTGTAAATTTGTTTGAGTTCATTGTAGATTCTGGATATTAGCCCTTTGTCAGACGAGTAGATTGCAAAAATTTTCTCCCATTCTGTAGATTGCCTGTTCACTCTGATGGTAGTTTCTTTTGCCGTGCAGAAACTCTGTAGTTTAATTAGATCCCATTTGTCAATTTTGGCTTTTGTTGCCATTGCTTTTGGTGTTTTAGACATGAAGTCCTTGCCCATGCCTCTGTCCTGAATGTTATTGCCTAGGTTTTCGTCTGGGGTTTTTATGGTTTTAGGTCTAACATGTAAGTCTTTAATCCATCTCGAATTAATTTTTGTATAGGGTGTAAGGAAGCGATCCAGTTTCAGCTTTCTACATATGGCTAGCCAGTTTTCCCAGCACCATTTATTAAATAGGGCATCGTTTCCCCATTTCTTGTTTTCGTCAGGTTTGTCAAAGATCAGATAGTTGTAGATATGTGGCATTATTTCTGAGGGCTCTGTTGTGTTCCAGTGGTCTATATCTCTGTTTTGGTACCAGTACCATGTTGTTTTGGTTACTGTAGCCTTGTAGTAAAGTTTGAAGTCAGGTAGCGTGATGCCTCCAGCTTTGTTCTTTTGGCTTAGGATTGACTTTGCAATGTGGACTCTTTTTTGGTTCCATATGAACTTTAAAGTAGTTTTTTCCAAGGACCATTTAACTTTTGGTCCACTAAAGTGGAGGCTCTAACACTCATACACGTATATTTCTGTCAAGAGGTGGTGTGTTCCTTGTACCTCATGGTCCATTCTAGACTATTATACTTTCTGCACCTATGAGTGCCATGCCATTTTGCTGCAGCGTACTCGCCTCTTGGTCCTTACACCTCATTTTCTGACAAGCTCATCAAATGGTCCGCAACTTTCTTCTCACCCTAATTCATATCATCTGCCAATACCAGTCGCCATCTAATCATCTCAGGTTTTTTCCACTTTGACTATAACATACTTTCCCATGCTTTTCCAGTCTTTCATTTCCCACCTACCCCATTATGTTCAGCTGATGGCTCTCCTTGTTCTTAATTGAGAATATACAAGTCATCATATGGGGACACCATCATTTTCATGTCCTAAACAACTTACATATATATGCCAATTATCTTTATTCTTTTTGCCATGAAATGAACGTCTTTATTATCAAAAGGCATACTCATAATTTATGTTTCAGAACTCATCTTCTCTCCCCCTCTTATGAATCATTTCTAAATGTCAGCAGGATGGCAGAATATGAGGCTCAGGACTCTCTACCCACAGACATACCAAATAAACAGTTACACTTGGATCAATACCCTCCGAAAAAGATCCAGCAACTACTTGAGGGACTTCTGCACACTAGACAACATAGAAATCACATCAAATTGGGTAAGAAAAACTGAAATAGTCTCACCATTAACCCTACCCCTAACACAGTACCATACAATCTGGAAGGAACCCCCATTTTCCAGCTTTGCCCCAAGGAGTGAATTGTCCTGAGGTACTAGCCCCTTAGTTGACTAACCCAGGAAGCTGATGGGGAATGAGTGAATTACACTCAAGTATTCACTACCTCCCCAGGACCACAGAGAACAAAATGGCAGTTTCAAACAGGTGTGCAAGCACTTCCCACACCTCTTTCTCCAGCTCAGTCCAGACTTAGCAGGCAATAAAGTCCAGGTTTCAGCTCCTCTCTGGAAAGGTAGACTGTACCTCTAAACTTCCAACTTTTCCAGATGCTGTCTGAGCAACTAACTAGCTTTCATCTGAGAGCTGAGAAGGCAGGCAATCACTAGTCCTCTGGGCACTTGAATGGGCATGTGCTCACTTCCTTGGCTTCTCTTTTCTAGCTTCCTTCAGCAATAAAAACAAGCCTCCAGCTTCTCCCTGGAAATAGTTGGACCATACATCTGTACAATCCACTGAACTTTTCTGGCTGCTATCTGAGGGACTGGCCTCTAATCTGCCTGTCTTTGTGAGCTGATAGGGCCCAGCATTTGCTATGCTGGTGGGGAGACAGAGAGCAAAGCAATGTTTTGAAAGTGCATGCAATCTGAATGAGCATGCAGGCATTTGTCACAGCTCCCTTTCTCAGCTCAGTGCAGAGCCAGCCAGCAATAAGCTCCTGCTTTCAGCTTCTCCCTCAGGAGAGAAAAAGCTGGGCCACACATCTAGCACCACAACTTTTCCAGGTGATATAAAGAAATAGAAAATATTTAGAAATACCAAACAGAAATCATAGAGCTAAAAAATATGATAACTGCACTGAAAGTTTTAGTAGAAGGGTTCAATAGCTTACTATATCAAGCAGAAGAAAGGATCAGTGAACTCAAATACATACAGGTCATTGAAATCATCCTGTTATAGGTGCAAAAAGAAAAAGAATAAAAAAGTGAGAATAGCTTCAGGAACTTATGGGACACGATCAAGCCAAACAATATATTTATTATGAGACTCTTAGAAGAAAAAGAAAAGGAGAAATGTTTATTCAAATGAATAGTGGCTGAAAACCTCCCAAAACTGGGTACAGAAATAAACATCCATATCCAGGAAGGCCCCAGACAAAACACCAAATAAGATGACACCAAGAGCCCCACACCAAGACACATTATAATCAAATTTTCACGAGTTAAAAATAAAGAATTCTGAAAGCAGCAAGAAGAAAAGTGACTTATGTACAAGGAAACCCCAATAAGACAATGAGTGGTTTTTTATTCCCAGTTGAAACTTTGCAGACCAAAAGAGAGTGGAAGAATATATTCAAATTACTGAAGGAAGAAAACTGCCAACCAAGAGTACTGTATGTGGAAAACCTGTCCTTCAAAAATGAGGAGAAAAAGATTTTTGCAGACAAACAAAAGCTGAGGAAGTTTACCACCACTAGACTTACCTTACAAGAAATATTAAACAAAGTTCTTCAAGTTGAAACGAAAGGACACTAAACAGCAACACAAGATAATAGGAAAGTGTGAAACTCATTGGCAAAGATAAATATATAGATAATATTACTATAATGATGGTAGGTAAATTGCTTTTAATTCTAGTATAAAAGTTTAAAAACAAGTATTAAAAATAAGTATAACTAAATTATGTTAATGGGTGCACAATATAAATGGATGCAAATTGTGATATCCATAGCATTTTGGGGGGTCAGAAGAGGTAAAAGTGTACACTTCCTGCATGCAGGTGAAGCTGTTATCTGCTTAGACCGTTATAACTAAAAGATATCACCTGTAACCTCCGTGTTAACAAAAAAAAACCTACAGACGTTACACAAAGGAAAAGGATGAATTAAAACTTATAAATACAAAAAAAGCAATAAAACACAAAGACAATAAGAGAAAAAACAAATTGAATAATTGCAAGACAAACCAAAAAGAGTTCCCAAAATGGCAATAGTAAATCCTTCTCTGTCATTTATTACTTTAAATGTAATTGGATTAAACTTCCCAATCAAAAGATATAGAGTGGCTGAATGGATGAAAAGCAAGTTCAAATTATATGTTCTCTACAAGAAATTCACTTTAAATTGAAAGACAAAATAAAAGCAAAGAAATAAAAGATTCCATGCAAATGATAATCAAAAGAATGCAGGAGTGACTATATGTTTATCAGACAAGTAGATTTGAGTTGAAACTGTCCCTAGAGACAAACAATGTCATTATATAATGATAAAAGTGTAAATTCAACAGGAAAATATAGCGATTGTAAATATCTATGCATCCAACATCAGAACACCCAACTGTATAAAGAAATACTAACAGATCTAAAAGGAGAAATTGATAGCAATACAATAATAGAATATTTCAATTACCCCATTTTCAACAAAGGACAGAACATCCAGGAGAAACAATTAACAAAGAAGCAGCAGAACAACACTACAAACCAAATGGGCCTGACAGGCATACATAGATCTTTCACTCAACAGGAAAATATACATTCTTCTTAAGTGTATATAAAACATTCTCCAGGATAGATCACATGTTATGTCCCAAAACAAGTGTTAGCCAATTTAAGAAGTTTGAAATCACATTGTGTTGATCAGGGTTCTCCAGAGAAATAGAACCAATAGGAGGGAGGGAAAGAGGGAGAGAGAGAGAGAGAGAAACAGATAAATAGGAAACTTATTATGGAAATGGGGTCATGTGATTATGGAGGCTGAAAAGTCCCACAGTATGCCATCTGCCAGGTGGAGAACAAGGAAGGCCAATGATGTAATTCGGCCTGACTCAGAAAGCCAGAGACCTAGAGGAGCCAATGTTGTATGTCCCAGTCCAAAGCTGAAGGCCCAAGTACTCCAGGAGTGGGAGTTTGGGGGTGCTATTCTAAGTCCAGGAATCCTAAGGTCTGAGAACCAGAAGCTATAATATACAAAAGGAGAAAATAGATGTCCTGCCTCAAGAAGAAAGAGAGAAATTTGCCCTTCCTTCATCTTTTTATTCTACTTGTACTCACAATGGACTGATGGATGCCCACCCTCATTAGTGAGGGCTGATACTCTTTACTCTGTATACTAATTCAAATGCTAATTTCTTCTAGAAACATTATCATAGCACACCCAGTTATAATGTTTTACCAGTTATCTAGATATTCCTTAGCCCAGTCAAGTTGACACATAAACTTAACCAACACAAGTTTACCTTTTATTAACTTGGCACCTAAACCCACTCCTTAACCCATACCTAATTTTCAAGAAAATACAATAACAAGGTCATAATACCACTTGACATGATGTAGCTATCCTGCATACAACAGGAAAAGTACAGACCCCTTTCCCAGAAGGGAAGATAAAGTATTTGAGTGATATTTACTCTTTTTATTATCTCCCATAACTTAATTACTGTATAATTAACATATATATGTTAATATATATATAACTATATATATATAAAGTCAATACATCTTAAACATGAGAAAACGAAAGGAAAGCAAACAAAAGATATTACACACACACATACACACACACACAAAAATAAACAAACAAAAAAAATGTATTCAGCCAACACCATAACTCCCTTTTGGTCTGTTGACTCAAAGGCATGAGGAGCCCAAGTGGCCAGGTAGCAGTCTTAACTTCCAGTTTAATGCAATTATTGTGATGCCTCCTGATGGAAGCACTCCTTCTTCTGGAGCTAAGATCTCTTGGCCAGCAGAACGTAAAATTGTGGGAACAGGAAGCAAAAAATTTTTTAGTAGGTTACTGTGGTAATGGTGAGTGGTACCACTCTCATTTCCATTCGTTGGTTCCTGATTCATGAATCCAAGCTATGAGAGAAAGATATTGTACACTGACTTAGATAATATACACCCTTCTGGAGAACTCTGCCCCAGTCCCGCAACGTATTGTCCCCTAGCTGGCACTATCACTGTTTCTTCAAATGGATATTCTACTGTCTTATCAATCCAGCTGCTTCAGGATGGTGAGGAACATGATAAGAACAGTGAATTCCATGAGCCTAGGCCTTTTGCCATGCTACTTTGTCTGTGAAATGAGTTTCTTGGTCAAAGCAATACTTTGTGGAATACCATGATGATAGATAAGGCATTCTATAAGTAAACAGATGGTAATTTTGGCAGAAGCATTGTATGTAGGGAAGACAAATCTGTATTGAGAGTATCTATTCCAGTAAGGACAAAATGCTACCCCTTCCTTGAAAGAAGTGAACTAATGTAATCAACTTGTGACTAGGTAGCTGGCTAATCAGCCTGGGGAATAGTGCCATGTTGGGCCTCAGTGTTGGTCTCTGCTTCTGGCAGATTGGGCACTCAGTGGTGGCTGTAGCCAGGTTGGCCTCAGTAAACAGAAGTTTATATTGCTTATCCCATACATAATTGTTATCCCTGCCACCACGGCCACTTTGTTTATGAGAATGAGTGGCTGGGAAGGAGAATGACTGGTAGCCAGAGATCAGGTCATTATATCCATGTGATTATTAAAATACTCCTCTGCTGAAGTTACCCCTGATAAGCATTTACATAGAACACAAACATCTTGACCATTCAGAATGGCTTCTTGACCATTCAGAATGATCCATCCGTATAACTCTTTTTAAATTTCTTTGTCATCAATTTTCCAATAATGTTTCTTAGTCCTTGACCATCAAGCAAAACCATTGAGTACAGCCCCTAAATTGCAGATATCCACTTTTGGGTGTTACTTCCAGAACCATCTGTAAGCCAGGCTGATGTTTTCTCTTCCTCTGTCAACTAATCGTAGGTAACTACCCATGAAGCTGAGAGTGCAGAGTGGGAGAGAGAAGGCAGTGTAGTGGGAGTTGGGACCATGTGATTCAGGCTATTTCTTCATACAAATTACGTGTGTTTTCAGAGTTTGCTCAGGGCCTGATAACCTATATATTACTTCTATTTAATGATGGAGTGCTGCTGTGGTTGCCCATATGGCTTGATGTGTCAGATAACACCTTGTTCATGATAGGCAGCTCAGGTCACATTGTAACTTGGTGGCCAATGATCAAGTGTGCATTTTCTACTAACACTTAGCAGCAGGCCTATAATTCAACCATAGGGACCTGCCAAAGGCTCCAAATAGCATCCCTACATGCCCGATACATCAAGTATCACTGGACATATTGGATCATAAGGCACAATGATCTGCTGGCAGAGCAGCTTGCACGGAAGCCTAGACTTGCTGCAGAGCCTTCTCTTGCTTTGGGACCCACTTAAGACTAGCAGCTTTTTGGATCACTCATTAATCTCGCTAGAGCAACACAACCAAATGGGAACTATGACAGAAATAAAGTCAAATGACAAATGAAAAACTAGGGGAAATATCTGCAATTAACATCACAGATAAGGGGTAATTTCTTAAATGGAAATCTCTTTGGTCTTGTTTAGTCAAAGATAAGTAACACTGTAGAAAAATGGGCAAAAGGCATGAACATATACAAAAGAATCCCTAGGGGTGTAAAACAGTCCAACTTTATTTATTGTAAGAGAAATACTTATTGAAATTACACTTATCAAGGAAATGGGGAATCAGATGGTCTCATATATTGCTCATGGGAACGTAAAATTATATAACTGTATGGAAGTCAGTTCAGCAATATCTATCAACACTATAATACCATGCGTCCTTGACCCAGCATTCTCATTTCTGGGAATGTATTCAACCGATGCATCTGTATTTATAAAAGAAATATTTACAAGGTCATTAATTCAAGCATGATGTGTAATAGCACAGTCTTGGAAACAATGCAAGAATGCATTAATAGTGGCTGCTTAAATAAATTATGATATATGCATCAAAACTATAATAAAAATTAAGCAACTCTATGTATATTAATTTGGAAGGGTCTCCCAAATATATTGTGACAAGGAAAACTTCAGGCATTAAAGATATATCTTGAATCGTAAGATATTGTGGATAGGATGCCAGCTTCACAGCTGCTCAGACTTTGGCCTACATCTGCTGCAAAACGCTTTTTTTCTAGGACCCATACAAAACCCAAAAGTCTTTTGTACTACCTGATAAATGGGTCAAAGCAATATTCACCAGTGTGAAATTGTGCAATTGCTCCCAAAACTCTAGGAGACTTCCCACATGTTTTACTATTTTCTTAGTGGTAAGAGGTACAAGAAGCAATACTTGTCCTTTACTTTGGAGAGAATATCTCAATAGGACATTCCTTACAACTGGGCTTCTGTACCTCTAAAAACTTCACTGGTATGTCATGCCCTTGAATCTTTGTAGAATTTCTACAAAGTTTGAAACTTCTACCTTCTAAAGTTAAGGTAGCAAATGGGAGCAAGGCTTCCAACATAGTTGACATTTTTTGGATGATTCTGTAGGATGATACATGCATCAAAACTACAAGTAGGCTACTGTCATCCACTATGATCCCTCTACTTTATGCAGGCACCGAACTGATAAATTGTCTGGGGATGTGATGGAGACTACTACCCCTGCAACCTTTAAGTCTGTGAGGGTGGTACAAACCTCCGTCATTCCTCCAGGGATGTAAAAATCATTTTTAATTTTGATGTCTATCTTAGGCTGAGGACACAGAATTCAAGGGCTTCTACTTGTATTTTCCTGCTACTATTGATCTTTCTCTTTAGGTGAAGAAAGCACTATATAGTTTGTGCCACTTGCTTGGTGTATTCATTCCTATCGTATGTTTTAGAACTGGGGAAGTGACCACAGGGTATGTCTGTGAACCCGTCTGAGCCACTGGGAAGTCAATAATCACTTTAACTTTGATTCTTACTTACTCCTATTCCAACACATGGGCCACCATTTACTGCAATTCTCAGTACATTAAAATCAGCCTTTGATTCAACAGTCCTAAAAAGCTTTGGGTATGCTTTTCCCCTAAGTAAATGGTCATGGGTTTCTGAGGAGAATAGGAGTTTACTACTCTATATAATTACCCAAGTATTACAGGATCCTTCTTCATGGAGACCCAGGCTTTTCAGTCAAAAAGGGGTTATTGTACAGTTCTTAAGGGAGGGGGCAGCAAGAGTAAGAAATACTGATTGGGTTCCCCATATGCTCCTTTAAGCAGTGTGTAGATGAGGGAGAGGAGGACAATATGAGAAATGGAATTCCTGCCAAAATCCAAGTTGCCAGGACCAAAAAACAGAGGGGAAAGGTGACTTTCCAATTTTAATTTTTAAAATAAGTAATGTCCTTAGGAGAATGTAGAAGAGAGGAGTTCAAGAAGAATGGGACTTCCATCTAGAGCAGAATTTTTCTGGCCTTAGCAAAGGAGAGACATGTGAGAAGTGATAAAAATATTTCAGAAACAAAATGAATACTATGACTCTAATGTTGGCAGGAAACTAGTGAGAAAGCCATTGGACTTCCAGAGGCCTGGACGCTGGGAATGAGGAGCATTTTAGTGGCTAACTGCATGGATCTTTGGGAACCAAATAAAACAATGACTGTTTCAGAGACTGTTGCATGGCTGGTAACCCAAGGCTATCTTTCATCAAATGTCTTTAGCACACTCTCAAGAGCTTAGACCTAATGCCCATGGAAATGGTAGGAGAAAGGAGGCCAAAATTGCCTGAAATTAAGTGTTGTTCTCTTGGTTTTTAAAAGGGAAATTAGATTAATTGTGGTTAGAAGTAAAATTTAAATTCCCTAGAGGGTAACTTAATTCTTAACATACGGGAAAAATTGCCAGAGGAATCTTTACAGAAAGACACTCAGAGGATCATCTATCAATCAGTTGTACTTCTTGGGACTTCTAGTGTGATGCACAAGGTGGATCTCTTAGAATTGACAGATATTTTGCCTCTTTCTCTCTGTTTGTAAATTAGGGCTGGAATGGGAGGAGCAGCCAAGAGATTTCATCAGCCACAGTGTGCATGATGGATGAGAACACAGGACACATACCAGTGAAGGGCAGGTCGTATAATAATGTTATGCTAACAGAGATTGGGAATGTGAATAATCAGGGAGTTCATGTGCTATCTTTTTCACTGTGACTCTACTTTGTGCTATTTATTGAATGTACTACTACTTATGAGTGGATGTCTGAGCCAAAAATACGTCATTTTCTACAGACACAGGTTTTAAAAATTGTGGAAAATTAAATTATCAATATATTAAGAGTTGCAGTATTCACACCATATATTATATTCTTGTTCAAACAAGCTAAAAATATTAAAGATGATACATGAAAGCTTATGCCGAAAATGCAAAAGTGTAATGAACAAATTCCTGTTAGACTGAGTTTAGTAAACAAAAAGGCACTTCTTTTTTGATGTTACTACAGAAACCTAGGAAGGGAGAAACGTGATCTAACCAGCTTAAATAAAAGATAATGATGAAACCTATTTTCATAAATTTGCGTTAGTCAAGTATTTTGATGATTAATAAGCAAGCCAAACTATTATACTTATAAAGGAAGTCTATAAATGATCAAATGCCTTTTATCAACATCAAAGTATCTGATTTTTCTATTTCCTTACCTTCGTAGCCTATTTAAATAAAAAATGAGAACATTATTTGAAGCTATTATGATCTAATTGTGTGCTATGTGAAAGCATAAAAAGACATTTGGATCAAATGGAGTTTGCATTAAAAGAAATGAACTGTTTTCCAGAAAATGGGGGGAAGTTCTATATATATTATATAAAAGAACAAAGTAATAAATCAGGTTTCTCACATGCCTTATAGAAAATGTTACTTATCGACACTGGACTAAAAAAAGACTGTGCAGAACCCATAGATAAGCCAAGTCTTATTGTGATAAAACATCAGACAAATCCAAATTGAGAACATTCTACAAAATACCTGACTGGCACTCCTGAAAACTACCAAGGTCAGTAAAAACGAAAAATGATAACTAAATGTAATATGATGTCCTGAACATGGTTCTGGAACAGAAAAAGACATTAGGTAAAAACTAAGGAAAATTGAATAAAAGTAAGAACCTTGGTTAATAATAATATATTAATATTTCTCATTAATTTTAACAAATATATCACACTAATTTAAGACATAATAATAGGGGAAACTGGGTGTTGGACATATATATGGCTGCTCTCTATATGGCCCAATTTTTCTGTAAATATAAAAGTATCCTAAAATAAAAAGTTCATTTTTAAAAAATTCCCTACCTCCAAAAAAATCCTATGAATCTGTTTAATGTACTGCAGTATGAACGTGATTTCAGAGAGTGAACAGTTAATAAATGTTTATATGACAGTTCAATAAATCAATCCTCTTCTCTAAGGTTTTCAGGTTTACTTTCTGGCACTATGAGATACTCTAGGCTCACCTTGCTTACTACTTGCCCCAGTCTGGCCATCAGCCATTCCTGTTTCCTTTTATTGGAGAATAGAAGAATCTAAAGACTGGGTTGTTACTGGTGTTTTGTTGCTTCTAGGCCCTGACAGCTGGCTGACAGAACAAGGAAATATATCTGGCATATTAACCTATGTATATACACGTATCTATGAATATTTCTTTGTGTAATCATATATATTTATATAAAGCTAAACATCAGTTCATATTTAGGACCCCAACTCTAAATCATTACCCTGTGGGTCATTCCAGCCTTCTGTCTTTGTATATCTCCAGCCTCTCAATCCATGGATGTTCTTTTACTTGGTCATCCTTACCCCATTGTTCAAGGGTATAGTAAGCATTTAGTGATTCTGCATAAATGTTCTGCATATTAATATTCAAGCATTTGTTCAATATATATGATTTTGATTTAAAGTTATCAGCACCAAATGAAGGCTAGGAGGCTAAATTAAACAGAAATTAAATTGGCTAAAGTTAGAGAGATCTTTTTTTAAAAAATATATGTTACCGAGTAAGCTTATCTCTATAATTGGAATTTTAATTTTATCCACTTATATATTGGGCAATTTTGGAAAATGTATTGTCTTCATGTAGGGTAGATATCATTTGAAGATATTCTATAAACTAAATAAAATAAATAATAGCAATTTTTCTTGATTATTATTGATAGTGATTTTTTTTTTTACTTTTTAAAAATTTTTCAGGTCAAACAGTGCCATCTGTCTACTGGCCCACATTGCAGGTGTATAAGTTTAACACTGTAGCAAATATTTGCTTTAATTAATAATTTCTGAAAATTAGATTCACTGGCACCTTGACTTTATCTGATGTCTAGCAATTATGAGTTCCTATTTAAACTCATAAGTTGTTTCAATCATAAACTTCATAAATGAAGTGAAACTGTAGTCAAGATTTCTCTGTTCTGTGTCATCACAGCTTTGCCTTTTTACTAATTGGGTGACCTTAGCAAGCCACCTCACCGAGCCTTGTTTTTTTCATCTGTAAAATACAGATTATAAGTCTACCTTAAAAAATGTTGTAAAGATGTAATTAACAAAAAATATAAAGGCCGTGAATATGCTCAACAAAAAAAGTTTGTTTCATTTATCTACAGAACATAAAAATTGTTTTTAGCCTCCATTTTACAAAAACAGAGATGCCCATTTTTCTAATTTCAGGGTTATATTATGCAATGTCATTTCAATTGAATGAATCAATGGACACATTAATTTAGAAAAATGATACTTAAATTTACAGCCATTGACTTATTTGGACAATGATTGACTTTATAGCTGTAGAAATAATGAAAGATACATTTACTTTCCCATAAAAATGTGATTTTAGTGGAAAATAACGTTCCTGAAGGGATGAGTTCCCAAATTTTATTAATCAATATATTATAGCAATGATCATAATTAACAATACAAATTATATTCCTTAGTATTATTCATCACAAACCCACCTAAATTACATGTCAAATAGTCAGCAAGTTAATACAGAAATGAATAGTGTATATAACATTTATTTACTTTTACTTAGCAGACTCCAGGGAGAGGGAATGTGCTCAGTTGGGAAAGGGTTGAAGGAGGAACATGAGAAGAAATAGGAGTTGGACATAAGAAATTTAGAGGCCGGGCGCAGTGGCTGATGCCTGTAATCCCAGCACTTTGGGAGGCTGAGGTGGGCAGATTATCTGAGGTCAGGGGTTTGAGACCAGCCTGACCAACATGGAGAAACCCTGTCTCTACTAAAAATACAAAATTAGCTGGGTGTGGTGGTGCATGCCTGTAATCCCAGCTACTCGGGGGAGGCTGAGGCAGGAGAATTGCTTGAACCCAGGAGGTGGAGGTTGCGGTGAGCCGAGATCATGCCATTGCACTCCAGCCTGAGCAACAAGAGCAAACTCAAAAAGAAAAAAAAAAAAGAAAGAAAGAAAGAAAGAAATTTAGAAAAATACTCCTTGAAGCTCCATGGAATAGTTGATGGAATAGTTCACTGGAGTGTAAGTGGCAAGATACAGGGTAAGAATCTCTAACTCCAAGAAAACAAAGCAAAACAAAAAACGTAATGAAGACCTAATTTGTTTAATTTCCTAAGTCTATCTTAAGTGGTAGCAGTGATAATGATCATGATGATTTTACCCTCTTCCATTCATAAGGAACAGTAAAGTTTGTGTAATTGACTTTCGCTTGAAGGGTAAAACTTCTTGGTCTTGGTATTCTCTTCACTAGTGACTTATTAAGAATGAAAATGAGAAGAGGAGGTGGAACAAGATGGTCAAATAGAACCATTCACTGATCATCCTCCCTGCAGGAACACCAAATTGCAAAACTATCTACATAATAAAGCACCTTCATAAGAAGCAAAATCAGGTGAGTGGTCACAGTACCTGATTTTAACTTATACCCACTGAAAGAGGCACTGAGTGGGTTAGGAAAGACAGTCTTGAATTGTTGATGTCACCCCTCCGCCATGTGGCAGTGGCCACATAGGGCAGAGAGAGAATCTATGCATTTGCGGAAGGGAGAGCACAGTGATTGTGAGACTTTTCATTGGAACTCAGTTACGCCATCACAGCAGAAAGCAACACCAGGCAGAATTCAGCCAGCACCCATGGAGGAAGTATTTACACTAGCCCTAGGCAGAGTAGAATCGCCCATCCCAGCAGTCAGAACCTGAGTTCTGGCAAGCCTCACTACCATGGGCTAAAGTGCTCTGGGACCCTGAATAAACTTGAAAGGCAATCTAGGCCACAGGGACTGCAATTCCTGGCCAGGTCCAGGTGGGGTGCTGGGCTTGGAGCTAGTGAACGTGGGGGGCATGTGACCTAATGAGATATCAGCTGGGGCAGTCGAGAGAGTGCTTGCACCACCATTCCCTCAACCCCAGGCAGCACAGCTTGCAACTCCAGGAGAGACTCCTTCCCTATGCTTGAGGAGAAGAGGGGGAAGAGTAAAGAGGACTTTTTCTTGTAACTTGGATACCAGCTCAGCCACAGCAGGATTGGACAATGGGCAGAGTCCTGAGAACCCCATTCAAAGCCCTACCTCTCAGATAACATTTCTAGACACACCCTGGACCAGAAGGAAACCTGCTGCCTTGAAAGGAAGGGCCTAGTCCTGGCAGGATTCATCACCTGCTGATTAAAGAGTCCTTGGGCCGTGAATAATGAGTAGTGGTAGCCAGGCAGTACTTGCTGTGGGTCTTGGTGAGACTCAGAGATGGGCTGGCTTCAGGTATGACCCAGAAAATTCCCAGCTGTTGTGGCTATGAGAAACTCCTGCTTGAGAAAAGGAGTGGAAAAAGTAAAGGCTACTTTGTCTTATAGCTTAGATACCAGCTTGACCACGTTGGGGTAGAGCACAAAGTAGACTCTTGGGGTCCTCAATTCCAGGCCTTGTCTCTTGGATGGCATTTCTGGACATGTCCTAGCACAGAGGGGAGCCCCACTGCCCTGAGTAGAGAGTCCCAAGCCTGGCAGCATTCACTATGAGCTGACTGAAGAGCACTTGGGCCTTGAGTGAACATCAGCAGTAGCCAGACAGTATTAATTGTGGGCCTGAGGTTGTGTTGGCCATGGGGAGAGACTTCCTTGCTTGCAGAAAGGGGAGTGAAGAGTGGAAAGGATTCCATCTTGTGGCTTTCATGTCAAACATGAAGGAGAAATAAAGATTTTCTAGACAAACAAAAACTGAGGGAATCCATTAACACCAGACCTGTACTACCAGAAATGCTAACGGGAGTTCTTCAATCTGAAAGAAAAATACAATAGTGAGTAGTAAGAAATCATCTGAAGGTGCAAAACCCACTGGTAATGGTAAGGACACAGAAAAACATACAATATTATAGCACTATAGTAATGGTGTGTAAACTACTCTTTCCTTGAGTAGGAAGAATAAACAATGAACCAATCAAAAATAACTACAAATTTTCAAGCCATAGACAGTAAAATAAGATGTAAATTGAAAGAATAAAACATTGCAAGTGTGGATACAAAGTTAAAGTGTAGAATTTTTATTAGTTTTCTTTGTGTTTGTTTGCTTATGGAATCAGTGTTAAGTTGTCATTAGTTTAATATAATGGGTTATAAGATATTATTTGCAAGCCTCATGGTTACCTCAAATAAAAAACATAACAACAGATACAGAAAAAAATAAAAAACAAGAAATTAAAACATAAGAAAATCCCCTTCACTAAAAGAAAGGAAGTAAAAAAAAAGAAGAGACGACCATAAAACAAGCAGAAAACAAATAACAAAATGGCAGGAGTAGGTTTTTGTTTTTTTTGTTTTTGTTTTTGTTTTTGCAGCAGAGTCTTGCTCTGTCTCCCAGGCTGGAGTGCAGTGGCATGACCTCGACTCACTGCAACCTCCACCTCCTGGGTTCAAGTGATTCTCCTGCCTCAGCCTCCTGAGTAGCTGGAACTGCAGGCACATGCCACCATGCCTGTCAAGTTTTTTATATTTTTAGTAGAGGTGGGGTTTCACCGTGTTAGCCAGGATGGTCTTGATCTCCTGACCTTGTGATCCACCTACCTCAGCCTCCTAAAGTGCTGAGATTACAGGTGTGAGCCACCATGCCCAGCCAGGAGTAAGTTTTTACTCATCAATAATAACATTACATGTAAATGGACTAAACTCTCCAATCAAAAGACACAAAATGGCTGAATGGATTAAAAAGAAAGACCCAATGATCTGTTCCTATAAGAAACATATTTCACCTATAAAGACACACACAGACTGAAAATGAAGAGATGGAAAAAGATTCCATGAAAATGGAAATTTAAAAAGAGAAAAAGTAGCTATACTTATATAAGATAAAATATATTTCAAGACAAAAACTGGATAAAGAGACACAGAATGCCATTATATAATAATAAAGGCATCAATTCAGCAAGAGGATATAAAGACTGTAAATATATCTTCACCCAACACTGATGAACCCATATATATAAAGCAAATATTATTACAGCTAAAGAGAGATGATCAGAAGAAGATAATAGCTGGCTACTTTAACATCCTACTTTCAGTATTGGACAGATCTTCCAGACGCAAAAGCAACAAACACTGGACTTAACATGCATTGTAGATCAAATGTACCTAATAGATAATTACAGAACATTTAATCCAACAGCTTCAAAATATATATTCTTCCCCTCAGCACATGGATCATTCTCAAGGATTGATCATATGGTAGCACACAAAACAAGTCTTAAGAAATTCAAAAAAATTGAGAATATATGAAGTATCTTCTCTGACCATAATGGAATAAAACTAGAATCAATAACAGAGGAATTTTGGAAACTATACAAACACATGGAAATTAAGCAATATGCTCCTAAATGCCCAGTGGGTCAATGAAAAAGTTAAGAAGAAAATTAAAAATTTTCTTGAAACAAATGATAATGGGAACATAACATATCAAAACCTTTGGGATATAGTGAAAGTACTACTAAAAGGAAAGTTTATACCTATAAGCACCTATATAAAAAATGTTACATAAATAAAAGTGCATCTTAAAGAAAAGGAAAAGCAAGAGAAAATCAAACCTGAAATTAATGGAAGAAAAGAAATCACAAAGATCACAGCAGAATTAAAATTGAAAAGAAAATAAGACAAAATAATCAACAAAATAAAAAGTTGTTTTTTAAAAACAATAAACCAAATTGACAAGCCTATAGCCAGACTAAGTAAAAAAGAGAGAAGCCTGAAATAAATAAAATCAGAGAAGAAAGGGCAGGTGCGGTGGCTCATGCCTGTAATCCCAGCACTTTGGGAGGCTGCAGTGGACAGATCATGAGGTCAGGTGATCAAGACCATCCTGGCTAACATGGTGAAACTCCATCTCTACTAAACATACAAAAAATTAGCTGGGGGTGGTGATGGGTGCCCATAGTCCCAGCCACTCAGGAGGCTGAGGCAGGAGAATGGTGTGAACCTGGGAGGCAGAGCTTGCACTGAGATCACACCACTGCACTCCAGCCTGGGCAACAAAGCAAGACTCTGTTTCAAAAAAAAAAAATCAGAGAAGAAAAAGGAGACATTACAATTCATACCACAGAAATTTTAAAGATCGTTAGAGGGTACTATGGGCAACTATATCTCAATAGATTGGAAAACCTAGAATAAATGAATAAATTCCTAGACACACATAACCTACTAAGATTGAACCATGAAGAAATACAAAACCTGAACATATCAATAACAAGTAATAAGATTGAAGCCCTAACAAAATGTCTCCCAGCAAAGAAAGTTCTGGGAACTGAAGAATTTTACCGAATTTCACTGTAGAATTTTACCGAAGACTTAAATAAGAACTAATACCAAGTCTACTCAAAACTATTCTAAAAAATAAAGGAAGGGGGAATACTTCCAAACTCATTCTACAAGGTCAATATTACCCTGATACCAAAATCAGGCAAAGATATATCAAAACAAGAAAACTACAGGCCAGTATCCCTGATGAATATTGATGTAAAAATTCTCAACAAAACATTAGCAAACCAAATTCAACATTACATTAAAAAGATCATTCATCAGGACCAAGTCAGATTTATCCCAGGGATGCAAGAATGGTTCCAGATACACAAATCAATCATTTTGACATATCATATTGACAGAATGAAGGACAGAAACCGTATGATCATTTCAAGTGATGCTGAAAAGCATTTCATAAAATTCAACATCCCTTCATGACAAAAACCCTCAAAACATGGATATAGAAAGAACACAGTAAAAGCCATATATGTAGATCCATATCTAGTGTCATACTGGATGAGGAAAAACTGAAAGCCTTTCCTCTTAGATCTGGAACATGACAAGGATACTCATTTTTATCACTGTTATTCAACATAGTACTGGATGTCTTAGCTACAGCAATCAGACCAAAAAAAGTAAATAAAGGGCATCTAAATTGGAAAGGAAGAAGTTAAATTATCCTTGTTTGTAGATTATGTAATCTTATCGGAAAAACCTAAATACTCCATCAAAAACTATTATAACTGATGAACAAATTAAGTAAAATTGCAGGATACAATATCAACATACAAAAATGAGCACCATTTTTATGTCAGCAATGAACAACCTGAAAAAGAAATCAAGAAAGTAACCCATTTATGATAGCTAAAAATAAAATAAAATACCAAGGAATAAGCTTAACAAAGAGGTGAAAGATTTCTACAATGAAAACAATAAAACATTGATGCAAGAAACTGAAGTGGACACACGCAAACATGGAACAACATTCCAAGTTCTTATACAGGAAGAATTAATTTTGTTATAATGTCCATACCACCCAAAGCAATCTACAGACTCAGTGCAATCCCTAACAGAATATGAACACGATGCTTCACAGAAATAGAAAAAAAAATCCTAAAACTTACATGGAACCATAAAATATTCAGAATAGACAAAGCTGTCCTTAGCAAAAAGAACGAAACTACAGGAATCACATTACCTGACTTCAAATTGTATTACAGAGCTATAGTAACCAAAACAGCATGCTACTGACATAAAAAAAGACCAATGGAAAAAAATAGAGAACACAGAAACAAATCCATATACTGACAGTGAACTCATTTTTAACAAAGGTGCCAAGAACATACATTTGGGAAAGGACAGTCTCTTCAGTAAAGGGTGCTGGGAAAACTGGATATCCATATACATGAAAATGGAACTAGACCCCTGTCTCTCACCATATGCAAAAATCAAATCAAAATGGCTTAAAGACTTATTAAATGTAACATCTGAAACCATGAAACTACTAAAAGAAGACTTTGGGGAAACTCTCCAGGATATTCAATGGGGCAAATATTTCTTGAGTAATACCTTATAAGCACAGGCTACCAAAGCAAAAATGAACAAATAGCATCACATCAAGTTAAAAAGCTTCTGAACAGCAAAGGGAACAACAAAGTGAATAGACAACCCACAGAATGGGATAAAATATTTCAAAACTATCCATCTGACAAGGGATTAATAATCAGAATATACATGAAGCTCAAACAACTGCTGCATGAATGATTTTCTTAATTTCTCCATAAATTCCCAGAAAACCTTTGAAATCATTCATGACTATGATGTTACTCTATAATATTCCATAACATTCCAGCAGGCATTTACAGCTTCTGGTTTTAATTCATCCATTGTAACTTTGATGAATGTTTTTTCATCAGAAATAGTGAATGATATCCAGCCTTAAATTATGTCCAGATTATGGTCTGCATCAATTGCTGATCTATTAAGAACAAATACCGGTGGGTGAATATGACCTTGACAAACCAAATGATGCCTTGGTTAAGGGGCTGAAGCAATTAGGTTGTATTTAGAGGTATAAAGGCAATCTCAACATTTTCATTTTCAAGGCAAAGAGATTCAGGATGACCAGGCGAATTGTCTATTACTAATAAGATTTTAAATGTCAACCTTTCCTCTTCCAAGTATTTGTTCACTCCTGGGATGAAGCTGAGGTAGAACCATCTCATAAACTAGATGGCTGTCACCCACGTTTTCTTATTATTTAGCCATAACAGGGGCCATTAAATTTTGTTTTTGAGAACACTTTCTACACTGTGCGTGATTTTATCATATGTCCTACAGTGTTTCCACATAGTATCAGAGTTGATCTGTCCTTTCATATGATCCTCTGGTGCCTCCTTTGCACTTTTATGAATTTAGGTTCTATTGGGCATCTTCTTCCCGAAGAGTGTGGTTTCACTGCAGTTGGAAACTTGCTTTGGATGCCTTCCTTTCCCCTTACACAGTTTCTTCAACTCTGCGGGAAATGTAGTACCAGTTTCTTCATTGGCAGATGTCACCTTTCCAGTAAATTTTATATTTTTCAGTCCAAACCTATTCCTAAGTTCAAGTATCCTTTGCTTGCAGTAAATGCCTTGCTTCACTAATTTCAAGGGAATCCGTTGCTTAAGTCTTATAGGCTCAGTGCTTCCTAGTGCAACACATGTAGTCAAACATCATGTTCTGTTCATGTCTTCTACCTACAAATTTAATGCCTTTTTCATCTTAAACACTTATCATGCACTGTGGCCATAACATTTGGAGCTTGAGGTGCGACAGCAAAACTAGCATGATTTTTCTCCCTTTCTTTGCAATGTTATGAATGAAAGACTCCCTCTTACCATAGATTTTAGCAACCTCAGCATATGATATTTTTCTTTCCTTATTAAGTTGAGAATTTTCATCTTTTGAAAGATATTTTATTACTTCTCTTTGACATATCTGAATTGCCAGTGTCACTACTCTTGGGCTTTGAGCCTTTTTAAGTAAATTAAGGATCACCTGAAGCCAACCACTGAGCTACCACCACAATTGATCTGGTAACCCACAGGACTGCTAAGTGACTAACAGGTGGGTGGTTTCGACAGCGTGGAGATGCTGAACAGAGGGGGGATTCACATCCAGAGCAGGACAGAGTGGGATGGCATGAGATTTCATCATGCTACTTAGAATCATGCACAAGTTAAAACTTGTGAATTTCTTGTTTCTGGAATTTTTCATTTAAGATATTCAGACTACGGTTGACCGCAGGTTACTGAAATCTCAGAAAGCAAAACTGGGGCTAAAGGGGACTACTGTATGCCTCCTGCCTTGTTAATACACAGCTCCCCTCATAGAGTTTAATTCTCCACAGTATTAATTACTTATACCAGGAGAATACAACACCTTCATGGGCAGGTGCCTGAATTCTTTTCCTATTACCGTATAGAATAATATTTACATTGTGCTTTGAAAAATACAGTTGTCTAGCAAAAACATTGTTATTACTTCAACAACAATTCAAAAATATAAATTTAATGAAAGAGAGAATGAGAAGTTCCACTCATAATATCTGGCAACATCTGAGGTTTAGGATTGAAGGCCTTCAATAAGGAGAGGCTGATGAGGATGAGTTATCCATTTTTAATTATTTTTGTGCATTTTTTTCTGAGGTATAAACTTTCAACCACTGTGACTAGAAAAGAGCAAGCTGCAAAGGTGTGAATTATTTTCTGCCTCAGCACATTTCATTCCTCATAATATTTTAAAAATCTAAAATTTAACTTACATCAAGAAAAAAATTCAATAAAATTACACATAAAATAACTGGTTAATTTTCACATATCTGTCTCTCACCTGTGCAGATAAGTTTTTATTCTAACCTGAATGTTTTTGCTCTCTAATACCTGAAGCCAACCACTGAGATACCACCACAGTTGATCTGATAACCCACAGGGCTACTAAGTGACTAACAGGTGGGTGGTTTCAACAGCATAGAGATGCTGAACAAAGGGAGGATTCACTTCCAGAGCAGGACAGAGCGGGACAGCATGAGATTTCATCATGCTACTTAGAATCACTCACAAATTAAAACTTGTGAATTGTTTATTTCATTTCTTTCTTAAGTAGAGATATTTTCGCTTCACAATTCACCTAATGTCAAGAATTCTACATCATTTAAAGAGTTTCCCCTACATATATTCACTCTTATACTTGCCCTTTCTTTGTCTATATGAATTTGAGAATAAGATTTCACGCTTGTATTTCTCTCCCAGTTATCCCAGGAAAGACCCCCTTCCCTTCCCTCCTCACCACCCCTTAACCAGCTAGAGCAAGAAGTATCCATTTCTTCCAGGGAGGCTTATTAATTATGGCAGAACACAGAAAAAAGTTAGTACTTAGTTTATGAGCTTCAGGAGCTTAAGCCGCAAAGTCAGTCAGAGCCAATGTTTTCTGTCTCAGCAGATAATATTCAAGTTTGCCAGACTGTATGGGGGTGGATACAATAGGGTTAGATGTTGGCGTGATTCCCAGAGAGAGGGTTCTGTGCCCTGGCTGAAATCTCAGGCCAAATCTTTCTGAAAAGAAGAATAGAAACCCTAATTAGAGGACGGAGGTTTTGAACAGAAGTTCAAATAAATTCTTGGGCAATAGCAAGATCCCAAGGGCCCCTGCATCCAACATGGTATATACGGTGTGGGCAGGAGGTGCCTGTGGCATGTCTGAGCAAAAAGCGTCTGAGAAAGCCTGGGAGAATTATTTTTGTGCCAGTATGGCTTGGGAGTACAGCCTTGGAGTATTTTTCCAAGCTCTCTAGAGAGGCATTGCAGTAATGAGACAATTGGAACAAAAAGCTTTAAGGTTGGAGAGGAGAAAGACTCAGCTGCAAGTGATGTAGGCTAATATCTGCTAATGATATGGGATAATATGATGATGTATATTTCAGCAGATGCCAGCATGAAGTGATCATAGTAAACAAGGACTGATTTCATCTCCTATGCACCTTTGTGACCTGATACACTCACTAGTGACTACTTAGGTTTTCTCATTTTCTCCCATGTTTACTTTGCTGCAGGATAGGAACTAATTACTTCTTTCTTATAAAACTTTTAACTCAAATAGTGTCTGCCTACTTATCAATTCAGAATTTTAAGAATATGTGTATATCTGAAATATAATAATGAAAAGGGGATTTGAACCTGATTTGTGGGAAAGATTGAGTCAATTTGGAGTATCATGTGCATATGGATTGGTTTAAAAATTAATTTTTAAAACACCTCGCTTACTAAATAATACAACCCTCTTATTACAGTTTAAAATTGCAGTATACTAAAAGTTTGTTTAAAAATAACAGAATATAAATTCTTTTTTGTTTTTATTTTATTTTATTTTATTATTATACTTTAGGTTTTAGGGTACATGTGCACAATGTGCAGGTTTGTTACATATGTATCCATGTGCCATATTGGTCTGCTGCACCCATTAACTCCTCATTTAGCATTAGGTATATCCCCTAATGCTGTCCCTCCCCCTCCCTCCACCCCACAACAGTCCCTGGAGTGTGATGTCCCCCTTCCTGTGTCCATGAGTTCTCATTGTTCGATTCCCACCTATGAGTGAGAACATGCGGTGTTTAGTTATTTGGCCTTGCGATAGTTTACTGAGAATGATGTTTTCCAGTTTCATCCATGTCCCTACAAAGGACATGAACTCATCATTTTTTATGGCTGCATAGTATTCCATGGCGTATATGTGCCACATTTTCTTAATCCAGTCTATTGTTGTTGGACATTTGGGTTGGTTCCAAGTCTTTGCCATTGTGAATAGTGCCGCAATAAACATATGTATGCATGTGTCTTTATAGCAGCATGATTTATAGTCCTTTGGGTATAAATTCTGTAAGTGATTATAGTTCAGAGTGAGAGATGTTTGGAAAGAACATAAGAAAATTGAAAGAAAAAATAAACTATTTTCAAATGTGCAGATGGTGATGTTTGAATATTTGAAAAGCAGTTGGGTCATAGCCTTAATATGCATGACCTAGATGATAATAAACAAACTACTGTATTTTTTGCTAATGCATTTGTATAAGCAGGTATAATAATTCAGAGAAATTATTGTACACTAATTTTGTTGACTTTAAAAGTTAGTTCTTTTCTTATCATTGTAATGTGATTAATCCCTCAGGTTATATAAACCTAAAATTCTTTTTAAAATGACATAGCAACAGTACAAAATGGAGTGTATTTCTATTGTCTAGAATAGTGCCTGGCACATAGATATTTTAAAAATAATGGTTTTTGAAATAATCAATGTTATTTCCTTTTCTAAATATTATGTTACTAATGTTAATGCAATTTAAAATTGCATTATCTTAAAAACTCATAGGGAGAATCAGGTAAAAAAACCCACAACACTTTATTTTTGACAGTATTTCTGTGAAATCATGTTTTTCTCATTGCATTTTCATAATTTTTTTACACTTAAGTACAAAAACTTTTGATTAATTATATCATGTTGTGCATTTTTCTTCTTTTTTTTCTTCTTCTTTTTTTTTTTTTTTTTTTTTAGGTGAAAGAGGCTCCCTTTGTTGCCCAGGCTGGACTCAAGTACCTGTGCTCACGTGATCCTCTAGCCTCAGCCTCCCAACTAGATGGGACTACAGGTAGCATCATCATGCCTGGCTACATGTACTTTTAAATCAAGATGCCTGCTAATTTTTCTTCTTCTTTTTTTTGATCTTTTGTCAGTTAGTCTCAAAATATAGGTTAATTTGATCAGTTTGTCATAGTGTACAGATTTTACATTAGAGGATTAAAAGAGACAATAAAGATCATCAATATCTTATGGGTATAAGTATCTAATTTAAAAAGTTTTCCATAGTCCATGGAGTGGCTATTCAAACCACTATGTCCTACCAAGCATTAGAGGTAAGTTAAACATGCTTAACTGACATTTACAGTTACTATTAATTTTATTTGACTTAAGTAGAAAGTATTGATAATTAACCAAAAACCAGTATGTGTTAGAGAGATTATAATATGGATACTGTGGTAGATAGAATAACGTGTCCCCAGCATCCAAAAGATGTCTACGTCTTAATTCCCAGAACTTGTGAATATGTTACCTTAAATGCAAAAGGAATTTTGCATGTATGATTAAATTAAAGATATTGAGATGGGAAGATTAGCCTGGATTATGCAAGTGGGCCCAGTGTAATCATCGGGGATCTAGTAAGGGAAAGAAGGAGGCAGGTGGTTTGAGATATCAAGATAAAAGCAGAGAGATTAGAAGATGCTAGGCTGTTGGCCACGAAGATAGAGGCAGGTGCCTTGTGTCAAACAATGCAAGTGGCCCTTAGAAGCTGGAAAAGGCAAGGAACAGCTTCTCCCGCTAGAGCCTGCAGAAGGAATGCAGTTCTGCAGACACCCTGGTCTTAGGACTTCTGACATTCAGAGCTCTAAGATAATAAGTTTGTGCTGCTTTTAAGCCACTTATTTTGTGGGAATTCACCACAACAGTTAAAACTAATATAAATGCTAAGTTCTATGACAGATTAGTAGGGGCCTACCCCATGTTTCTTAAATCCTCTTGGAAGTGGCGCTTCATATCATAGGATTGTGAGACGGCTCACTCATTAGGAAGCGAGCAATATGAAGAACCTGCAGCATGAGGTTCTTAATTTGGAAAATAGATCCTTCAGGAGATCTCTGCTTCCGCAACAAATTGTATGCATTTACCTGGGGAAAGTATCTGTAGCTTCCTACAATTTCCCAAAATAAGTACAGGGCTTAAAAAACCGTTAAGAACTGCACAATTATAACAAGGATTCTAATTCTGATTTATTTAATTTCTGATTCAGATTTATTTAATTTTATTAAGTAATTTGTAAAATTGGAGTTTATCATTAAAATTGCCATAATAGGAGGAAATATTTCAACAACAAAATAAATAATGTAAATATAAGTAATCTGTAAAATTGCAGATTATCAGGAAAATTGCAACCATATGAGGAAATGATATTTCAATGACAAATATAAGTAAATAGAGGGGAGATAACACATCCAGAGGTAAAAAACTGAAGGCCTTCAAATTCCAGACTACAGATGAGGATTTTTCGGGCTTGCTCAGGCGTCTAAGTGATACACACTTAACTCCCATAGCAATGGGAGATGCTCTTGTTTAGACTATTTGTCTGACTCCTATTGGCACTGTGTTAGTAACCTGTGGACTTCTGGATTTGCAGTGAGGCACCTTGGTAGCCATTTAACTTATCAGGTTCTTATTTAATTTCCACAAGATTCCCTGAAGGTCAGAGAATTTCCTGAGGCACTTAATTCAGGCCTGAATTTTCACTGAATCTAGGAAGCAGTGAGGTGGTGGGGAGAAGGAATCAGTTTCTTAAGTACCATGCAAGGGAAAGAGTATTTTGAGCAGCTCCCTAGAGCTAGGAAGCACTTCTCAGGTGGGATTCTGCACCAGCAGCATCAGCATCCCCTGGGAACTTGTTAAAAATGCAGTTCGCAGGCTCCACTCCAGACCTACCTATGGAACTAGAAATCTGGGGACAGGGCTCAGTAATCTGTGTTTTAACAAGCCCTTCTGGTGTTTCTAATTCCAAAGTTTGAGGACCAGTGACCTCTCTATCTGCCAATAGAGCATATTGCATTGATTTCTATGTTCAGAAAACGATAGTTAAATTAGTGGTTAATTTTCCCAAAGTGGGAGGGAGATGGAAAGGGGAAAGAACGAAGGTAAAGCAAGTTAACAGAAAAAGGAGAAATTAACTTGATTTTTCTTTTTCTTTTTTTTTCTCCTTTAAAAACTATAACTATAATCCTTTCCTGATCATTTGTGGCTGAAAAAATTGTATTTATTTCTAACGCATAGTCTTCTAACCTAGAGAGTATCAGGAGGCTGTGAGAAAGCTTCTAGGGGTTTATGAGCCTCCTAAGCCTCTTCCCTGTGATTACATTTTCATCATGGGTCAATAGTTCAGCCTTAGCTAATTTACTATAGTCTGAACAGCTAAGTTTATAATACCAAGTGTGTTCATCAAAGTCAAATTAGATTAAGGCAAAATGCACCGGCTGGGAGTGATTTAAATGAAACACCAAAGGACATAGTTACTTTAATTCAAAAATTTCTTAGCTATTCTAACTCTACATATTTATTCAACTCTAGCACTGTCTTTCTTAGTTTTAAGGTTCATACAGGTATGCCAAAATCTAGGATCCCCATATGACAAGTGCTAAATGGGACAGGATGCTGTGATAATGTGTAAACCAAGCAAACAATGATGTGTGATTTTAATCTAAATTCCAAAGACCAGTGTAAATACTAGAGATTACTTGATGCAATGAATTGTAGTTAATACCTCAAAACCCCTTTTCTCAGCTGTTATTTTGTATAACACTTTGGGAATGCCCTCCTTTTTTACTTCTGCCATCTCACATATTCACCCTATAATTACCACTAACATTTGCTTTGGTTGATAGACTGGATGTCCTTGAAGTCTAAGGGCAGTCTTACTCATGAGAATATAGCCTTTCTGGAACTTCAGCAACTGCCTTTCTTCCCATAACATAATTCAAGCTCAATCATGCATAGATTTTTTCCTTAAAATCTTGTTGAATTTGTTCACAAATTAATTTATCTTGAGTATTCATTATGTGGGTAACTATTAAAATTATTTTGTTTCTCTTATAACATTTATATTAAAAATCACCCTCAACTGGTATTTCTAAGTGTAGCTTAATCAATGTATCTTGCATAGTTTAGGGTGTGATAGTGCCTCATGTACACAGCTAACCTTTTGTACATATTTATGTGTACCTGCATTAAACAACTTTTGCCTACCTTCTGTTGTTAAAATGTCCTACACTTTTATGGCCAACCACTTCTCATTGCTTTCTATCAGGAATCCTCTTTCTCACTTGGTATTTTTTCTATCAATTATAAACTTTTTCCATTATGTTTATCCTACCAGTCCCCTAGGTCTACCTTCATCTCCAAATTTAGCTCCTTCTGGGGAAAAAAAATTGCCCTCCCTTGACTTTGCATCCTTTTATAGCTACCAAAGTCTTCTATGCCCTTGTTACTTCCATTTCCTTACTTCCTTTGCATCTTAACTCACTGAAATCTTATATTTTGAGCCATAGTGATGTTAAAATTACTCTCTCGAAGTTCTTAATGATAAACACATTGTTAAATCCAATGGCTTTTCAGTATTTTCTGTTTAGATTTGCAGGCTTTATTTGATATTTTGAGCACTTATTTTTCTTGAAACTCTAATGTCTTGACTTCTCGACAATAACTTTCTTCCAATTCTCCTCTGTTTTATCTCAAAGGCCTTTACCCCTCTTTTTAAATTCATTTTTTAAAGATTGAAAGATCTCAGGATTTCAGCCTACTGTATTTCTGATAATAGCAAATGGCATCATTATCCATCCACCTAATCATTCAAGTCAGAAACTGTTCCTTTGCTTTTCACATAAGTCCTTAAAATATATCTCTTAATTATCTTCCTTCATTGATTATTGTTTCTCAACATCATTCACTACCTTGCTAATTCACAATCATTATTCAATAGTCATCAGGGACTTTGATTTTTGCCCGAAAATCTTTCCTACTCTGTAGTTTCCAAAGAGAACTACATTAAGCAAAGCTTGTGGTATTACAGTAAGTGAGTCCCTCTCATCTGTGACTGCACATCTTTTATTCACACTAAGAGAAGCAACCAAAATCCTTTGAATTATGTAAAACTAACTCCCTTAAGAACATTTAAGTTCTGGTATATGTCTCACAGAGCCTGTTACCATCTGGCTCTGTTTTCATTATCAAGAATAACCAAGCATAACAACTTATGAAACTGAGATGGGGAGGAATAGTCAAATGAGCCTACAATTCAACATTATTTGCATACTAGCTAAACTGCCAGCTATTTGAGAACAGATCCAAAGAGCAACAATAGATCTTAGGAAAACTGGAAAAAAGTGGAATTTATCTTCTGTACATATTCACCTTCACTTCCGCACTTCCTTTCAGCTTCTTGGTGCTCCTTTCAGTTTATGAGTAGTTTGAGTCCACTTGCTGCAAATTGCTAATATTTTATCTATTATTATTATATTTTTGCTTAGGTTAGCTAAGTTAAAAGAAGCTGATATTAAACATCCTTGTATAAGACATGTGCCCATTTTAATATTGATGAAATTGGGTCCTGGGGAATGTACAGAATAAATCCACTAAACTCTTGACTTGTAAATATTAAAAATCAGTGCTCAAAATATATCAATAAAATAAGTGCTCAATAATGTCAAAGTCTGCAAATATTAAATATAATACTAATGATTGAATTCAGAGATTCTCTGACTTTAATGAGATTTTTACACTATTATTTTTAAGAAGTTTAAGAATTCGAGAAACCATTTTAATTTGGTTTGAAAGAGGTAAAATGATAGCCTTTATGCCAGGTTAAAAAGGGAGAGAGAGAGAGGAATTCCCTTAACTGATAGCAGCAAACTAGATAATTAGGACAATCTTCCCACTGAAAGAAAACCTAGAAAACCTGCATAAAATGCTTTAAAAATTTACTCGACATGATCAGCATTTTAACAAGGTAGTAACGAATTACTGAACAAGAAAGCAGAGATTCAGGAATGACATCTGGGGCTGCTTTGGTCAAGGCCCCTTTGATCACCCCAGAAGCGGTGCCAGCAAAGCTCAGCAGCACTGTTGAAAGAATTTTTGACGTATGAGACAAAAGTTGGACTCCACAGCCCATCAATGGTGGCGACCCTTATAAATCCACAATGCTTTAGATTAGGGCTCAAAAGATTACATTCTAGGAAGAAGGGTAAACTGGAAATGAATCAGCTCTTGCAGAGACTATAGAATAACTTTAAGTCAGCTGAAGAACTTCTAAAAGGAATCCCAGTTCTAGCACTTAGTACACTTACATTTAATGTAACTAGTATTTGAGTTTATAACTAATCAGTAGTGTTTGTGTTAAAGCCTGTAATCTTGGTATTCGCTTTCTATATATCCTGCCTCTTTGTTGTTCTTTTTCTTAATTTTGTGACTTCTTTTACCTTCTACCCATTTATCTTCCTCTAACATGAATTTTACCTTGAAATAAGCTTCAGTTGCTTAAATCTATGGACTGAATGAAGAAGTCTTTCATTAGTTTCGGTAAAGTTTTTGCTGTTATCTTTTCAAATATTTTTCTGTCTCATTTTCTTTTTTTCCTTCTGGGACTTCAGTTAAATGTATGTTAGAATTTCTAGAAAAATACATCTTACATAAATGGATACAAAAAGAAATTGTAAACATAAATATTCTTCTATTGAGTAAATTCAATCTATAATTAAAGACAATATACAGCTAAAATGATTAGGATATTGTCATAGTGATGTAAAGAGAGCAAAATAGAACAATGATGAGGGTTGGAAATGCAGAAATATACCTGGGCACATATGGATATTTGATTTGTGAAAAAAGAAGCACTGAAGAATGGTGAGGAAAAGATATTGATTGCAAAATGTTATGCTGGGAAAATTGAATATTCATATGGAAAAATAATAAAAACATGTTTTAATACCATAAGCCATTAGCAAAAGTTAGTTACAAATCGATTGCAAATCTAAATGTAAAGGTCAATAAGGTTCTTAAATGATATAATATCTTTATGAACTAAGGATATGAAAAATTTTAAACAGAAACAAAACACTGGCTATTAATATGAAGGAAAAGATTAATATCTCTAATTCAGTTAAAATTAAGATCTTATATTTCTTTAAAGTTATCATTAAGATGAAAATTCATGCCACAGAATGTTATTAGGAAGCACTTGTCCTGTGTGTATAAATATATACATATAATTGTATGTTTAAAAAGAGACAGAGAGCTCACTTGTTATTGAAAAACATATATAATCCTAAGTGAATATCTAGAATGACAAAAAGTTATAACCTTATATTAGTAAAATAGCCTTTTTATTGCATTTTGCCCTTTGTGCATGAATGTTTTAATATTATAATCATTCATGTAATTTTGAATTTTTTAACAGATATATTTTTGTTTCCTACTTTCTCTATTTTTAATGTCTTCATAGATCTAAACAATTAGATATTATTTACCTATAGAAATAGATTAAGCCAATATATATTAATCTTTTAAAGAAAAAGAAAAAATGATATCTAAAGATAGCTTCACATTTATGAATACAAAAAAGTATGGGACAAGTGAATGACACACGAGAAATATTTATTTAATAAAATAGTTTTAAACACTTTATATGTTTTATGGTTTCCGTTATAAAAACTGAATAGATTAAAACCAATCAAATATGAGAAAAGTTTTCACATTTTAAACTTTGTGACAACTTTCAGTGGAATAAAAATTTTTCTGAGTTAAAGCCTTAATATTTAAATTAATTACGCTCCTATTTTGTTTGGAAAGTGGAAGAGTAAGTCCATAATGATAAAACAACATAAAATATTTAGAATATATTATTATAAATTATGAAAAATATTTAATTGCAAGATGAAAATTTGTTATTAATTTTAAAATTGTAGAACATAAGAATAAAACTCATACCATTCAAGCTGTAACACAATTCTTATTTAAAATTCATCATGGAATATGTTGGAATCAATCTTAATAAAAATATTTGTCTCAAATATAATGTAAGATTATGGCTGGGGGAACTAAATTCAATTCTATATTCTGACACTTAACAAATTTTGTAACCTTGGATAACTTCTCTGTGTCTCTGTGTCTAAATATCCTTTATTGTATAAAGATGCTTATATGACAAAGGTCAGAAGTTTTATTTATATTGCATTTTCTATATCTGTGTACATGTACAGATATACGTAAATATAAATGATAAGGCATTTTTCTGGCTAAATTAGTTTTTTCAAATTTTATATTAAATGCTTTGCCATTCACATAAACTTTTTCTTGGCAATAATATTCCACATTATTTTCAGTACAAAAGCGGCTATTTGATCTTAATAATTACTAGTTACTGAAACTAATTACTTGTCAGGACTGTGATGCTTTCAGAGTGCAAGAATATCTGAACAAATTATATTTTTCTATTTTTTAACTTTCAATACTTGCAATTTAGAGAAATACAAACATTAACACAGACAAATCAGCAGATGATATTGTTAACACACAGACTCTGGTTCTGTAAGTTTCAGGACCCAAAAGTCAGCTTTCTCCCAAACCCTCAGATGACACCCACACTCCTGGTGCCCAGACTACACTTTGATAGCAAGGGGGAGCTTCCTTTACTTGGTTCAATTTAAAAGTTCCCCACGCTTTTCTTTACAAGGGCTACTCCCTTTGGTGTTTGGCATTCCGTATTTCTCTTTAGATGGCCCCATCATTTCTTGATGTTGTTCCTGTTGAAGAACAGTATAAGCTACATATTGAAAGATACCCCGTGCTCTCTCATTTACCCCGTGCTCTCTCATTTAGAATTTATTTTTCAGCTGTTGTGTCACAGTTATTGAAAACAGTTGTGATATTAGGTATTTTTCTTTAACCAAAATTTTCCATCTTAAAAAAAAATGTCGCTTTGTTTTTATAGATCTATTTTCTGTAAAGGGAAGGCTCTGTTGGCACAAAACAAACTAGATGCCAGAAGCACAGATATCAGACTTCAGTCCAAATGAGCTCAGGGGCTGCAAATTGCACAGGCAGGAAGAAAATGAGGAGAAAATAGATGGGAACTACATTTGCTAAAGGAGTCTTGGAGTATAAATTAGTCAGCCCACAAGGGAATTTAATTTGCAGATCGAGAAACTGAAAGACAAATCTAGGCTAAAAAGTAAATTGTGTCGTACTCTAGGGCCTATCTGCCTTTTCATGCTACATAGGATTTTTGATTTGTTGCGTTGATTTGACAAAGTACTGAATGGGGGAGCTCCTTGTGTCTGTCTTTTCCAGGTATCATCCTATGCCTAGTTTAGGATGAATGAAGTACCAGGTAGCCTCCTGATCCTGCTCATTGGGAAGGCTCACAGAAAAAACTCTGAATTGGCAGTGTGAAGCAGTTTTTAACTTCCGGAACTGGTCCCCTGCTGCTTCCCACCTTATCGTGGTTGTCTGTTTCCGCTATACTAACGTGTGTGTGTGTGTGTGTGTGTGTGTGTGTGTTTGTATTGGAAGTTAATTTGTCTTTTTTTTGTTGTTGATAAGTCTGCATATCAAAAGTAGCCACATCCAAACTTGAGGCAGAGACTGATGAATTGAACACAGTGGTCCACAATACTGAGCTATGACTGAGTGTGATTTTGGGGTTGTCTTTCTTGGGGTGGGAATAGATATATTCTGTGTATGGAACAGACTGTGAACCAATTGAATCAATATCTGGTAATCAGAATAGTGGCCGCTGGTAGTCCCTATGCTGTTTATCAAATATTTCCTGTTTACCTCTTTCCAGAAATATCATGGAAGGCACATCAGTTCTCCCTGAAGTTTCTGGTGGCCATGAGATTTGCCTTAGACAACCAAATGTGATCAGAAATGATATACAGTTGACCCTGAACAACATAAATTTGAACTGTGCCAGTCAATTTATACATGTATTTTCTTTGACTTCTAACACCCATGAGACAGCAAGATCAACCCTCTCTCTTCCTCCACAGCCTAGTCAATGTGAAGACATCGAGGAGGAAGAGTTTTATAATAATCCACTTCTGCTTAATGAATAGTAAATATATTTTCTCTTCTGTGATTTTCTTAATATTTTCTTTTGTCTGGCTTGATTGTAAGAATATAGTAGATCGTACTTATGTAGCATACAAAATATGCATTAATTGACTATATTATAGTAAGGATTCTGGTCAACAGTAGGCTATTAGTTTACTTTTGGGAGAGTCAAAAGTTATACTTGAATTTTTTGACTGCATAAGAGTTGGTGCTCCTAACCACTATATTGTTCAAGAGTCAACTGTATATCAATTTGAGGAGGAAGTTCTGGTATTCATGTATTGTCTAGCTCCTGAGTAACTACATTGGGCAGAGACCATATGACATAAGCAACAAAACATTTTTGTTGGGTTAAGCCATTATTATTAAGGATTATTCGTTACTGCAATATGACCTAGTACCTCTAGACTTTAATTTGCCCAGTCTCTGTGCTCCTAGTCCTTTCTGACTCTTTCCATCTTCTTTTTCTCATGTCTCTACTATTTCCTTCAAGCTGTAGTGTTTGTTTCAGTCTGTACCTCATAACTAGGTGATGGGTGAGTTGACTTTTGAAGAGCACCTTAATAGTCAATACATAAATAGCCATCAATGTCTATTCTTAAGGTCAACCCTGGTAGATGTCATATTACTCAATACAAATTCATACTGACAATATGAATTATCTCTATGTCATCTGGAAATGACTCACATTAGCTAACGACTGTCCTTCCAAGTCCTGGACATATGTTTTTGTTGTAAATACTATTAACTGATGGACTGCAGCCATCATCTAAATTAGCAGATATTTAAGCCTGGATGAGCAGCATGGAAATCCTCGACAGTTGGCAGCATGTTTAGAGTCTGTTGTCTTTAGCTGCAAGAAAAGTGAACTGCAAGCGGTTCTGTCGCTTGTCTTTCTTTGATTCGCGTGGAATATACATTTTCCCTCAGCAATGCCTTTAGTGAGCCACATGTATTAATCACAATAAAAACAGCTTGGAAATAATTGTAATTTCCCACCAGGGTAAACAAATATTGGTTTAATTTTTAACTTTATTTGTTAAACAATTTATGAAGGCCACAATATAGACAATGACATTTGAGATACTTATATCTGAAAATGAGTTTAGTTTTGAGAACACACAGAACCCTGCAAATCAGAGTAAAAGTTAAATACAAATAAGAAAGAATTAAACAGTTAAGAGAATATGAAATCTAAGCGTCCAATAAACATATGAAAAATGTTTAACCTCATAATTTATCAGTGAAAGGACAATTAAAACCATAGAAAGAGATCATTAAACATAGGATTGCAGAAGGAAAAGGTGGGAGGCACTTATAAGAACTGGCAAAAAGATATGGAAAATTGGACGTTATATATTCCTAGAGGAATATAAATTCAGTAAGGGAGTGATTTGCCTATATTTAATAAACCTCAGTATTACCATGTCCTATGACCTAGAAATTTTGCTTCTGATAATATATGCTAGGGAATCTATCACATACGTTCATAAGAAGATATTTTAAAGAATGTTACTTGCAATGTTTCTTTGGGATAGCAAAAACTTTGAAACCTCTTAACATCCAGCTATGGTGATGAATGAATGGGCTGTATTATATTCATTCAACGAATTACTACAGAACTGTTAAAATAAAGAAGCTAGATTTAGAGAATCAATGCAGATATATATTAGACACATAATATTTCATGGACAAAACAAATCAAGAGTGGATACATTCATGTATTTAAAAAAATCTAAATATTATATATATATATATATATATATATATATTTTTTTTTTTTTTTTTTTTTTTTTTTTTTTTGAGACGGAGTCTCGCTCTGTCACCCAGGCTGGAGTGCAGTGGCGCGATCTCGGCTCACTGCAAGCTCCGCCTCCCGGGTTCACGCCATTCTCCTGCCTCAGCCTCTCCGAGTAGCTGGGACTACAGGCGCCCGCCACCACGCCCGGCTAATTTTTTGTATTTTTAGTAGAGACGGGGTTTCACTGTGGTCTCGATCTCCTGACCTCGTGATCCGCCCGCCTCGGCCTCCCAAAGTGCTGGGATTACAAGCGTGAGCCACCGCGCCCGGCCTAAATATTATATTTTATGTAAACATATTATATTTTATGTAAACATATTTGCATAAACATTAAAATACCTAGTCAGGAAAGATATATGCAAACTCAAGAAATAGTTTTATCTGAAATTAATGAGTAGTATCATTTAGGACTGTAAAAGGAATTTCAACAATATCTGTAATATTTTATTAAAGTTTTAGGTAAAAGAACAAAAAAGCCCAACAGTAAAATAGTCACTAAAAACTCAAAAATATAAAAAAGTCAAAAGTAAAAAAATCATACATTATAGTGACTAAAATTTTTTTAACCTAGTTAAATGTATCATTTTTCCAAATGTCTTCTACTTTTAAAATTTAAAACATTTTATAAACATTTTTCAGTAGTATTATGTAGCCTTTGCAATAATAACTTTTAAATGCCTGTAGTCTATTCTACTGAATGCATATAACATGATTAACTTACTCATATATTTAGGTTACTCTGGTTCAACAGGAAGAACTGTAATAGATATAGTTGTATATAAAACTTTAAAATAGTAATAATAATAGTAATTATTTATTAAATGATTACTGCGAATGAGTACTTCAATAAGTACTTTAAACACACCATTTTATTTAATCTTCACCAAGTGCCCTTGAGAGTTAATTATCTGAACTGTAAGAAGAGACAATTTGTAACTTGGCTAGGAGCCTCAGTTTGTAAGGGCCAGAGACAGCATTCAAATCTGAGTCTACCTGTGTGTCCCTGAAGCTTGTGTGGTCTCAGTGCTGGATCTACATTATCTCTCTACCATGTTTGTGGTATAATATTCAGGCATATTTCTTTTGAAGTTTCTACATGGGAGAGGTTGTTAGTTAATCAGCAAAAGCTCAGTTTCTCTTGTTTTAGGACGTATACCTAGACTACATTCCCAGTTTCTCTTACAGGTAGGTAGGTGTATGATGAGTTTTTATCAGTGGGCCAAGGGTAATGATGGATATTACTTCTGGATTAAAGCTCAAAGTGAGTATATCTTTGACTTGAGCAAAAAGCAAATCAAATATATTAAGGGGCAGGGACTTTATGTCTCCTTAGTCCAAAATTTATGGAGTTGCCTACTAGGAATTTGACAAGTTTGAGTCCACAGATGTTTAGTTTACAAAACCCTTTCCTGAGATCTAGGAGTTGCAGAAGAAGCTATAAATAGCTGGGTTATTGAGAGTACAGGAGTCTAGCAAGCTGTTTTAGAAGGGTCTGTGTTTAAAAGTAAAAAAAAAAAAAAAAAGGAGTATTTAGAAAGGTTTGGGTACTGCTTATTTCCAACTCAAACATGGCATTATTTTGATGGATTGATTAAGAATCCATTAGTTCAGAAAATATCTCAACTGCATACAGTTTGTACAGCATACCTTTCTCATATTACTCTAAAAGCCCTGCACTTAAACTGATTGTGTATGTATAAGATGATAAAGTACACGATGAAACAAGGAGTCCTGCCAAAGATGAGAAAGTGGGGAAATTCCATAACCTAGGAGGACTGCCTTTAAAGGAGAAACCTCTTGTCATTTGACTTCTATCTTGGCACACTCTGTCTGGGGAATTCTCCAATATGAATTATTTTTTCACTTACTTCTGGTAGCAGCAAATTTTTAAGGTCAGAAATTTACTGGGTTCAAATCTAGACAAGTCCGCTTAGTGATTAGTGGATCTTCAGTAAGTTATGTAATCTCTGTCTGCCCCAGTTTTCTCATCAGTAAATGACAATAATCACAATATATAACTCAATTGCTGTGTGATTAAGTGAGTTATATGCATAAAATACCACAGTAGGCTGAATTATAGCTCCTAAAGATATCTGGTCCTAATTCCTGGATCCTGAAACTATAAATGTTACTTTGTATGTTAAAAAGAGTCTTTACAGATATGATTAAGTTATGGATCTTGAGATGGGGGTGTTATTTGGTTGGACCCTAAATGCAATCACATGTATTCGTATAAGAGGAAACAGAGGGCTATTTGACAACAGGCAGATATAGACAAAGGTAGTGTGAAGATGGACTCAGATAAAAAGTGATGTGATCATAAATGAAGGAATGCCAGTAGCCACCAGAAGCCAGAAGAGGCAAGGAATGAATTATCTTTGAGAAACTGCAGAGAGAGCAGAGCTCTGCATCTTAATTTTGGCCCAGTGGTATTTATTTTGGACTTCTGGCCTCCAGAACTGTGAAAGAATAAATTTCTGTTATTTTAAGTCACCCAGTTGGTGGTAATATGTTACAGCAGCCACAGGAAAAACTAATACAAATACTCAGACCCTAAGCATTATAAAACTGTTTGCTATTAGTGTTCCAAGACAATGGCCAAATTTCACACTATGAGGTGCCACAAACTAGAATAGCTTGAGGACCATTAACTGTGTATTTCCAAGAAACCTGTGTCGGATTACAGAACTTGGTTTTGGATAGGTTATTCTGATGAGGAAAGCAAAGATAATATTTCATTTGGCAGTTCACCTTCTACCAGTAGACTTCAATCAGATGAAATAGGGTAGAGAGGCCTACATAGCCTTAGAGGGGATGGCAGCCAACTCCAAAGCCTTCTTCTGCTTAATTAAGATGTCTTATTTATATTCCAGACAACAGAATCACATGGAAGTGTGTGCAAGGTATCTGTCAAAGCCTTGAAGACGGGGGCCCTAACCAGTAGATGGAGGTAAAATTTGTTTCCCAAAGAATGATAAGAAATTCGTGCAAGAGAACGTGGTCTGCTATAGTGATGTAAGGGCTTCTGGAATCAGATAAACTGACTTCCTACTGAGTCCTTACAAGTTACATGGCCCCAAGTAGGCCATTACACCTCTCTGAGCCTCATTCTTCTTCATAAACTGCTGGAGCCAGGGTGGAAGAAGGGGAAGACACCTTTGCCCCATTGGATTCCTATATGTATCAAATTAAATAATGAATGTAAAGTGCTTATTTGGGGCCTGATTAGCACTAAATATTCAATAAAGGGTAATCCAACAAGGTGAAGCCAAAGCACAAATTCATTCAGAAACCTAGAAAGTAGACAATTGACTTAGAAGGCTAACAAAAAGTACACAATTTGTGCATAAAAAGTCCCATTAAGTTTATTCTTTGTTGTAGCCCCAAAGATTATTTTCTTTACTCTCTAAAGTTTAAAAATCCAGTAGCACCAGTGTTTGGGGGTAGCATATTAGGGGTGGAGTGGTTGTTACTGAAAAATTGTATGAGATCAAGATATTCCAATCAATTTTTTAATAAATTGTTAAAAAGAAATCTGGCCTGTGATAGTAGATGTTGGCATCAAAGCAATATTAATTTTTCCAATCCTTTAGAAATCCTGTTTTTGCCAAGTTTAGTCTTCAGAAAGGCGGTTATGTGAAATCACTTAAACTCTTCATAGCTAGATTTTAAAATTTAATATAGGTGCAGAATTGACAATATAAACTGGCCACAGAGGCCATGGAGAAAAGCCAGACATATATTACCTAAATAGAGAAAGCAGTAGGCCTGTCTGTCTGCTTCAGTCACAATGTTCATGTTTTGAAAGACCTGCCAAGATTGTGGGTAGAGTAATGGAGTGGAAACTGGGGCAAGTGTGATTTGCTGACTTTACTAAGCAAAGCCAAAGAGGGAATGCCAAATAAGGCTAAACTTGTGTGGAATATAGCCCTTATTCTTTGTTTTCCACACAGAAGCCATTCCTTCTATCCTTAGTACCAAAACACCTGCTTTTTTGTCTCAGGGTGGGCTTGTGACCCACTTCTGGCCAATAACATGCTAGGAGAAGTTTATAGAGGGGCTTCTGGAAAAGATATTTTCTTTTTAATAATGACAAGTGAAGCAGAGAGTTTTTCTCCTTTGTGCTGCTCTTGCTTCCAGCCTTTGAATAGAATTGTGTGATGCTTAGAATGGCAGTGGCTACCATAGGACTGTGAGAGCAAGCATTTGTAGAATTTAAGAGATGGCAATCTTAGAGTATCATATTGCTCAGCTGCTGACACCACTATGGTCATCACCCTCCCATGGACTTCTAATTATATGCAAAATATAAACTGTTATTATTTTAGGCATTCTGTTTCTTTCAAGTAAAAGAATTTGTAAATATGATATATACAAACAAATTCAATTGTCAAAACAGTATTTAGATTTAAGATCCCTGGAGCATACAAAGATGTAACTACAGTTGGCCCTTGAAAAACACAAGTTTGGGCCAGGCGTGGTGGCTCACACCTTGTAATCCCAGCATTTTGGGAGGCTGAGGCAGGTGGATCACCTGAGGTCAGAAGTTTGAGACCAGCCTGACCAACATGGTGAAACCCCGTCTCTACTAAAAAAAAAAAAAAATACAAAAATTAGCCGGGCATGGTGGCGGGTGCCTGTAATCCCAGCTACTCAAGAGGCTGAGGCAGGAGAATTGCTTGTACCTGGGAGGTAGAGGTTGCAGTGAGCCAAGACTCCGTCTCAAAAAACAAACAAACAAAAAAAACAAGTTTGAACTGTGCCACTTATATGCTGATTTTTAAAGTAGATAGATTAGAAAATGTTTTGGAGATTTGAGACAATTCGAGAAAACTCACAAACTGTACAGATAGAAATCTTGCAAAAATTAAAAAGTTGGGTATGTCATGAATATATAAAATATATGGATATACTAGTCTATTTGTCATTTACTACCACAAAATATGTACGTCTACTATAAAAAGTTAAAATTTATCAAGACTTATGCACACAGACACAGACTGAACACTGCACCATTCAAAGAGAAATGTAAACAAATGTAAAGATGAAATATTAAATCATAACTGCATAAAATTAACTAGTACATACTGTACTACTGTAATAATTTTTTAGCAACCTCCTGTTGCTACTGCTATGAGCTCAAGTATTCTATCTGCTTAAAATGCCATGTGAGGCTGGGCGTGGTGGCTCACGCCTGTAATCTCAGCACTTTGGGATACCAAGGTGGGCGAATTACTTGAGGTCAGGAGTTCGTAACCAGCCTGGCCAACATGATGAAACTCCATCTCTACTAAAATACAAAAATTAGCCGGGCGTGGTGGCACGTGCCTATAATCCCAGGTACTGGGAAGGCTGAGGCAGGAGAATTGCTTGAACCCAGGAGGCAGAAGTTGCAGTGAGCTGAGATCGCGCCACTGCACTCCAGCCTGGGTGACAGAGTGAGACTCTTGTCTAAAAAAAAAAAAGTGCCATGTGAAGCCAATCACCTCCATGTGAGCCATTTATGGCTTCAGTAAATTGCATATCACAGTAAAAAGTAATCTCTGGTGGATCTCCTGTATTTTTCATCCTGTTTAGTGCAATATCATAAACCTTGAATGACACCATGGGACCCAGACAAAGTACCACTAGTGTTGCTGAAAGGGCTCCCAAGAAGCAGAGAAAAGCCATGACACTACAAGAAAAAGTCAAATTGCATGATATGTATTGTAGATTGAGGTTGCAGCTGCGGTTGCCCACCATTCCAGACAGATAATTCATCTTGGAAACAGACAATGTAAACTTAAGCTATCAATAAATATAGTACTGTAAAAGGATTTTCTCTTTCTTATGAGTTTCTTAGTAACATTTTCTTTTCTCTAACTTACTTTATTGCAAGAATACAGTATATAATACATATAATACGTATATAATACATATTATAATTATGTAATACATATAATTTCCTGTTTATGTTATCTATCAATAAGGCTTCTGGTCACCAGTAGGTAATTAGTAGTTAAAATTTGGAGAAGTCAAAAGTTAAGCACAGGGTTTTGACTGAGCAGGGGCTTGATTCCCTTAACCCTTACCTTGTTCAAGGGTCAACTGCATATTATAATATTTTTGGGGATAAGGTGGGAAATGACTTGAAATTACTCAACCAGAGGATTTTAAAAGTGTGAGAGAAAAAAACTCAATTTGGTTTAGATGTTCATTGATTTGCTCACATATTATTGAGTTTCTGTTATTCCCAGGAACTATACTGCTGGGAATACTCTGAGAAGAGTTGGACAGAGTCTCTGCCTTCATTTAGTGTGTACACTTTATAAATAAACTTTTTAAAAAGATGACTACTGAATGGTAAGTGCTAAGAGAAAATTAAACACAATAATATGATAAGAGTATGGGGTTTAACTGAGGGAATCGACTCTAGATAAACCTAAAGGATGAGAAGGAGCCAGCATGGGAAAATTCTGGCAAACAGTCTTACAAGCAGAGTAAGTACAAGACTTTGAAGCAGCAAAGCTCTTACACAATCCATCGTGGTTGGAGCAGTAAGAGTTAAGAATACATAGACGAGAGAAGAGAAGAGATGAGAAGAAAGGCAGATATTGTAAGGTCTGGCAGGCCAAGATAAGGAAATGAATTTCACTTCATTTTAAATGTAGTAGGAAGCCAATAAGCCAACAAGAAGTTTTAAGCAAAGAAGTGAGATGTTCTCACTTATGTTTCCAACAGTTCACTCTGCTGTGTACAGCATGGACTGGGGGGAAGAGTTAAAGCAGGAAAATCTTCAACTAGGGTGGCCGCAATGGATTACAGAAACTTCAATGACCTGAGAATAGTTTGGTAGAAGCAATGGACTTTGCTGATATAATGAATGTTGTGGTGTGTGAGGGCAATAAGTTAAGAATAACTCACAGGTTTCTTTTTTTTTTTTTTTTTTTTTTTTGAGGCGGAGTCTCACTCTGTCGCCCAGGCTGGAGTGCAGTGGCACGATCTCGGCTCACTGCAAGCTCTGCCTCCCGGGTTCACGCCATTCTCCTGCCTCAGCCTCTCCAAGTAGCTGGGACTACAGGCGCCCGCCACCACGCCCGGCTAATTTTTTGTATTTTTAGTAGAGACGGGGTTTCACCGTGGTCTCGATCTCCTGACCTCGTGATCCGCCCGCCTCGGCCTCCCAAAGTGCTGGGATTACAAGCGTGAGCCACCGCGCCCGGCCAACTCACAGGTTTCTAGCAATAAGTTAAGAAAAACTCACAGGTTTTCACTGGGCCCAAGGTATTGTCAATTTCTAACATGGAAGGAGACTTTGAAGAAAAAATGTTTTTAGGATACAAATCAAGTGTTCTGCTTTGACCATGGTATTTTTTTAGAAGTACTGGAATGTACAAGTGGAGAGGTCAAGTAGGCAGTTTGAGATATGAGTCTGAGGCTCAGGGAGAAGTCAGCACATGTAAATTCTGGGACTAGATCATATCATTAGGTGAAGTAACAGAGGAAGAAGAAAAAAGTAATCAGGACTTCAGCCTATGAACATTTAAAAGGGAGATAATAGAAGAACCGCAAGTGAAAAAAAAAGGTGATGGGGTGCAGTGGCTCATGCCTGTAATCCCAACTACTTGGAAGGACAAGGCGGTTGGATCACTTGAGGCCAGGATTTTGAGACCAGCTTCAGCAACATAGCAAGACTTTCTCTCCACAAAATTTTTTAAAAAAATAATTAACTGGACATGCATGGTGGCACATGTTTGTAGTCCCAGCTACTCAGGAGGCTACTGAGGTGGGAGGAATGCTTGAGCCTCAGAGTTTCAGGCTGCAGTAAGCAAAAATAATAATAATAATAATAAAATAAAGAAAGAATAAAAGAAAAAGAAAAAAGAAAAAAGCCCAGAGGAGGAAAAAAGTGAGGAGAAAAGTAAGGGGAATATGATGTAATAACAGGATTTCATAAAGTAGAGAGTGATCAGAGATGTATTGAATATATTTGAAAAGTGTAGTAATTGAATGCATAGACATGGTCCTTAGCCAGACACATGGGTCATGTATTGGGTAATGTGGAGATTATTGGTGACCTTGACAAGAGCAGTTTTAGTGCACAGAGGAGGGAGAGGCCATACTGAGGTGAGTTAATAAGTAAATAGAAAGAAGTTGAGGAGACTTTTTCAAAATGTTTTTCTATGGAGAGAAGAAAAATGGGATGATATTTGTAGAAAAGGAGTTATATTCTCATCTCCTCACTTAAAAATAATATCATGCCCAATGAGAAAGATCCAATAGAGAGAGAGAGATATTGTTTATGTAAGAGAGGGGCGGGGATGAGTGCAGAACAGAAGCCTCTAAGGGATGGTATACAGAATCTAGGTGGGGCCTATGGTGGGAGTAAGGAGACTTCCTTCAACTTCTCTGGAGGAAGGATGTCATTGCTCACTGCTGTGCTGACCTATAACGCTCAAAGAATGACAAATCATAAAACTGTCTTTGCCAAGGGTGACATGCCTACCTGCGGCACAGCAGTGAGGCCAGCAACAATGTGACCAAGAACTCCAAACAAGCCATTGATTAACTTAGGGAAGTTAAAGCCAGGTAACATGTAATGTTGTTAAACTGTAGATATTGCTAAACTGTCTTAGGTTGTATGATTTCAAGATCTGAAGATAAATTTTTGAGACAATGGGAGTTGTGGGTTTGGGAAATAGTTTATAATTTTGTTATTTTTCTTTCACTCCAGGAGTCCATTTATTTAAAAATGAACCAGACACAGCCCTGGACAGAAACTTCCTGATGAGATACATGAAAATTCTGAAAAACAAAATATAATGAATTGTAAACATCTGTCTATCCATGAAAGATGGTCATGGTGAGGTGAATATACTAAAATAGAAGTGTGTCTCTAAAAGTATATTCTTTAAAGAGAAGACTGAGCTAGGAAAACCAGATCAGGCTAAAACTATGACTGCCTTGAATATAGTAAAATATACATAAACTGTAGATAAGGATAACAGACATTTAAAAATATGCTGAGTTATACATAACAAAAAGAAAATATAATTAGACAATTAACTACTTCATTTTTCTATTCAAAAATTATGGCCAGGCACGGTGGCTCACGCCCGTAATCCCAGCACTTTGGGAGGCTGAGGCAGGTGGATCACGAGGTCAGGAGATCAAGACCATCCTGGCAAACATGGTGAAACCCCATCTCTAAAAATACAAAAAATTAGCTGGGCGTGGTGGTGGGCGCCTGTAGTCCCAGCTACTGGGGGATGATGCTGAGGCAGGAGAATGGCGTGAACCCGGGAAGCAGAGCTTGCAGTGAGCCAAGATCGCGCCACTGCACTCCAGGCTGGGCAACAGAGCGAGACTCCGTCTCAAAAAAAAAAAAAATTGTTAGTAACTTAGTTGTATCTTTACTCACATTTTCTGCCTTTCATTTCCAACGGGACAAGTGCCCCTGATCCTACAAGAAACCCAGACTCCCCTCTGTGCTCTGGATTCATCCTTTTCATCATTCAATTACTAGTCTTTCAGTTACCCTCTCTCCTAATGTACCAAAAAATATGTTCCTTTTCTTCTGGCTAACTCATACTAGCATTGAACAATAATCTAATGTTTCTAGCATTTTCTGTCTTTAAAGAAACTCTTCTAGCCAGGTGTGGTGGCATGTGCCTATAGTTTCAGCTACTTGGGAGGCTGAGATGGGATGATCCCTTGAGCCCAGGAGTTTGAGACTGCAGTGAGCTATGATCGTGTCACTACACTCTGGCCTTGGTGACAGAGCAAGACCTCATCTCTAAAAAAATATATTTTTCTAAACCTATATCCTTCTTAATCTAAAGAACTGATTGATTCTTTTCTCACTAGCAATTTTCTCTTTGACTTAAAAAACCAGGCTTTTCACCCCTCTATTCCTCTGGAACTGCTCCTGTCAAAGTTACTAAGAGCCTTTGTGTCACCATAATCTCTATACTCATTCAAATCATACTTGATCTGTCAGTAGCATTTGATATAGTTGGCCACTTTTTCTATTAAGTTGAAATATAGGAAATTTATGTTTTTGTAGGTCTAGAATTATTTCGGCAATTTTATTTGGCTCAATCTAATAGTAATATTTTTTTCTTAAATTTCATTACTCTAGTGTCCAGGTTTTTTTGCTACTTCAGTATCGAATGCATGAATCTCATTCCTACCCCATTTATGCAATTTTAACTCTCTGTCATAGGTTCCATTTTCTATTCTAGCTATGATCTCCCTCCAGGTGGTGTCTTCTATTCCCATGGTTTAAATATCTTCTTCGTGCAGATGTCTCTTATATTTCAAATCTACTCTCCATGAATATGAGATTCATACTCATATATGCAGCCTACCAAACCATCATCTACTTTCGGTGCCCAATAAGCATCTCAAACTTAATGTGGTCAAAAGAGAATTCTTTTTTTTCACCTCCATGTGCTTCTCTCCTAGTCTTTTTCATCTTAGTAATGGCACTATGGCATTGCTGGATACTCAAGCACAAAAACTAGGAGTCATTCTGGATTTCTGCCTTTTCCTGACTTCCCCACATCTAATCTATAAAAAGTCCTCTTCTTGATAGCACATTTCTCCATTCATTTCCATTTATAGTACTAATAGCCTAGAGCAGGATTCCTCAACCTTGACACAACTGACATTTTGGGTCAAATCATTTTTGTTGTATGGAGCTGTCCTGTGCAATGTTGGGGGTTTAGCACCATCCCTGGCCTCTCCCTATTAGATGCCAGTAGCACCTCTTTTCCCAATTGTGACAACCAAAAATGTCTCCAGACAATGCCAAATATGCTCTAGGTTAAAACTACCCCGGCTGAGAACCACTTCTCTACAGCAATCTGCCACCCATTACCTCTTGCCTGGATTACTGTAATAGTTAACCATAGGTCTCCCTTCTACTTGTGGCCTCCTACATGCAGTTTTCTAAATAGTAATATGATCATTCTTTTAAAATCATGAATCCGTTTATGTAATTTCCCTGATTAAAATATGTCACTCAGAATAAAACCAAATTCTTTATCTGGCCTTCAAGGCTCTACATGATAAAGCCTTTCCTCTCGTCTCTGATCCCATCTCATACAATTTAACATGTTCCAACCACATCATTCCTCTAACATACTAGGCTTGTTACTTTCTAACAGCCTCTGTACTTGTTTTTCCATGTGTCTGGAATGCTCCTCCTTACCATTCAGATCTCAGCTTAAATGTTTCCTCCTAAAGAAAGTAGATCACAGGCAACATATATCACTCCAGCAGAGTGCCATATTTTCTTCCTAGCCTTATCACTAACTAGAAATGTCTCATTTATTTGTTTACATGTTTATTGTCTACCTACCTCCAGTAGACTGTAAACCCTATAATAGCATGAGCATTATCTTTCTTGTTCACCACAGAATTCTTAGTGTATACAGTTATTGATTTAATAGATGAAAAAGTCAAGTAATTCACTTTAATATTAACATGAGTTTTAATAATATTATTGGTGATAGTCACAGCTGGATGTGCCAACAATCAACTGTAAGACCTTTGGTGATCTTATAGTTTATTTGGTTATAATAAAATGATACAAAAACAATAAATTCCTATTAATAATTTTCTGTTAGGTCATCTTTACTAGATTATATATAAGGTCTTTTCTGGTTCTAAAATATATCTGGTAACTCTTAAAAATCTCTATTATACCACATTCCATCTATGTATAAAACTCCATCTTGATTTTCTTCCTTTCCTTTGCAGAATATTTTCAGAGTTCCCCCATGGAGGAGACTGCAAAAGCTGTTTTGATACTTGACTTTCCTTGCCTGCTTTATCACATTTGAGAAACTACAAATGGAGTCAAATAATCTCATTTGGAGTCGGCTGAGTAAATCCAGTAATCCTCTAATAATAGCAACCTCAGCATTAATTTAAAATATAGACAAATAACTCACCTAAAAATATCACCTCTGACTGAACAGTATCAATCAGGAGTATTTTACAATATAGACAAATAACTCACCTAAAAATATCACGTTTGACTGGATATACCTTTGATTTTTTAAAGTAGTATACTGAAGATATGTTTGGTGTAACAACTCTTCAACAAATATTTACAGTGTCAGGCAGTGTTCTAGGAGTTGTGACACAGTTGAGAGAAAAATACACAAGTCTCTGCTTTCATAATGTATACAAACGGTAATAAGTCTTAAGAAGGAGAAGGAAAAGGAGGCAGGAAATAGGCATAGAGTGAGATTATAGTGATATTTTATATAAGGCAGTAAAGGTGGACCTTTTTGATTTGAGATACCTATTTGTGCACAGACAAATGAGGGAGCAGAAGCTGTGTGGCTATCCGGGAGAAGAGAGTTTTCAGGCAGAAAGAATGGGAAGTACAAAGGATGAGGAACATTAAGGAGACAGTGGGGCTGGAGTAGAGAGAGTGGTGGCAGAAATTAGGATCAGAGAGATAAGACACTGGATTGTACTTTTTAAGGTAAAAATTTACATTTAATAAAATGCACATATCTTAAAGTACACAAGTAAAATACAGAATATTTCCATCACCCTACAAAATTCTCCTGTGACCCCTTCCAATTAATCTAATTGCCCCACAGATGACCACTGTTATGTTTTTTTTTTAATCACCAGAGATTCATTTTATCTATTTTGAACTTCATATGAATGGAATCATACAATATTTATTCTTTTTTTTTTTTTTTTTTTTTTTTTTTGAGATGGAGTCTCGCTCCGTCACCAGGCTGGAGTGCAGTGGTGCAATCTTGGCTCACTGCAACCTCCACCTCCTGGGTTCAAGTGATTGTCCTGCCTCAGCCTCCCGAGTAGCTTGGACTACAGGTGCATGCTGCCATGCACAGCTAATTTTTGTATTTTTAGTAGAGACGGGGTTTCACCATGTTGGCAAGGATGGTCTCGATCTCTTGACCTGGTGATCCACCCACCTCGGCCACCCAAAGTGCTGGGATTACAGGCATGAGCCACCGCACCTAGCCAATATGTACACTTTTGTGTCTAACTTCAGAATGTTTATTTTCAGAGATTTTGTGATTAAAGAACAGGTGCATATTTTACTATGTAAAATGTTGCCTATCAGTTTTTCCAAAATGGTGTGCCATTTTATGCACCCCTGCAATGTATAAAAGTTCTAGTTTCAGTTGATGTTACTGTCTTTTAGTTTATCTGTTTTAGTGAGTGTGAAATAGTATTTTTTTTTGCAGATTTAATTTGCATTTTCCTGACAGCTAGTGATATTAAACACTTTCTCATGTGCCTGTTGGGCAATATTTATCTGCTTTTGTAAAGTGTCTGTTTGAGACTTTTCCTCTATTTTAATTGAGTTGTCTTATTATTATTGATTAGTAAGAGTCCTTCATCTGTTCTGGTTGTTTTCATGGTGGTATAGTGTCTCTCTTATGGTGGTTTCTCTGGCGAGCATTGTCATGGGATATGAGGATTGTTATGCTTGGTGCTTATTCCCATTCATCTTTTCATGCATCTATCTAAGACCTCATTGTTCCTGATCTTCCGATCTTTCTCCTTCCAGGTGCCTAAGTAGCTGGCTCAGTCATTTGCCATTGTCCATGAATTCATGTATTTTCTAAGCTTGGCTCAGGTAACTTCTCTTTCCATACAAAGAAGATGACCAGGCCGCTGCCCAGAACTTTGCTCACTTGGAAATTTCCTCTCATTCCTGTCTTTCAAGTATCAAGGGATACTGAGCCAATCCATTTGTGAACCAAGCTCTAACTTTTTTCTCCCCCATCAACTGGTGATAACAGGTCTTCCACGCGATGTGAGAGAGAGGCACTGATAGAATAGTAGTAGATGACATTGGTGTCTAGGCTATCTGATCATGTAGACTGCGTGTTCTGCACAGTCTTGCCTGTGCTTGATCTCACACGTACCAATTCTATCTTCTTATGGATTACTTCTGGGCCTGCTCAACCTTATGCCTTGGTGGGTCTGACAGTATACAGCTCAGGATGGGCAGTGCCATCTGCATGGTCACTTGATGGCCTTTGAAAACAGTGTAAATTTCTGTTGAAGGTGGGATAACTTTGTTCCAGAACTGATGGTGTCTGCATTATGATTCCCACATTTGGGCTTTCCATAACTCTAATGGCATCTTCTTGTGTTACTGGTATTTCCAATAGTAAAGGATCTTTCATATTATGCAGCCCAGGAGGCATGGCTGCTTGCACCACTACCTGGATCTACTGCAAATCCTTTCTACTACTCTCAGTCCCACTAAAACCTTGCAGCATTTCATCTTACAGAGAATGAGGTGTAGCATAGCATTATTCTCAGTTGTGCCATATGGTGCCTCCAAGATCGAAAGAGTTCTCCTAAACATTGTGTTTCTTTATTCATGGTAGAAAGTGCAAGTTTACAAAGCAATAATTTGTCCTGTACTTTGGAGGAGATGTCTTAGAATGCCTTAGGACACTGAACCCTAAAACATTGCTAATGTGGTGGTTCCTTGAAACTATTTAGAGGTTATCACTCCCCTCTGGAACACTTGTGTCTTACCAAGGCCTTCAATGAATAGTCACTTTTTGTTCATCTTGTTCAATCTGCATGATGTTATTGATATAGGGAATGAAGGTGATATTCTGCAGGATGTCCAGCTAACTTATATCTCTTCAGAGTATATTGTAATAGACGGCACGACAGTTAACACAGCCTTGGGGTAAGGTTGTAAATTTATGGCCCTTTTAAGAGCAGCCTTAGAAGCACTGTGTTCAGACCATCTCCCAAGAACCTTACCAGGGTGTTAAATCCTGTATCCCAATAGGATGTTTCCTAACTGAGAAACTTTTATGTTCCACATCCTCGATCACACACCCTCCAAATCCAGTGCTGTGCATAATCTCTCTTCTCCTGATGGTATATGCTGGTTAGATTCTGTAGCTGCTTTCGGATATATTCCTTCTTTTTCAGGCCCAACATATCTGTGGCCAGATTTTACTGTTAATTAAGCCTACTTATGGATATAGGTATCAGGAGGGAAGGAGAGGGAAGAGCCTGGGAAAGCTAATGTCTTGCTAGGGAAAAGGCTTTGCATTGCCTTAAAGAAATGAGGGAATTCTAGTAATTAAGAAAAGAGTAAGTCATTTCTAAAGACCTGATCAATTAAAAGAATTGAAGGACTCATAATTTTCAGTGTCATCAACTATATCCCATGTGTCATGGTCCCATTTCTCACCCAGAGTCCTAACCTTGGCATAGAAAATACGCATTCTTTAAGAGTTTAACCTTCTTTGGAGCTCTGCTACTCTTCAGTCCTAGTCTTGGTCCTCAGCTTTCTTTCTCTTCTTGTTGTAGGAACTGAGAGACTCGATGCTGCCAAAAAGTTCTTCCAGCCTTCACACTCAGCTTTCAGTTGCCAACTATCTTTTTTTTGTCCTTTTCTAGAGCATCAATCAAACTTTGAAATTGTCATTCAATTCCTTTATTCTTATAATTAGTATTTCCTCCATATTTTTCAAATTCTTAATTACAGTGAAGGCATTCCTTTCCAGTAGTATATGATTCCAGTTCATCTCTGCTGGAAGTTTAAAAAAACTGCCAGAGGCTATCTGTGCTCCACAGATAGTAGTGGTTAGGTATTCATTACCTGCCTAACAGTGGGTGACCCAGCTCCAAAATCCATCCACACTGGCCTCCTTTCGTCTTTCCTAGCAACAAATGTCTCAGGTTGATTTCCCTGGAAAGCAGACTCTGAGATAAAAATCAGCACCCTGAAGACTTAATAGACAGTGCTATTTTGGCTATTATTTCTTCCAATATTCTTTCTGTTCCACTCTTGTCTCATCTTTCCCTCTTGGACTCCAACTACACATTAGATCATTTGATATTGCCCTCCAGGTTACTAAAACTGTCATCGTACTTTTTTTCAATCTCTGTATGCAATTTCACTAACCATTTCTGTATGCAATTTCACTAATCATTTCTTCTGTACTCTGTATGCAATTTCACTAACCATTTCTTCTGGAACCTATAATCTGACGTTTAGATTACCCAGTGAGCATTTCAATCCAGACATTGCACTTTTAGCTTGAAAAGTGACATTTGGCTATGTTTTCGGTCATCTCCATCTCCCTGTTGGTATTCCCTATCTGCTCGGTCGTATGGCTACCCTTTCTTTTAAGATCTTGAATATACTTACAACAACTTCTTTAAAGTTCTTTTCTCTTAATTCTAACATCTAGATTGTCTTGAGGTCTATTTTTATATACTGGAGGATTTTGAACAGAGCAGTGACATGCTCTAAATTTATGTTTTTGAAAAAGTATCACTCTAATAGCCATGTGGTAAAAGGAGTGTTAACGTCTATGTAAATGAGGTAAGTGGATAAATAGGGATACAAAAGTCAAATATTGGGCACAACTTATGATGAGTTACAGTTAGATGGAAGATGACAGTGGTTTTGTCTTTGGTGATGGCACTGGTGTGAATGAGAGGAATTCGGTTCTGACCACCAGGTCTTGCTGATAGACTGGACAAGGAGAGAAAGAGGAGTAAATTAAAGGATAAACCCCTGGTTATTGTACTCAATTACTAAAATGGGGTTGCCATTTTCCTAGATATCAACAGGGGAGAGAAAATATTCGCGGACAGAAGAAAACTAAGAGTTCTGTTAGTACACTTAAATATGAGGTATCTATTGAATATCCAAGTGGAGATGTCGAATAGGCACTTGTGTATGAGTATGGAGTGCAGAGTGAGAGCCTGGAGGTTAAAAATTTGGAATTCAAAGGTATATGGGTGATATTTAAAGCCACAGTCTTAGGAGAATAGATGTGAGGACTGAGCTCTGGTATACTTGTATTTATAGAGGTTGGGGAATGAAGGGAACATAGGAAAAGAGCTTGAAGTGAGGTGGAAGGAGAAATAAGAGAGAGTGGTATCCAAAAGACAAAGTGAATATGGCTCAAAATAAAGGGAGTAATTGGTTTGTCAAATGTTGCTGTTAACTGGGAAAGGTGAGAAATAAGCCTGTGTTGTATCAATCTATTGAGATTTGGGGGTTTGTTTCTGTAGCATATTAATGTATTAATCAATACTGTGTAATATACCTTCTTGATTTTCTTGGAATTTAGATTCTAAAAGTAAGCATTTAACATTAACTAGTAAAGCTACTGAGAGTCCTATATGAGAAAATTTTGGGCATTTGGTCCATAATATGATCTTGTCAATTAGAACAGTTATTTTCTACTTGCCATTTGAATATTCATTTATGGGTTCTTACTCACTTTTTCTAGTAACATTGATAAAAATTATCCTAATAATTGTATTTCTGAGAATAATAATTTATCACTGATATGTGCATTCACCTCCCTTTTGCAGCCCAGTGATGCAGAGCTTGATACACAGTTGATATTCAATAAATGGTAAATGTGCCCATCAAATATCTATTTTATTAACGTTATTTAACATGCTATTACCACAATGATTGCACCATTAAACTAGGTTGTCAAGGACCAATCTCAGATAGCACAATGGATATGGAAGTTGGTTTCCTTACTGAAGGGTCAGAAACCTAATTTAAAAACACGGAAGGGAAATGAAGTATGTTGACTCAGGGCCACAAGGGCCACGGCAGAAGACTGTGTAGATGCCGAGGTCCTCGTTGAGGGTGTCTGAAGTCTAGGCCAATCTCTAATCTCCAACCTACTCTGTGTTAGGAGGCTTTACAGAGTGGAAGGAATACTTTTATTAGTCCACCCAAAATAGGTAGGTACCTTTTGGTAATTAGGTCTTGAGGGGGTACACTTAACTTATTAGCACAAATCAGCATATCTGCATATAGAAGATCTTGCAATGGAGTGGTATCTGGAAAAAATATCATTTTGGGTCTGACGGGTTCAGACAACAGTTTTAAATGGGATCTCTCAGAGTGTGATGAGAACCAGAAAAAAAGTGGCTATTTGTAGTAGCTTCGGTACAATTGAGCAAGAAACACCAAAGGATGGTCTTTTCATAACTTTAAAGCAGTGTGGTTCTCAAGTAGGGGGTATATTTGCCCTCTGAGGAATATTTGGCAATGTCTGGAAACATTTTTGATTGCCATGACTAGAGGGAGGAGCGGTCACTAGGTATCTAGCCGGAGTAGAAGCCAGTGATGCTGCTAAATATCCTGCAAATGCACAAGATGCCCCATCCCCAAGAAAGAGAAATGTCCATTCCGGAAGTCAACAGTGTCATTTGGGAAAGTCTGCTTTAAAGGTTATTTTCTTAGAAGAGGACAGCTTTAATACCTAAAATCTAATTTTATGTTTAGACCCATGCCTATCTTCGCAGGACTCAATTCCAAGGAAATTCTGTTCATAATGCAGGCTTTCTAATTCCAGTTTATTATAGCGCCTTACGGTGTGCAGAAGGCAGGGGATTGATTGTTTTATTCAAAAGTGATCCCTTTTATTTAAAAACAGATATCCTTAGTTTGAATATAAAGTTCAGATTTTTGCTTTTAATAATATTTATATTCCCAATCCAAGTCCTCCCAGAAATAGGTTGAGATGAAAGGAGGCCAGATATCAAATCCATTCCTACAGATACTGTGTTCTGTGGGACCGAAAAAAGACAAAACTTGAACCTTGACTGGCCCTCTAAGGATTAAATTTTGCTGCTCTTCTTAGGGTATCTATCGGACTGTCCCTTTGGTTGTAAGATACCACTGCCATCTCGAGGAGGACTGCATGCCTCTGCACAGAGCCAACAGGTAACTCGTCCTGGCAGCTCTGTGTACCCAACCACAACTCTAGACTGCCAAGAACACTGCTCATTCGAAGGCGAGCGAAGCCGGGAAGAGAGCCAGCGTTAGGGGAAGGGTGGCACAAACCCTTGTGTGAGCTGCAGCACCGGGGCAAGAACAATGGGGCAGCGAGACCACTAGGCGTTCTGCCGGCAGTCAGAACCGCGGCAGAAGGGGCGCGAGCGGGGAGCTACGGGAACGCAGCGGCCGGGAAAGCTGGAGGGGGCGGACCCGGCCGGCGGGCGCAGGCGCTCCCTGGCTCACGCGCGCACCCCGGCCCCACCACCCACCCTTCCGCCGCGGCCCGCCCTCCGGGGCGGGGAGGAGAGCGCGCGAGCCGCGGTCGTCAGGACCCGCCCCTTCGCCTCCGCGAGCTGGCGGGCGTGCTGGCAGCGCCGGGAGGCGGGGCCGCGGCGGCCGGCTGGGTGCTCCTCGGCGGCCTCGGAGCTCGCAGACGCTCGGGGGAACATGGCGGCTGCGGAGCCGGCGGTCCTTGCGCTCCCCAACAGCGGCGCCGGGGGCGCGGGGGCGCCGTCGGGCACAGTCCCGGTGCTCTTCTGTTTCTCTGTCTTCGCGCGACCCTCGTCGGTGCCGCACGGGGCGGGCTACGAGCTGCTCATCCAGAAGTTCCTCAGCCTGTACGGCGACCAGATCGACATGCACCGCAAATTCGTGGTGCAGCTTTTCGCCGAGGAGTGGGGTCAGTACGTGGACTTGCCCAAGGGCTTCGCGGTGAGCGAGCGCTGCAAGGTGCGCCTCGTGCCGCTGCAGATCCAGGTGGGTCCTGCGGGAGGCCGCGCGCCTCCCTGTTCCCGAGTCGTCCCCATGCTGTCCCTGTCCCCGCCTTCGCCGCGCTCCTCAGGTGCCCTGAGCCGCCCGGGCCCCGGGCCCTGCGCGAGTGGCTGCGTCCGAAGGGCTCCGCGGCTTTCGCAAGTTCCAGGGCCGGCTGGGGAATGCCCCTGTCCAAAGGTAATGGTCATCAGCTGTCCCCGGCGGGGGCGTGGGTCTCGCAGCTGGTTTCAGCGCCCGCGAACGCCCCTACTTGTGTGGTCCTTGGTCGCCCGCATCTGCTTTTTATGCCAGGAGCGGGTCCCAGCCTCCTGCGTAACCAAAGGGCTCTGCTGTAGTAGCTGTTTTTATTTTGGGGTGATGGGTGATGCAGAATGGGGGGAAATGAGGCTGTGGGAAGTATTGGTCTTAGGGTTTGTTCCTAGAGTTGTGTTAACCACTTGCGGAAACGCAAACTTTGGGAGTCAAACCCTTTCCCCCGCCTTCCCAGGCTCTCAGGTCCTTGGGCTTAAGAGTTCCCTAACCTTAAGCAAATAACCATTTGCTTAGCCTCCTCTTTAGTAAAGTGTCTACTGACTTGATTACGTTTTGTCGCCTGCACTGAAAAAGTCATTTGACTCCAGGATTGTAATTCCTTCTTAAATACAAATACCCAACTTAAGCTAGACCTTGAGTTACTGGGCCTGCTGGCTGGGAAAGTTGTTCTACCTGAGGACTACTTAACAGCATTTATTTTAAGCTGTGCTCTCATGCTAGGCGGGTTAATCTCCCGCCCTCTTTAGGATCCGAGCGTTCACTGGCGAATTTATATTTTGGAAAGGAAAGAATATAAGGTATAATTTAGGTAGTACACTGTCAATATCATTTCTCTAGCTGACAAACTGATGTCATTTTTTCAGAAGACCAAACTGAAATGTGGGATTCGGGGATAAAAGAGATTTTAATATTTAAGTGTCATTTTCTTTCTTTTTTGTTCTTAGTTTTTATGAGCACAGAATAGTTGTACATATTTATAGGAGACGTGATATTTTGATTCAAGCATACAGTGTAGTGATCAAATCAGGGTAATGGGAATATCCATTACCTCAAACATTTATCATCTATTTCTTTGTTCCAAATTCACTTTTGTAGTTATTTTGAAATATACAATAAATTATTGTTAACTGTAGTCACCCTATTGTGCTACTGAACACTAGAGCTTATTCCTATTATCTAACTGTGTTTTTTGTACCCATTAACAGTGCCATTTTCTGAGGATTATTCACTAGTTTTTTTCCGCTGTAGTTGGCAGCTGAACTGATGATGTTTCCTGTCACCCCAACACCCGTGCCAGAAGTGTCCAAAGCAGGTACTTTAGCTTCGATAAAGTTCCTGCATTCAGAGGACCAAGTCTGAGAGACTGTACTCTCTACCACTAGAGAACCTGGAATCGGATACAGTGATCTGATACCCCAGAATCTGACCTACTGCCCAGTTAGGGAATTGCAGTTCTTAGGTGCTTCAGACTCCCCATTTTTATGTCTTCAAGCGCTTTCGTGTCTGACACCTTTCTGCAGCCTTCCTTGTCTGTCCCTTTACGTTACTGCTGCCAGAATACTCAGATGTTGGTTGCACCTTTGAGAAGTCCATTTATAAAGGCTAGAGTCCAAATACTAACTGCGGAGGTCTGGGACTATACTTAGGATGCAGACTTCTTTATGAAGCATCTCCTGTTATGGCTGGGAGGGAGGCTGGGCTCTTAGGATCTAAGACAATGCCATTCTAAAATAGGCTTCAGCTCTGTAAGAGTCCCCCCCCTCCAAGGTAGGATTTTTATATTTGAAAATTTCAGGGCCTTGGTCTGGCAACTCTTAAAAACATTCTAGAAATTAATGAAATGTATGTACCTGAAAACGCTTGTACATTCTCGAAAGGCGTTACGTAATTCTGGTCACCTGTGGCTTTTGAAATGTTTGCTTGGTATAGGAGATTATGTATAGTTCATTTATTTTTGTGAGGTTTAAAATAACATTATTCCATCTTCAAAAGAAATTTTTTCCACCAACTAGTCTAATAATTCTTAAGCATTAGTTATATTTTTGCATTTATATAGCTTTATATTTTTAATTCTTTAAAAATATTTTCTCTTCTATATTATCTTTGTTATATAAGTATATAACTTTATATACTTATCAAAGTTATACTTTGACTTCTTCAGCCTGATGCCTCTCCTAGCTTAGAGGTAGATAAAGGAAAGGGATATGTACATAGATATGCACACACTATATACCGTATATACCTTCTGATACCTATTTATGTCTATATGAGAAGAGAGATATATATATATACACTCATACATATATATGCATATGTGTGTATAATCTCAGAAAGTCATGATATTTCTCATGACTACTCTACTACATTCTTTGGAACCTAACAGCATAATCCTAGAGATTTGGATGTTTTATGGCTGTAAGAGACCATACAGTTCATTCCACAACATGTGAGTGGCAACTTTAAGTGCCTGGCACAGTGAATGCAAACTTGGATTCAGTTCTTGTTCCTTACCTAATAAATGAACTTTCACTTTGAGGAAGTGCAGAAGAACATAGGGAGGTGGAGGTGAGTAACTTGCTGCAGGTTACATGGCAAGTCTCCGCATATGCCTGGCTAGCTCCTCCGCAAATGCGTGTGGAGGAGCTAGGCAGGCATATGCAGAGCGTCACTTACAGCTGAACACAGCACTACTGCTTGCATGTTTAATGAGAATTGAGCAGTCTGGAAAACAAGTCACAAATTTGAGCTCCTGTTTGTTCATTTGTCTTGATGCTGCTCCTTGTTCTTTGGAATAAATGCTTGTCACTTGGAAGACTCAAGGTGGCCCATCAGTGAGTCCATGTTACTGGGGATGGTAGATCCCTTCTTGAAGGCAGGGACAAAGCACAAATTTGGCCACATGTAGTTCATCGCATAAATAGCGATTTATTATTTCTCCACACTTGGGCCCTGGAGCCTCTGTGGCCCTGGCTTACGTACTGTTAGTCTAGAATGTATTCTTCATTTGCACTGTGGTATGAGTTGCCTTCATGCTTGTTCTGACAGCTGTGGCTGTTGACCTTGTGAAACACAGTGGCTGCCTTTGCCACACTGCACCCGTGCTTGTTAGTGGTTCTATGAGAACTGATCTTTAAGACCCCCATTGCCAGTATTAGGCTGTGGTAAGTTTTTGGTGACTTCTTTTCTTAAATATTCTGTCAAAGTAACAATGTCTGCTGACAGCTCAGATAGATAAAGGCATAGCTCATGTTTCATGCTTGGTTTGTATGTCTGCAGCTTTGCCAAATGCTTGAGATCTGATGAATTTTAAGAGATGGGAAAGAATATAAATGAGAGGATTATGTAGTGGGGATTTAGGTCATTTTTATGACTTAAAAGTTTTAATTTTTCAAAAGGTATTTTCTAAGTTTTAGCTAAAGGAAACATTTAACTATGGGAATTTACATAAATGTGGTATCATGCTACCACCAGTGCATTTTCCAGCCTGTGGCCAGGAAAGACAGAGCCCAGGGAGAAGAGAGGAGGAAATGGACAGTGTAAGAAGGATGCCAGTGAGGGGATTTTACTTCTGTACAGCGCAGGGAAGGCTTTGGCAGCTTTCTGTGGCCAGAAGATAAGGGCGTTCCAGGGAAGGTTATTTTGACCTTTTCCCGAGATGGTTAACTGGCAGGGCATTTTGCTCCAGCTTTCATTTTCTTGGAAGTTTATTACTATTATTATTATTATTTTAAACAGGGACTTGAACATTTTACAGCTAGAAGAGACTGACAGGTTCATGGTGGGAAGGGAGGGAAGGCAGGAGGAAAGGAACCTTGTCTGCCTTTGGCTTGATAGTTTGAATGTAGTGGTTTTTGATTACAAGACCTTTGCCTCAGGAGCGTGGCAGGAAGAGCGGGTAGATGAGCTAATGCTCAGAGAGGAGACAGCTGGATCCTGAGGTGGTTGTATTGTCTCCACCCCATTGGTTTGATGTGTGTCACTTTAAAAAAAATTAACATTCCAGAATAATACCTAAAGCATTGGATCCTTTTTTGCTCCTTGTGAATTCATTAGAGCTACCTATAAAGAAACTGTGTTTGAGAGTAGGAGCTATGATCTGAATTTTGAATTTTTTTTTCTTGCATTTAGCTAACCAAGGGAATCCTAATGTAGATTCAAATGTCATTGTGGTCCTCGGCTTGTCTAGCTTCACCTTCACCCCATTCTGAGGCACAGTCTTAAGAAATCCTTCAGTCCTCACCCCTGGGGTGGGTGGAGACAGCTGGCCTCCCTTGGGGATTTAGAAAACTCATACCTTAACTGATAAGCTAGGGTTGTAACCTTATGCCAGTGACATCAATGTTCACAATAGGTGAATATGTTGTAAAAATAAGAGCCAATAAGTATTATTTCACAGGCTAAATTAAAAAGTCCCCGATCTGTTTTTCCAGGAACAGTCTTGTCTTAGTGATTTGGTAAGGTCTTGGTAACATCTGGAAATCCACTTTATAAATTACTTTATGATTCACGTTCCTTATTCTGCATATTATGTTAACATAACAAGTTATGCAATGTTAGCATTCCTATAAATATATTTATAGGTTTCTAAAGGGATCTAATTGTAAATATCCTCATTAGAGGGTAAGTTTTTTTAACATATGCTAAGTTTTAGAGTGTAGTGTTTCTTATATGAGGGACATCAGAATAGCCTAATACATTTATTGATTGATATATGAAGCCCATTTAATCCTTGAAATACCCCTATGATATAGATACTATTTTTCTTGCTGCGTTCCAGATAAGGAAATTGCCTGTGGAGATATTTACCTAAGTTCATGTAATTGAAATTAGTGAAATTGAGATTTGGACTCAGATTCTAATGTCTACTGTGGCTTGTGCTATAAAGGGGATCTTTGTAACCTGGGGGAGTCACATCACAGACCTCTGTTGTAAGTGAGTTGACATTGGAGCCAGGTCTTACTATAGCTGTGGTCATCGGATTTCCTCAGAAACACTTGGGAGTGAAATAATGATCCCCCAGCTTCCCTTCCAGACTTTCTCCCAAACAGATCATGCTTATTTTGTGACTCTAATTGACTACCAAATTTTTTAAACATCGCATTTACAATGTCAAATTTTAATTATTCCAAATCCTTGTAGTAATTTGCTATGGGGCTGGGTGATGTGAAAAGTCTTCTGAGTATGAAATTGAAGGTCAAATCCTAGCTATGACAATTCTTAATAAAGTAGACAAAATATTTATACTTGAATCTGATCTCTTAAACTCTTGCTTGAGGAAGCCATTGGCTGTGATCAACTTTTTATATTTAAATATATATATATATATTTGTATATGTATCATGTGCAAATGTGTGTGTAGGACTATGTGTAGGCATATAGATATATGAAGGTGTGTAGACATATATATTTATATGTGATTTGTTTATATTCCTTAAATATGCATAGATCTGTAATTGCTATGCTTTTACTCCTGGTGACATTTGGTCTAGTCTACTTTTAATTTGTTGAGGCAGGACTGGCTGTCTTAGGACAATTGCAACATGTAAATGTTTGGCTACTGGCGATATTTTTAGTTAACCTTAAAGATTTTGGTTTAAGAGAACTTCATGAGTCAAAGTAAGAAATTTCTGAAATGTAGAGAGTTGTATGATTTTAACAGCCTTTTGGAATTCATTTGGATTTGGGGTGAGGATTTGGGAGGATTGGTTGGACTTGATTTAAGTTTTTCAGTATGTTTTTGGTAGCCACAAAAATTCCTTTCTGTAAGGTATAGAGGTTATTCCCCCAACTATCATAGCATAGGGAGGCCGTTAAAAAAAAAAAAAAAAAAAAACTAACTTTTTATTTTAGAATAGCTTTAGATTTACAGTAAAGTCGTAAAGATAGTACAGAGAGTTCCTATATTCCTGCACCCGGATTCCCTATTGTTTTTGTTTGTTTGTTTGTTTGTTTGTGAGACAGGGTCTTGCTCTGTTGCCCAGTCTGGACTGCAGCCTTGACCTCTTGTTCTCAGAGGATTGTCCCACCTCAGCCTCCTGAGGAGCTGGGCCACCAAGCTCAGCTAATAAAAAATATATATATATATATATATATATATATTAGGTTGGGTGTAGTGGTTCACATCTGTAATCCCAGCACTTTGGGAGGCCAAGGCAGGCAGATCACTTGAGCCCAGGAATTCCAGACCAGCCTGGGCAACATGGTGAAACCCCATCTCTACTAGCAGTACCAAAATTAGCCGGGTGCAGTGGTGCACGCCTGTAATCCTGGCTACTTGGGAGGCTGAGGCACAAGAATCGCTTGAACCTGAAGGTGGAGGTTGCAATGAGCCGAGATCTCGCCACTGCACTCCAGCCTGGGCAACAGAGTGAGACTCTGTCTCAAAAAAATATGTTTTGTAGAGACAAGGTCTCACTATATTGCCTAGGCTGCTCTTGCAATCCTGGGCTTAAGTGATCCTCCCACCTTGGCCTCCGAAGTGCTGGGATTACCAGCATGAGCCACCATGCCCAGCTGGGTTCCCTAACATTAACATTTGATATTCCTGCAGTACATTTGTCACAACCAAAGAACCAACATTGGTACGTTACTATTAACTAAACCGCACTTTATTCATATTTCACTAGCTTTTCCCTAATGTCCTTTTTCTGTTCCAAAATCCAAACTAGGATACCAATTACATTTAGTTGTCTTGTCTCCTTTGGCTCCTCTAGTCTGTAGCAGTTTCTCAACTTTGTTTTTAATGACCTTGACAGTTTTGAGGAGTACTAGTCAGATATTTTGGTAGAATGTCCCTCAATTTTGATTCATTTGATGTTTTTCTCATTGTTGGACCGGGATTGTGAAATTTCAAGAGGAAGGTCATGAGGGTCATTCTCATCACATCATATCAAGGGTACATGTTATTAACATGATGTCATTAATTACATTAATCTTGATCACCTGGCTGAGACACAGTCGTCAGGTCTCTCCATTGTAAAGTTACTCTTCCCCACCTGTACTCTCCTCGTAAGAAGCAGAGTACTAAGTGCAGCCACGTTCAAGAGGATGTTGGGAGTTAAACACCTTACATAGATACTCTCCACATCATATTCAAGAGCATGTGGAGAATGTCTGTGAAAGATAGGATATTTTTTATTCAGTAAATTGTAGTCTGTACTCTGCTTTAAAAACATGCCTTGCCACTGTATTCTTTATGGTTTCTTTGTTTACTGAGTTTGTGGATGGTAAGTTCCTATACTAGAGAGATTTCCCAGGGCAGTGAGGATTTTAGGGCTGTATTTTTGACCTCCTCAATGTGTGTCTAATATGACACATCTGATGCGGTCCCCTGTCCAGAACTCATGGCTAAAATGAAGGGCAGGAAACACCAGCTAGCAAGAACTGGAGACCACAACTCTGGATATTTAGGATTCCTGGGGAGGTAAGGATTTATTCTTTTAAACACCTCAACTTAAAAATATCTTGACCATTTTATAATGTAGTCCTTCTGAAATATATAATTTAACAGTCTTCTTAATGAGTGTGCTGGAGTGATGTTTTCCTAATTTATAAGTTAGAACAGCTTGTTACTCTTCCGCTGGAGGTCTAGACTGTAGCATTATTTGAGTTTTGATCTGTTTTTATTGTATTTTGAATCTTTTCTCTGTCAGCCATCATTTCTTGCTGCTATCAGTTTGCCTGCCTCCAGCAGTTTCGTTCCTGATTTGCTGTTTATAACCTTCTGTTAATTTAGAATCCAGACAATGAAACTTGTTAGGAATGTATACAGAGGTAGTCAATACAGTATAAAATAGGATCTGAGAGCTGGAATTCTAAGCAAGTGGAAGCTCTAAGCATGTTAGTGAATGGCCTCCACCACACTTATGCAACTGCCCAGGAATTTTAGTTTTCATATTTTTTTTTTGTTTGTTTTTGCTGGTTCTCACCTGTTGTGAAATGGTGAGATTGGCTTAGTTGCATTATGGTTATTTCAGTAGGCCTGCTGCAGGCAAACTGCTTTATGTAGTGTACCCTAAACATATTGTGGATGCCTAGGAGTCCATGATTCAAATTTATAAAAATGTAGATTTTGAGCCTTTTGAGTCAATATTTGATGTTTACACAGAATTTAGTGATTGGTTTTTAAAATGGTATCCTAAATGCACAAAAATTAGCCTTCCCAGCAATGCATTTATATTTGTATATAAGATCCTAGTCACTGCTTTTGAAAATGACCAAAGTGGAGGCATAATACTTGCATTAAAAATTAAGCAAAGAAACAGCCAAAGTTAGAACATATAATATGCTAGAGAATTTATTTTAATCATACTTTATTGGAAAAGTAGGAAAACACTATACATAGAGTAAGAATTACAGATGGCTCTCACATTCTAACATGATTTTGGTATTGGATTGTGCATAGCTAGTCAATACACATCTATAGATTTAGTACCAGAGGGAGATTAAAGTGCCAGGGTACTTCAGACCAGGACATAGATAAAACAAAGTGCAAACCAATTAGAACAGTTATATCATTAAGGATTAAAGATTTCTTAATGGTTAATTTAATTCATGTAGTAATTGTTTCCAGAGAGTCAACCACCTGCAGAGATACTAAGGAGAGTCTAAGGCTGTGCTGGTGGTGAAGCCACACCATGTAATCCGGACACAGACTCCTCTATAATATTATTAATAATCGTTATTTGTAGGTGGTTTTAGGGGAAACAAAGTAGGATAATTAGAGGGATGATTTAAGGGAGCGGCTAGTAAGGGTATTGATAATGGTTCATTCAGGACCAGAACACATCCTTTACAGAACTTCCTGCAATTTGCAAAAGTAAGAAAAGCACCTCAGACTTTTAAGAATCCAGTGAGAGTAAATTCTCATATATAATGGTGATTTTTGCTTTTTGGTGGATCCGTATTGGGCCCAAATTGTTATAGACCAACTACAGCAATTAATATGAGGTTTGGTAATCTAATAACCACTTTTCATCTTAATTCATTGACTTTCCTTATTGTGATAACTATAGTTTAAGAATGGAGATGTCAAATATAGGTCTCTTCCTTGTGAACTAAACGACAGTTCATTTAACAGCAGTGGTGTGCTTGGTATCATTTTGTTGCATTTTGTTTGAACTCTAAAAGTTATTCTTGAGAATAGCATTTTCATATTTCTATCTTGATGATAGCAGTAATTCTGGATTTGCTTCTGTCTGTTTTTTGTTTTTAGTTTTTATGTTCCTGCTACAGATATTTTAAGTTTTACTTTTTATACTTACAAGCAGCAACATCAGATTTTTTTCTGTTGTAACACTTTTTCTGATTATAAAGAAATTTCTTTAAATAACATTCAGGAAATGTGTTTAAATAACACTTGGAAAATATAGGAATAGTATAAAAAAAGAAATTACCAACACCCCGAATTATATAACCACTTGTTAATATTGTAATGTACTAGTACTTTTATTCATATTTTTACATTATTGAAATACTATTGAACTGCACTTTTTAAAAATTAACATTATGAATATTTTTCCTTGGATGGTATGAATTCTTTGAAGACATATACATATGTTTTTTAATTGGCTAAAAAACGTTTTGTCATGTGAATGTGTTAAAATGTTTTATACCATATCTGTGTTGTTGGCTGGTTCATTTCTAATTTCCACTATTAAAAGCAATTCAGAGAACATCTTTTTGGATTTTTTTTTCCTGTAATTCAGATACTTTTTTTGGATAATAGCTGTAGAAATTGACTTACTGTCTCAAACAATAGGACCATTTTTTTTCCTTTATTGACCTCCACTGAAAATAAATGTCATTGTATGAGAAGTGCTAAATGATTCTTTTTCTTTTTTCCTCAGCTCACTACCCTGGGAAATCTTACACCTTCAAGCACTGTGTTTTTCTGCTGTGATATGCAAGAAAGGTTCAGACCAGCCATCAAGTATTTTGGGGATATTATTAGCGTGGGACAGAGATTGGTATGCTTGTTTATTTATTTGCTATATTTGCTGAATCATGATATACACATATATGTATATAGCTAATTGTTTTTGTGTTTGGTCATTTTTTTTCAGTTGCAAGGGGCCCGGATTTTAGGAATTCCTGTTATTGTAACAGAACAATACCCTAAAGGTCTTGGGAGCACGGTTCAAGAAATTGATTTAACAGGTGTAAAACTGGTACTTCCAAAGACCAAGTTTTCAATGGTATTACCAGAAGTAGAAGCGGCATTAGCAGAGATTCCCGGAGTCAGGAGTGTTGTATTATTTGGAGTAGAAGTAAGTACCTGTTACTATGGTTTAGGCACAATATTATTTATAGAAAACTAGATACTTTTGGAATGTAATTTCATATATGGTATGCCAGGTAGGCAGTAATGATGAGGAAAGATAGCCACCATGTATTATGTTCACTATTTGCATGGCACTGATCTGAACAGTTTATAGCTGTTTATTTATTAAGTCCCTTACAGCCACATAAGAGCTAAATACTCAGTAGTCTTCCCATATTAAAGAGGATACTGAAATACCGAGAGGTTGTGTAACTGACTTGAATGTATGTAAGCTGATTGATCCTTGATCCTGTATTTTTAACTACTAGTTTTGGAACACAGTTTCACCAAAGGCATTATTTTAATATATGTGTTGTAGGATTTCAGTTAGGTCATATTTTTGTGCTAGAAAAACCTTGGAGGTCATGTAGTTCATTGTCCTTCAAATCATGTATGTATCTTTTTACAGGGGAAAAATACTAATGGATTCCTATTGCTGATTTCAATTGATTTATTCCTAGCTTTTAAACAACTATTAAACTAAAATTTTAAAAATTATGAAAAAAACACTAAAACAATGAAATCAAAATATTAATTTAATGTGATTATGACAATTTGCAGGTAACTTTTATAGTAGTAGGTTTTAACAGTAGAAAGATATTTCCTCAGGCTTAGATGTATGTTCAATATTTCTGTATTTTGGCACAGTAAAGAAGAAGCCTGTTTTGTATAAATATGTCATACCAAGTGCTGTTGCTGGCTTTGCACGTTTTTTTGCTTGTTCATCATCATTAGACCTTATGCTCAATCACAATTATCTTTGAGTAGTCCTTCAATGCTAATTTTAATGAGGTGTCATTTGATAATTCTCCAAAACACTCTTGTCACGTGAAGATAAAGTTGGTGTTGTGGCATCATTGAAATGTACTTTCGTTGGTTGTAATACGTGATTCAGTTATTGTTGAAGCCTGTTTTCACTCTATAGTATCTGTTAATGAATTGACACAAGTTAATACTTACAAAGATGGAATCTGTATAATACATTTGCGGATGATATGAACTGGGTATTTTTTTCCTGTGCCATAAGTTATTTTTAACTTGGCCTACCTTTACTACAGAGTGCCTCGTAATGACTCAGTTTTCCCACTAAGTTCTCAGTCTGCAAGACTGCAGACTCATTCTTCATGTTGGACACTTAGGGTGAATGAAGAAAAAAACTCAAAGTCGCACCAAAACTGAGTGCTAGTAATTCAGCTATGTGAAGGTCATCCAGATCACATGGAGCAAAATCTTTAACAAATTCTTGTAGAACTCGAAGAATATGTTTACGGTTCTTAGTATCAGAAACATTGGCCTAATTCAGTTCCTGATTTTACAAGTGAATAAACCAAAGCCAGAGATACTGTTTTATGCTCCAGATTATCTAGCTAATTAGAAGCAAAACTAGATGTAGAACAAGGTCCTTAGATGATTTGTAGTGCTCTGTCTGCTTTATCATGTTGTTGTACATTTGTAAACTACTTTTAGTTTATCATGTTATTACATATGATTTTTGTACTTTCCTACTAGACTCATGTGTGCATCCAACAAACTGCCCTGGAGCTGGTTGGCCGAGGAGTCGAGGTTCATATTGTTGCTGATGCGACCTCATCAAGAAGCATGATGGACAGGATGTTTGCCCTCGAGGTAATTGTCCTGCTTGGGAATAGATCATTTGTCAAGTTTTCCAAATAAATTAGAAGAATACTGGATATTTAACAGTAATGAAAGGTTTACCTCCTAAATTTGAGTTGGTCTGGCAGTATCAGACTGATTGATTTCAACTGTGCACTGACTGATCCTTAAGGCCTCACCACCATATCCTATTTTATGTCTCATTTCCTCCTTAGATCAAGATTTCTAGCGTTGCCACAAACTCCTTTACATCTTTCGTCATATGTTTGCCCTAGTTTTATACATGAACTAGGAGATATTCCAAGAAGCCTAACCTAAACTGTTTAGAGGTTTGCAAATTAAAAATAGCTCAGTTGGGTTTAACTCATTTAGCCAAAAGCTAGAGCAGAGCAGACCTAACCCAGTTTAACATGTGGTGGACCTTCTGTATCCGCAGGTTCTGTGTCTGTGGATTCAACCAACCACAGATAGAAAATATCAGAAAAAAAAAGCAATAAAAAATAACATCACAACCATAAAAATAAAAATAGAATGATAGTGCAGAATAACATCTATTTACATAGCATTTACATTGTATTGGGTATTATAAGTAATATAGAGATGATTTAATGTATATAGGATATGCAAAGATTATATACAAATACTATGCTATTTTATATCAGGGACTTGAGCATCCATGGATTTTGGTATGGGGTGGGGTGGCATCCAGGAACCACTTCCTTGTGGATACTAAGAGGTGACTATTAGATTTCCTCAGACTTGAATTTCTGGGACTGGGTGGTGTGTCATTGACTGTGGACACCACTCACATCCAGTGTTTCATGGCACTCTGGCAGTAGAGTGTCACCATGTCCCGTGGAATCAGGGAGTCTGTAATTCTCTGTCAACATTGCCCAACAGTAGGATGTCAAACATTTTCTTTTCCAAGACTGTTAAAAAGCAAACTACCACATAATCCTGGGAAATATTCACTCCATATTGTGGTTTGATCTCTCTCTCTGTCTTTCTCTCTCTCTCATATTTAGTTATAATTTTGTAATAATTTTAGAGCAATGTCCATGTGAATTTAATTGCTGAGTTCCTTAACTGTTTATTGAGAATGGGAAATACATGGCTTTGTTTTGTTGAGACCCTCCAGTGTTCTATGCACAGTCTGGCCTGTGAACTGCCTCGTCTGTAGTAAGAATGCTAACTCATCCCTTTAGCCTACTGTGCACCCCGGGTGGTAAGGTAGAGCAAATGAGAAAGAGGAGGGGCTTATCAGAGGAAAGAAGGCATAAGAGTACACGGCCACGGGGTGGTGGGAAGCAGGCCAGTAGCTGGCCACAGCGGTTGTTTTAGGGTCCTTATTGGCTCTCCCTTCTCTATTATTGCTGAAGCAGAATCCTATATTGAGATTACAAATAGAAATCATTTGTTTAGCTATTTTCAAGTCCATTAGGCTATTAGATTCTCTAGTAGTTAGGTACTAAGTGTTGCTGCTTCTTACAATCTCAACAAAGACCTTTAATCTATTTTTTTTTTTTTTTTTTTTGAGAGATGGAGTCTTGCTCTGTCACCCAGGCTGGAGTGCAGTGGCACAATCTTGGCTCAACTGCAACCTCCACTTCCTGGGTTCATGCAATTCTCCCTGTCTCAGCCTCCCAAGTAGCTGGGATTACAGGTGCCCGCCACTGCACCCGGCTAATTTTTGTATTTTTAGTAGAGATGGGGTTTTGCCATGTTGGCCAGGCTGGTCTTGAACTCCTGACCTCAGGTAATCTACTTGCCTCGGCCTCCCAAAGTGCTGGGATTACAGGTGTGAACCACTGTGTCCAGTCAGACCTTTAATCTGTTCTTACAGTCATGAGTTAATCAACTCCTACTTTTCAGGTTTTCCTGGTAACCTGAGTTTAAACACTTCACTGTCAGGTCCTCACCACCTCAGCAAGCAGCTCTTTCAGCCACTGTGGATAAACCTTTATTGTAATGCTGAGATCTAGAACTCTGGAAATAAAAAAAGCAAAACACAAAACAAACTTCCTTGCTTGTAAAAAAGGACATTTTTCAAGGACTTTTCTCCTACATTCATATTTTCTTAGATATGTCTTTGTTATGGCAACTAAATGACAGAATTTTGATTGGCAATTTTGTCTTTGCACTAGACTCAGATTAAAAACAATTCCCATCTGAACCATTCTTTGAGAGGCAGTCTGTAATCTCTTGGATTAGGAATCCGCACAATGTGGGGATAACCTGGGTTTGAATGCAGGTTCTGGTGTTTTGTAAATTTGTGTCTTTGAGCAAGTTGTGTAATCTCTATGCCTCAGATTTCTCATTGGCGAAATGGAAATCATAATAGCAAGAAGATCACAGGATTTTTGTGAGAATGGAATGAGGTAATATATTGATAGCAGTTAGGACGGTGCATGACACAGTAAATACTCAGATGCTGGCTGCTGCTATTTTTGTTGTTACTGATTGTTGTCTTCACGTGGTTAGTCACCAGAAATGTGTAAGTATATAACCTCTAAGACCCAGAAGGGACTAGTTCTTGGAAGTTCTTAGAAGGGAGGGAAAGAATCTGTTGTCTGGGGTGGATCTGGAAGGGCCTGGAGCACCAGCGTTGCCTGGGGTTAAAGTGTTGAGGTTGAAAGGGAAAACCGATCATAGATAAGTCAGGTGGTGATTGATAGGAAAGACCTGCCGTATTGCAGATTTTTTTCCTCTTAGTCTTGATTTGATATGGAGGCGATTTACCTTGTTCCTAAATTTGAGGAGGGGGGCAATGGTAAGTGTTCTAGTTTGTTTCCATAAGTGTGAAAGTTAAAATACCATTGTGGTCCTCTCCCCTTCCTCTCTATTCCTGTAGAACATAAGTACTTAAGATAACTCCCAAGACCAGCTATATTGCCTGTTAAGATTATTTTAAGATTCATAGTTTGCATTATTGAAACTTCACTGTACCAGGGTCTGTGGCATGTGCTTTATTCAAGAAATGCTTTCTGGGTATTAGTCATCTTAAAGACATTACTTCTTTCAATTAACGATTGTAGAGTGCATGGAGAATAAGAGAATAAAATCCTCTCTTGACCTTGATGTCCTTGTACTTCTGGGGAGTTTTAGTGTTGCTTGGAAATCTAATGGGTTTAGTCTTTCTCCCCCTCTCTGAGGCTTTCATGACTTAGTGCACATGCATTTTTTAGGTTTGTGGGTCATAGCAACCCTTCTTTTCCTTTGGCCTAGTTGGATTAGTTTTGCAAGTGTAAGGGGAGAACTTTAGAAGTCTAATGCACATGTACCTGTGTGCATTAAATGGCTGGAGTTCTAACTGCCCCTTTTTAAGCCAGGAGAGAAAGTGGACTTGGGACCAGCATTGTCAGAATGGTGGGCAGGGACCTGCTAGGTATGTCTGGAAAGCTCCTACCGTTCTTTCTCTGCTCAGGCACCTTCTTCGGTTGGAAAAGAGCACGCACTGTGGGAACAGCTAAGAGCCAGGTTGAAAACCATTGCATTTGCTAAGCTACACCTTTCCCTAACACAGGTTCCTGGCTAGATTATTTTAAAACCCAGTCAGTGTTGGCCACATTTCAATCTTGAAGCAAAGTGATAGTGTATGGGTGTCACTTTCCTAAAATGTATTTCTGCGATGTACACTTCCCACTCTGCCCCTGCTATGGCCACCTGAGTCTCAGCATCACTGCGCCTTGTGAGACTATAACGGACCAGGCTCAGGTCAGTAGAGCACTAGGGAGGGCTAGACAATGTAGACAGGCTTCTTGCAGCATCACCAGATTCCTTCCTTAGACCTGGGAACAGATTTCTCTTTCCTGCCTCACTAAGGAACTGGGGAGATTATCGAGAACTAACCTTTATTGGCACATTGGAGTATACAGTGTAAAGCACTCTCACAGACATTGGAAGCCTGTGATTTAGTCCTTGATTCAGACTGAATCATTGCAAGTCCATTGATTGAACAGTGAGCAGTAAGGAAGGCAGGGCTGAGGAGGGCAGGCAGCTGGTGATGGGGAGAGCTGGACATGAATGACTAGACATTCAGTGCTGTTTTCATACAACTGGACTGCAGCTTATCATATTTATTATCTGCCTTTCTGTCTGAAGCAAGCACACGATCTTTTCATATTTTTGAATGGTTTTGATATGATTAATCAGCTGACTGTAAAGCAAGGAGGAGGAAATTAGGGCTTCCAGAAGTCTTAAAAAAATCCTCAGAGATAACTCACCCCTGGTGTGTGTCTGAGCTTATGGCCTTACCCCAGGCCCCCAACCCCCATACATAGCTGCTGTTTTTGTTTTGTTTTATTTTCTTTTTTTAAAAAATTACTGCAAAGTTCTGGTTAGCTGCTCTGCACCCTTTTCTGTACTGGTCATTGAGGTCCAAGCTTGCTTTCTGACAAGTAGGTTATGGCTTATACTCCCCTGTACTTCATTATGGATAAAAATAAAGAGTCTGCCAGTGGAAAGGTTAAGTCTGCTGATGTACAGCCATTGAAGGAAGACTGACTTATACTCTGCAAGGATATTTTGGCTATGCAAGGGCTTCCTGGGTTTTTTCCTCTGAGTTACCTAGGAATTGTTTCCAACCACTTCCTCTTTCATGCTTTTTACATATATGCTTTTTGTGATAACAGTTTGTGTCTTTTTTTCCCTGGGATTTCTGATAACACATAAATCCAGAGAATGAATCTGTGCTATAGAATTCTTCTGTTTTCCTCCTTTCCTCCCTCTACCCTTTCTCCCTGACTTTCTGTTCTTTGCTCCCTTCCATCCCTTCCTTCCCCTTTCCCTTCTCCTTTCTGTCTCTGTTTTCCTCCTTGAGCTTTCTGTCCTTAGTATTATGATTCCACTGGGGCAGTTTGGCAAGGATATTCTTTGACCTGTCAGTGAAACTTTACACAACCTTGAATTTTACACTCTTGTTTAGTGGTATTAAAATGTTTATGATGGCAGCAGTAGTGGTGGTTCTCTTATCATCCAGGGGGTCTCCTCACACAGAGAGAGCTCTTTTAGCACCAGTCATTTCTAGACAAGGGAACTCTTAATTATAGGAAGGACTCATATGCTATAGGTCAGATGTTTGGGTGCAGTAAAAAAAAAAGTTAAGAACCATCATTTTCATTCTTATAGTAGTTTTAATTCAGTTAAACAATTTATATGAAATTTGATAGTAAATTACTAATGTAATGTTCTAGCAGCTACAATTATATCTGTAGCACAGCTAATGGAGCTTTAGAAATATTACACCCCCCTCGATTTTTAAAACATGAAGAACTACAAAATGCCAGGACTGCCAGGCATAAGTATTAATATGCATCACGATCTCATGTATTATCAGTTAAACTACAGACAGGGAAAAGTGGACAGAGGCACCTTTTAAAAAAATCTCTGTAGTAGAAATAGAAATAAAAGTTTAATAGATTTAGAAGTCACAAGCAGCCCTCATTTGAGTCAATGAATGAGTAAGACATGAAGCACAAACCTGCCAGGAGTGTTCAGGAAATAGCAGCAACTAAATGTCCAGATGTTCAGCGATGGGCATATAGTAACAACCATTCCTTTTCTCTCTCTCATCTCATGTTTTACAGTCATTTGCCTTGATGACTTTCCTGTTCTGGGCACATATATGTCATAACTTTGGCTACCTGTTCCCTTTTACTCGTTCCTAGTCCATTTTACTAATATTAAGAATAATCATATTGACTTTGTGGTATGGCTGGTCTTGAAATCCATCCCCATCACTGAACTTGATGGTATGGCTGGGAACCATGGTTTCAGTAGAGGACACTAATTATTGCATCCCAGCATAGTGTTACTCTTCTGAAATAGTGTTCATTCTCATGCTCATTTCTTGATTTGCCTTTATCTCTTTGTTCAAGCGTCTCGCTCGAACCGGGATCATAGTGACCACGAGTGAGGCTGTTCTGCTTCAGCTGGTAGCTGATAAGGACCATCCAAAATTCAAGGAAATTCAGAATCTAATTAAGGCGAGTGCTCCAGAGTCGGGTCTGCTTTCCAAAGTATAGGACATTTGAAGAACTGGTATGCTACTCACTGGTGGAGGACAGTCAGGGGAAGGACTGTAAGCCCACATAAGCTCTTCTTATCTCTACTAGAATTAAAATGTTAAGTCAAAAACGGCTCCTTTTTTGCGCCTCTTAGTGAAACTTAACCAGCTAGACCATTTGAGTACCAGCATTTAGTTACAAATGTCAAAGGCTTCCGGTGCTGCTTACCTTCCTTTTTTGTTAATGTGCTTTTATTTATTAAAAAAAATTACAGTGAAGGTGCCTGTTTTGTCTATACTGTGTACTCTGATTGTTCTTTCCAAAGTGCAGACTCTTGTGAAGTTTTCTTAAGTTGTGCACTTTAAAGAAAATGTGAAGTACCAACAATGATTTGACTTTTATATTCCTGTAAGATGTTATAATGTTAATGTGGATGTAGTGCTTTTACTTTACAGATTGATTGGAATAAGATTATCGTATATGAATTTACCCACAGGATTCTGAATCATGTTACCCACTCCCCTCACAATGTTGTCCACTTACTGAGTGAGTTGCATTGATCTATCCATACCAAATGATGTTGAATAATTACATATCTTTCTTGACTATACTGATTTCTTCTTTTGGTCACTGTTACTAAATCTCTGTTAATGTTCTGTCTTTTAACTGAAAAGGGATGAGATAAAAGGGTTTGCAATGCCATATTATTGGTGGAGGGCTGTTTTAACATGTTCGAAGTATGACTTTAGCTGAATATGTTTACCACCATCTTGAATATATCTTCTAGTGTTCACAAGACTTAGCAAAAAGATAAAGCCTGGGTAGAAAATCATTTTAAAATGTTCATGTTCTGTTCTATATTTTCTTCACCTACTCTCCAAATATTGTAATGCAAAAAGTATCAGTAATGATTTGGTAGTATTAATTTTGTGGTCATTGTTACTCTTCGATAAATTTATTTTCGTTAAATACTTATTAGAGGGTTTTGAAATGTTTTTCAAATATGTGAAATGTGAAACATTGCTGTCTTTTATATTAAAGTAATTAAAGAAAATGTATTGTGATTGAAATTATTTTGTCCTCCACAAGATGGCTCTATGAGTATTCCTCCAGGGATTCTAATATTTATTTAAGGTAATAAAATCTTGACATTTATAATCTTTCAACTCATGGGAGTTTTCAAAGAAGGAAAATCCTTTGTACGTAGGGGCAGATGGATTTTACTAAAGGGTGAAAGGCCTTCTTCATTAAGAGGAGATTTTTTTTATTTTTCCTATTGGCAGTGGTAACAAATAGCAACCTGGTGTGTTTAAATACTTTTTTCCAACCATTTGTGTGTCAAAAAAGAAGAATCAAAGATTTCTGCACCTTTAAAAAGTTTTTATTAAATTTAACTTAGTGCTTTTCAAACTTTAGTATGAATACAAATTATTTGAGGATCTTATTAAAATGCTGATGCTGACTCAGTAGTTCTGTTGTGCAGCCTGAGGTGACATTTCGCATTTCCAAAAATCGGGCATTTTCCACCAGTGCTGTTCAGAAAGGACCGTATTTGAAATAGCGAGAATTTAACTCACAGACAACTGTTTTCCTCCACTGGACCCAAACCTTTCAAGGCTCAGTGAAATACCAGTACAGTAAAGCCTTTTCACAGGTGAAACCAATTCTGTGACGCCAGATTAGTTTCCCTTGCCTTCCATAACAAACTATTATACCACAAACAGTGCCGTGAAACAACAGCACAAGTGTATTCTCGCAGTTCTGTAGGTTAGAATTCTGAAATGAGCCTTAGTGGGCTAAGATCAAGGTTATCAGTGGGGCCGTGTTCTTTGCCGGAGGCTGTATGGAAGAAGCTGTTTCCTTGCTGCTCTGTGATTCTAGCATTCACCCATGTTTTTTTTTTTTAATTTTTATTTTATTTTTTTTCTTGGCTCTTTTGGCCCCATTTCTACCTCTTCTAAGCCAACAAAGGTGTATCTGGTTCTTCTTATGTCACATCTGTCTGAATCACTCTTCTGTCTTTCTCATTCTGACTTAAGAGCTCATGTGATTTAAGGTCATCTGATCAGAACCTTATTCCATCTGCAACCTAAGCTTTCTTTTGCTGTGTAACAACATATTCACAGGTTCCAGGGATAACGACATTAACATCTCTGGTGGCCACTCTGTATAACACAGACACCACCATGTGATTGAGTATTTTATTTCATTTTGTCATTTGTCATATTTCCATCTTTCCCGCTATGTTATAAGCTCTTTGGAAGCAGAGACTGTGCATTATATATAGTCATTCTGGAAACATTTTGAAAACCCACTAAGTTCTAAACATTGTGCTTTGTGCTTAGGATAAAAAGATGCCCCTAGGAAACTTATGCTGTGGCACAAAATCAGATACAATTCTCAGTAAATGTGAATTGAATTAAATTATATCAGAGGTCCAGGAATGTCAATATAATACTAAAGTTCAGAATAACTGTGAATTCTGCCTTCTCTCTGTTTTTGTACATCACGCCAAGCAGGTCACTGACAAGGCTTTATTATTACAAGAAAACCAAATTGATTTTAATACATTATGCCTTAAAATTGGAAGCATCTGTAACTTTGTAGGATAATGAAATTCTTTCAACTGATGTAAATAGAGAACTTGATGACATAAGCGAAAGAGTAGTCCATTGTGTTGAATTGCAAGGGGATGAGAGCAAGAGCAAGAGGATTCACTTACTGAAATGCTAAAACATCCGTAGAAACTTACTCTAAAATTAAAAGTGATAACTCCAATTAGGAAACAAAATACCCTGTTATATCCATTAAAGTAATACATTTCTCAACGTGGAATATATTCCCTCTCTAAAAGTCGATGTTTGTGTAAATATGACTTTAGAGCTGGGTGGAACTATAAAGATCATGATCTCAAAGGTCCATTTCAGCTCCCAAATTCTAAAATGGTTTTATTTTACAGACACAGTTAGTGAGGCCCAGAAATAAATGACTTTTCCAAAGTTGCACAGCAGGATGAGAACTGAGGTTACTTAATTCCCTGTTCTGTACTTTCTTACATTAAGTGATAATGCTAAGGATTATCAAAGAAAAGAGAGAGGAACAATAAATATATACAAAAGAGTATGCATTTTACAATATCTGTAACAATAATTTTGATTGGCAAAGCTAATGGGATATACTCTTACTGCTAGTAACTTTCCCTGGCTGTAACCTTAAATCTAGTCTTATTTCTTCCTTGATGATTTTTTCTAAAGCACATTTCCTAATTAATTTAGGGGAATGGCTAAAATATATGAAAATTAGTCATTTTCATTAATTTTGAATTAATTTTCCCACATCATTAAATTGATTACTGCTTCCTTAGTCTTCCATAGAGCATTCTTTCACCATGTAAACTTTGATTTAAAATATTTTAAAAATCATTAAGCTACCATAATGATATTTATCAATTACCTGGATGTGATTGAAGTGAATTTTTTAAATATGTGGAGTTGGCTTTCAGAATTTTTATGTCATATTGCTTTCCTTTAAGTTGTTCCTAAGTTTTACTTACTGTACATGAACAGCAGACCATCTTATCAAGAAAACTTATTTTTGGAAGACAGGCTACTTGATATACGGTAAGAGAGTAGTTCTTAAATGTTCATGCGCACACACACCCACACACACACACACCTGTGAGATGATGGATATGTTAATTAGCTTTGCTATGGCAATAATTTTACAGTATATATCATATATCAAAACAGCACACACCCTAAATATTTGCAGTGTTTGTCAATGATTTCTCAGTAATGCTGGGAAAAAAATTCAGCATTGCATTTATATACTTAAAGATTTTTGATCTGCAGTATGTAAATAACCTATTAATTCCTATTGGAGAGATTATAATCTTGATTTGCTTGCTGTAGAAAACAATTCTGAAATGGACCCCAGAATTCAGAAACAATTCTGAAATGGAGTCCCACCGCTCTGGTATACGCACACCTCCTCCTGATTATGCAATCAAGTGCTAATCTAGGTACCTAGGTAACAGGTGTGAAGAGTTTTTGCTGAGGCTGTTTGAGGTGAATTTTTTAGCACACACCCTAAATATTTATAGTGTTTGTCAATTAGATCTTAATAATGCTGGGAAAAAAATTCAGCATTGCATTTATATACTTAAAGATTTTTGACTTACGGTATATAAATAACCTACTATTTCCTATTGGAGAGATTATAATCTTGATTTGCTTGCTATAAGAAACAATTCTGAAATGGACCCCAAGAGTCCCACCTCTCTGGTATACACACACCTCCTCCTGATTATGCAATCAAATGCTAATCTAGGTACCTAGGTAACGGGTGTGGAGAGTTTTTGTTGAGGTAATTAAGGTCTCAAAGCAGTTTACCTTAAAACAGGGAGACTAGCTTGGTGGTCCTAAGCTAATCAGGTGAACCTTTAAAAAGGACTGGGCTCTAGCTGGCCAAAGAGATTATAAGAGTGACAGGTCTCTGGCAGGAGAGAGATTCTCCCTTGCCGACTTTGAAGATGTAAGAGACCACATGGTAAAGATGTGAGGATGCTCCATCATTTGGAAGCAGGCCTTTGCCAGCAAGGAAGCAGGGACCTAAGTCGTACAACCACCATCACTTAATTCAGCAAACAACTTGAAGGAGCTTGAAAAAGATTCTTCCCCAGAGCCACCAGATAGAAGTGAGGTCTGGCTGACACCTTGATTTCCGCCTGTAAGACCCTGAGCAGAGAATCACCATGCTGTGCCTGTACTTCCGACCTACAGAACCATGAGGTAATCAATTTGTGTTTTAAGCTAATAAATTTGTGGTAATTTGCTATGCAGCAATAAAAAAATGAATACTTTTGTATTTGGCTTTTTTTTTTTTTTTTTCTTGAGACGGAGTCTCGCTCTGTCGCCCAGGCTGGAGTGCAGTGGCGCAATCTCGGCTCACTGCAAGCTCCGCCTCCCGGGTTCACGCCATTCTCCTGCCTCAGCCTCTCCGGGTAGCTGGGACTACAGGCGCCCGCCACCACGCCTGGCTAATTTTTTTGTATTTTTTAGTAGAGACGAGGTTTCACCGCGGTCTCGATCTCCTGACCTCGTGATCCGCCCGCCTCGGCCTCCCAAAGTGCTGGGATTACGTGAGCCACCGCGCCCGGCCGTATTTGGCTTTTTAAAAAAATGGCAATCTTCATCTGGAGAGAGCTGTCTTACTAAACACGCAGGAGTTCAGGTGGATATTATCAGACTCACTTAGTGTTTGTAATAAAATGAACTTTTTTCCCCAGTTAAATAAAAGCATTGTTTTTGAAATTAGTCCTGGCCAGGATACTGGGTTTACTCATGGATTTTTAAAATTTTAATAGCATAACAGGCAAGGGTGTTTTAAGAAAACAAGAGTGTGGAACTGTATTGTGAAAAGCAAGAGTTTCCTACTCCTTCCCTTTGCTACACTACCCTTATTCTTATTCCCTGGAAGAAACCACTCTAACAGCCTTTTTGTCTTCCTCTGCCAGCTGCCTTCATAACTGAATAATATGCTTATGAAAGGTGTTATTTCAACTTTTAGGTAATGTCTACCTATTGTTTCCCCTGGAAGATCAGGATTTTGGCTTAGTTACATTATCTTATCTCCACATTGCTCCTCCCTGTATCATCATTCATGCAGTTTAGTTATATTTTCAGTTGTACTATCTATGTTATTTGGCAGAATCGACCTTTCTTTCTTGTCCTGGACATGGACATCTTTGTGGACTATCAATCTGCCTACCACAGACGATAACTGAGATCTCCCCAAAGGTTCAGGTCCCAAGTCGGGCTCCTTATCACTGGTCTCCTGGTATGGGCTCCCCTCTCCAGCATTCTTTAAGTCCTGGATTCAGAGAGTCAGAGAAATATCACAGCACAGGTGATAACTGCAGAACAGGAAAGGGCAGAAACCTCCTCCCCTAAAGAGAAGGATAATTCTTATCTGAGGTGTGTAAAATCAAACGCCTGTATTCACTGAACTTAACTCTCTAGCCCTGTGTTTCTACTGATGTGGAAAACACAGCTAAACATAATCACTTCAAGATCTCTTTAAGATTCTTTTGGGGTAAATAGCTTTGTTCTTCAGAGGCTTATTTGCTGAGTTGCCTTTGGTCTTTGGCTTTTCTCCAAATGTCCAGTCTTCACAGGTTTCAGGTTACAGACCCTGTCATACTGCTTGAATTGTGTATTCCCCTTGGCTCCCCAGTTTCATATTTTTACAGCTCACTCTGCCTTTTCTTAACCACGGATTTTCTCTAGGGCCTCTGGCCTTTCCTCAGCCTTATTCGAACTTTGGAGCTTGGGAAGATTTGGGATTATCTCCTGAACCAGCCTGGAGCTGAGAGGGGAGAAGTGTAAGGAAGGATGCCCTGGGCTCTGTGCCAGGTCATCCCTTCCAAGGGGCTTTAATGAGAATTGAAGTATGAATCGGCTCTTAAGCTTTTTTACATGATCAGGTGTTTCCTCTTGCTCTCTTTCCCCAGTTGTTCATTAGAAACCATATCAGGGTTCAATAAGAGAAACAGACCAGTAGGAGATATAAAGTAATTTATTGCAAGGAATTTGCTTACCCAATTCTGATGGCTGTCTAGACAAGTCTGAATTTGTAGGGCAGGTCATCAGGAAGGGCAGGATAGAACTCTGTGGTAGAAGTTGACACTGCAGTCTGTAGGTGGAACTTCTAGGAAACCCCAGTTCTGCTCTTAAGAGCTTCCAACTGACTAAATCAGGCCTACTAAGATTATCAAGGATAATCGCTATTCCTTAAAGATCATGAACTTCAGTCACATCCACAAAATAATCTCACAGTAACACCTAGACTAGTGTTTGGATAGCTGAGAACTGGGCACCCTGCCGAGTTGACACATAAAGCTGACCATCAAATGAATTATTATTCAGTAGCAATCTCTGCCTGAGAAATTAGAGTAAAACATTGTCTCAGTCCATTCAGATTGCTATAACAAAATACAATATACTGGGCAGCTTATAAACACAGATTTATTTCTTGCAGCTCTGAAGGCTGTGAAATCTAAGACCCATGTGCTGGCAGATAGTGTCTGGTGAGGGATCCAGTTCTGGTTCACAGGGCCTTCTTGCCTCTCACGTGGTGGAAGGGGGCAAGACAGCTCTTTGGAGTCTCTATCTTAAGGGTGCTAATCCCATTCATGAGGATTCTGCCCTCATGATCTAATCACCCCCTAAAGACCACCCATGTCCTAATACCATCACATTGGTATATGAATTCAACAGGAATTTGGGTGGGGGAAAGGAGGCACAAATATTCAGACCACAGCAAGCATTTTGACAGAAAAACTTAGCTTCTATTCCTGTGTCTAATAAGTCATTTTCTACTGTGTGAATCTTGGCTAGCTGTGACTGCTGTGACCATTGGAATATGGGGGCAGTGACACTATGTAAGCTCCGGGCCTTGTCTTTAAGAGGACTGACAGCCTCTGGGTGAACTCCTGGAGCCCTGAGCGACCATGTAAGAAGTTCCAACTACCCTGCAGGAGAGACCATGTCTAGCATCTTCCCAGTTGATAACATCCCCCTGCATAGTTTTTGTTCCCAAAATAATAACCTTTCTTGTTTATAGTATTTGTTGCCTTCTGATTGTGGTAGACCTTAGGCCATCTGTCCATCCTCCCCTACCTGCTTGACCGATTCTGTTATCTATTGCTGTGGAATAGATTATCATGAAACCTAGTAGCTTAAAACAAGAACTTATAGAACATGATTTTGTGAGTCAGGAACTGGGTTAGAGCTTTCTGATTCATCTACCCCCCAACATTGTATTGACTTGAGTAACTTGAGCTGTTCAGCTGATAGCTGGGCAGGTCTGGAGGGTCAGAGCTGGCTTTATTTACACACCTGATACCTTGTCAGGGATGGCTGGAAGGCTGGGCTCAATTGGGTTTCCCCATCTCTCTCTGTGTGGTCTCAGGGCTTCCCCACTTTGTCTCTCCTGCGGGGGAGTTGTACTTTCTTACATGTTATCTGAGGGCTCCGGGAGACCACAGCAGAAGATGCCAGTTCTCTTCAAGAGGAGGTGTGGAGCTGGATTGGTGTCATTGTCCCCACACTCCAATGATCACAGCAGTCATAGCTAGCTAGACCCAAGGGAAAAGCTGGAGTCCCCAGTCTTTGATGAAAATCTGCAGCCATCTGTAATTCTCCTTGTTGACCTTATCTCTAATCCTTTGCTCCCTGTTTACCTTATCCAAGGCACACTCCAGCCTCTTATTGTTCTTGAACATCTTGGGCACACTCTGCCTTAGGGAGATTTCCTTCTTTATGCTGGAGAAAGAGCCAGTGGTTATGTGATGCCCTGTGTGATGGAAAGCATTGAAATGGCAGACCCGCTATCATTCTTAATAACATTGACAGTTGGGGAAAATTTCTTATCTACAAGATAAAGAGATTAGACTCCTCATATCTAAGATTCATTGCAGTTCTAAATTCTATGCTTCAGATTTTTTGACTTAATAAAATTTATTTCAACATTTGAGTACTCATCATATTAGGAACTATTCACTAGAAATTTACTATGTGCCATGTACCTAAATGCTTTATATCTTTTAACTCAATGATCCTTATAAACCTATGATCTAACTGAAGAACAGAGTAAATAAGTAGCCCAAGATCATCCATTTGGTTGGAAGTGGAGGGGCTTAAATTTTAACTTGAGATTTTAGTCTAGAATTTAGTAACTGTGCCTGTAACAGTTGTATTATACTCTTTCCCATCCTGTGAGCCAGACACCATGCTAGGCACTAGGGAAACCTCTGAGTAAGTCATGATGATGCAGGAAGCATAGGTGGCAAATTGGGAGCTTTTTATTTCTAAGTTTCTTCTTGATATATGTAGACAACCCTCTATAATCTCAGATATGCTATACATAGCTTGTTTGTTTTTCAAGACTTCTATTTTACATTAAATTCTTTCTTTAGAGAGCTCATTAAGAAATATAGAAGTTCCCCTGAATGCCAACTATCTTGCTTTTTTAAAATTTCCTTTAAGCTTTCATTAATTTGCTTTAGATTTGCGTTCAAAGATGGAATGTTCTTAGAAATTTTTTTGTCAACTCACTCAAACCATGTATTCAAATCTTTCAGAGATAAATAGCTTATTTTTTCTACAGGGAATACTCATTGACTTTGAGAAATTACTTTCTGCATATTTTATTTTTTGCTGACAAAATACCTCCATACTTATCTAAAAGTAAAAATCTTTAACTCTTCTAAGTATCTGAATATGTTAATTAGCATTAAGGTTAGTAAAATATAAATTCGTCAGTGACATAAATGATTGTGATGTAAATTAGTATAAGAGTTTATTAGAATTCAGAGAATTGGGAACATATGTATGGGCCCCTGTTCTCTTTTCATACTGACCAATCTGATATGTCTTGAGTATTTATAATCAAATCAGTTGCTATGATAATGAGCTCTAAACATGAATTTTCAAGCCAAAATCAGACAGTTTCAGGCCTGGGGTTTGATTTTACTCTTCTTACAAGCTGATCAATTAGCCTATTACTGTTTCATGGATGCTGGCACTAGACATGAGATTTCAGGATCAGAAACAAAAGACTGTGTTACCCATGGCATGGCAAGCAGCATCAATATTAGCATATTTGCATCGATTCCCCTTGCCGCCCAAGTCCCATGGTGGTGAGGCAGTATGTGCCAGACAGATGCCATTCATGCAGTGGATTTATACTGAGCTTTCGTAGCAAGCAGTAAGCAAGCCTGCTTTGTCCAAAAGGAGCTGTTACTTCATCTCTCCAGGTTATCAGCTACATAAACATAAACAAAAATGCCCTGGATAAAAGAGTGTTCAGGGCCTTGAAGCCTTGGCACACCAGCCAGACATGTAAGACCACAAGAAGCCCAAGGGGAAGTGTCTCCCAAGAGACAGATGCAGTGTACTATGGTGGAAGGGACAGAGTCTGTGACAGGGTTCTGGTTCTTGTAGCTCTTGCTAGCAGCCTTCCAGAGGCCTGTCTGAGATATCTCTAAGCACTCTCACAGAGAAAATAGAGCTGGATGAAATGACAAAAAATGTCTACCCTTTCATCTCAAGAATAAGTATTAATGTCATACTCTTCTGTAAACCTTCCTTTAAAATAAAACCTGCAGCTTGCTTAGGGCTAAAACTTGAGCCACAGAGGATTTTCACATAACCAAGCAATATAAATGCAATATGACTGATCGCCTACAAGTGTTAAATGGATTTTTAGAAGAGAAAATTAATCATAGTAATTGTTCAGTGAAGGATACCATTTATAATTTTAAGAACTAATATAGAAAATGTGAACACAATTGTAAGTGCATGACTAAGAAATGTTACCTCATTTTCTTTTTGATAAACAAAAAAAAATCAAGTGACTGGACAAGACATGAGAATTTTAAAAATTATTTTAGAATGTTTATTGTTTTAAATGTTAGAAATAATTTCTTTTTCATGAATGAAAAGCTTATTCTCTGAAGCATATTTTATAGATTTTTATTTTGATATTGAAATAATTTCTGTGAAAATATGGATTTGCTAAATAGTACTATGTTTAGATCAGTTTGATTGGTCTTCTCGAAATAGGTTCAAGATCTCCTCTTTACCTGTTGAAAACATGTACTCTCTTGAAAGATCTAATAAAGATATTTTAAAAAGATACTTGGGAAGGGAGGACGTTAAATGATTTCAATGCACACTTAGTTGCAAAACTGCAAAGCATGGTTCTGGAAAAATCAAGCCTGCTATCATTATTGATAAAATTTGGATTCCACATCAATAAGCCTTATTTTGGCTAACGGGAATGTAGAAAGATTTAATTCCAGGTGCATAGGGATTTATTTATATTAAGATTGTCCAACACCACAAGATGCTGTGTCACCGATAGCCTGTAGGGGCAGAATTTTTTTTTTTTTTTTTTTATGTGTTAACATACTTGATTATTTTTTTTTTATTTTGTATTTTTTATTTTTTTTTTTATTATACTTTAGGGTTTTAGGGTACATGTGCACAATGTGCAGGTTTGTTACATATGTATCCATGTGCCATGTTGATTTCCTGCACCCATTAACTCGTCATTTAGCATTAGGTGTATCTCCTAATGCTGTCCCTCCCCCCGCCCCCCGCCCCACAACAGTCCCCGGAGTGTGATGTTGCCCTTCCTGTGTCCATGAGTTCTCATTGTTCAATTCCCACCTATGAGTGAGAACATGCGGTGTTTGGTTTTTTGTCCTTGCGATAGTTTACTGAGAATGATGTTTTCCAGTTTCATCCATGTCCCTACAAAGGACACGAACTCATCATTTTTTATGGCTGCATAGTATTCCATGGTGTATTTTTTTTTTTTTTTTTTTTTTTTTTTCATATATCATTTTTATTTCATCTATCTGGATTTTTTTTTTTTTTTTTTTTTTTATACTTTAGGGTTTTAGGGTACATGTGCACAATGTGCAGTTTTGTTACATATGTATCCATGTGCCATGTTGATTTCCTGCACCCATTAACTCGTCATTTAGCATTAGGTGTATCTCCTAATGCTGTCCCTCCCCCCTCCTCCCACCCCACAACAGTCCCCGGAGTGTGATGTTCCCCTTCCTGTGTCCATGAGTTCTCATTGTTCAATTCCCACCTATGAGTGAGAACATGCGGTGTTTGGTTTTTTGTCCTTGCGATAGTTTACTGAGAATGATGTTTTCCAGTTTCATCCATGTCCCTACAAAGGACACGAACTCATCATTTTTTATGGCTGCATAGTATTCCATGGTGTATATGTGCCACATTTTCTTAATCCAGTCTATCGTTGTTGGACATTTGGGTTGGTTCCAACTCTTTGCTATTGTGAATAGTGCCGCAATAAACATACGTGTGCATGTGTCTTTATAGCAGCATGATTTATAGTCCTTTGGGTATATACCCAGTAATGGGATGGCTGGGTCAAATGGTATTTCTAGTTCTAGATCCCTGAGGAATCGCCACACTGACTTCCACAATGGTTGAACTAGTTTACTAGTTTACAGTCCCACCAACAGTGTAAAAGTGTTCCTATTTCTCCACATCCTCTCCAGCACCTGTTGTTTCCTGATTTTTTAATGATGGCCATTCTAACTGGTGTGAGATGGTATCTCACTGTGGTTTTGATTTGCATTTCTCTGATGGCCAGTGATGAGGAGCATTTCTTCATGTGTTTTTTGGCTGCATAAATGTCTTCTTTTGAGAAGTGTCTGTTCATGTCCTCTGCCCACTTTTTGATGGGGTTGTTTGTTTTTTTTCTTGTAAATTTGTTTGAGTTCATTGTAGACTCTGGATATTAGCCCTTTGTCAGATGAGTAGGTTGCAAAAATTTTCTCCCATTGTGTAGGTTGCCTGTTCACTCTGATGATAGTTTCTTTTGCTGTGCAGAAGCTCTTTAGTTTAATGAGATCCCATTTGTCGATTTTGGCTTTTGTTGCCATTGCTTTTGGTGTTTTAGACATGAAGTCCTTGCCCACGCCTATGACCTGAATGGTATTGCCTAGGTTTTCTTGTAGGATTTTAATGGTTTTAGGTCTAACATATAAATCTTTAATCCATCTTGAATTAATTTTTGTATAAGGTGTAAGGAAGGGATCCAGTTGCAGCTTTCTACATATGGCTAGCCAGTTTTCCCAGCACCATTTATTAAATAGGGAATCCTTTCCCCATTTCTTGTTTTTGTCAGGTTTGTCAAAGATCAGATAGTTGTAGCTATGCGGCATCATTTCTGAGGGCTCTGTTCTGTTCCATTGATCTATGTCTCTGTTGTGGTACCAGTACCATGCTGTTTTGGTTACTGTAGCCTTGTAGTATAGTTTAAAGTCAGGTAGCGTGATGCCTCCAGCTTTGTTCTTTTGGCTTAGGATTGACTTGGCGATGCGGGCTCTTTTTTGGTTCCATATGAACTTTAAAGTAGTTTTTTCCAATTCTGTGAAGAAAGTCATTGGTAGCTTGATGGGGATGGCATTGAATCTATAAATTACCTTGGGCAGTATGGCCATTTTCACGATATTGATTCTTCCAACCCATGAGCATGGAATGTTCTTCCATTTGTTTGTATCCTCTTTTATTTCATTGAGCAGTGGTTTGTAGTTCTCCTTGAAGAGGTCCTTCACATCCCTTGTAAGTTGGATTCCTAGGTATTTTATTCTCTTTGAAGCAATTGTGAATGGGAGTTCACTCATGATTTGGCTCTCTGTTTGTCTGTTATTGGTGTACAAGAATGCTTGTGATTTTTGTACATTAATTTTGTATCCTGAGACTTTGCTGAAGTTGCTAATCAGCTTAAGGAGATTTTGGGCTGAGACAATGGGTTTTCTAGATATACAATCATGTCATCTGCAAACAGGGACAATTTGGCTTCCTCTTTTCCTAATTGAATACCCTTTATTTCCTTCTCCTGCCTGATTGCTCTGGCCAGAACTTCCAGCACTATGTTGAATAGGAGTGGTGAGAGAGGGCATCCCTGTCTTGTGCCAGTTTTCAGAGGGAATGCTTCCAGTTTTTGCCCATTCAGTATGATATTGGCTGTGGGTTTGTCGTAGATAGCTCTTATTATTTTGAGATACGTCCCATCAATACCTAATTTATTGAGAGTTTTTAGCATGAAGGGTTGTTGAATTTTGTCAAAGGCCTTTTCTGCATCTATTGAGATAATCATGTGGTTTTTGTCTTTGGTTCTGTTTATATGCTGGATTACATTTATTGATTTGCGTATGTTGAACCAGCCTTGCATCCCAGGGATGAAGCCCACTTGATCATGGTGGATAAGCTTTTTGATGTGCTGCTGGATTCGGTTTGCCAGTATTTTACTGAGGATTTTTGCATCAATGTTCATCAAGGATATTGGTCTGAAATTCTCTTTTTTGGTTAAGTCTCTGCCAGGTTTTGGTATCAGGACGATGCTGGCTTCATAAAATGTGTTAGGGAGGATTCCCTCTTTTTCTATCGATTGGAATAGTTTCAGAAGGAATGGTACCAGTTCCTCCTTGTACCTCTGGTAGAATTCAGCTGTGAATCCATCAGGTCCTGGACTCTTTTTGGTTGGTAAGCTATTGATTATTGCCACAATTTCAGAACCTGTTATTGGTCTATTCAGAGATTCAACTTCTTCCTGGTTTAGTCTTGGGAGGGTGTATTTGTCGAGGAATTTATCCATTTCTTCTAGATTTTCTAGTTTATTTGCATAGAGGTGTTTGTAGTATTCTCTGATGGTAGATTGTATTTCTGTGGGATCGGTGGTGATATCCCCTTTTTCGTTTTTTATTGCATCTATTTGATTCTTCTCTCTTTTCTTCTTTATTAGTCTTGCTAGCAGTCCATCAATTTTGTTGATCTTTTCAAAAAACCAGCTCCTGGATTCATTAATTTTTTGAAGGGTTTTTTGTGTCTCTATTTCCTTCAGTTCTGCTCTGATTTTAGTTATTTCTAGCCTTCTGCTAGCTTTTGAATGTGTTTGCTCTTGCTTTTCTAGTTCTTTTAATTGTGATGTTAGGGTGTCAATTTTGGATCTTTCCTGCTTTCTCTTGTGGGCATTTAGTGCTATAAATTTCCCTCTACACACTGCTTTGAACGTGTCCCAGAGATTCTGGTATGTTGTGTCTTTGTTCTCGTTGGTTTCAAAGAACATCTTTATTTCTGCCTTCATTTCATTATGTACCCAATAGTCATTCAGGAGCAGGTTGTTCAGTTTCCATGTAGTTGAGCGGTTTTGACTGAGTTTCTTAATCCTGAGTTCTAGTTTGATTGCACTGTGGTCTGAGAGACAGTTTGTTATAATCTCTGTTCTTTTACATTTGCTGAGAAGAGCTTTACTTCCAACTATGTGGTCAATTTTGGAATAGGTGTGGTGTGGTGCTGAAAAAAATGTATATTCTGTTGATTTGGGGTGGAGAGTTCTGTAGATGTCTATTAGGTCCACTTTATGTAGAGCTGAGTTCAATTCCTGGATATCCTTGTTAACTTTCTGTCTCGTTGATCTGTCTAATGCTGACAGTGGGGTGTTAAAATCTCCCATTATTATTGTGTGGGAGTTTAAGTCCCTTTGTAGGTCACTGAGGACTTGCTTTATGAATCTGGGTGCTCCTGTGTTGGGTGCATATATATTTAGGATAGTTAGCTCTTCTTGTTGAATTGATCCCTTTACCATTATGTAATGGCCTTGTCTCTTTTGATCTTTGTTGGTTTAAAGTCTATTTTATCAGAGACTAGGATTGCAACCCCTGCCTTTTTTTGTTTTCCAGTTGCTTGATAGATCTTCCTCCATCCCTTTATTTTGAGTCTATGTGTGTCTTTGCACGTGAGATGGGTTTCCTGAATACAGCACACTGATGGGTCCTGACTCCTTATCCAGTTTGCCAGTCTGTGTCTTTTGATTGGAGCATTTAGCCCATTGACATTTAACGTTAATATTGTTATGTGTGAAACTGATCCTGTCATTATGATGTTAGTTGGTTATTTTGCTCGTTAGTTGCTATAGTTTCTTCCTAGCCTCGATGGTCTTTACAATTTGGCATGTTTTTGCAGGGGCTGGTACCGGTTGTTCCTTTCCATGTTTAGTGCTTCCTTCAGGAGCTCTTTTAGGGCAGGCCTGGTGGTGACAAAATCACTCAGCGTTTGCTTGTCTGTAAAGTATTTTATTTCTCCTTCACTTATGAAGCTTAGTTTGGCGGGATAGGAAATTCTGGGCTGAAAATTCTTTTCTTTAAGAATGTTGAATATCGGCCCCCACTCTCTTCTGGCTTGTAGAGTTTCTGCCGAGAGATCAGCTGTTAGTCTGATGGGCTTCCCTTTGTGGGTAACCCGACCTTTCTCTCTGGCTGCCCTTAACATTTTTTCCTTCATTTCAACTTTGGTGAATCTGACAATTATGTGTCTTGGAGTTGCCCTTCTCGAGGAGTATCTTTGTGGCGTTCTCTGTATTTCCTGAATCTGAATGCTGGCCTGCCTTGCTAGATTGGGGAAGTTCTCCTGGATAATATCTTGCAGAGTGTTTTCCAACTTGGTTCCATTCTCCCCATCATTTTCAGGTACACCAATCAGACGTAGGTTTGGTCTTTTCACATAGTCCCAAATTTCTTGGAGGCTTTGTTCATTTCTTTTTATTCTTTTTTCTCTAAACTTCCCTTCTCTCTTCATTTCATTCATTTCATCTTCTATCAGCGATACCCTTTCTTCCAGTTGATCACATCTGCTACTGAGGCTTCTGCATTCTTCGCGTAGTTCTCGAAACTTGGCTTTCAGCTCCATCATCTCCTTGAAGCCCTTCTCTCCATTGGTTATTCTAGTTATCCATTCTTCTAATTTTTTTTTCAAAGTTTTTAACTTCTTTGCTATTGTTTTGAATTTCCTCTTGTAGCTCAGAGTAGTTTGATCGTCTGAAGCCTTCCTCTCTCAACTCATCAAAGTCATCCTCCATCCAGCTTTGTTCCGTTGCTGGTGAGGAACTGCGTTCCTTTGGAGGAGGAGAGGTGCTCTGTTTTTTAGAGTTTCCAGTTTTTTTGGTCTGTTTTTTCCCCATCTTTGTGGTTTTGTCTACTTTTTGTCTTCGATGATGGTGATGTACAGATGGGTTTTTGGTGTGGATATCCTTTCTGTTTGTTAATTTTCCTTCTACCAAACAAGACCCTCAGCTGCAGGTCTGTTGGAGTTTACTAGAGGTCCACTCCAGACCCTGTTTGGCTGGGTGTCAGCACCGGTGGCTGCAGAACAGTGGATTTTCGTGAGACCACAAATTCAGCTGTCTGATAGTTCCTCTGAAAGTTTTGTCTCAGAGGAGTACCCGGTTGAATGAGGTGTCAGTCTGTCCCTACTGGGGGGGTGCCTCCCAGTTAGGCTGCTCAGGGGTGAGGGACCCACTTTAGGAGGCAGTCTGTCCGTTCTCAGATCTCCAGCTGCGTGCTGGGAGAACCACTACTCTCTTCAAAGCTGTCAGTCAGACAGGGACATTTAAGGCTGTGGAGGTTCTCGCTGAGTTTTTGGTTGTCTGTGCCCTGCCCCCAGAGGTGGAGCCTACAGAGGCAGGCAGGCCTCCTTGAGCTGTGGTGGGCTCCACCCAGTTCGAGCTTCCTGGCTGCTTTGTTTACCTAAGCAAGCCTGGGCAATGGCGGGCGCCCCTCCCCCAGCCTCGTTGCCGCCTTGCAGCTTGATCTCAGACTGCTGTGCTAGCAATCAGCAAGACTCTGTGGGCATAGGACCCTCCGAGCCAGGTGCGGGACACAATCTCCTAGTGTGCCGTTTTCCAGGCCCGTTGGAAAAGTGCAGTATTAGGACGGGACTGACCCGATATTCCAGGTGCCGTCTGTTTCCCCTTTCTTTGACTAGGAAAGGGAACTCCCTGACCCCTTGCGCTTCCCGAGTGAGGCAATGCCTCGCCCTGCTTCGGCTCGCGCACAGTGCGCTTCACCGACTGTCCTGAACCCACTGTTAGGCACTCCCTAGTGAGATGAAACCGGTACCTCAAGCAGAAATGCAGAAATCACCCGTCTTCTGTGTCGCTGGGGCTGGGAGCTGGAGACCGGAGCTGTTCCTATTCGGCCATCTTGGCTCCACCCCCCTCCATGGTGTATATGTGCCATATTTTCTTAATCCAGTCTATCGTTGTTGGACATTTGGGTTGGTTCCAACTCTTTGCTATTGTGAATAGTGCCGCAATAAACATACGTGTGCATGTGTCTTTATAGCAGCATGATTTATAGTCCTTTGGGTATATACCCAGTAATGGGATGGCTGGGTCAAATGGTATTTCTAGTTCGAGATCCCTGAGGAATCGCCACACTGACTTCCACAATGGTTGAACTAGTTTACAGTCCCACCAACAGTGTAAAAGTGTTCCTATTTCTCCACATCCTCTCCAGCACCTGTTGTTTCCAGATTTTTTAATGATGGCCATTCTAACTGGTGTGAGATGGTATCTCACTGTGGTTTTGATTTGCATTTCTCTGATGGCCAGTGATGATGAGCATTTCTTCATGTGTTTTTTGGCTGCATAAATGTCTTCTTTTGAGAAGTGTCTGTTCATGTCCTCTGCCCACTTTTTGATGGGGTTGTTTGTTTTTTTCTTGTAAATTTGTTTGAGTTCATTGTAGATTCTGGATATTAGCCCTTTGTCAGATGAGTAGGTTGCAAAAATTTTCTCCCATTCTGTAAGAGCTATCTACGACAAACCCACAGCCAATATCATACTGAATGGGCAAAAACTGGAAGCATTCCCTCTGAAAACTGGCACGAGGCAGGGATGCCCTCTCTCACCTCTCCTATTCAACTTAGTGCTGGAAGTTCTGGCCAGAGCAATCAGGCAGGAGAAGGAAATAAAGGGTATTCAATTAGGAAAAGAGGAAGTCAAATTGTCCCTGTTTGCAGATGATATGATTGTATATCTAGAAAACCCCATTGTCTCAGCCCAAAATCTCCTTAAGCTGATTAGCAACTTCAGCAAAGTCTCAGGATACAAAATTAATGTACAAAAATCACAAGCATTCTTGTACACCAATAACAGACAAACAGAGAGCCAAATCATGAGTGAACTCCCATTCACAATTGCTTCAAAGAGAATAAAATACCTAGGAATCCAACTTACAAGGGATGTGAAGGACCTCTTCAAGGAGAACTACAAACCACTGCTCAATGAAATAAAAGAGGATACAAACAAATGGAAGAACATTCCATGCTCATGGGTTGGAAGAATCAATATCGTGAAAATGGCCATACTGCCCAAGGTAATTTATAGATTCAATGCCATCCCCATCAAGCTACCAGTGACTTTCTTCACAGAATTGGAAAAAACTACTTTAAAGTTCATATGGAACCAAAAAAGAGCCCGCATCGCCAAGTCAGTCCTAAGCCAAAAGAACAAAGCTGGAGGCATCACGCTACCTGACTTTAAACTATACTACAAGGCTACAGTAGCCAAAACAGCATGGTACTGGTACCGCAACAGAGACATAGATCAATGGAACAGAACAGAGCCCTCAGAAATGATGCCGCATATCTACAACTATCTGATCTTTGACAAACCTGACAAAAACAAGAAATGGGGAAAGGATTCCCTATTTAATAAATGGTGCTGGGAAAACTGGCTAGCCATATGTAGAAAGCTGAAACTGGATCCCTTCCTTACACCTTATACAAAAATTAATTCAAGATGGATTAAAGACTTATATGTTAGACCTAAAACCATTAAAATCCTACAAGAAAACCTAGGCAATACCATTCAGGACATAGGCGTGGGCAAGGACTTCATGTCTAAAACACCAAAAGCAATGGCAACAAAAGCCAAAATCGACAAATGGGATCTCATTAAACTAAAGAGCTTCTGCACAGCAAAAGAAACTATCATCAGAGTGAACAGGGGCAGAAGTTTTAAAGGACTTTAGTACACACAAAAAACATAATGCAGGCAAACTTTAGCTACCAAGAGTTCTCTAGAATGAGTATATGGATTCATTTGTTTATCCTTTCAGTACTGCATTATTGATTACCTACGTAAGGGAAGCCCTCTGCTGGGGACAGTCTGGAGAAGAGAGAGCTACTGTTTCTGAAGGAACTGAGTCTAATGAGAGAGAAAAAATAAAGGCCACATAGGGTGGTTAGTGCAAAGATGAGGAACGGGACACAATTATGGAAAGTCAGATGACAGATGCTCCTCAGATAGATTAGGGCTTTTCAGACCAGAGCCTTTTCACTTTAGTTTGTTTTGTTTTGTTTATTTTGTTTTTTCGGTTTTGGTTCATCAGTTGAATGTATAAAGTATTTCCTGGACTTTTCTTTAACAGGGTAGGAAATCTTCAAGTTTATCATCTCTTGAAGGAGCTTACAGTCTAATTATCTAAAAACAACTGTTCTACATACACGGTATATGCAGCTCCTATGCACAGGGGAAGAGCACGCAAAATGGCTAATAAAGGCAGCTTGGTGTAGATCAAACACTTTACTATGAGCCAGGCGCTTTGACTAGTGCTTGACTTATATTATCTAATTTAATTCTCAGAACCTTTTCAGATAGTTCAGAACACAGAAGTATCTAGAGTCCTGGGCTAGGAGTTGCAATGTGTGAACTGTTTTATGGGCTCTACTACTAGCTGTGTGGCCTTAAGAACTACTGAATATCAGCCATGAAGAAGGATGGCTTGTTAATACATGTCCCAGGGCAATGTCTAAAATTTCTATTGAAGGGTAATGATTTATGTTCAGTCACTCTTGATTAAAGACAACTATGCTGGGGAGTTTCTAGTCAGGCCAAGTGACCTGGAGTCAATGTGCAGTAGGCATTGCATAACCCGGAGCTCTCAAACTCAGTTCGCCTCAGTGCAAGGCAGGTAATCCAAACAAATGAAATGAGACAGGTGGGGCCTGGCACACTGGAAAGTATGCATGTACATTTTAAAGAGGCAAGTTCTACTCAGCTCCACCTGGTTGCTGCCAAAGGAAAATGCAGACCCAGTGGTTGCAGAGATTCCAAATCTTCTAAAGAAAATGACAATCCTGACTTTTAGATGTTGGTCTGTAGGCCATGAGACCAGTCTGAGGTGCAGCTCATCAACTGCAAGTGGTACTCTTCTCATTCTTCCTCATTCATAGTTTAGGAATCTTTGCTCCCTCCCTTCCTTCCTTCCTTCCTTCCTTCCTTCCTTCCTTCCTTCCTTCCTTCCTTCCTTCTTTCCTTCCTTCCTTCCTCCTTCCCTCCCTCCCTCCCTCCCTTCCTCCCTCCCTCCCTCCCTTCCTTGTCTCACTGTGTTGCCCAGGCTGGAGTACAGTGGCACGATCTCAGCTCACTGCAAGCTCACTGCAAGATCTCAGCTCTCTGCATTTTCCTGCCTCAGCCTCCCGAGTGGCTGGGACTACAGGCGGCTGCCACCATGCCCGGTAAATTTTTTTGTATTTTTAGTAGAGATGGGGTTTCACCATGTTAGCCAGGATGGTCTCAATCTCCTGAAGTTGTGATCCACCTATCCACCTATCTGCCTGCCTCGGCCTCCCAAAGTGCTGGGATTACAGGCATGAGCCACCACACCTGGCTTTTTTTTTCTTTTTTTTGCTTCTCCTTCATGGGTTCAAGTGATTCTCATGCCTCAGCCTCCCAAACAGCTGGGATTACAGGCATCTGCCAACATGCCCGGCTGATTTTTTTTATTTTTAGTAGAAATGGGATTTCACCATGTTGGCCAGGCTGGTCTCAAACTCCTGACCTCAGGTGATGCACCCGCTTCAGCCTCCCAAAATGCTGGGATTACAGGCATGAGGGACCACGTCTGACCGCTATTTCAATCTATGTAAGAACTTTCAGGCAGTGGTCTCAAGATTTGCTACCTATTAGAATCAGCTGAAGAGCTTTTAAAAATCCAAAACCCAGGTCATGTTGCCTGCCAATGAAATCAGAATCTCTATAGGTAGGACCTAGATTTTGTTGATCTATTTTTAAAACTCCCCAGGTGATTCCAGTGTGAAGTCAAGTTTGAAAAACAGCACTCTCAGACCTTACTACTCAGTGTGCACCTCAAAATGACAGCAGCACCATCATGCCTGTGACAAACGCAGAATCTTAAGCCCAATTTCAGTACTCCTGAGATGGGACCTGTAGTAAACAAAATTCCCAGGTGGTTCCTATGAAGGTAAATGTTTAGGAAGCATTGCCTAATAATTATCAGGTGACTCATGGAACCTCACTTTTAAGCCTTTGGACAGTGATTATTAACCATGGCTACATATTAAAATCACCAGAGAGTTTAAATGTACCATTACTGGGTCTGCCCAAGGAGATTCTGATTTAATTGATCTATGGTAAGTCCTGGATATTAATGTTTTTAAAAATTGTACCAACATGAGTCGAATCTGCCACCAGGGTTGAAAACAACTAATTGCCTTAGTTCAATTTTTTCCCATTTTGCAGTAATATGAATGTGTCATCACCCAGTAAATCTTTTACTATATAGTCATCTGATAATTCATATTAGAAAACGTCACTGGGAGAGTTGTACCTGCTACCAAAGCTATGGTAGCTCTTATTTCTGGCTGTGAATGTTTTCTGATTATTTATTCTAATGAAGTCTTCAGGTAGCACTACTGAAGCTGGAGTTAAGAGGTTTTTCTGCCCTAGTTTTAAAATAGGTAGTCTTCCTCTCTGTGGTTTTTAAGCTGTCTGCACAACAAAATCATCTAGGGACTCTTTCAGAAAATAAGGATGACAGCATGCATCCACATGTACAGTACTCTCACAGAGCCCAAGGGATCATTGTGATGGGGTGAAGGGCAAAATTACTGCTCCAGTCCCTTATGACATAGGCCCATAATGAGCTATAGGAATGGCTACATCAACCAGGTGTCTTACCCGAGGGAACTTAGAGACCACCAGGAATAAATTAAATATCAAATTACTCCCATGAACTCCAATTTCTTCATCTGTTAAAAAATAAAAATAAAAAGAGATAACACCTCTTATGTTATTCTTTATGAGAAGAATTCATAGAGTGTTTATAAAGTATTTAGCACAGTGTCAACTCCTCAGTACTTAAAGCCTAACTTAACAGGGCAGGTTTTTTTCCTGACAGAAGACATTCATTTTAAGTAGTATAAATCAAGGATCTTGGCTCTTCTGTCTTCAACTTCTACATAAATTATAGCAGTTTTGTTAATTTTTTTAATGTTGCATGCCCTTCAGTCATAAAACAGAAAAGTGACTACCTTTTCCTGTGAAGATGGCATGGCTTACATGCAAGAACCAGAAGTCTATATGGGGCATGCTGGAAAGCTAATTATGTGGATGAGCCTGACCTTGAAGTTCATACTAAGGTTCTTTGGTCAAAGTAGCCAGCAAGTCATGCCTGTTACTCAAGTTTAACCGGCTCACTTATTTGTGTGCGGAAATAAAGAAAAGCCAACATCTCCAAAGGGCACTTTGGAATAAACAGTTAAAGCTTATTTAGCATGGACAACATGCTTCATTACTCTGGCTGCCCCAAAAGATCCACATCTGCATACAAGTACACCTGTATCCAGAGGCACTTCTATGCACAGAACAGCTATACTAGAAGCTCTATGGTGTCCCCTCTGGGCCTGCTATGGTAATAAGGCTGTAAATACTGCTTTATCCACAACAGCTTAGCATTTCCGTTTTATTATTTATCTTCCACCTAAATCTTCATTTGTAGAAAAATAGACTCCCTACCTTTGTGGAACTTACATTCTGGTGATATGTCAACTCTCCTTTTATAAAAGTGGATCAGATAACCTAGAAACCATTTGAAGAAAATGAAAATATCTTGAGGTATTTTCAATAGTCTGTTTGAAATCTGTTTTAATAATAGACTCTTAGGAATTTTTCTCCTGGTTTTTAAATTCTCTTGTTTGTAGGAAGGCATATATCTTTTGTTTCTTGTAATAAACCTTAGATGGTGAGATATGTTGAGAGATTGTGAATATTTAATTAGAAATCAGGGTTTTCCAGCAAATGCAACCTTAGAAGTTATCTCATCCAATTTCCTTTACAGATGAGATGCTGAGATATAGAATTAAGTTCTCAGCCAGTGATCCGTTCATTTGACTTTAGTGTCTTACTAAACAGTCTCCATCAAAGCCTTTCAGATTCCCCATAGCTTTGAGGCAATATTGTTTATTTGGGAGAACGTGATATTTTTCTATGCCTGGCTTATTTCACTTCACATAATTGTCTTCAAGGTTCACCCAGGTTTTCCCCAATGACAGGATTTTTTCCTTCTTTTGAGGCTGAGTAGCATTCCATTGTGTATCTGTACCACAGTTTCTTTATCCACATATCCACCGATGGACACTTAGGTTGAGTTCGTATCTTTGCTCTTAGCAAGTGATGTTGAAATAAACATGAGAGTGCAGATATCTTTTCCCCATCCTGTTTCATTTCCTTTGAATATATACCCAGTAGTAGAATTGCTGGATCATAAAGTAGATCTATTTTTAATTTTTTGAGGAACCTCTATTCTATTTCCCATAAAGCCTTACTAATTTGCATTCTAAATTGTAGTGTGCAAGGATTCCCTTTTCTCTACATCTTCAACACTTTTGTCTTTTTAATAACAACCATTTTAGCAGCTATGAGGTAACATCTCATTGTGGCTTTAATTTGTATTCCCCTGATTAGTGATACTGAGCATTTTTTTCATATATCTGTTGGCTATTAGTATATCTTCTTTCAAGAAGCAGCTCTTCAGTTCCTTTGCCCGTTTTTTTTACTTGGATTTTCTTGCTATTGAATTCTTTATGTATTTTGGGTGTTAACTCATTATTAGACGTATGCTTTACAAATACAGTCTCCCATTCTGTAGGTCGTCTCTTCACTCAATTGTTTCCTTTGTAATACAGATGCTTTTTAGTCTGATGCAATACCATTTGTCTATTTTTGCCTTTCCTAGCCTTGTTTTTGGGGTCGTATTCCGAAAATCATTGCCCAGACCAATGTCATAGAAATGTATCTCTGTTTTATCCTAGTTGTTTACAGTTTCAGGCCTTATGTTTAAGTCTTTCATCTATTCTGAGTAGATTTTTGTATATGGTATGAGATAATGGGCACAATTTCATTTTTCTGCATGTGGATATCGAGTTTTCCCAGCATCATTTATTGAACAGATTGTCCTTTCTTCTTTATCTTGTATTGGACCTGCTTTCTAGGTCATTTTCAAAGCATAGAGGGGCCAATTTCTTTTTTTCTTCAAAAATAAATTATAAATCTCAGCATTCTCAAGATAGTTGAATTTTTCTTTTAAGAAAGGGTCTTACGCTGTCTCCCAGGCTGAGTGCAGTGGTATGACCTTGGCTCACTGCAACCTCCACCTCCCAGGCTCAAGTGATCCTCCCACACCACCCTCCTGAGTAGCTGGAATTACAGGCGTGCACCACCATGCCTGGCTAACTTCTGTGTTTTTTGTTGGGGTGGAGTTTAGCCATGTTGGGTAGGCTGGTCTCAGACTCCTGACCTCAAGTCATCCACTTGCCTCAGCCTCCCGAAGTGCTGGGATTACAGGCCTGAGCCACCACACCTGTCCATGATAGCTGATTTTATTGTTGATTCTAAAATGAAGACAGCGGTGAACCAGTAAGTTCAGGGAAATACTAAATACAAACATATCTAGAGCCTCTAAATATAGTATTTGTATTTTTCAAGGTACCACATTCAGAGTTTAATTAACAAAGTCAACTAGGCTTAGATTTAAAGTTCATTCACAGTGGCAGAAGGACAGAAATAGTAGATTATCAATCAACAAGGCAGATTTGGAAAGATTGGCCACTGAGACCAGAAAATGAATGATTAGTTTCTAAGCTTATCTTATCCAATCTTAAGGACGGGATGAGTGATAATAAGATATTAGATATTTAAAGGCCACACTAAAACATTATTCAAAATGTTCATTTATTACTCATATTTCTTTCATTAAATGTATTAACCCACTAAATATATTAATGATAAATTTCTCATAATTCTGAAGTTACAGAATAACTGCATTCATGATTTAATTTTACAAGTTCAGCTCACATTTTCCAAAATAAAGATACTTTCAAAGTGAGCTACAATTTAAAATAATTATCTTCCATATATGATATGTAAATAGGTAGGCTTATCTCAGAGGTTTAAAAAAAGTCACATAAGAACATACTAAGAAATGTGGACACAAAATAATTAAAATCCTATATTGTACAAAAAGTCTAATTTTAAAAGGCAAATATCAGCTAGGGAAAATTTTACAACATTTGCTTTAAAATAACATTCTTTTTTACTGAAAGACTTGCAACCAATTTTAAAAATGGCATATTTTTTCCATTAAAAATGATTTTAATGTATGCATTAAAGAATGCAAATGATAATAGCATCAAAAAATGTTGTTATTCATCAAAAAATGTAAATATAATAGAAAACTGCCATTGTTTACAACATTTGCAAGAGCAAGCAAACCTAAAGGCAGTTCGATGCAGTATTGTGGCATATAAATGGGTACAAGCTTTCCAGAAAGCAGTTGGTAATTAAAGAAGAAACAAAATTCATATTCTTTAAATTCTAGTACAATAAATTTTGAGGGAATGAAATATCAGGAAATACTCATATAAATGGATTTTTTTATGATGGAGAGACTGGTTGAATATAAATGCTTTAAAGGAAATTTGCCAAAATATCAGTATTGGTTATAGATTTTTCAATCACATTAAACAAATATTTATTGAATGGCCAAACTGTGGGCCAGGAACTAGCCAAATACTGTGGATACAGCAGTGCTCGAGATGATTCCTGCTTTACAGAGCTTACATTCTAGTTGGAGCTGAAATTTAATCTATTTCATTCCATAAGCTTTTTGCTATTTTCCAAATTTTTCCAGTGAATAAACTTTCTTGCATTACCAGAAATGCAGGTTACTTAATTCTAGTAAAAAGATAAACATTTGGTCTATGTAAATATCTATCATGTCATATTGAAATATTTGAAATAAACCATTCTCTGCTGTGATCCTTTAGTGTTTTGACATTTTATTGAATTGGGCCACAAAGGCCCTAGTTGTATACAAAAATATGACGGAATATTTTTCGAATTACCAGCATTATCTCATCCAGCAGACAGATTTTTCTAAAAGGAGATAACCTTTTCAATTTCTTTCTGACAAGCATTTTGAGAATGGAAAACACATAAAAAGTTTCTGGAGAAATTTATTTTCCTCATCACTGATGCCACTGGATCGTAAAAAAATCCTGAGTTTTACCTGAGATTTATACCATCTTCAATACATGCCACATCTGAAAGTAGGGGTGGTGGGGAGGAAGAAATGGGGTGATTCAGGGATACATGGCACGTGGTTACATAATTACCTGTTAAACCTGAGTGGAAGTTCTTAATCTCATGTGTATCAGAATCAACTAAAAAGCTTAATTTTAAAAAGATTTTCGTGACGCTGCGTACGAAATTGTGATTTAGGTCGTCTGTGGCTGGGCCGAGCTTGTGTACTTTTATCAAGGTGATTCTGATGACATTGGACACATTAGTAAACACTGAGAATAAATACCTTTGGGTCTTGAAGCGTATATCCCAGTAAGCTTCAAGATGTTAAATTATGGTTTTGAAACGAATCTCTAAAGAGACAAATCCCTTTAATCTAGCTTTCAGATACATACCACATTTCTGCAGTGGGTTTCTAAGTGCTCTGCACAATTATATGCTGAGGCTTTCTTGAAGGTCCACTTGGGGAGTTTCACCTTTATGGGCTCTCCTTTTCTGAGTCTAATAGATTCAGACTGAATGGAAATGACTAGGTCACCTCTAGCAGCTTTCTTTGAGGGTTTTCCTATTTATTTTTTGTTTCTCAAACTTGAGCAATCTGTGCTCAAGGGGGAAAATCTTTCAGGCTATTTGATTTCCAAACATTCCTATTTGACAAATACTAACCTGAGCAACTGATACTTCCAATTGGAAGACATTTTCAGAGAATAAGGTATCACTGCAAAACAAAACAATACAAAAACAAAAAAACAATTTTTGGCTTTTCTATTAGCAAAACAAATTTCCTTGCATTCAGCATTGAAATGAAAAGATGAAAATTTAAAACTCTCAGCATTTAGGGACCCCTAAATTAATGTATACAAATCCCTGTGGATCCTGAGATGTCAGGTTAAGGTCCATTTTAAATCTACTTCAATGATACTTCAATGTTCATGACCTAACCTTGGATACAACTATGACAATGTTAACTCACACCCTGTTTCCTGATTCTACTCTATCTAATAAAGTGTCCACTTCCATCTTTCTTTGGCACCAGGTCCTATGGATGATCTTTCTGCTTGCTAACTGCTTTCAAATCTGCCTTTCTTAGCTGCTAACAGCAACTTAGAAATAGATGCTTTGCTTTTTCCTGGGAGTTGCACATTTTGTGGATGGAAGGTTTTGTTCTATTAAAAAGGAATGTCAGATATTAGCATGAGTTCAGAAAACATTTGTGGGGACTTTATGGGTTTCGTCTGAACTCAACCTCCCTGAGGCTATTCTTTTTCCTGTGAAACCAATCCTGATTTTTAATATTCCTTAATATTTTGATGATATGGCAGTCATAAAAAATGCCCATAATGGACATGAAAATCTGTCTCTAAATATATTTGTTTTTATTTTCTCCTTAGTTTTTTAAACATACAAATATGAATTTATATGGAGAGTTAAAGTGTGTACATATTCCCATATTTTCTGTAAATTGCTGTTAAATTGAGATTACTTTCAAGTAATTTTTGCATGAACTATTTAAATTATTGCACAAGAACTATGCTTGTTATATCATGGAGACATAAGACAATAGAGGCATGTGTCATGTTGAAAAACTGTACTAGGATAAAAAAGCGAGAAAACAGCTACACTAGATAATGAAACACCAGAGATTTGGTTTGTAAACTCAGACATTGGTGCACTTAAATGTACTTTGTGATTTTTTTCCTCAAATAACTTGCTTTTGTTTTATTTTGAACTTTTTTTTTATGAGAGAGCAATAGAAGAGATAAGCCAGCCACTCTTAATACGTTTTAAATATAAATGTTTTAAATTCCAAGCTTAACCTATTGCCTGGCATATAGGTATCCTCAATAGATATCTGTTGATTGGCTTAGGAAGTATTAGGCATCTTCAAGCTATAGAAGAGGGTCAAGTGGAAAGTGAACTGGATTAAGTCTGGATTAAGTCCTGCCCCTATGTGAGAGCAGGACAGACCTTTCACCCAGATTCTCCCAACCATTCAATTGTCCAGCTTGCAGTTATTGAGTCTCAAAATTTCATAGTTGATAGAGAAATCACATATTGTCTAATATAGCCCCCCTTTTTAGAGATGAGGGATCTGAGGCCTAGAGGGGCCAGGTAATTTGCTGTAATTAGGAGTAAAACTTTGCCACAAATCCTCATCCCATCCCTTAATTGTATGTTTCCGCTATTGCCCTTATATTTCTATAATGTGCGACACAATTCTAATACTTCTGAGCTCGTGTTGTATGCCCTCAACTATGTGTGGATGGAATTCAATAAACATCCCCATTTGACCAACGTGAAAACTGAGGAAGTTAGACTCTTTCAAGGACCTATGCTTTTTGTAGGACTAGAAGCACATTCCTCTTTCTTCTTTGTGGTATTCCCTCTTCTTGTGTGAGCAACGCTTCTAAGTCTGTCACCTGAACTATTGTGAAGGTTGCCATATTTGGAAATGTTTAAGTTTCCTGCAAATGTGGGTTGTCCTCACCAAAACTCATGTTGATGTTTAATTGCCTGTGTGGCAGGTTTAGGAGGTGACACCTAGTGGGAGTTGTTTGGGTCGTGGGAACAGATCCCTCACAAATGGATTGGTGCCATCTGGTGGGAATGAGTGAGTTCTTCCTCTCACAGGGGGTTGTAGTTTTCACAACAGCAATGACTTATAAAGTGAGGTTGCTTCTTGTGTTTGGCCCTGTATACACACGAACTCACCTTTCTACTTCTCCATGTCTTGACACAGCACATGACCCCTACCAGAAGCCAAGCAGATGCTAATGCCATGCTCTTGGCCTTTCTGTCCTTCAGAATCATCAGCAAAATAAACCTCTTTTCGTCATACATTACCCAATCCAAGTATTCAGTTATAGTAACAGAAAGTACTCTAAGATGTTTCTCTTTTAATATTTTGGAAAATAACACGTACTCCATATGACTCTGAAATTTAGAGACAGTTCTTCACAGAATTTTAAAATTCATATGGAATCAAAAAAGAGCCCATATAGCCAAGACAATCGTAAGCAAAAAGAACAAAGCTGGATGCATCATGCTACCGAACTTCAAACTATACTACAAGACTGTAACCAAAACAGCATGATACTGGTACAAAAACAGACACATAGACCAATAGAACAGAATATAGAACTCAGAAATAAGAACATACATTTATAATCATCTGATCTTTGACAAACCTGACAAAACCAAGCAATGGGGAAAGGATTCCCTATTTAATAAATGGCGCCGAGATAACTGGTTAGCCATATGCAGAAGATTGAACCCGGACTGTTTTCTTACGCCATATATAAAAATTAAGATAGATTAAATACTTAAATGTAAAACCCAAAACTATAATCCTAGAAGAAAATCTAGTGAATACCATATAGGACATAGGTACAGGCAAAGATTTCATGACAAATGCCAAAAGCAATTGCAATAAAAGTGAAGATTGACAAAGGCAATCTAATTAAACTCAAGAGTGTCAGCACAGCAAAAGTATCATTTGTACCATCAGAGTGAACAGACAACCTACAGAATGGTAGAAAATTTTTGCACTCTATCCGTCTGACAAAGGTCTAATATCCAGTATCTACAAGGTACTTAAACAAATTTACAAGTAAAAAACAACTCCATTAAAAAGTGGGCAAAGGACATGAAAAGACACTTCTCAAAAGAAGATATACAGCCACAACAAATACATATAAAAAAAAGCTCAACATCAATTGATCATTCGAGAAATGTAAATCAAAACCACAATGAGATACCATCTCATGCCAGTCAGAATGGTGATTATTAAAAAGTCAAGCAATAATTGCTGGCAAGGTTGCAGAGAAATAGAAACACTTTCACATTGTTGGTGGGAATGTAAATTAGTTCAACCATTGTGGAAGCCAGTGTGATGATCCCTCAAAGATCTAGAACCAGAAATACCACTTGACCCAGCAATCCCATTACTGAATGTATACCCAAAGGAATATAAATCATTCTGTTATAAAGATACATGCACATGTGTGTTCACTGCAGCAATATTCATAATACCAAAAATATGGAATCAACCTAAATGCCCATCAATGATAGACTAGATAAAAAAAAAATGTGGTACACATACACCATGGTATACTATGCAGCTGTAAAAAAGAATGAAATCATGTCCTTTGCAAGGACATGGATGGAGCCAGAAGCCATTATTCTCAGCAAACTAATGCAGGAACAGAAAATCAAACCCCGCATGTTCTCACTTATAAGTGAGAGCTGAATGATGAGAACACATGGACACAGGGAGGGGAACAACACACACTGGGGCCTGTCAGGGGAGTGGAGGGAGGAAAAATAGCTAATGCATGCTGGGCTTAATACCTAGGTGATGGGTTGATGGGTACAGCAAACCACCATGGCACATATTTACCTATGCAACAAACCTGTACATCCTGTACATGTACCCCAGAACTTAAAATTTAAAAAATCAAATAAAAAATCTAGATTGAAAATAAATACACATACATACCTTTCTAGTAGTTAAAATTAATAGGCTTTGCCATTCTGGAATTTAAAATATCTGACATTCTAAAATTTGTGAGTATAATCTTGTCAGCATCTTTCTGGAGACAAAAATATGATTAGTTGACATTTTTAAAACAAGATAGATTGTTTGGAAGAATAAAAATTATTAAACAAAAAGATGATTCATTGACATGATTTTTAAAACTTACATTGCTTAGAAGAATGAAAAAAATTTTTAAAAAGGCCAAATTTGTTAGGCTAAAGTGTTCAAAGGAAATCAGATCTTAAAGTGAAGATGATTCTCAGCTTCACAGTATATATTTTTTGCTTCCCTTCTAAAAAGACATATTGTGGGACCACAGATCTTAGTACAGGAAAAAAAAAGTCCAGAAGTAGCCAGATGACTTGAAGGGAGAGGCAGTATACATTTCCCTCCAGAATATGAAGACTCCAAAATAGAATACAAATTATTTCATAACATTTTATAAGAATGTTTTACATGAATGGTAGGGTTTAAGCTAATGTTATTATGATATCCACACACACATTCCAAGGAAAATCATGTTTTGCCATTCATGATGAAAATATATTCTATGGAATTTAAGAAAGGGAGGTTATTGAGTCAATATTCTCAGGTGACTTCTGGACAAAGGCTTAGAAATCTAAAGTACCTTGTCCAATCTTTCACATACAGGTGCCACGCCAGCGCTAACCATGGCTCCCTGGCTTCCATCTTGGGACTCTGTTACTAAAATAAATTGTGTTTATCAATAAGATAATTAAGAGACAGTGAACAAATATCTAGAAGAATTGTACATGGCACATGTGCCGGAAGGACAAAGCTGTGTTTCTACCGAAGATCACGAATGTACAACAAACCAGAACATGGATGTCATTTACAGTTGCCAGAGCGAAATGTTATCTAACAGAAACCTGAGAAATGAAGACAGGATTTTCAATCTAGATGGCTGACAAATCACTTTTAGGAACAGCAAGTGTGATATTTAGCAAAATTCCTGCAAAAATATTTTTCTAGATTTTTAAACCAAATAGTAGAAATTTGAGGAACAGTATTACACAAAAACAGAATAGAGTGTCAGTGATATATTTATCCAAGAAAGTAGAGCAACTTTTAAACCACTGATGATAAAAAGGAATTCCTATTCTTTTAAAGATCCCCAGGGTGGATTTGCCTTTCAGAATTTGTTCCAATGTTTGACCATTGTAGGATTTTTTAAACCCAAAATATCACATGATAAGGTTTAAGCCCATTTGATCTATTAAATCAGGGTACGTTAGAATCATTCATTCTGATAATCTTATACTTTACTACCATGCCTACATTTTCCCTCAGGTCTTTAAGTCAAATACATATGAGTGTTTATTTTCTAAGTGAATCATAAATACATATAATTTTTGGTTCTGCTGAAACCTCTTAATGCTCTTCTCAGTTCTTTATTTGCAGTCTCTGATAACTCTCTGATTGCCATTTGTTCATGCATTCACTCATTCATTCCATGTATATTGAGTGCCTACTGTCGATAGGCACAATATTTTATGCTGGAGATACAAGAATAAACTCTAATTTCTGGCTTCAGTTTAAAACTTAAATATATGCATGTGTATTTTAACATAGTATAACATGTCTATAATAAAAAGCAACAGCATGCCTGCCCTACCCCTTCCCATCCTCATTTTCACATGCCAACTTCCTAAAACACAAAACTTTTGTTAGCATATATCCAGAAAATTACACAACCCATACCTGAACATTTCAATGGATTCACACAGTGACCAAATTCTGGTAACACATTAAGAAGTACAGTATGATCAGTTCTCCAAAGCTCCCCACTTGTGTTCTTTCCTAGTTTTATCTCCCCTCAGAGGTAAATTCTATCTTGACTTTTTATTATTATTATTATACTTTAAGTTTTAGGGTACGTGTGCACAACGTGCAGGTTTGTTACATATGTATACATATGCCATGTTGGTGTGCTGTACCCATTAACTCATCATTTATGTTAGGTATATCTCCTAATGCTATCCCTCCCCCCACCTCACAACAGGCCCCAGTGTATGATGTTCCCCACCCTGTGTCCAAGTGTTCTCATTGTTCAATTCTCACCTATGAGTGAGAACATGCGGTGTTTGGTTTTTTGTCCTGGAGATAGTTTGCTAATAATGATGGTTTCCAGCCTCATCCATGTCGCTACAAAGGACATGAACTCATCTTTTTTTATGGCTGCATAGTATTCCATGGTGTATATGTGCCACATTTTCTCAATCCAGTCTATCATTGTTGGACATTTGGGTTGGTTCCAAGTCTTTCCTATTGTGAATAGTACCGCAGTAAATATACATGTGCATATGTCTTTATAGCAGCATGATTTATAATCCTTTGGGTATATACCCAGTAATGAGATGGCTGGGTCAAATGGTATTTCTAGTTCTAGATTCTTGAGGAATTGCCACACTGTCTTCCACAATGGTTGAACTAGTTTACAGTCCCACCAGTGGTGTAAAGGTGTTCCTTGACTTCTAATACTATAGATAAGCTTTGCTGCTTTGGAACTTGAAAAAAATGTTTAGGCACTCTACTATTCATAGACATTTGTGTAATGGTTTCAGCATTCGGCTGTGTGAATGATGCTGCTACAATCAATCCAAAGGATTTCATTTTGGTGAACATGTGCACATATTTCTTTTAGGTTTATAAGAGTGCAATTACTGTGTCATATGTTATAAATATTTAGAGCTCTAATAGAGACTACTAAACAGATTTCTGAAGTCATTATGTCACTTTATATGCCCAGCAGCAATATATAAGAAGAACCAATCACTTTGAAAAGTTTTTACTTCTGGTAGCTCACTTCTCTAAATAGTATCTATCTATCTTAAAAAGCTTTAAAATAATAAACTTTTTCTGTTCACTTACCCTGCACTCCAGCTTATCTTTCTTCACCTTCCTCAAAAAATAATGGTTAAATTATCTTTGCTTGGTTATATTTGTAAATTAACAATCTTTTCTGTCTTCTTACTTTGTCAACTTAATAAGCAGTTTCCCTCGTCTCTCTGTTATATGTAAATACAAGTGACTGTCTATATCCTTTTGTTAATTTCCATTGCCTATATTTTTAAATCCCTTTTTTAAATCTTGAAATAGTGTTAGATTTACAGAAACACTGCAAAGATAGTACAGTTTTCCCTATTAACATATTATATAACCCTGATACCCATGTCAAAACTAAAAACCAACATTGGTGCATTACTGTCAACTGCAGACTTTGTATTTCACCAGTTTTTCTGCTATGTACCCCTTCTGTTCTCTTCCAGGTTCCAATCTAGGATACTACAATTCACTTAGCCACCATATTTCTTGATTTTCCTCTGGCCTTTGACAGTTTCTCAGTCTTTCCTTGTTTTCAATGACCTTAATGATTTTCAGTCCCCCAGGGTTTCCATTCCCTAATGTACTGCATATAGTCACTTTCCACTGGGTGTGGGCTGGACATGTGAATGTGATGGGATAGCCTCCAGGAACCACTCTCAGGTTATTGGCTACTCTAACCTTAGGTCATTCTGGGCTTCTACTGGGAAGGCTGGCGTTTACTTCCATTTAGATTCCCCCATAGTTTTACTTTTTCATCAACATACTTCCATGTACTTTCAGACTTTGAGAAAAGTGTTAAAGACTCTGATCTCCCACGTACATCCATACTTCTGAGTTTATTCATTTTTGTGTTCCCTTATTGCTTCAGGAAGGAGGAGGAGAGGTAAGCATATGTGCACATTTTAAAACTAGCAACAAAGGGCTCCGTTTCAAATCATAACTTGCCACTGCCAATTCCAGGCTAACTCGTTAGCCTCATGCCTTTGTAGTTCTTTTTCTGTTATACCCATCTATAGCCAATGTTCTATGTGTATGTTTTGCAGTGGTAGTAGTTACAGGACCAGGTTTTAAACCTGGCTCTGGAATTACCTGATATATCGCTTTAGGGGAGTTGCTTAAAATGTGTGCCTCAGCCAGGTCATAATGAAGATTATTACTGTTGTCTACTTCATAGAGTAATCTGAGAACGACTTCATGCATTTTCACTGCCATTGCGTTTCTAAAACTGTCTTATGATTTTAAAATAAGCTTCTCTGTCATAAAAATCATAAGCAGACACAGAAGAATGCCAGAAGGCAGAGGTAAACTGAGTTCACCTTCCAATATTCCATCAACACATCTTGAAAATTCTTAATCATTCTCACTGGCGAGTAATTCCTGTCTAACATCCAGAATGCTAGTCTTAGGGGCCGTGAAGGAAGAAGAGCAGCAACATAACTTTCTAAATCCTGCCCCTTGGTATAACTTATTCTCAGTGTTGATTTCATTATGATTTCTGTTTATAATTCTGTTGACTGAATAAGAACTTGATGAATCATTGCATAATTAATTAACGGTGAAACAGCAGGGTGCATTTTCTGGACTTTCTCAAGCAGGCAGGACATGTTTTTATTCCATTTGTTTGATAGCAGAAAGGTGTCTCAATGGGGAGAATTTTTCTTGCTATATCTTTTCATAGAAGAACTATTTAGGGAGAAATAAATTGTATCACAAATATCTCAGTTTTTATTAGTAACCTTAAAAATTTTTACAGACAATTGACCAAAGAAGAGGTACAATCTTTAAATGTTCCTTTATGTGTTTCCAGGGTTTGGATTAACTAAATGAATCATTTCCATCTTGGTCTGGGTTCTGTCTCTGGCAGAGACACTAAAGTATTATTGTGGGAGGGCTTGGTAATTGTCCTTGCTTTTCATCTCAGAACATTAGTCGAAGAGCCAAAATACACTGATTCCCTTAATATCCCATGTCAGTGTCAGCATATATATGTATTTCTAAAACTTTCATATTCAATTTTTTTCATCATTAATTAAGGAAAAGATAAGTTCTGTAAACCTACTACTGCTTATAAAGTGTTCTATTTTGAAGCATTTGAAAAGGCACAGACCAGGTGTTCTGTTAGTTGGAGTTTTTGTCCTTTTTCCTTTCATGTGTGTTTCCTTCTTGATTATTTTGTGCCATGAGCCCATACCCAATCCATTAAAGAGTGCTGAATTTTTAATCTGTTTTTATGTAGCAGGAAGCATTGCTTTTATTCTTTTTCATCTTTCTGGTTGGCCCTGTATAAATCTACTAGCACCCTTTATGGTTTTCTTTGGCAGAATAACCACAGTTGCATGTAAGTTCCAAGCTAAAGATATGCCATATCTTTAAAAGCAGAATAGGATTATATTTTCTGTTTTGTTTCTAGCACTGTCTCTGAGAGATTCTGATATTTTGTTAGCTTTTGTGACCACTGTCCTGTGTTGGGTTCAGACATCAGGAAACATGGCGGCGAGCACCCTGTCCTGGGCTCTGACTGATAATGGGTTCTGTAGTTGGATTCCCTTCCCACTAATTATATTACTGTGCACACTAACTTGATCTTACCTGAAATGTTTCTGCCTGTCCCTATAGGCTTTAGAGGACTCCTTCTTACTCTGAGAAGTTTGATATTTCAAGGTTCAGACATGTTTACTATGGGCATCTGCAAACTCAAATAAATATTAAATAACACCATTTTTGACAGATTCTGAGGAGGCTTTTCTTTGTGCTGCCTCTCCTAGAGATGTGACTGTTTTTTTTTTTTCCTTTTAGTTTTTATCCTTGTACAAGTTATTCACAGCAAAAATGTCTTCTCATTCTCTACTTTGAGTTTATACGGGCCATTATGGGTAGAACCGTGTTACTGATTTCTGAAAACAGAGTACCTCCATTGCCTCCTCACATTGCCTCCCTCCCCTGTTCTCCCAAAATTTGTTTAACTAATATGTAATAGCTCTTGTTTTCCTAGAAGTTTACATTTACCAAAACTATTTGAATTCTTCACTGATCAATGAAAAGAAAGGGCTAAAAATTGGTAAGATGAGAATGGAAGTAGAAAATGAATCTCCTACCCAATACTCAATTTAGTTTAAGAAGACACTGTTTTGTTTTACAACTTAGTTTCTCCTCACCCCTTCCAAGCTAGGAACCTCAAATTCTCATTTACATATTCTCCCAACATTGGGTAAAGTACTAAGGACTGTTCCATCTTATCAAGAGAATATATGCCCTTATATAACTAAGCAAGTCATTCCAGTGCCCTGGAATATGTCTACAAAGAGTCAAAACATATCTAATTTAATTTCTAATAGCTGCATTTTAAATCTGCTGTCAGTTAAGTTTTATGTTTAATCATAATCATCTATGTTCTTATCGTAGCTTATGTGAAAGCCTTTTAAGATAAAAAGTTATGAGCACAGATTTCAGAAGAGTGCCTTTAGGGTACTACTGGTGATTGATATGTTTTAGGATGACCTACGTAGACTGTGTTCTTAGGTCAAGAGTCTTAAACCCTTCATGTAGTTTTATAAATAACATTTATGTTCTGTATTTTGTTTGGTGTTTTATTATATCCAGACAAGATGCTGAAAATACTTGTTTTTTACAATAAAGCTATTGACATTTTATTTACTTTGAAGAAGATAAACATCACTCAACCTTTTGAAAGAACCATGGGAACATTTGATTTTGGGGCTTCTTGAGAAAGGGTTATATAAATGAATTGTATTCAGTGAACGCTTGTTTACTGTCTTCTGTGTACAAAGCACTGTGTTGGCTACAAGGATTACAGAGATAATATTATCCTTGATCTCTAAACTGCATGTAGTCTAGTAGAAGAAATAAGAATAAAGTAGAACGTAAGAACTCTACGGAAGTACAAAGTTCCATGAAAACAATGAAAAAGGAGCTATTATTTCCAACTGTAGGCTCCCCAAAGCTGTAAGAAGCCTGCATTTGCACTAAATTGTTGCCGTTTGTTAGCAGCCATCTCTACCTTGGGGAAGTAGAGAATGGAACATATCGCATTTCTCTTGTCTTTTCCCGCCAAATCAACCTCTATTCTTTTTTCTGTCTTAAAGTTTTCTGCCCTGTACAGTTCGTTCTAAAGAACTAATTTAGTACATCTGGAATTCCTCATTAAACTGGATACAGGATATTGAGGATAAGATGGGTCTTAAACTTTTTGTACTTTGTGGACAAGCCAATAAATTTCTTTGCCAGTCAGCCAAGAGTTCATATTTTTTTCAAAGAATTCTTGAAATAAACATGAGGATAATTAAAATGCATAATTTAGGAAAAGGGCTTAGACTTTTTTTAAACTTGAGTTCCTAAGTCAAGCTTACATTATTTACTGTGAAGTTAAGTGACAGAAGGGTGATGAACATGGGTATGTTTCTGTGATGAAGATCACAACGATGATGTCACCTTGCTCATCACTTTAAAAGGCACACCCTATTTGCTAGGTACATACAACTTTCTCCTGATGTCCACTGATAATTCAGTGTCATCTGCTTCCTTTATCACATATTCACCCTCATTCCTGTCCTATTTTTTTATCATAATTTAGAGGGGCTAAAGAAGTGAAAATTAAAACCAAAGAAGTGTGAAGACCTGGAGTCAGGGTGAAGGTGTGTCAAACAAGGAGAAGGCCCAAATGTCCAGCTGGTTCCATATGAAGATGCCAGGTTTTTTTTTTAATTGAGAAAACTTGAATATATTTATTGTGCACAACATGACATTTTGAAATATGTATACATACACATTGTAGAATGGCTTAGTTGAGCTAATTAACATATATCAAATCACATATCATTTTTGTGATGAGAACACTTAAAAATTTACTCAGTGATTTTCAAAGTACAATACATAGTTATCAACTGTAGTCACCACTTTGTACAATAGATCTCTTAAACTCATTCTGTCTGTTTAACTGAAGTTTTGTATCCTTTGACCAACATCTCTTTAACCTCACACTGCTACCAGTCTCTGGTAACCATCATTTTCCTGTTTTTTATCAATTCAACTTTTTTAGATTCCACATAAATGTGAGATCATGTGGTATTTGTCATTCTGTTTCTGGCTAGTTTCACTTAACTTAATGTCCTCCAGGTTCATGCATGTCATTCCAAATGGCAGGATTTCCTTCTTTTTAAAGGCTGAGTAGTATTCCATTTGTGTATATACCACATTTTCTTTATCCACTTAACCATTCAGGGACACAGTTTGATTTCATATCCTAGCTATTATGAATAATGCTGAAATGAATATGGGAGTGCAGACATTTCTTTGACATACTGATTTTGTTTCTTTTGGTTATACACCCAGTAATGGGTTGCAGAAACATATGGTAGTTCTATTTTTAATTTTGTGCAGAACCCCCATACTCTTTTTCCCGTAATGGCTATACTAATTTACATTCCCACCAACAGTGTGTAAGCATTCCCTTTTCTCCATACCCTCACGCTTACTTATCTTTTGTCTATTTGGTAAAAACTATTCTAATGGGTGTGAGGTAATATCTCATTGTAGTTTTAGTTTGCATTTTCTTGATTAATGATGTTAAGCATTTTTATATACCTATTGACCATTTGTATGTTGTCTTTTGAAAAATGTCTATTTAGTTCCTTTACCCATTTTATTATGTTTTTTTCATTTTTGAACTGCTTTATTGAGGTGTATTTGCTGTACAATAACCCTTACATATATAAAGTAAACGATTTGATAGTTTTTACGTACACATACACTTGTAAAACCACCACCACAATCAAGATAATAAACACATCTGCCACTTTCCCAAGGCTCTTGTCCTTTGTAACCTGTCCCTGCAACCGTGCTCCCCCATCCTCAGGCCCACTCTGGTCTGCTTTCTGTCACTACTGACTAGTTTGCTTTTTCTAGAATGTTCTGTAAACAGAATCACACAGTGTATATTCTATCTTGTGTTTCTTTCACTCAGTAGAAGTGTTTGGAGATGTATCCATGTTGTTGTATCATTAGTTTGTTCCTTTTTATTCCTGAGTAGCATTCTACTGTACAGATATACCTCCATTTGTTTATCCAGTTATCTATTTATGGACATTTGGGTACTTTGCAATTTGGGCTACTGTGAACATTATGCATACATCACTGTATGGACATGTGTCTTCATTCCTCTTGGTCTGTCTGAGCTCCATGCCTAGGGGTCTTTGGAACTGCTGGGCCGTGTGATAAGTTCTATTCAACATGTTAGAGAAATTGCTGAGGTGTTTCCCAAGTGGCTGCACCATTTTCTATCTATCTCCACCATCAGCTTGTGAGGGTTCTAATTTCTTCACGTCCTTACAAACACTATTATTGTCTGTTTTATGTTTATTGTTTTTGTGGCCATGCTAGTGGGTGCAGTGACATCTTGCTGTGGTTCTTATCTGCATTTCCCTAGTAACGATGCTGAGCATTGTTTGAAGGCCACGTTGCCATGATTACATCTCCTTTGGTGAACTGTCCACTGAAATCTCTTGCCCATTTTTTTATTCTACTTTAAGTTTTGCGGTACATGTGCAGAACGTGCACGTTTGTTACATAGGTATACATGTGTCATGGTGGTTTGCTGCACCATCAACCTGTCACATACATTAGGTATTTCTCCTAATGCTATCCCTCCCCTAGCCCCCAACCCTATGAAAGGCCCTGGTGTGTGATGGTTCCCTCCCTGTGTCCATGTGTTCTCATTGTTCAACTCCCACTAATGAGTGAGAATATTCGGTGTTAGTTTGATGAGAATGATGGTTTCCAGCTTCATCCATGTCCCTGCAAAGGACATGAACTCATCCCTTTTTATGGTTGCATAGTATTCCATGGTGTATATGTGCCACATTTTCTTTAACCAGTCTATCATTGATGGGCATTTGGGTTGTTTACAAGTCTTTGCTATCGTCAACAGTGCTGCAATAAACATATGTGTGCATGTGTCTTTATAGTACAATGATTTATAATCCCTCGGGGATATACCCAGTAATGGGATTGCTGGATCAAATGGTATTTCTAGTTCTAGATCCTTGAGGAATCACCATACTGCCTTCTACAATGGTTGAACTACTTTACACTCCCACCAGCAGTGTAGAAGCGTTCCTATTTCTCCACATCCTCTCCAGCATCTGTTGTTTCCTGACTTTTTAATGATCACCATTCTAACTGCATGAGATGGTGTCTCGTTGTGGTTTTGGTTTGCATTTCTCTAATGACCAGTGATGATGAGCTTTTTTTCATATGTTTGTTGGCTGCATAAATGTCTTCTTTTGAGAAGTGTCTGTTCATATCCTTCACCACCTTTTGATGGGGTTGTTTTTTCCTTGTAAATTTGTTTAAATTCTTTGTAGATTCTGGATATTAGCCCTTTGTCAGATGGACAGATTGCAAAATTGTTTTCTCCCATTCTGTAGGTTGCCTGTTCACTCTGATGATAGTTTGTTTTGCTGTGTAGAAGCTCTTTCGTTTAATTAGATCCCATTTTTCAGTTTTGGCTTTCGTTGCCATTACTTTTGGTGATTTAGTCATGAAGTCTTTGCCCATGCCTATGTCCTGAATGGTATTGCCTAGGTTTTCTTCTAGGGTATTTATGATTTTAGATCTTACGTTTAAGTCTTTGATCTATCTTGAGTTAATTTTTGTATAAGGTATAAGGAAGGGGTCTAGTTTCAGTTTTCTGCATATGGCTAGCCAGTTTTCTTTCCCAACCCCATTTATTAAATAGGGAATCCTTTCCCCATTGCTTGCTTTTTTTTCAGGTTTGTCAAAGATCAGATGGTTTTAGATGTGTGGTGTTATTTCTGAGACCTCTGTTGTGTTCCATTCGTCTATATATCTGTTTTGGTACCAGTACTATGCTGTTTTGGTTACTGTAGACTTGTAGTATAGTTTGAATTCAGGTAGCATGATGCCTCCAGCTTTGTTCTTTTTGCTTAGGATTGTCTTGGCTATGCAGGCTCTTTTTTGGTTCCATATGAAATTTAAAGTAGTTTTTTTTCTAATTCTGTGAAGAAAGTCAATTGTAGCTTGATGGGGATAGCATTGAATCTATAAATTCCTTTAAGCAGTATGGCCATTTTCACAAAACCGATTCTTCATATCCATGAGCATGGGATGCTTTTCCATTTGTTTGTGTCCTCTCATTTCCTTGAGCAGTGGTTTGTAGTTCTCCTTGAAGAGGTCCTTCACATCTGTTGTAAGTTGTATTCCTAGATACTTAATTCTCTATGTAGCAATTGTGAATGGGAGTTCACTCATGATTTGGCTGTGTGTCTTATTGGTGTATAGGAATGCTTGTGATTTTTGCACATAGATTTTGTATCCTGAGACTTTGCTGTAGTTGCTTATTAGCTTAAGGAGATTTTGGGATGAGACGGTGGAGTTTTCTAAATATACAGTCATGTGATCTACAAACAGACAATTTGTCTTCCTCTCTTCCTATTTGAATACCCTTTAATTCTTTCTCTTGCCTGATTGCCCTGGCCAGAACTTCCAATTCCATATTAAATTGGAGTGGTGACAGAGGGCACCCTTGTGCTGGTTTTCAAAGTGAATGCTTCCAGGTTTTCTCCTTTCTGTATGATATTGGCTGTGGGTTTGTCATAAATAGCTCTTATTATTTTGAGATATGTTCCATCAATACCTAGTTTGAGAGTTTTTAGCATAAAGGGGTGTTGAATTTTGTTGAAGGCCTATCCTGCATCTATTGAGATCATAATATAGTTTTTGTTATTGGTTCTGTTTGTGTGATGGATTACATTTATTGATTTGTGTATGTTGAACCAGACTTGCATCCCAGGGAGGAAGCCGACTTGATTGTGGTAGACAAGCTTTTTGGTGTGCTGCTGGATTTGGTTTGCCAGTATTTTATTTAGTATTTTTGCATCGATGTTCATCAAAGATATTCGCCTGAAATTTTTGTTTTTTGTTGTGTCTCTGCCAAGTTTTGATATCAGGATGATGTTGGCCTCATAAAGTGAGATGAGGAGTCCCTCTTTTTCTATTGTTTGGAAAAGTTTCAGAAGAAATGGTACCATCCCCTCTTTGTACCTATGGTAGAATTCGGCTGTGAATCCATCTGGTCCTCAACTTTCTTTGGTTGGTAGCCTATTAATTGCTGCCTCAATTTTAGAACTTGTAATTGGTCTATTCAGGGATTCTATTTCTTTCTGGTTTAGACTTGGGAGGGTGTATGTGTCCAGGAATTTACCGTTTCTTCTAGATTTTCTAGTTTATTTGCGTAGAGGTATTTATAGTATTCTCTGATGATAGTTTGTATTTTTGTGAGATCAGTAGTAGTATCCCCTTTATCATTTTTTATTGCATCTATTTGATTCTTCTCTCTTTTCTTCTTTATTAGTCTGGCTAGTGGTCTACCTATTTTGTTGATCTTTCCAAAAAACCAGCTCCTGTATTCATTGATTTTTTTGAAGGGTTTTTCATGTCTCTTTTTCCTTCAGTTCTTCTCTGATCTTATTTCTTGTCTTCTGCTAGCTTTTGAATTTGTTTTCTCTTGCTTCTCTAGTTCTTTTAACTGTGATGTTAGGGTGTGGATTTTAAATCTTTCCTGGTTTCCCTTATGGGCATTTATTGCTATAAAATTCCCTGTAAACACACTTTAGCTGTGTCCCAAAGGTTCTGGTGTGTTGTGTCTTTGTTCTCATTGGTTTCAAAGAACTTATTTATTTCTATTTTAATTTTGTTATTTACCCAGTCGTCATTCAGGGGCAGGTCATTCAGTTTCCATCTAGTTGTGCAGTTTTTAGTGAGTTTCTTAATCCTGAGTTCTAATTTGGTTGCGCTGTGGTCTGAGAGAGTGTTATGATTTCCGTTTTTTATATTTGCTGAGGAGTGTTTTACTTCCAGTTATGTGGTCAATTTTAGAATAAGTGCGATGTGATGCTGAGAAGAAGGTATATTTTGTTTATTTGCGGTGGAGAGTTCTGTAGATGTCTATTAGGTCCACTTAGACCAGAGTGGAGTTCAAGTCCTGAATATCCTTGTTAATTTTCTGTTTCATTGATCTCTCTAATATTGACAGTGGGGTGTTAACTCCTATTATTGTGTGGGAGTCTAAGTCTCTTTGTAGGTCTCTAAGAACTTGCTTTGTGAATCTGGGTGCTCCTATATTGAGTGCATATATATTTAGGATAGTTAGCTTTTCTTGTTGCATTGATCCTTTTACCATTATGTAATGCCCTTCTTTGTCTCTTTTGATCTTTGTTGATTTAAAGTCTTTTTTTTTTTTTTTTTTTTGAGGCAGAGTCTTGCCCTGTCGCCCAGGCTGGAGTGCAGTGGCACGATCTAGGCTCACTGCAAGCTCCGCCTCCCGAGTTCACGCCATTCTGCCTCAGCTTCCCGATAGCTGGGACTACAGGCACCTGCCACCACGCCCGGCTAATTTTTTTTGTATTTTTAGTAGAGACGGGGTTTTACCGTGTTAGCCAGAATGGTCTCGATAACCTGACCTCGTGATCTGCCCGCCTCGGCCACCCAAAGTGCTGGGATTACAGGCGTGAGCCACTGCACCCGACCTAAAGTCTGTTTTAGCAGAGACTAGGATTGCAACCCTTGCTTTTTTTTTTTTTTTTTTTTTCGTTTTTTGCTTTCCATTTGCTTGGTAAATATTCCTCCATCCCTTTATTTTGAGCCTATGTGTATCTTTGCACATGACCTGGTTCTCCTGAATACAGCACATTGATGGGTCTTGACTCTGACTAATTTGCCAATCTGTGTCTTTTTATTGTGTCATTTAGCCCATTTACATTTAAGGTTAATATTGTTATGTGGGAATTTGATCCTGTCATTATGATGATAGCTGGTTATTTTGCCTGTTAGTTGATGCAATTTCTTCATAGTGTTGATGTTCTTTACAATTTGGTATGTTTTTGTAGTGGCTGGTACCAGTTGTTCCTTTCCATATTTAGTGCTTCCTTCAGGAGCTTTTATAAGGCAGGCCTGGTGGTGACAAAATCTCTCAGCATTTGCTTGTCTGTAAAGGATTTTATTTCTCCTTCGCTTATGTTTAGTTTTGCTGGATATTAATTTCTGGGTTGAAAATTCTTTTCTTTAAGAATGTTGAATATTGCCCCCCACTCTTTTCTGGCTTGTAGGGTTTCTGCCAAGAGATCCACTGTTAGTCTAACGGGCTTCCCCTTTTGTGTAACCTGTCCTTTCTCTCTGGCTACCCTTAACATTTTTTTCCCTCATTTCAGCCTTGGTGAATCTGATAATTATGTGTCTTGGAGTTACTCTTCTGGAAGAGTATCTTTGTGGCATTCTCTGTATTTCCTGAATTTGAATGTTGGCCTGTCTTGCTATGTTGTGGAGGTTCTCCTGGATAACATCCTGCAGAGTGTTTTCCAACTTGGTTCCTTTCTCCCCGTCACCTTCAGGTACACCAATCAGACGTAGGTTTGGTTTTTTCACATAGTCCCATATTTCTTGGAGGCTTTGTTTGTTCCTTTTCATTCTTTTTTTCTCTAATCTTGTCTCCAAGCTTTATTTCATTAAGTTGATCTTCGATCTCTGATATCCATTCTTCCGCTTGATTGATTCAGCTATTGATACTTGTGTATGCTTCACAAAGTTCTTGTGCTGTGTTTTTCAGCTCCATCAGGTCATTTGTTTTTTTCTAGACTGGTTATTCTAGTTAGCCATTTATCTAACCTTTTGTCAGCATTCTTAGCTTCCTTGCATTGGGTTAGAACATGCTCCTTTATCTCAGAGGTGTTTGTTATTACCCACCTTCTGAAGCCTACTTCTGTCAATTTGTCAAACTCATTCTCCATCCAGTTTTGTTTCCTTGCTGGTGAGGAGTTGTGATCGTTTGGAGGAGAAGAGGAATTCTGGTTTTGGGAATTTTCAGGCTTTTTGCACTGGTTTCTCCCCATCTTTGTGGATTTATCTACTGTTGTCCTTTGATGTTGGTTACCTTCAGATGGGGCTTCTGTGTCTGGATGTCCTTTTTGTTGATGTTGATGCTCTTCCTTTCTGTTTGTTAGTTTTCCTTCTAACAATCAGGCCCCTCTGCTGCATGTCTGCTGGAGTTTGCTGGAGTGCCACTCCAGCCCCTGTTTGCTTGTGTATCTCCAGCAGAGGCTGCAGAAAAGCAAAGATTGCTGCCTGTTCCTTCTTCTGGAAGCTTTGTCCCAGAGGGGCACCTGCCAGATGGCAGCTGAAGCTCTCCTTTATGAGATATCTGTTGGCCCCTGCTGGGAGGTGTCTCCCAGTGAGGAGACACGGGGTCAGGGACCCACTTGAGGAGGCAGTCTGACCCTTAGCAGAGCTCGAACACTGTTGGGAGATCCTCTGCTCTTTTCAGAGCCACCAGGCAGGAATGTTTCAGTCAGCTGAGGCTGAGCCCACAGCCACTCCTTTCCCCAGGTGTTCTGTCCCAAGGAGATGGGGGTTTTATCTATAAGCTCCTGACTGGGGCTGCTGCCTTTTTTTTTAAGAGATGCCCTGCCAAGAGAGGAGACATCTAGAGAGGCAATCTGGCTAAAGCAGCTTTGCGTATGGATATTTGTTTTCCCAGCACTATTTGTCAGAGAGACTATTCTGTTCACATTGTATGTTCTTTGGTGTCTTTGAAAATTTATTGACTTTAAATGTGTGGATTTCTCTGTTGTCTACTGTATTCTGTTAGTCTATGTATCTGTTTTTATTCCAATGCCATGATACTTACTTTACTATAGATTTGTAATATATATTGAAGACATGTAGTGTGATGCCTTCAGCTTTGTTCTTTTGCTGAAGATTAATTTGACTTTTTAAGGTCTTTTGTAGTTTCTTATAAATTTTAGAATTATTTCTACTCTTAAGAAAAAATGTCACTGGGATATTGTTAGAAATTACATTGGATCTGTAGTTCACTTTGGGTAGTATGGATATTTTAACAATATTATTCATTCAAAGCTATGAACATATGTTTATATTTATGTTCTTCTGATTGGATAATTTAATCTATTTACACCAAATTCATAGGAAAAAACTGACTACTGTCATTTTGTTAATTATTTTCTGTTTATTTAGAATAGTATATCTGTAAATATATATATATATATATACGTTTGAATATATACACATATATATTTTTTATTATTATACTTTAAGTTTTAGGATACATGTGCACAACGTGCAGGTTTGTTACATATGTATACATGTGCCATGTTGGTGTGCTGCACCCATTAACTCGTCATTTAACATTAGGTGTATCCCCTAATGCTATCCCTCCCCGCTCTCCCGACCCCACAACAGTCCCCAGTGTGTGATGTTCCCCTTCCTGTGTCCATGTGTTCTCATTGTTCAATTCCCACCTATGAGTGGGAACATGAGGTGTTTGGTTTTTTGTCCTTGCGATAGTTTGCTGAGAATGATGGTTTCCAGATTCATCCATATCCCTACAAAGGACATGAACTCATCATTTTTTATGGCTGCCTGGTATTCCATGGTGTATATATGCCACATTTTCTTAATCCAGTCTATCGTTGTTGGACATGTGAGTTGGTTCCAAGTCTTTGCTATTGTGAATAATGCCGCAATAAACATACATGTGCATGTGTCTTTATAGTAGCATGATTTATAATCCTTCGGGTATATACCCAGTAATGGGATGGCTGTGTCAAATGGTATTTCTAGTTCTAGATCCCTGAGGAATCGCCACACCGACTTCCACAATGATTGAACTAGTTTACAGTCCCACTAACAGAGCAAAAGTGTTCCTATTTCCCCACATCCTCTCCAGCACCTGTTGTTTCCTGACTTTTTAATGATGGCCATTCTAACTGGTGTGAGATGGTATCTCATTGTGGTTTCGATTTGCATTTCTCTGATAGCCAGTGATGATGAGCATTTTTTCATGTGTCTTTTGGCTGCATAAATGTATTCTTTTGCAAAATGTCTGTTTGCATCCGTCGCCCACTTTTTGATGGAGTTGTTTTTTTTCTTGTAAATTTTTTTGAGTTCATTGTAGATTCTGGATATTAGCCCTTTGTCAGATGAGTAGGTTGCAAAAATTTTCTCCCATTCTGTAGGTTGCCTTTTCACTCTAATGGTAGTTTCTTTTGCTGTGCAGAAGCTCTTTAATTAGATCCCATTTGTCAATTTTGGCTTTTGTTGCCATTGCTTTTGGTGTTTTAGACATGAAGTCCTTACCCATGCCTATGTCCTGAATGATATTGCCTAGGTTTTCTTCTAGGGTTTTTATGGTTTTAGGTCTAACATGCAAGTCTTTAATCCATCTTGAATTAATTTTTGTATAAGGTGTAAGGAAGGGATCCAGTTTCAGCTTTCTACATATGGCTAGTCAGTTTTCCCAACTTCATTCATTAAATAGGGAATCGTTTCCCCATTTCCTGTTTTTGTCAGGTTTGTCAAAGATCAGATAGTTGTAGATATGCGGCATTACTTCTGAGGGCTCTGTTCTGTTCCATTAGTCTCTATCTCTGTTTTGGTACCAGTACTATGCTGTTTTGGTTACTGTAGCCTTGTAGTATAGTTTGAAGTCAGGTAGCGTGATGCCTCCAGCCTTGTTCTTTTGGCTTAGGATTGACTTGGCAATGCTAAGAACTCTTTTTTGGTTCCATATGAACTTTAAAGTAGTTTTTTTCCAATTCTGTGAAGAAAGTCATTGGTAGCTTGATGGGGATGGCATTGAATCTATGAATTGCCTTGGGCAGTATGGCCATTTTCATGATATTGGTACTTTCTACCCATGAGCATGGAATGTTCTTCCATTTGTTTGTATCCTCTTTTATTTCATTGAGCAGTGCTTTGTAGTTCTCCTTGAAGAGGTCCTTCACATCCCTTGTAAGTTGGATTCCTAGGTATTTTATTCTCTTTGAAGCAATTGTGAATGGGAGTTCACTCACGATTTGGCTGTTTGTCTGTTATTAGTGTATAAGAAAGCTTGTGATTTTTGCACATTGGTTTTGTATCCTGAGACTTTGCTGAAGTTGCTTAACAGCTTAAGGAGATTTTGGGCTGAGAGGATGGGGTTTTCTAGATATGGAATCATGTCATCTGCAAACAGGGACAATTTGACTTCCCCTTTTCCTAATTGAATACCCTTTATCTCCTTCGCCTGCCTGATTGCCCTGGCCAGAACTTCCAACACTGTGTTGAATAGGAGTTGTGAGAGAGGGCATCCCTGTCTTGTGCCAGTTTTCAGAGGGAATGCTTCCAGTTTTTTTCCATTCAGTATGATATTGGCTGTGGGTTTGTCATAGATAGCTCTTATTACTTTGAGATATGTCCCATCAATACCTAATTTATTGAGAGTTTTTAGCATGAAGCGTTGTTGAATTTTGTCAAAGGCCTTTTCTGCATCTATTGAGATAATCATGAGGTTTTTGTCTTTGGTTCTGTTTATATGCTGGATTACATTTATTGATTTTCGTATGTTGAACCAGCCTTGCATCCCAGGGATGAAGCCCACTGGATCATGGTGGATAAGCTTTTTGATGTGTTGCTGGATTCGGTTTGCCAGTATTTTATTGAGGATTTTTGCATCAATGTTCATCAAGGATATTGGTCTAAAATTCTCTTTTTTGGTAGTGTCTCTGCCAGGCTTTGGTATCAGGATGATGCTGGCCTCATAAAATGAGTTAGGGAGGATTCCCTCTTTTTCTGTTGATTGGGATAGTTTCAGAAGGAATGCTACCAGCTGCTCCTTGTACCTCTGGTAGAATTCGGCTGTGAATCCATCTCATTCTGCACTCTTTTTGGTTGGTAAGCTATTAATTATTGCCTCAATTTCAGAGCCTGTTATTGGTCTATTCAGAGATTCAACTTCTTCCTGGTTAAGTCTTGGGAGAGTATATGTGTCGAGGAATTTATCGATTTCTTCTAGGTTTTCTAGTTTATTTGTGTAGAGGTGTTTATAGTATTCTCTGGTGGTAGTTTGTATTTCTGTGGGATCGGTGGTGATATCCCTTTTTATCATTTTTTATTGCATTTATTTGATTCTTCTCTCTTTTCTTCTTTATTAGTCTTGCTAGTGGTCTATCAATTTTGTTGATCTTTTCAAAAAACCAGCTCCTGGATTCATTAATTTTTGAAGGGTTTTTTGTGTCTCTATTTCCTTCAGTTCTGCTCTGATTTTAGTTATTTCTTGCCTTCTGCTAGCTTTTGAATGTGTTTGCTCTTGCTTTTCTAGTTCTTTTAATTGTGATGTTAGGGTGTCAATTTTGGATCTTTCCTGCTTTCTCTTGTGGGCATTTAGTGCTATAAATTTCCCTCTACACACTGCTTTGAATGTGTCCCAGAGATTCTGGTATGTTGTGTCTTTGTTCTCGTTGGTTTCAAAGAACATGTTTATTTCTGCCTTCATGTCGTTATGTACCCAGTAGTCATTCAGGAGCAGGTTGTTCAGTTTCCATGTAGTTGAGCGGTTTTGAGTGAATTTCTTAATCGTGAGTTCTAGTTTGATTGCACTGTGGTCTGAGAGACAGTTTGTTATAATTTCTGTTCTTTTACATTTGCTGAGGAGTGCTTTACTTCCAACTATGTGGTCAATTTTGGAATAGGTGTGGTGTGGTGCTGCAAAGAATGTATATTCTGTTGATTTGGGGTGGAGAGTTCTGTAGATGTCTATTAGATCTGCTTGGTGCAGAGCTGAGTTTAATTCCTGGATATCCTTGTTAACTTTCTGACTCATTGATCTGTCCAATGTTGACAGTAGGTTGTTAAAGTCTCCCATTATGATTGTGTAGGAGTCTAAGTCTCTTTGTAGGTCACTAAGGACTTGCTTTATGAATCTGGGTGCTCCTGTATTGGGTGTGTATATATTTAGGATAGTTAGTTCTTCTTGTTGAATGGATCCCTTTACCATTATGTAATGGCCTTCTGTGTCTCTTTTGATCTTTGTTGGTTTAAAGTGTGTTTTATCAGAGAGTAGGATTGCAACCTCTGCCTTTTTTTATTTCCCATTTGCTTGGTAGATCTTCCTCCAACCCTTTATTTTGAGCCTATGTGTGTCTCTGCACATGAGATGGGTTTCCCGAATACAGCACACTGATGGGTGTTGACTCTTTGTCCAATTTGCCAGTCTGTACCTTTTAATTGGAGCATTTAGCCCATTTACATTTAAGGTTAGTATTGTTATGTGTGAATTTGATCCTGTCATTATGATGTTAGCTGGTTATTTTGCTTGTTAGTTGATGCGGTTTCTTCCTAGCATTGACCTTCTTTACAATTTGACATGGTTTTGCAGTGGCTGGTATTAGTTGTTCCTTTCCATGTTTAGTGCTTCCTTCAGGAGCTCTTATAGGGCAGGCCTGGTGGTGACAAAATCTCTCCACATTTGCTTGTCTGTAAAGGATTTTATTTCTCCTTCACTTATGAAGCTTAGTTTGGCTGGATATGAAATTCTGGGTTGAAAATTCTTTTCTTTAAGAATGTTGAATATTGGCCCCCACTCTTTTCTGGCTTGTAGAGTTTCTGCCAAGAGTTCAGCTGTTAGTCTGATGGGCTTCCCTTTGTGGGTAACTCGACCTTTCTCTCTGGCTGCCCTTAAAATTTTTTCCTTCATTTCAACTTTGGTGAATCTGACAATTATGTGTCTTGGAGTTGCTCTTCTCGAGGAATATCTTTGTGGCATTCTCTGTATTTCCTGAATCTGAATGTTGGCCTGCCTTGCTAGATTGGGGAAGTTCTCCTGGGTAATATTCTGCAGAGTGTTTTCCAACTTGGTTCCATTCTCCCCGTCACTTTCAGGTACACCAATCAGACGTAGATTTGGTCTTTTCACATAGTCCCCTATTTCTTGGAGGATTTGTTCATTCCTTTTTATTCTTTTTTCTATAAACTTCTCTTCATGCTTCATTTCATTCATTTTATCTTCCATCACTGATACCCTTTCTTCCAGTTGATCGCATCGGTTACTGAGGCTTCTGCATTTGTCACATAGTTCTCATGCCATGGTTTTCAGCTCCATCAGGTCTTTAAGGACTTCTCTGCATTGGTTATTCTAGCTATCCATTCGTCTAATTTTTTTTCAAAGTTTTTAACTTCTTTGCCATTAGTTCAGACTTCCTCCTTTAGCTCAGAGTAGTTTGATCTTCTGAAGCCTTCTTCTCTCAACTCGTCAAAGTCATTCTCCATCCAGCTTTGTTCCGTTGCTGGTGAGGAGCTGCGTTCCTTTGGAGGAGGAGAGGTGCTCTGATTTTTAGAGTTTCCAATTTTTCTTCTCTGTTTTTTCCCCATCTTTGTGGTTTTATCTACTTTTGGTCTTTGATGATGGTGACGTACAGATGGGTTTTTGGTGTGGATGTCCTTTCTGTTTGTTAGTTTTTCTTCTAACAGTCAGGACCCTCAGCTGCAGGTCTGTTGGAGTTTTCTGGAGGTCCACTCCAGACCCTGTTTGCCTGGGTATCAGCAGCAGTGGCTGCAGAACAGCGGATATTGGTGAACTGCAATGCTGCTGCCTGATGGTTCCTCTGGAAGTTTTGTCTCAGAGGAGTACCTGGCCATGTGAGGTGTCAGTCTGCCCCTACTAGGGGGTGCCTCCCAATTAGGCTACTCGGTGGTCAGGGACCCACCTGAGGAGGCATTCTGCCCGTTCTCAGATCTCAAGCTGCGTGCTGGGAGAACAACTACTCTCTTCAAAGCTGTCAGACAGGGACATTTAAGTCTGCAGAGGTTATTGCTGTCTTCTGTTTGTCTGTGCCCTGCCCCCAGAAGTGGAACATACAGAGGCAAGCAGGCCTCCTTGAGCTGTGGTGGGCTCCACCCAGTTTGAGGTTCCAGGCCATTTTATTTACCTACTGAAGCCTGGGCAATGGTGGGTGCCCCTCCCCCAGCCTCGCTGCCACCTTGTAGTTTGATCTCAGACTGCTGTGCTAGCAATGAGCAAGGCTCTGTGGGCATAGGACCCTCCAAGCCAGGTGCGGGATATAATCTCCTGGTGTGCCATTTATTAAGCCCATTGGAAAAGCACAGTAGTAGGGTGGGAGTGACCTGATTTTCCGGATGCTGTCTGTCACCCCTTTCTTTGACTAGGAAAGGGACCCCTTGCACTTCCCGGGTGAGGCAATGCCTCGCCCTGCTTCAGCTCACACAGAGTGCACAGCACTCACTGTCCTGCACCCACTGTCTGACACTCCCCATTGAGATGAACCCAGTACCTCAGTTGGAAATACAGAAATCACCCGTCTTCTGCGTCACTCATGCTGGGAGCTATAGATTGGAGCTGTTCCTATTCGGCCATCTTGGCTCCACCTCCCTGTTGAAAGCCTTTTCCGCATCTATTGAGATGATCATGTGGCTTTCATCTTTAGTTCTGTTTATGTGAAGACTCGTGTATTGATTTACATACATTGAACCAATATTGCACCTCAGGGATAAAGCCTACTTGATCATGGTAGATAAGCTTTTTGATATGATGCTTGATTTGATTTGCCAGTATTTTGCTGAGGATTTTTGTATTGATGTTCATGAAGGATATTAGCCTGAATTTTTTTTTGGTATCTTTGCCAGGTTTTGGTATCGGGATGATGCTGGCCTCATAGAATGAGTAAGGGAGGACCCTCTCTTCAATTTTAGGGGAAGAGTTTCAGTAGGAATGGTACCAGTGCCTTGTACATTTGGTAGAATTTGGCTGTGAATCCATTGAGCACTGGGCTTTTTTTTTTTTTTGGCTGTTAGTTGGTAGGATATTTGTTACTGATTCAATTTCAGAGCTTGTTATTGGTCTTTTCAAAGATTCCATCTCTTCCTGGCTCAGTCTTGGGAGAATGTATGTGTCCAGGAATTTATCCCTTTTTTGCTAGATTTTCTACTTCATGTGCATAGAGGTGTTTATAATATTCTAATAATTATTTGTATTTCTGTGGGGCCAGTGCTAATATCCCCTTTGTTGATTCTAATTGTGTTTACTTGGATCTTCTTTCTCTTCTTATTTATTAATCTAGCTAGCAAACTATTAATTTTTTCAAATAATGCTTGAATTTGTTTTTCTTTTGAATGGGCTTTTGTGTCTCAGTCTCCTTCAGTTCAACTCCAATTTAGGTTATTTCTTGTCTTCTGCTGGCTTTGGAGTTGGTTTGCTCTTGGTTCTCTAGTTCTTTTAGTTGTGGTGTTAGGTTGTTAAATTGAGATCTTCCTACCTTTTTGGTGTGATCATTTAGTGCTATAAATTTCCCTTTTAACATTGCCTTAGCTCTGTCCCAGAGAGTGTGGTATGTTGTATCTTTGTTCTCATTAGGTTCAAATAACTTCTCTTGATTTCTGCCTTAATTTCATTATTTACCTAAATATCATTTAGGAGAATTTTATTCAATTTCCATGCAACTGTATGATTTTGGGCAAATGTTAGTCTTGATTTCTAATGTGATTGTGCTGTGGTCCAAAAAAGTGATTTTTTATGATTTCAGTTTTTTGCATTTGCTGAAGAGTGTTTTATGCTTGATAATGTGATTGATTTTTAGAGTAAGTTCCATGTGACAATGAGAAGAATGTATATTCTGTTGCTTTTAGGTGGAAAGTTCTGCAGATGCCTATCAGGTCCATTTGATCCATTGATGAGTTCAGATCCTGAATACCTTTGTTAATTTTCTCCCTTGTTGACCTGCTTAATACTCTCAGTGAGGTGTTGAAGTCTCCCACTATTATTGTGTGGAAGTCTGAGTCTCTTTGAAGGTTTCCAAACCTTGTTTTATGAATCTGAGTGCTCCTGTGTTGGCTGCATATATACTTAGGATAGTTAGGTCTTCTTGTTGAATTGAACCTTTTACCATTATGTAATGCCCTTCTTTGTCTTTTATCTTTGTTGGTTTGAAGACTGTTTGTCTAAAATTAGGATTGCCGTCCTTGCTTTTTTCTGTTTTCTGTTTGCTTGGTAGATTTTTCTCCATTGCTTTATTTTGAGCCTATGTGTGTCATTGCATGCGAGATGGGTCTCTTGAAGACAGCCTACCTATGGGTCTTGGTTCTTTATCCACATTGCCACTCTGTGCCTTTTAATTGGGGGCATTTAGCCTGTTTACATTCAAGGTTAATATTGAATGCTAACAGTTTCCTGTCATCACAGTGTTAGCTGGTTATTAGGCAGACTTGTTTATGTGGCTACTTTATACTGTCACTGGTCTATGTACTTCAGTGTGTTTTTGTAGTGGCTGCTGGCAGTCCTTTTTTCCCCATATTTAGTGCTGATTTCAGGAGCACTTGCAAGGCAGATCTTGTGGTAATGCGTTCCCTCAGCATTTGCTTGTCTGAAACGAGTCTTACTTCCCTTTCACTTATGAAGCTTAGTTTGGCTAGATATGAAATTCTAGGATGGAACTTAAGAATGTTGAATATTGACTCCCAATCTCTTCTGGCTTGTAGGGTTTCTGCTGAGAGGTCTGCTTTAAATCAGTTGGTCTGATAGGCTTTCTTTTGCGGATGACCTGACCTTTCCTTTCTGTCCAGTGGCCTTCAATTTTATTAATTTATTTATTTTTGAGATGGAGTCTCACTCTGTTGCACAGGCCATGGTGCAATGGCATGATCTTAGGTCACTGCAACTTCTGCCCCTGGGTTCAGGCAATTCGTATGCCTCAGCCTCCTCAGTAGCTGGGATTACAGGTGCATGCTACCACACCTGGGTAATTTTTGTATTTTTAGTAGAGATGGGATTTCCCCATGTTGGCCAGACTGGTCTTGAACTCCTGGCCTCAAATGATCCACCTGCCTAGGCCTCTCAAAGTGCAGGGATTACAGGCATGAGCCACTGCACCCAGCTTAACATTTTTTCTTTTATTTTGGCCTTGAAGAATCTGATTATGTGTCTTGGGGATGATCTTCTTGTGAAGTATCTTACTTGGGTTCTCTGCATTTCCTGAATTTGAATGTTGGCCTCTCTAGCTAGGCTGGGGACGTTCTCATGGATCATATTCTGAAATATGTTACCCAAATTGCTTACACTGTCTTTCAGGGATACCAATGTGTCATAGAATTGGTCTCTTTACATAATTCTACATTTCTCAGAGGTTTTGTTCATTTGTTTTCATTACTTTTTCTCTATTCTTGTCTGATTTCAGAAAGCCTTCAAGCTCTGAGATTCTTTCCTCAGCTTAGTCTATTCTGCTATTAATACCTATGATTGCATTATGAAATTCTTATAGTGTGTTTTTCAGCTCTATTAGATTGGTTACCATTTTTTTATACTGGCTATTTTGTCTGTCAGCTCCTGCATTGTTTTATTGTGATTCTTAGCTTCATTGAATTGGGTTTCGATGTACTCCATCTCAATGATCTTCATTCCTATCCATATTCTGAAATCTATTTCTGTCATTTCAACCATCTCAGCCTGGTTCAGAACCCTTGCTGGAGATGTGATGCAATCGTTTGGAGTAAAGAAGGTAGTCTGGCTTTTTGAGTTGTTAGGATTCTCGTGCTTGTTCTTTTACATCTTTGTAGGCTGATGTTCCTTCAGTCTTAGAAGTTGCTGACCTTTGGATTTTTTTCTTTTATCATATTTGGTGCCCTGTTCTCCAATCAAACTTTAAGGTACAAGGCAGATTCAGCCAACTGCCTTCATTTCTGAAAGATTTTAGGAGGTCAAGTCTTGGTTCCCAACTCTTGGACTGTGTGCCCTAACTCTGGACTTGTGCCCCAACTTTGTTCTCTGGTTTCTTGGGATTAGGAATCCACTGGGCTGGGTGGGCCAGGGTGCTCTCAGACTACTTCTTACTACAGTCTAATAGCTGGTGTCAGCCAAGCATTATATAGTGTAGTGACAGCAGGATCCATCTTTGTTTGCATGTGCCAGTGGCAGCACATGGAGGTGCATACTTGTTGGCTGTGACAGGGTTCTGGAGGATGTTTGGTTGCCTGCCTCCATGCAGGCATTCATCACAATAAGGCAGGCAGCACAGCTGGGGTTGGGGGGCTTCTGCTGGTGACTGTGTGTGCAGTTGCACTGGTGGATGATGTTGGCATGGGGATGGGGCACTGGCGGGTGCTAGACTGGTTGTATTATTTGTGTGCTGCAGGCAGAGGTGGTTGCTTAGGGAAGAGGAGGGGCTGCTGTCCTTTTTGTCTAGTTTCACTCCAGCAGCAGTGTTAGCACAAGGGTGGGGCACTAGCAGGGGCAGGGCTGCTGGCTTTGTGTCCACCAAGGCTCTGACTGCAATGGTGGTTGGCATGGTCATGGTGTGGGGAGTGGACTGCACTCCTGCTGCAGCAGTGGCAGGGCAGGGTGCATATACATCCATGTGCTGGTGGGGCAAGGAAGGCAAAACCAGTGTGGAAACACATTATGGCAAAGCAATGTAGGGAGTTGCTGCAGGCCTGGGGGAAGCTGCAGTGTGGGGAGGGAGCAGGCAGGCTGATGCCTGGCCAAGGGGGCTGCCCCAATGGAGCTCTCTGCCAGTCACAGTCTGCCAGTGCAGGAACTATGTATGATATGGGCCCCTATGGCACTCAAGGCTGCCCTGCAAGCAGGCACAGCCAGGCTAGGGCCCCGGGAGAGGCCAGGAGGATAGGGGGTACTCAGATCAGGCCAGCCCCATCTGATGTGCAAGACTGACCTGCAGAGTTCAGGTCTGACAGTTCTTCTAGGGCTAACGTCTCCTACGGGAGCAAGTTCAGCCTAGGGAGATGGGTGTCCCTGTCTGTGCTTCACTACAGACTCTCCTGCACCAAACCTTCTGGGCTCCACATCAGCTGGTTTACTGCCCCTACCACTTCTCTAAGCAGCTCTCCCTGTCAACTTGAGTGTTCACGGTGGTCAAGGCCTCTTGCCAGGATTCCAGAGGCCTGTGGCAAGAGTGGGTTACCCCTTGACAGTTAAACTCATGTATTCCCCTGAAGCTTTTTGGGGCCAGGAATGAGTCCTGGTGTGTGGTAGCCCTGTGCAGGATTCGCAGTTTCTGTGTCTTCCCTCTGGACACCTGTTAGGAGTGTGCCAGTCATCTTGGCCCCTGGGTGGCAGCTATTCCACCTGGCTGTGTCTAGTGGGCCATCTTTCCCTCTCCCCTACTGTATCTTCTTTGCAGATATTTTAGGACTTGGCTTCAATCTGTTTTAGGGTAAATTAATGTAGGCCTTAATCTAGGGCTTGGTCCTTACTCCCAAAATTGGCTTTTGGTCGGAGCTGAATGTATATAATATTAACGTGTTAAGGAGGTGTGCCTAAGGTCTTTCTACTGCTGAGCCATACTTCTAGAGGTTCCTAGAACTTCTTGACCTCTAGTATCTCTGTTACATGTTCTACCCTGTGGAAGCTACTCTCTGGTCAGCCTTTTGTAGTGTTGCTCTGCATGTGCATAGTACCTCCTTGACCAAGAATTCGACCTCTACACAGATGACTGTGTTTTACGTATTCTGCCTTCTATGCTTCTCGGAACTCTGATGTTTGCCTCTTCAATTCAGCAGAACTACCTCTGAGCCAGAAAGCCCAAACTTTGGATTCTAGTTTATTGCATTGCAGTTAGAAAATTTTCTTCAGACAGAGCCAGCATGATGGCAAGGCTTACCTCATGAGTTTCTTTTCCGTCAAAGATTGTAGTCCTGAGCTACCAGTTATCTAAGCACTATCTGTCATCCAGCTATAACGGTTTTATGCCTCAGAACAGTCATCTCACATATGTTTTCCACTTTCATCATTATTTATAGGTGAAAGGCTAGTCTGGTACTAGTTACATAGTCACAGCTAGAAGCAGAATTTCCTCCTGCAGTGAGGTTTGTGTTACTGTGTATGTGTGTGTTTAAGGTAAATTTATTTAACTTAAAGGAATCTGTTTTATTTGGAAATTATATCTTTCCTACTTCTTATATATTATTTATTTCTTTAAATATTAAAGATAGTAGATTATAGTGTTGGCTGTGCCTGTAAGTACATGTATGTTTTAACACTTTTTCTTAGCAGTATAAAACACTAAAGCAAAATGATGTGGACTCTAAAACTTTGCTACTCTCCTAAGTAATAAGTAGTTTTGAGTTAAGCAGACCTTGGTCGTATCTAGTAGAACAATAGCCTATACAGGATGGTTTTTTTTTTATTATTATTATTATACTTTAAGTTTTAGGGTACATGTTCACAGTGTGCAGGTTTCTTGCATATGTATCCATGTGCCATGTTGGTGTGCTGCACCCATTAACTCGTCATTTAGCATTAGGTATATCTCCTAATGCTGTCCCTCCCAAGGAAATAAAGGGTACCGGATGGTTATGCCTTAGTTTATTGGGACTTATTTTCCTGGACAGAACCTCCTTTTATTTCTAGAATGCCTTTGAAGTGAGGCTAGGACATTTATTTTTTTCTGAAATATACAAGAGACTTAGGATTTCTCTAAAGAATCTCCAAGATGGAGCTTAGAGTCCTAAATCAAATTCACTATTACTTTATCATAATAATAAAAGATAGGAAAACTGATTTAGAAGATGAAATCCAGCCATAAGGTATTTAGGTTAGATTCTTCTTATTTATAGTCAAAGTAGTACATATCAGGGATTTAATTTTTAGAAAGTAATTTCGTGGTTAAATATCAAGGTGAATAGTGATGTAGCACAAACACTACTTTCTTTGTATTATTCATGTAATTATACTGAAGTTAACCACTTGCAGTTTTCTTAGCAATATGTTGAATATAATCAGATATTAAATTATTAAAAAACAGCCAGGAAGGTTACATTTTAGTTCATTATTCATTTCATCAACTTTGCCTCTCTAATATCACTCAAATGCATTCCATCCACTATCTCTGTCCAGGCTTTTACAATTGCTTTTTGGTTTACTGTCACGTTGGCTTCCTAGTCTCTGCTCTGGACATCTATTTCATTCTCCATATAGCAGCTGTATCAAGTAGAACAGCATTTTAAAAATGCAAATCTCATCACTTGGAGTGTGAAACCCTTTCTAAGTAAGAATTATTTATAGATGAAAGAAACAAAGGAGAGAGGAGGAAGAAATGTCCTTGAAAGGGAACAAAAAAGCATAATATTCCGAACAGTTGGGTGCTGCATTTACTCCTTCTTGAACTCTCAATTCCTAAGATTGCAGATTTCCTTCTAGAAGTGACTTTTTTAGTCATTTTTCCACATTTTTCTCCACTTCAAAGCATCTTGCTCCCACCTTATTTACTCAGTGTCTTCCCTATTGACTGTCACCTTTAGACTAGCAATTTCCTGTTCAGTTGCATTTATTTTCTTTCTGAGACATTGCCTTTTGGTTTGCTTCCTCCTCCCTAACTGTTCAAGCAACTGTCTGAATACATCTTTTCACTACACTCAGCCTGGGTTTCCAAAACTAGGTTTCTTGGAAGTTGAAAAAATACAAAACTTCCTGCATAGTGGCAGGAAAAAAAAATTAACTAGGTAATTGGGTATTTTTCCCCCTTATTCATTATATAAGTATTTATTGTGTACTTAATACGTGTGATTTCTTTTGTGTTGTGTATGCAACAACAGACAAAACTGCTATTTCTAGAATACTTAGTCTTTTGGAAGATATAGACAATTACAATAGCGTGAGAAGTTGTATAATAGATTAGGGTGTCATTAAAGTACCTAGTTGAAACACTTATCTCAATCTACCAGTGGAATTTCTTAGGAGAATAGAGAATGAGTAGGGATTAGCAAGGAAGAAGTTGGGGCGGTGGCTTGGGGGACAGTGTTCAGGAAAAGAAATAAACATTTGAAAACCTAAATGGAAGGAAGCATCATGGTTAGTTGGATAGATGAGAGTTGCTAAGAGAGGCAACAGGAAAGGTAAGTGGGGGCTAGTTTGTGAAGGGCTTTGTCAGCCATGTAAGGGAATTGGGAATTTGGATTTTACCCTAACGTAGTGGTTCTTCGACTTTAATGTGCATTCAAACTCACTAGGAATATTTTTACAATGCAGATTAGATTATAATTCAGGAGGTTTGGAATGAAGCTTAATATTCTGCTTTTTTTTTTTTTTTTCTGTTTGCTGTTTTAAAACTTCTAGTTCAGGAGGTTTTACATGTCCTATTTCCTAACTTGTTTGTTGGTATATACCAGAGTTTTGTTAGCTCAGATGAAAAATCTTCTTTCCCATCATGAATATGCATGAATCAAGTCTTCCTTGAAGGTGGAACTCAGCAGTTTGTCTCCTGTCTACTGGGTATTTCTTAAATTTCCTGTGTCTAGGCCAAATCTTTGCTTATTTATTAGCTTTCCAGGCACCTTACTTTTAGACCTCTCACAATTACATTGCAGTGATTTGGGAGAGACTGTCTCAGACTGCAAGGCCTCCTGCTTGGCCATGGTGAGTTCCTCCTGGAGGCTGACATGAGTGATTTCACAGCAGTCCTTCGCTGGTTCATCTCTTAAACCATACAGATACTCTCATATGCACTATTATTCAACTTTCTCTTCTTTCTGGCATGCCTGATGATGTATCAGGGAGGGAGAGAGTTCTTGGGACACTTTAGTTTATCACCCTGCCAGTCTCTTGATAAAGACTACCCTTGTGAAGAATCACAGACCTCTGTGCATGAACTTCTTCACAATGGCATACTCTGTCATCTTCAGCATTCCCTTCCACATCACAGTCTTCTAAATCCTCCGGAAACAACATGTTCAGTGTAGGACTTTTCAACCCATATATTGTCTTTTGAATTGGGGAGATGACAAAAGCTTCCAGCTTCTTGATTTTCACAGTCTTTTAAATCTTTGTAAAGTTTATGAAATTCTCATCCTTGACTTCCTCAATTTCTTCTTTCATGATCATTTCTTCTTCCTCTATACTGTGTTTCCCACTCGATTGCCTTTTGAACTGAGCCCTTTTTACTATTCTGTGTCTGCCCAGTTACAGGGCTGTCTAGCATTGAATCTTCTTCAACCACGGTGATCTCTGAGATGCTATTATGAGATGGTCCTTCTCAGAGGAACTCATATCACATTGGATCACTTTTACAACTTTATTGGCCTGAGCCAGCTGGGAAGGCAAGGGACAGATGTTCTCAGGGCAGATAACACCATTTGCCATTATTTCTTTATTATCTATGTCATGCTTTTAATGTGCATCATACTCTTTATCCACATGACACATTTCAACTACATGGGGCTCCTCATTTTCACAGAGTTCCTCATCTTCATCACCCTTTTCCAATTTGCATAAACGCAAGGCTCTATTAGATGTGGCTTCTCAGTCCAGCTCATATCACATTCAATCACTTGAGTCCAATAAAGTCAACTTTATCGGACTGGGCCAGCTGGGTTGCTGAGGGACAGGGTTTCTCTGGGGAGCCTGGCTTTTTCCCATCACTGAGGTGATTCTGGGCATTGGATAGTAGGATCAGGTTACTTCCATGCTGAAGGGAAGTTACCTCTCCTGCTGGAACTGCTTGACGTTCATAGACTTGCACACTTTTAACTTCCTGCTCTTTTGGGCTTTTTACCAACTGAACCTCATCCCTGGCTTTTTTATTGAGAGGATTTTGGGGGCACCCTTATATCTATTTTTTTTCTTTAACCATGTTCATTTCTATGCCAGCACCTGACTTCAAGATCTCTTTGTCTTCTTCAACTTTAAGACACTGCCTTAAACCATAGTATCTCTTTGCTCATATTTATTTATAATGTTATCTTCAACCTCAGAAGGGTTTTAGAGCATACCCTTGCTTTCACAGTAACTCTGTGAAAGCAAAGGTGTGCCCTGAAACTCTTCTGAGGGTTTGTGCTGTGCCACTTTCCCTTGCAGGCCTTTACCGTAGGCCACATCATACAAATTGATGTTTTCCTTAAAAGTCCCATAATTTTACTGTAGGGGAATCTATTCTTTTATTCACACTTTCTCCTTCTCAGAGGTGCATCGCTTCTGAAAGGTGTGTTTCTATATGAAGGGCTCTTAGCATGTCATCTCCTCTTATGAGTAACATAAAATAAAGCCTATCTCTTTTGTCAGGAATGTTGTCAGCTTCTGTGTAAATAGCAGTAGTGAGGAAACTGGCCATATCAGCTATCTTATGGCTACTGACTTCTGCAGGGACGTTTTGTTTTTCACATGTGTTTTCAGCCTGCTTAAAATCAGATTGAGTCTTTTCGATTTTCTTTCTTTCTCCAAAGCCATTTTAGTGCTGTAACTGTGCTATATGATAAGACACTGGGAATATGGTTAGGTGTGGTAGGAAATGGAGATTGTGGCACTAGAAAGGCAGAATACTTTCTGAGTGCAAATAAATATAGAACACAGATTTAAATTTATTAAGCCTGCCCCAGTAACATGGAGATGATCATAGATGGGATTCTGGTACCACAGACCCAGGAAAGGATGGGCCATAACCTGCATTTAACAGGGTCTGAGGTTGCTGCCTACAATATTGTGCACTGCTTTTTGAATAGTAGTTCATTTTCTAGTTCACTCCTGCAGGACGAAAACCTACAGCTTCTCCCCCACCCCCTCCACTCCACCCATATTCTGCATTTCTAATAAGCTCCTAGATGAGGCTGCCACTGCCTGTCCATGGACCACACTTTGAATAGCAAACTCCTAAGGAAGATAGCAAGGACTTTAAGGATTTCAATTGGAGCAGAAAAAATTATAAACATGTATCTACCATTCTAGAAAGAATGCTGTGGTTTTAGAATAGAAGATTAACTGGAGAGGGGCAAGATTGGAGGCAGGAAAAAAATTAGCTGGCTATTTTAGTAAACTTGGTTAGATACGACAGAGATTTCAGCTACTAGATTGCACTGGGCATGGAGAAAACTGAGGAGATTCAAACATACTTGGAAGTAAAACTTAGAATCTTAGAGAACTTTGGAAGTGAGAGCAAGAACAGAAGAATAGAGACAGATTCCTAGGTATCTGGCTTGGTCAAATTTAATGCTACTCAAGGTGAGAGAGCAGATCTGTGGAACGATTTAAAAATAGGCATTACATAATCAGATGTTATTTTCTTCGCTCAATTAGAAATATCTATGTAACATCTCCGAATTCAGATACCTGTCATATAATCAGCAGAGAAATGAAAAAAGATACTTTTCCCTTCTTTGTGCAAATGGAGAGATTTTTTTTCTTGCATTGTAATACTTTGGACCAAATAATTAAATTAACTCCCTTGAGTTTGATGTGATGCACACCTGGGGAACTACTCTCATCCAGGAATCCCAGGGCACTGCTCCCACCCAGATAGGGAAGCAGTTTGATGTTCCAAGTGAACACAGCCTGGTTTCAAAGTATATTGTACTTATTGCCACTTTACTTAGAGCAGTTCAGTGGAGTCCTTCAGTCAACTGGAAAAAATAATCAGTTTACCTGCCCTGTGAAACTATCAGTTTCAGCTTTGCTATTTTATCATAGCTTACATTCTCTCATAGGTAAAATCTAGTTAGACTAAAAGACATCTTTACAATTGTACAACAGTGGCCAGAGATGTCTAGCCTTATAAAGAGATGAAGAGCGTTTTTAATGACCATATGAAGGCATATCTCTGAAACAAAAAGATTTTCAGCACTAAGTGGCATAGTCAATTCCAGACTAACTGCCTCAGACCTCAGCAGTCTGTTCCCAAGGGTCCTGCCTATTTCCCACAAGGAAGGCTTAGCTCTCCATGTGCTATTAAGTGCTGGTGAGTCTGAGGACAAAGGAGTGGGAAGTAGAATTCACAGAGTTTGTGTATTCTCGTCCTTTATTTTTACTGAGTTGCAGATGGTTTCACTCACCAGAAGGATCTTTTATGTTGCCAGCATTGGCTTTACAAGTTAAAGATGGGATAGAGAATAGGTCAGCAAGACACCTTAATTGCTTCATCTTTTTCCTCAGGTCAGCCTGTTCTGAATCAGACGCCATTCCCTTCTAACATAACTCATTTACACACCCAACACTCTCCCAAGTAAGGCTAATCTTCTACTGGTTTTTCTTCTTGTAACTGTGGGACACTGGATTTCAGCATCTGGAGGCTGTTAACTATTGGAATTACAGCCAGGAATATCTTACAGTTTCTAGTGGTTGTTATCTTTCTGCTCTGACATTGTTCAGTTAGACTCAGAGTGGATAAAGGATTATGAGAAAACATGTAGTGTGAAGATGCCTTAATTCTTATGTTCCCAAATCACTGATGTTGGCAATTGTTTTTCCCTTTATTTTAATTTTTTTTAGTAACTCTTTCACCATACAGGGATACTAGATTGAAAGTGCAACACTGCTGAGTCAATAAAACAGTTTTTTTCCAATTATCTCATCTGTGAAAATTCAGTTATCATAAATGTATTTGTCTTCTATAGATTAATTTTATGGATATTCAAAAAATGTTTTTTATTTGGAGATTTCTTAGACAAAATATAGTGATTGGATTCTGCTACAACACATGCATTTTTCTCACAAAGAACTGAATTTTGGAAGAGTTCTTTGATCAAACTCATAGGGCCAGCTAAGGGTAGAGCCAAGACAAATTGTTTAAGTCAGAATTTTGTAACTTTACTTATTATGAGAAAAACTTGGGGCTCTCATTAAAAAGAACTTTTTTTTTCTGACTCCACGTCCACAGTGAGAGAATGTTCAGGAGAGAAAATCAGAAATCTACATTTGAAAAGTATCCCACTAACAGGTGATTCTTATGTGCACGCAAGTTTCAGGATTAATGGTTGATTTAAAAATCAGTAAAATGCATTCCAAGATATATACATTCTAGAAAGCAGACAAAATTAATTACAAGTTCTCGAGAGTAGATATAAATGTTTGGACACTTAATCTGGCAAGATTAATTTGGCTACTTCATAAAGGTGTCTAAGCAGATACAATAAGCACAGTAGGAATGACAATTAGATCATGCAGTGGGTAAATGTAGTTGTAATAAATTTTATTTCTTGTCTTATTTATTTATATTTGCAATTTTGGAATTTACTATAATGTGTATTATTGGAAAACTTACCAGCAGGTGGTAGCACTGTTTAACAAATATACCCCAGATCACAAAGCAAGCCATTGTGAATAATTTATTGGCTACTAGCGCAGTAACATTCAAATATGTCAGAATATTGGATTGGGATTCAGAAAGCCTGACTCCTGGTCCCAGCTGTATTACTTATTGGCCCAATCACTTTGGAAAGATAATTTAATCTTAGTGTTTAGATAACATTGTAAGTAAAATTGGGATAATAACTCACTTGGCTTTTGTTGTTTAGGGTAGAAAAAGAAAATAATTTTGAAATCATGGGAGGGGTAGAATGCTATGTGAATGCAAACTATCATCTCGACTTTTCCCCCCACTATGTTTCTTGTTATTCAGGCATATATTTTAAAATGTGTCCCTATTAGCAGTAAAGGTGGCCATCACAGTGGAACTTAAAAGGACAACACTCATAAATGTCAAATGACTTCCTGTTGCTCATGTGTTCAACTAATTTTTGACTTTTTCTTCAGTTTTGTTTTTTTCCCATGTGTTCTAAGATACCAAAACTTTGCATTTGTTGGGTCTGAGGAAAAGTAGTTCCAGCCTCTGAATGCATTTTCATATGCAAACGTTGCTTGTCTAACCTGTGCACATTCATGAATTAAAGAGGAAAACTCCAAGAGAACCCAAATGATAACTTCAAGGTGTTTTTACAGAAAAAAATAGCATCTATGTGCACTAGCACATTTAAAATACAAAGCGCATAGTGAACTATTAGTTTACCTTTACTGAATCTTTATTGTGTACAGAGAAGTACACAACCACTTAGAAGATTCAAAGATATAGAACCCAGGGGCTCCTAAAAATGGAAAACTTTTCATTCTTTGCTGTATTTTCTTATTTCATTCAGTAGATATTTATTGATCATGTTCAATACTCCAGGCACTGTGCTAGGTGCTGGGGATATAGGCTGTGTAAACATACATAATTCTCAGAGTTGCAATTTTTCAGATCATCTATAAAAGCAGACAGATGTGGTATATAAGGCTATAAAAATAAGAACCACGAATATCACTGGGTGACTATTTCAATTAAAGCCAACCTGGAGAAAGTTAACATATGAGATGTGAATGGAAAGAAGAGGGATTCTAGTGGAGGATATGGTACCCACAGAGTGAGACGTATGATGTGGAGACAGTGTAGCTTAATAGTTAAGAGTATGGGTTTGGAGTCAAAATGATCCGGAATAAAGTAGTAACTCTGCTACTTGTGAATTGCATAATCTTTGGCAAGTTACTCTGATTTTTTTGTTTCTTAGTTTCCTCATCTGTAAAACGGATATGATAGTAGTTTCTAATTTATAGTTATTGTAAGAACTAAATCTGACAATTAGTGCACAGTAAACTCTAAATGTGGAAAAGCAAACAGATTTTCTTGAAACACAAGATATATAGAGAAGCAGTTTTTATAAGGCACTGAATGTTGAACACAGAGGTTTGAATTTATTATAGCAGAAAATGGGAAGTATAGATGTTCACATAGAAAAGAGGCATCAGTGAAAAGATATTTAAAGGTGTTATAGCAGTTGTATAAAGAGTGTTTTAGAACAGAGAGTGGATAAGGGTACAAAAAGGAGGGTCATCTTAAGAGTACAGATATGAGGTAATATGAGCTTATACTTGGGTAAGAGATTTGGAAAGACTCGATGATGAATTAGATAGGAGATCAAGAGGGAGACAGGATTAAACATTTATTCCAATAATGTGAGCCTGGGGAATTAAAGGGGATGGTTGTATCTTTGGCAAAAATAAGAAGCAGTGTTTTATATGTGTGAAGAAAGCAAATATATTTATTCTCATGAGAAAGAGGCAGTAAAAGACACAAAGCACCAGGCAGAAGAGTCCAAAATCAAGGCGGGGTATTTCAGTTGAGAATAATCTGCCGAGTTTCACCATGGTCGTTGAAACCAGCTGCTATTGCGTGGTTGAAGGTAGTAGGGGAAAAATGGAAAAAAAAAAATCACATAAGTACATTTCAAGAAAGAATATCCTTGGGGCTGACAGAACATTTGAGAGAGTGATAAACTTACAAGCTTAATTCTGTTTTCATGAACTTGGAAGAGCAACTTCCTCTTGCTGTGCAGGGTTTTTCCCACATTCTTAAAGTCCCATCCTCCTTTAACAATGTCCTATGTTGAAATGAATGAAAATTTCTGATGCTAACACATAACTAATTTCTGGCTGAGGTCACGTATAGTAATGTAAAATAGCAGGTACCTCATATTCTATTAAAGTAGGTTTGTCATGTAAAGAGAACAGAACGTCTTTCAGGAATAAGTTGGCCACCCATGAAACATGCAAAAAGATGGGGCAATAAAATCCCTTTCAGAGTCTCTTGGGAAGATTTCCCTGAGATGCCATTCCCACAATCGTGTCAGGAAACTATCTTCAATATTGTAATGATATGTCACACTTCTATTAGCATGCTTACCACATTGTGTTGATACTATCTTTTGAGATGGGGCTGTGAACCTGACTAAATGCTAAAGGGCCTAAAGACAATGGAACAGTTACTTTTTTTTTTTTTTTTTGAAAGGTTTGTTCTTTTTATTTTTTATTTTTTTTGAGATGGGGTCTCGCTCTGTTGCCCAGGCTGGAGTGCAGTGGCGTGATCTTGGCTTGCTGCCACCTCCGCCTCCTGGGTTCAAGCGATTCTCCTGCCTCAGCCTCCTGAGTACCTGAGATTACAGGCACGTGCCATCATGCCTGGCTAATTTTTCATTTTTAGTAATGACAGGGTTTCACCATGTTGGCCAGGCTGGTCTTGGACTCCTGACTTGAAGTGATCTGCCCGTCTCAGCCTCCCAAAGTGCTGGGACTCCAGGCCTGAGCCACCATGCCAGCCAAAGAAGTTATTTTTAAAATAGCATTATTGAGTTCTAATTTACACTCAAATAACACCAATTTTGACAAATATGCAGGCTAGTAACTGCTATCATAATAATGATGTAGAACATTTCTATGACTAAAAAGTCATCCAGTGTGTCCCTTGGCAGTCAATCCCTACTCCCCAACTCTGGCCCCTAGCAATCCTTATTCTATTTTCTGTTCCTGCGGTTACAACTTTTCTAGAGTTTCAGATAAGACACATCTATGTTGAATGTATCAGTAGTTTGTTACTTTTTCCTTTATTGATTAAGCTGTATACTTTATTTGTAATTCACTAGTTTTTGCTAAATTCATTTGCCCAGGATCCAATACAGGATATCACATTATATTTAGTTGCTATGTCTTTTTATATTACTCCAGGCTATGAGTGTTTCTCAATTTTTTTTTTTTTTTTATGACATTGACAGAAGGCATACTGGTCAAGTATTTTGGAGAAGATCCTTCATTTTGTTTTCCTGATGATTTTCATATGGTTAGACTGGGGATAAGGATTTTTTTTAGAATACAATCACAGAGATAAGGTACCATTCTCAACCTTGCTTATAAAGGGAAGATCCCTATCAACGTGAATTCCCACCGATGATGTTTACCTGATTGCCTGGCTAAGAGTGTTTGTCAGGTTTTGCCACTGAAAAGTCACATTTTCCCCCATTTCTACATTGAACTTTAGAAGCAAGTCACTAAGTGTAGCCCATACTTAAGGGTGGGGAATTATATCTCTTTAAAAAAGGAAGTATGAAAGGAAAATAAATCTCGAAACCCCCAAATCAGTAACCCAAAGGGAAAAGTCAAGCTGGGAACTGTGTCAGGCAAACCTACCTCCCATTTTATTACTAAATATACTAAATAAGATAGCTACAATGATTTAAAAAAAGCTCCCTCACCATTTGCCCATAGGATATTCCTTGTGGAAAAAGGACAGAGAACTCAGTTATCTCTCTGCTCCTCTGAGACAAATGCATCTCTGATTGCTTCCTCTGCCATTCTGTTTCACCAAGCCAGACTAAGGCGTAAGTGACTATTTTTCTACCTCTCACATGTGAATTGTGTATTCAGTGAAAGAGTAATCAGAGGCTCAAAAGAATGCAACCAATTGTATTTTAGCTACTTATGACCTGCAAGCCCTCTCCTCCTCTTCAAGTTGTCCCGCATTTCCACACTGAACAAATGTACATCTTACATATATTGATCAATGCCTCATGTCTCCTTAAAATGTATAAAACCAATGTTAGGACTTTTCGAGGCTGTGTCACGAGCATGTTCTTAACCTTGGCAAAATAAACTTTCTAAACTGATTGAGCTCTGTCCCAGATACTTTTGGGTTCACAGGAGTATAAGTAAATTGAGTTCTTGTGTGCAGGAGATTTGTCTCTTCTCTCCTATTTGTTTAATCATTTCTTTGTGTCAGAATGTAGTCACGCATATTTATATTTTGGGTTATCATCCAATACTATGTTATGTATTTAATTGCTCAAATTTTTCCAGCTTTGGCAATTGGGAACTCTTTTTTTTTTTATGAGAATGTGTTCAGTCTTTCACCAGTAATCATGATATGAGTTGTAGATGTTTTGTAGATGTGCTTTATCATGATGTAAAGGCTCTCTTCTATTTCTAATTTGCTGAGATATTTTATTTGGAGTAGATGTTAAGTTTTGTCAGATGCTTTTTGTGCATCAATTGAGACAGTCATGTGGCTTATCTTTTTTAGTTTGCAAATATTACTGATGCAGGATTTTTTACTCCATAGCTCAGCTAAAACCCAGGTTCTTGTCTCACAACCAGGAAAAATTAGGCACATGGACACATTGAAAGGTGAGGAGAGCCGAATTTATTAAAAGGAAGCTCTCAGCAAAAAAGAGGGGGTCAAAAAAAAGGGAGTCCTGCCAACAGGCTCCCACCTCACAGATTGAATACTAGGCCACCACACATGAGCTGAAGAGGCCTGGCTCCTCCCTACTGCATAAGATGCAAATTCCTGGTGGCTCCACCCCATTCTCCCAGTATGCAGGTGGGCCCTTAGTCTGAGCCACTCCACGTTGATTTATTTCCCTTACTACGAATGTGTTAAGGGACGGAATTTTTCACCATGGGCATGTTTAGGCGAGACCCTGTGCAGGTACCCTTATCTGCCTCCTGCGTCTATCATTATGAATTACACTGACTTTTGAATGTTAAATCAGCCTTGGCATTACTGGGAACTGCACTTTGGTTATGATTTTTATCTTTTTTTAAATATTGTTTGACTTTAAAGGCCAAAGTTGAAATTAGGATTTTTGCCATCTATGTTGGTGCCAGTGGCAGATAATGGTCTGCCATTTTCTTACACTGCTTATCTGATGTTGGTATTGTAGCATCATAGAATAAGTTGGAAAGTATTTGCTTTTTTTACTTATTAAAAAAGATTTTGTGTATGTTTGGTATTTATTCTTAACTGTTTAATAAGAGTTTACCCTTGAAGCAACCTGGGTATGGAATTTTCATTGTGGGAAGATTTTAAATTATAGGTTTTCATATATGTATATGGCTATTCATGTAATCTCTTCATCTTTCTGAGCCTTTCTTGTATATATATCTCAAGAACATTTTCAGTTTTATCTAACTTTTGTATTTATTTCCATGATTTTTGTAACATTTCTTTATCCTTTTAATATCTGTAGCATCTGTATTGATGCCACATCTCTCCTTTCTGAATATTGGTAAATGTCTTTTTTTTCTTGTTCAGTCTGGCCAAATATTTATCATTTTCATTGAAATGTCAAAGAACTAGCTTTTGGTCTACTTGATTTTACTCTATTTATTCTTTTGATTTCTATTTTATCAATTTTCTTAACTTCTGATCTTCATTTTGTAACTGCCCAATGGGTTCTCCTTGCCTGATGCCTAGACAGCAGGCAAGCTGTGTGGGAGATCAAATTTATTATTACTCAAATCAGTCTCCCTGGGCCTTCGGGGATCCAACATTTGGGGATTGGATTTTGTAAAGTTAATTTGATGGGTAGGGGCTCGGGGAGTGCTTGGTCAGGTTGGAGACAGACTCATAGGGGGTCGAAGTGAGGTTTTCTTGCTGTCTTCTGTTCCTGGGTGGGTTCGCAGAACTGGTTGACCCAGATTGCCAGTCTGGGTAGTGTCAGTTGATCCACTGAGTGTGGGGTCTGCAAAATATCTCAAGCACTGATCTTAGGTTTTACAATAGTGATATTATCCCAAAGAGCAATTTGGGCAGGTTCAGACTCTTGAAGCCAGAGATTGTATGACCTCTAAACCATAATTTTTAATCTTGTAGCTAATTTGTTAGTTCTGCAAAGCCAGACTGGTCCCCAGGCAAGAAGTGGGTCTTTTCAGGAAGAGGCTATTAGCATTTTGTTTTAGAGTTTAACCAGAAACTGAATTCCTTCCCAAGGTTAGTTCTACCTATGCCCAGGAATGAACAAGGACAGCTTAAAGATTAGAGGCAAGACGGAGTCGGTTAGGTCTGATCTCTTACACTGTCATAATTTCCTCAGTTACAATTTTTGCAAAGGTGGTTTCAACTTTATAATGTTCCTAATTTGGACTTAAGTGATTTTCTTTTTTAAGTCTTTAGCTGAAAGCTAAAGTCACTGATTTCAGATCTTCTTCTTTTCGAATACAGGCATTTAGTTCCATAAAATTTTCCTTAAGTAAAGCTTCAGCAATATATTACAAATTATGATATGTTGTCTTTTCATTTTCATTCAGAGAAAAATACTTTCTAATCACCTTTTCGATTTCTTCTCTGATCTCTGAATTATTTATAAGTGTAATGTACTATATTGTTTACATACCATATGGCTTACCTACTATACAAGTATCATGTTTTAAGTATAATTCCATGATTTTTAGCAAGTTTACATAGGTATGAAACCATCACCACCATTTAGGTAACAACATTTCCATCACCACAAAAGAAAAATCCCAGATGTCCATTTGTAGCGGGTCCTGGTTATCACTCCAAGCAGTTACTAATGCGTCTTGTCTCTACGTAGTTGCAATTTCTGGGTTTTTCATATCAATTAAAAACATATAATGTGTTACTTAGACATATTAATTTTTAATATTTGTGGATTCCCAAACTATCCTCTGTTGATTTGTAATTATGTGCTTTGTATGACAATGTTAATCCTTTTAAAGTTATTGAGGCATGTTTTATGGCCTACTATATGACTTATTTTGGATTATGTTCCATATGCAACTGGAAGAATGTGCGTTTTGCTGTGTGATGGGTGGAGTGTTCTAGAGATATCATTTATGTCAGGGGGGATGGTACTGTTTTTCAAGTCTTCTATATCCCCACTAATTTTCTGCCTAGTCTCTCTTTCTGTTATTAAGAGTGCAATATTGTAATAGCCAATCATTATTGTTGAGTACTTTATATTTTCCTTCAATTCTGTCATTTTTTTACTTCATGTATTTTGAGACTATGTTGTTACCTCCATATATGTTTATATATTTTATATTTTCCTATTGAATCAATCATTTTATTATTATCAAATTTTCTTCTTTCTCCTAGGAGCAATTTTTTGGTCTGAAAGTGTGTTTCTTTTTTCTGTTATTGGTGTAGCCAGTCCATCTCTCTTTTGGATACTGCCTGCATGGTATAGTTTTCCTATTCTTTTACTTTTAGCCTCCTTGGTTGATATGGTTAGGCTTTGTGTCCATACCCCAATCTCATCTTGAGTTATAATCCCCATGTGTCAAGGCTGGGAACAGGTGGAGGTAATTAAATCATGGAGGGCATTTTCTCCCATACTGTTCTAGTAATATCGAGTTATTTCGAGATCTGATGGTTTTATAAGCATCTGGCATTTCCCCTGCTTGCATTCACTCCGTCCTGCCACCCTATGAAAAAGGTACCTGCTTCTCCTTTGCTTTCTGCCATGATGTTAAGTTTCCTGAGGCCTCCCCAGCAATGCAGAACTGTAAGTCAATGAATCCCTTTTCCTTTATAAATTACCCAGTCTCAGGCATTTCTCCATAGCAGTGTGAGAAAATACTAATACAGTGTCATTTAAACTAAAGTTTATCTCTTGTGAATAGAATATGATTGTATCTTGCAGTGTTTTTTGTTATTGTTGGTTGGTTGATTAGGTTTTTTTTTTAATGTCTATTTTGCCAATCTCTACCTTTGGATTGGAGTATATGAACCATTTTATATATAATGTAATTATTGATATGGTTAGATTTACATCAGCCATTTTGTTATTTGCAGTTTCTCCTTTATTCCTTTCTTTTGCTTTAAGTTTATCTTTTTTAGAGTATCACATTAATTCTTTTTGTTTTCATTTTTAAAGTTATTTTCGCCATAGTTTTTTAAGGATTACTATATGTGTCTTATTTTTAAACAATCTGCTTAAGATTTTTTTTTACTCTTATTATTATTATACTTTAAGTTTTAGGGTACATGTGTACAACATGCAGGTTCGTTACATATGTATACAGGTGACATGTTGGTGTGCTGCACCAATTAACTCATCATTTACATTAGGTATATCTCCTAATGCTATCCCTCCCCGCTCCCACCACCCCACAACAGTCCCTGGTGTGTGATGTTCCCCTGCCTGTGGCCGTGTGTTCTCATTGTTCAATTCCCACCTATGAGTGAGAACATGTGGTGTTTGGTTTTCTTTCCTTGCGATAGTTTGCTGAGAATGATGGTTTCCAGCCTCATACATGTCCCTACAAAGGACATGAACTCATCATTTTTTATGGCTGCATAGTATTCCATGGTGTATATTTGCCACATTTTCTTAATCCAGTCTATCATTGTTAGACATTTGGGTTGGTTCCAAGTCCTTGCTATTGTGAATAGTGCCGCAATAAACATACGTGTGCATGTGTCTTTATAGCAGCATGATTTATAATCCTTTGGGTATATACCCAGTAATGGGATGGCTGGGTCAAATGGTATTTCTAGTTCTAGATCCCTGAGGAATTGCCACACTGACTTCCACAATGGTTGAACTGGTTTACAGTCCCACCAACAGTGTAAAAGTGTTCTATTTCTCCACATCCTCTCCAGCACCTGTTGTTTCCTGACTTTTTAATGATGGCCATTCTAACTGGTGTGAGATGGTATCTCATTCTGGTTTTGTTTTGTTGATATCCTTTGTTCATATCCTTGGCCCACTTTTTGATGGGGCTGTTTGTTTTTTTCTTGTAAATTTGTTTGAATTCATTGTAGATTCTGGATATTAGCCCTTTGTCAGATGAGTAGGTTGCAAAAATTTTCTCCCATTTTGTAGGTTGCTTGTTCACCCTGATGGTAGTTTCTTTTGCTGTACAGAAGCTCTTTAGTTTAATTAGATCCCATTTGTCAATTTTGGCTTTTGTTGCCATTGCTTTTGGTGTTTTAGACATGAAGTCCTTGCCCATGCCTATGTCCTGAATGGTATTGCCTAGGTTTTCTTCTAGGGATTTTATGGTTTTAGGTCTTACATTTATGTCTTTGATCCATCTTGAGTTAATTTTTGTATAAGGTACAAGGAAGGGTTCTAGTTTCAGTTTTCGGCATATGGCTAGCCAGTTTTCTTTCCCAGCACCATTTATTAAATAGGGAATCCTTTCCCCATTTCTTGTTTTTGTCAGGTTTGTCAAAGATCAGATAGTTGTAGATATGTAGTATTATTTCTGAGACCTCTGTTCTGGTCCATTGGTCTATATCTCTGTTTTGGTAGCAGTACCATGCTGTTTTGGTTACTGTAGCTTTGTAGTATAGTTTGAAGTCAGGTAGCATGATGCCTCCAGCTTTGTTCTTTTGGCATAGGATTGACTTGGCAATGCAGGCTCTTTTTTGGTTCCATATGAACTTTAAAGTAGTTTTTTCCAATTCTGTGAAGAAAGTCATTGGTAGCTTGATGGAGATGGCATTGAATCTATAAATTACCTTGGGCACTATGGCCATTTTCATGATATTGATTCTTCCTACCCATGAGCATGGAATGTTCTTCCATTTGTTTGTATCCTCTTTTATTTCATTGAGCAGTGGTTTGTAGTTCTCCTTGAAGAGGTCCTTCACATCCCTTGTAAGTTGGATTCCTAGGTATTTTATTGTCTTTGAAGCAATTGTGAATGGGAGTTCACTCATGATTTGGCTCTCTGTTTGTCTGTTATTGGTGTATAAGAATGCTTGTGACTTTTGTACATTGATTTTGTATCCTGAGACTTTGCTGAAGTTGCTAATCAGCTTAAGGAGATTTTGGGCTGAGATGATGGGGTTTTCTAGATATACAATCAGGTCATCTGCAAACAGGGATAATTTGACTTCCTCTCTTGCTAATTGAATACCGTTTATTTCTTTCTCCTGCCTAATTGCCCTGGCCAGAACTTTCAACACTATGTTGAATAGGAGTTGTGAGAGGGGGCATCCCTGTCTTGTGCCAGTTATCAAAGGGAATGCTTAGTTTTTGTCCATTCAGTATGATATTGGCTGTGGGTTTGTCATAGATAGCTCTTATTATTTTGAGATATGTCCCATCAATACCTAATTTATTGAGAGTTTTTAGCATGAAAAGTTGTTGAATTTTGTCAAAGGCCTTTTCTGCATCTATTGAGATAATCATGTGGTTTTTGTCTTTGGTTCTGTTTATATGCTGGATTATGTTGATTGATTTTTGTGTGTTGAACCAGCCTTGCATCCCAGGGATGAAGCCCACTTGATCATGGTGGATAAGCTTTTTGATGTGTTGCTGGATTCGTTTTGCCAGTATTTCATTGAGGATTTTTGCATCAATGTTCATCAAGGATATTGGTCTAGAATTCTCCTTTTTGGTAGTGTCTCTGCCGGGCTTTGGTATCAGGATGATGCTGGCCTCATAAAATGAGTTAGGGAGGAATCTCTCTTTTTCTATTGTTTGGAATAGTTTCAGAAGGAATGCTACCAGCTCCTCCTTGTACCTCTGGTAGAATTTGGCTGTGAATCCATCTCGTCCTGGACTTTTTTTGGTTGGTAAGCTATTAATTATTGCCTCAATTTCAGAGCCTGCTATTGGTCTATTCAGAGATTCAACTTCTTCCTGGTTTAGTCTTGGGAGGGTGTACGTGTCAAGGAATTTATCCATTTCTTCTAGATTTTCTAGTTTATTTGCACAGAGGTGTTTATAGTATTCTCTGATGGTAGTTTGTATTTTTCTGGGAGTGGTGGTGATATCCCCTTTATCATTTTTTATTGTGTCTATTTGATTCTTCTCTCTTCTTTATTAGTCTTACTAGTGGTCTATCACTTTTGTTGATCTTTTCAAAAAACCAGGTCCTGGATTTATTGATTTTTTGAAGTATTTTTTGTGTTTCTATTTCCTTCAGTTCTGCTCTGATCTTAGTTATTTCTTGCCTTCTGCTAGCTTTTGAATGTGTTTGCCCTTGCTTCTCTAGTTCTTTTAATTGTGATGTTAGGGTGTCAATTTTAGATCTTTCCTGCTTTCTCTTGTGGGCATTTAGTGCTATAAATTTCCCTCTATACACTGCTTTGAATGTGTCCCAGAGATTCTGGTATGTTGTTATCTTTGTTCTCATTGGTTTCAAAGAACATCTTTATTTCTGCCTTCATTTCATTATGTACCCAGTAGTCATTCAGCCGCAGGTTGTTCAGTTTCCATGTAGCTCAGTGGTTTTGAGTGAGTTTCTTAATCGTGAGTTCTAGTTTGATTGCACTGTGGTCTGAGAGACAGTTTGTTATAATTTCTGTTCTTTTACATTTGCTGAGGAGTGCTTTACTTCCAACTATGTGGTCAATTTTGGAATAGGTGTGGTTTGGTGCTGCAAAGAATGTATATTCTGTTGATTTGGGGTGGAGAGTTCTGTAGATGTCTATTAGGTCCGCTTGGTGCAGGGCTGAGTTCAATTCCTGGGTATCCTTGTTAACTTTCTTTCTCATTGATCTGTCTAATATTGACAGTGGGGTGTTAAAGCCTTCCATTATGATTGTGTGGGAGTCTAAGTCTCTTTGTAGGTCACTAAGGACTTGCTTTATGAATCTGGGTGCTCCTGTATTGGGTGCATATATATTTAGGATAGCTCTTCTTGTTGAATGGATCCCTTTACCATTATGTAATGGCCTTCTTTGTCTCTTTTGATCTTTGTTGGTTTACAGTCTTTTTTATCTGAGAGTAGGATTGCAACCCCTGCCTTTTTTTGTTTTCCATTTGCTTGGTAGATCTTCCTCCATCCCTTTATTTTGAGCCTATATGTGTCTCTGCATGTGAGATGGGTTTCCTGAATACAGCACACTGATGGGTCTTGACTCTTTATCCAATTTGCCAGTCTGTGTTTTTTAATTGGAGCATTTAGCCCATTTACATTTAAGGTTAGTATTGTTATGTGTGAATTTGATCCTGTCATTATGATATTAGCTGGTTATTTTGCTCATTAGTTGATGCAGTTTCTTCCTAGCCTTGATGGTCTTTACAATTTGGCATGTTTTTGCAGTGGCTGGTACCAGTTGTTCCTTTCCATGTTTAGTGCTTCCTTCAGGAGCTCTTTTTGGGTAGGCCTGGTGGTGACAAAATCTCTCAGCATTTGCTTGTCTGTAAAGGGTTTTATTTCTCCTTCACTTATGAAGCTTAGTTTGGCTGGATATGAAATTCTGGGTTGAAAATTCTTTTCTTTAAGAATGTTGAATATTGGCCCCCACTCTCTTCCTGCTTGTAGAGTTTCTGCTGAGAGATCAGCTGTTAGTCTGATGGGCTTCCCTTTGTGGGTAACTCGACCTTTCTCTCTGGCTGCCCTTAATATTTTTTCCTTCATTTCAACTTTGGTGAATCTGACAATTATGTGTCTTGGAGTTGCTCTTCTCAAGGAGTATCTTTGTGGCGTTCTCTGTATTTCCTGAATTTGAATGTTGGCCTGCCTTGCTAGATTGGGGAAGTTCTCCTGGATAATATCCTGCAGAGTGTTTTCTGAGTTGGTTCCATTCTCCCCGTCACTTTCAGGTATACCAATCAGACGTAGATTTGGTCTTTTCACATAGTCCCATATTTCTTGGAGGCTTTGTTCATTTATTTTTATTCTTTTTTCTCTAAACTTGTCAATTCATTTCATTCATTTCATCTTCCATCACTGATACCCTTTCTTCCAGTGATCCCATGGGCTACTGAGGCTTGTGCATTCGTCACGTAGTTCTCGTGCCATGGTTTTCAGCTCCATCAGGTCCTTTAAGGACTTCTCTTCATTGGTTATTCTAGTTATCCATTCATCTAATTTTTTTTTCAAGATTTTTAGCTTTTTTGCCATTGGTTTGAACTTCCTCCTTTAGCTCAGAGTAGTTTGATCTTCTGAAGCCTTCTTCTCTCAGCTCCTCAAAATCATTCTCCGTCCAGCTTTGTTCCATTGCTGGTGAGGAGCTGTGTTCCTTTGGAGGAGGAAACATGCTCTGATTTTTAGAGTTTCTGGTTTTACTGCTCTGTTTTTTCCCCATGTTTGTGGTTTTATCTACCTTTGGTCTTTGATGATGGTGACGTACAGATGGGTTTTTGGTGTAGATGTCCTTTCTGTTTGTTAGTTTTCCTTCTAACAGTGAGGACCCGCAGCTGCAGGTCTGTAGGGTTTGCTAGAGGTCCACTCCAGACCCTGTTTGCCTGGGTATCAGCACTGGTGGCTGCAGAACAGCAGATATTGGTGAACTGCAAATGGTGCTCCCTGATTGTTCCTCTGGAAGTTTTGTCTCAGAGGTGTACCCGGCCATGTGAGGTGTCAGTCTGCCCCTACTGGGGGATGCCTCCCAGTTAGGCTACTCGGGGGTTAGGGACCCACTTGAGGAGACAGTCTGCCTGTTCTCAGATCTCAAGCTGTGTGCTGGGAGAACCCCTACTCTCTTCAAAGCTGTCAGACATGGACATTTAAGTCTGCAGAGGTTATTGCTGCCTTTTGTTTGTCTGTGCCCTGCCCCCAGAGGTGGAGCCTACAGAGGGAGGCAGGCCTCCTTGAGCTGTTGTGGGCTCCACCCAGTTCGAGCTTCCTGGCCACTTTGTTTACCTACTCAAACCTCAGCAATGTTGGGCGCCCCTTAAAATTAATGCTAATGAGGGAGGTAGAACAAGATGGCCAGATAGACTCCTCCAGTAATTGTCTTTCTCACAGTAACACCAGTTGAACAACTATTCACACAAAAAAGCTCCTTCACAAAAAAACAAAAATCAGGTTGGAGATCACAGTACATGGTTTTAATATCAAGGAAAGAGTCAAAGAAGAGGGTAGAAAAGACAGTCTTCAATTAATGACATCCGACACCATCCCTCCACACCATGCAATCACTGCCACTGTCCCCCTGGCAGTGGCTGCATGGTTTGGACAGAGAATCTGTGTGCCTTGGGGAGGAAGAGTTCAGCAGTTGTGGAACTTTGCATTGGAACTCAGTGCTAGCCATTGGAGCAGAAAACAACATGGACCAGAATTCAGCCTGTGCTCATGGAGGAAGCATTTTAGACCAGCCCTAGCTAGAGAAGAATTGCCTAACCCAGTGGTCAGAACTTGATTTCCAGCTAGCCCCACCACCATGGGCTAAAGCACACTGAACTTTGAGAGGCCAAGACTGGAGGACTGCTTGATCCCAGGAGTTTGAGACCAACCCTGGCAACATAGTGGGACTCCATCTATACCAAATATATATATATATATATATATATATATACACACACACACACACATATATGTGTGTGTATGTATGTGTATATACATACATATATACACGTGTGTGTGTGTGTATATATATTTTAATTAAAAATTTAAAAAAGCAAAGCACTCTGGTCCTAAATAAACTTGATAGCAGTCTAAGCCAGAAAGACTGCTATGGACTTGTGTTGCACATGACATAATGAGACACCAGCCAGGGCAGCTAAGGGAGTACTTGTGTCATCCCTCCCCTAACACCAGGGAGTGCGGCTCATAGCATCAGAAGAGACACCTCTTTTCTTTTTGAGAAGAGAGTAAAGTGGACTTTGTCTTGTAACTTGGTTATCAGCTCAGCCACAGTAGAATAGGACACCAGGCAGAGCTCTGAGGTCTCATTCCAAGCCCTATCTCCCAAATGACATATCTAGACATACCCTCAGCCAGAAGAGAACCTGCTGCCTTAAAAGGAAGAAACTAATTCTGGAAGGATTCATCACCTGCTAGATAAAGAGCCCTTGGGCCTTGAATAAATGGCAGCCAGAGAGTCCCTGCCATAGGCAATGGCTGAGACCCAGTGCTGTACTGGTTTCAGGTGTGACCTGGCATGTTCCCATCTGTGGTGAGCACAGGGAGAGACTCCTACTTGAGGAAAAGAGAGTGAAGTGCAAAGGAGAATTTGTCTTGTAGCTTGGGTAGCAGTTTGGCCACAGTAGGGTAGAGAACCAAGTGGTGCCCTGCAGTCCCTGACTCCATGCCTTAGCTCCGGCATGGTGTATCTGGACTACCCCATGATAGTGACAGAGGTAGCCACTATACTCAAGGGATAGACACAGGCCTGGCAGCATTTATCAAAAGCTGTCTTGGGCCTTGAGTGAACACCAGTCCTCTCTGTAGGCCTGGATGGTGGTGGCCACAAGAAGGAGATTTTTATTGCTTGAGGAAGGGAAAAGGAAGAGCGGAAAGGACTTTGTCTTGTAGTTCAGGTGCCAACTCAGCTGTACTAAAATAAAGCATGATATAGATTCCAAAGTTTCCTGACTCTAGTCCCTGACTTATGGACCCCTCCAGGGCCGGGATGGGGATAGGTAACTTATCACCCTTAAGGGGAGGACACAGGCCTGGTTAGATTCCCCACCTACTGACTGAAGATCCCTTGGGCCTTTAATGAACTGCAGCAGTGGCCAGGCAGTGGTTGCCGTGGTCCTTGTCTGAGACCCAGAGCTATGCTGGGTTCAGATCTGACGCAGCATAATAGCAGTGGTGGTGGACACAGACATGCTTTTGTCATCTCTCCCCCAGATCCAGGAAGCTGAGCAAGGAGACAGCGAGAGACTCAATTTGTTTGGTAGAAAGTAGAGAACAAGAGTCTCTGCCTGGTAATCCAGGGAATTCTCAAGGACCTTACCCAAGACCACCAAGGTGGTACTTCAATGAGTCTTCAAAAGTGATAGTGTTACTGTGCTTGGGGTGCCCCCTTAATGCAGACACAGCTGCAGTAACCAAAAACTTAAATCATAACACTCACTTCCCTATGAATATCCCTAGAAAGCCTTCACAAGAGGGATGGGTACAAATGAGCCCAGACTGCAAAGAGAACAATAATACCTAACTCTTCATTGCCTAGACAAACATGAACATCCATGAGCTTCAAGATTATCTAGGAAAACATGGCCTTACCAAAAAGAACTAAATAAGAAAGCTGTGACCAGTCTTGGAATGACAGAGATATTTGACCTTTCAGGCAGATAATTAAAAATAGCTGTTTTGATGAAGCTCAATGAAATTTGAGACAACACAGAGATAGAATTTGGAATCCTATCAATGAATTTAACAAAGAGCTTTACACTAATATTCACAGCAACTTTTTTATAGTAGCCCCAAATTTGGTCAACCTCAAATGTATATAAGCAGATTAATGGAAAATTATAAGATTGAAGTAAGTTTTTAAAATTAGGCAATAATTTTGCAGCTGAAAAAATCAATTGACATACTGAAGAATGCATCAGAGTCTGTCATTTGCAGTATTAATCATGTAGAAGAAAGAATCGTGAGCTTGAAGATAAGCTATTTGAAAATACACAATCAGGGGAGTCAGTCAAAACGGAAAAGAATAAAAGACAGTGAAGCATACCTACAGGACCTAGAAAATAGTCTCAAAAGAACAAATTGAAGAGTTACTGGCTTTTAAAGAGGAGAGAGAGAGAGAGAGAGATTAGATTAGATTAAGATAGAAAGTTTATTCAAAGGAACTTTGGGAACAGTGAACTTTCCAAACCTAGAGAAAGGTATTAGCATTCAAGTACAAGAAGGTTACAGAACACCAAGTAGGTTTAATCCAAATAAGACTACCGCAAGACGTTAAATGATCAAATGCCCAAAAGTCAAGGACTTAAAAAAGGATCCTAAAAGCAGCATGAGAAAGGCAACAAATAACATACAAGGGAGCTCCAATATTCTGGTAGCAGACTTCTCCATGGAAACCTTACAGGCCAAGATAAAGTGGCATGACATATTTAAAGTGCTGAAGGGAAAAAAAAAGAAACACAACTTTTACCCTAGAATAATATATCCAGTGAAAATATCCTTCCAACATGAAGGAAAAATAAAGACTTTCCTAGACAAAGAAAAGCTAAAGGATTTTATCGACACCAGACCTGTTCCGTAAGAAATGCTAAACAGTGTACTTCAATCTGAAAGAAAAGAACATTAATGAACAGGAAGAAATCATCTGAGGGTACAAAACTCACTGGTAATAGTAAGTACACAGAAAAACACAGAATATTATAGCACTGTAATTATGGTGTATAAGCTACTCGTTTCTTGAGTAGGAAGACTAAAAGATGAACCAATCAAATAATAAATACAATAACTTTTCAAGACTTGGTGTAATAAAGTATAAATAGAAATAACAAAAAGTTAAAAAGCAATGGTATGGAGTTAAAGGGTAGGGCTTTTACTAGTTTTTTTGTTTGTTTATGCTGTCAGTGTCTAGTTGTCATCGGCTTAAAATAATAGGTTATATGCAAGCCTTATGGTAACCTCAAATAAACAAACCTATACAGATACACAAAAAGCAAGAAATTAAAACATACCAACAAAGATAATCACCTTCATAAAAACAAGAGGGAAGCAAGGGAAGAAAACAAAACAACCAGAAAACAAATAACAAAATAGCAGGAGGAAGTCCTTACTTGTCAATAACATTTGATATAAATAGATTAAACTCTCTAATCAGAAGACATAGAACAGCTGAATGAGAAAAAAAAAAAGACCTATTAAGTTGCTGCCTACAAGAAACACACTTCACCTATAAAAACACAAATAGACTGAAAATAATGAGATGAAAAAAGACATTATATGCCAATGGAAGCCAAAAAAGAACAGGAGTAGCCTATCCCAGTGGTCAGAACTTGAGTTCCAGCTAGCCCCACCACAATGGGCTAAATACTTGATACTTACATCAAGAAAAATAGGTTTCAAGACAAAAACTATGAGACAAAGAAGGTCACTATACAATGATAAAAAGGGGTCAATTTAGCAAGAGGATATAACAATTATAAATATGTATGCACCCAACACTGGAGCACCCAGATATATAAAGCAAATATCATTAGATATACATAAAGAAAGCTAAAGAAAGATATAGAACCAAGTATAATAATAGCTGGAGAGTTCAGCATCCCACTTTTAGCATTGGAAAGATCATCCAGACAGAAAATCAAAGAAACATCCAACTGAATCTACTCTATAGACCAAATGGACCTAATAGATTTTTTACAGCACAATTCATCCAATGGCTGCAGAATACACACTCTTCTCCTCAGCCCATGAATCATTCTCAATGATATATCTCGTGTTACCCCACAAAACAAGTCTTAAATTTAAAAAAAAACTTACATTAAGTGTCCTCTCTGATCACAATGAAATAAAACTAGAAATCAATAACAAGATGAACTTTAGAAACTATTGAAACACATGGAAATTAAGCAATATGCTCCGAAATGACCAGTGGGTTAAAGAAGTTAAGAAGGAGATGGAGGTTTCAGACAAATGATAGTGAAAACACAACATCCCCAGACCTATGGAATACACTGAAAGCAGTGCTAAGGGGAATGTTTGTAGCAATAAGCATCTACATCAAAATAGTAGAAAAAAGAAAAAAAAGATTTTTTGAGCAACACCCCACAAGCACAGAACACCACAACAAAAATGGAGAAGTGGAATCGTGTTAAGTTAAAAAACTTCTGTAAAGCAAACAATTGACAAAGTTGAAGAGACAACCCACAGGATGGGAGAAAATATTTGCAAACTACCATCTGATAAGGAATTAATAACCAGAATATATAAGGAGAATAAATAACTCAATAGGAAAATATTTAATAGTCTGATTAAAAAATGTGCAAAAGATCTGTCTAGACATTTCTGAAAAGAAGGCATACAAGTGGCAAACAGGTATATGAAAAAGTGCTCAGCATCACTGGTCATCAGAAAAATGCAATCAGAACTACAATGAGATATCATCTCACCCTAATTGAAATGGCTTTTATCCAAAAGACAGGCAATAACAAATGCTGCGAGGTTGTAGTGAAAGGGAACTTTTGTACACTGTTGGTGGAAATAAAAATTAGTACAGCTAGTATAGAGAACAGCATGAATGTTCCACAGAAAACTAAAAGAATGGCCACAGGATCCAGCAATTCTCCTGCTAGTTATATACCTTTCTTTTGAAAGGCAGTCAGTATATTGAAGAGATATCTGTACTCTCATGTTTATTGTAGCACTATTCACAATAGCCAAGATTTGGAAGCAACCAAGAGTCCATCAACAGATGAATGGATAAAGAAAATATGGTACATATTCACAATGGAGTATATCTGGCCATAAAAAAGAATGAGATCCTGTCATCTACAATAACATGAATGGAACTGGAGGTCATTATGTTAAATGAAATAAGCCAGGCACAGAAAGACAGACTTTGTATGTTCTCACTCATTCATGGGAGCTAAAAATGAAAACACTTGAATTCATAAAGATAGACAATAACAAATGCTAGTGAGAATATGAAGAAAAGGGAACCCTTATACACTGCTGGTGGAAATGTAAATTAGTACAACTTCTATGGAGAACAGTTTGAAGATTCCTCAAGAAACCAAAAACAGAGCCACCATATGATCCAGAAATCCAGAAATATATACTAGTAGGTATATATCCAAAAGAAAGGAAATCATATATCAAAGAGATACCTACACTTTCATATTTCTTGCAGCACTATTCAAAATAGCCAGGATTTGGAAGCAACCTGGGTATCCATCAACCTGAGTATCCATCACCAGATGAATAGGTCAAGAAATTATGCTGCATATACACAATGAAGTATTATTTAGCCATAAAAAGGAATGAGATCCTGTCATTTGCAACAATATGGATGGGATTGGAGGTCATTATGTTGAGTGAAATAAGGCAGACACAGAAATACAAACATCACATGTTCTCATTTTTTTGTGGGAGCTAAAAATCAAAGCAATTGAACACACAGAGACAGAGAGTAGAAGCATGGTTACCAGAGGCTGGGAATGGTAGTCGGGGTTGGGGAAAGTAGGGATAGTTAATGGAATGTGAAAACCACCATATATAATACATAAATAGGCATGATTGTGTTTCAAGAAAATTTAATTTATGGACACTGAAATAAGAATTTTTATATAATCAAGTGGCGCATTAAATTTTTTTTTCAACAATTAAATATATACAATCATTTTTAGCATACAGGCTGTACAAAATTGGGCAATGGACTTAATTTGGTCCATGTGCCTTGTTTGCTACCCATTCTCAACATTCCCTGCCTAAAAGGTGAAAGATATATATGATCTGAAGAGAAACCAGAGTGTGCTACCCTTCGCTAGGTAATTGTATGTGTTACTCCGTCACTCTTACTAAAATGCTGCCACCCCAGTAGCAGCCTCCCCTGGTTACCTTTTAATAACAGCACATTTTCTAATTTCCTTCTCTACTTTTGGTTACTGTATAGCACTTATCATAACATAACAGACTATTTTATCCATTTATTGTTGATACCCTTTACACTCTTTATTAAAATGTACACTTCTTGAAAGTTAGAAATTTTGGTTTTGTTTACCACATTAGCCCCAATGCCTACAAAAGTGCCTAGTGTATTGGATGCATTTAATACACCAGATTACCTATACAGCGATTAATTCAGAACCTATGGGAAAAATCATACAGCAGTAAATGACAATTGTCACTGAGCCAGATGTGGTGATATTTCAGTGTCTCCAGTTCAAGGACACACATGGCAGATACTTTTAGCTCACAGTTGTAAAGACAGTAAGGAAACATCTTTGGGGCAAGCAAAGGTAAGGGTCTGAGAGTAAAAGATGGAGCTTTTGTTTGATGAGATACCTAGATTATTCAAATCAGGGAATTCAGCTTAAAAATGCAGTTTGGATAAAATTTTGTTTTTTCCCTGATACCTAACTGGTAAAGGTTAATGGAGAGTATTGTACCAGTTATAGATAGGTACTACATTTTTATTACCTCTGAATTGTGCCACCAGTAATTGCTTGGTGTGGTGGTTCTATGATAAAAAAAAAAATAAAATAAAAAAAAAAAAAAAAAAAAAACTTCAGGGAGGGTAGAAAGAGTGCGTTTGTAGTGGTTGCCTTAGGGGAGAAAGACTGGGAGTTTGGCTTTGAGGAGGACTTGTTCATTTGGAGTGTTTGCGTAGTGATTGAAGAGGCTCCAGAATTGTTATATGTGAGAGTCTTAAGATGCTAAGCTGACGTGAAGATGGGGAGGCAGGCTTTTTTTGGATATGTATGTGCATGGCCAACACACTCTTATTGCTTAGAGAGATGGCATAGGAGTGAATTATCACAGGGGTCTAAAGCTACTTCAGACTACCTTTTAGGTTTATATGTAACCATCTGTATGTTTTATTTTGAAAAGATAAAAGTTATAATTTTTAAAAGTGATAAAAATAGAAAATAGATCAAAGTATAGAAATCAGTATCTCTGGTATCCAGGAAAATATACTTTCTAATTATCTTTGCCTTTATTTCTATAACCAAGAATTCAGTGTGTCAGTTTCTTTATCTTTATTATCTTAATATTTAAAAAATAATTATATAGAGACAAGGTCTCACTCTGTTGGTTCAGGCTGGGGTTCTCTGGAGTAGCTGGATTACAGGCATGAGCCACCAGGACCGGCTAGTGTGTGTCAGTTTCTACTGCAATTTCCTCCTTTGTTTACAAGTCTAGTAAATAACGTTGTTCTGAGTTTTTACTGCATGTCTATTGTTAGGCAGTACAAGACCTTGTAAACATGTGCATTCCTGGTCTGTGAAATAGCCTTTGCCTGTAAATGGGAGGACAGAACTGTGAGGCCAGAATCTCCCACTTCTTTGAGGGGAACCACTATTTGTTTCCCAGTTCACAACAAATAGAATGGGAGTGAGAAATCAAATGCATCCTGAGACCAATCTGTTAATATAAATGCAGGGAACATCCCTCTGTAGGATGAGAAGGAATAGAAGAACAATTGCAACCTGAGGAGGGGTACACCTATCAAAAAGCACGACAGCAATTCAGTAACTGTTAAAGGCCACTGAATTGTTAAAGGCCATTTAAAACTGGGATTTGGTCTTCTCCATATTCCAGTTTATTAAGAAAAGATAGACATCTAGATTTGTATGTAAGATCTGTCCAATTTTAAATGTTAACCAGTAGATAATTTTTTTAATGTTATATATGGGCCAAATAAAATACCATTTCAGATCTAGCAAACTAGAATCCAGAAGATTGAGACTTCTGAATAAGATGTTCAATAAAGTTATTTTCTTTCACATGGTTGTAGAACTCATGTGGTATGAAGTTTGTAGTATCTGGAAGTATGTTTCTCATTCTGCTAATGGACTGTTATTGCCGGGGAAGAACAGATAAAAGTAGAGGGAGGTGTGGACTTGAGTACATTTGTGTTTCTGGAGTTTTGAGTTGAGATTCTAAATAGGTAGGTAGACATAGGCATAGGTATAGATTATGGATACATGTGTCAACTGTGATCATTGTCCTTTTAAATGGTAGTCTATTAGCAGAATGGAAAAGATACTTTGATATTATAAACTTTATATTACAATATATCTCTGCAGCTACATGAAAGACAAAAAGATATATTCAGAACTAATGTTAAAAGTGAGCCGAGATTGCGCCACTGCACTCCAGCCTGGGCGACAGAGCGAGACTCCGTCTCAAAAAAAAAAAAAAAAAAAAAAAAAGTGGTAGATAGTTGCCATTAAAATAGTGCAAAACTTCTGAAAACTTGCAATGAGAATGAATCTAATTTACAGCATGGCTTCTATGAGAAAAAATTCCAAACACTATTTATATTCAAGGGAACATTTAAAATATAGCCCTTTCATAAATTGGAGCCTTTCTGCCTGTGGTCTTCTCTCCCAGAGAACAAGATTTGACTACAAGAAACATTTTCACCGTTCTTGAAGCTCAGTGTAGTTGTTGAGCCAAGTTACTCATAAAGGAAAGAAAAAGAAAACATGAGCCGTAAGGTGGCATAGGGAATATTACCTGAGCACCTTACAAATACAAAACTGTAGTGAACTTGAAAAGACTCTGACATTTATGTTTCCTCTTCTCCTGACCTGTAGATAAGAAACACTTTCTTTCTGGGGATACTTGATCAGGCTTAGGAAGAATGACCCCACACAGCCTAACCAGGACCCTTGGGCAGCTGACTAAGTTTCACAGGCAATTCATCCACCCTTCCTTTTACTTCTGATGCATGATTTTCCTTCCTACCTGCCAGTTTCTGGAGGCTGAGGAAAGTTTTCAGTTTCAGTATGTGTCTGCAGTCCTTAGAAATGTGTCAGTCTTGGATAACACATTTCCCTAATTCTAATTTGTACATAGTAGCTCTATTTAATATATATGGATGTGAAGATAAATTTCCATTTACTTTGAGTGTTTCTCATTTATCAGTGAGCCTAATTAATAGCCTAAAGTTTTAGCATCATCTTAAAATCTTTTTAAATGTGTTTTTCTAATATGAAAATGTTAAATAGGCAATCATCTTTTGACAAAAAAGTGTTTATACCATGCATTTGCTATTGTAGAAATATTAAGAGAATCAAAATAGATTATTCTTGCTGTATTGCAGTTAGCAGGATCCGGCAACATACTAATGGGCTAGCAATTTACAAAGATAAATGTATCACTCATCTCCAAGATTGAACTGTCTTTATGGTTTCTGACTTACCTTGAAACACTGTTTTAGTTTATTATAGATTTTCAGACTCTGCGCTTCCACACTCCTAGCATTAAGTGGAGGTAGGTCCTATTGTTACCAGCCAGTTTAATCTTACTCCTCTGTATATGATTTCTCTTTCAGCAAGTAAAAAATGTTCAGATTCAGACTTTCAAATTTTACCCAATCTCCATGTTTACATATGACATTATACTCTTAGAAGCAATATTACTTTTTAAGCTAGTTCAGTTGCCTTTCCCCTTATATCAAATCCAAAGCTGTCTCTCCTATAAGGCCATGTTTACCAATCCCTTATTGGGATATTATCTAAATTTTAGTGTTAAGAAAGATTTTTCTCAGTAGCTTTGTGGAGGCTGGGTTCATCAGCCCCATATACATCTCTATTGCTCACGTGACCTATCTGTCCCTTTCATCTCACTGTTTAAAATGATGTCTCCCTCATTTCAAAGAACACTCACTTCAAAGACATGTTTGATCTCAACTGAACTCCAAACAACTTCCTCTTAGATCTTTAAATTATAAACCTTATTCATAGAGGACTAAAGAAGGAATTTACTTTAACATTTGCCTGAAAATGCAAGCAAAAAAGTGAACCTTAATTCATTCAGGTGTGGTAAGAATCAATCCCCCTCCACCTTCCCTGCCCACTGTCGCCCCCAGTATGTTCGCACCCTAATCCCTAGAACCTATAACTACATTACCTTATGAAGCAAAGAGAATTTTGCAAATGTGATGTAATGAAGAACATTGAGTTGGCGAGATTATCCTGGATTAACCAGGTAGTGTTAATGAAATCCTGAAGGGGTCTTATAAACAAAAGAATCAGAAGATTCAGTGTCAGAGGCAGAGAGAGATTTGAAGATGCTGCTGAACTTGAAGATGGAGGAAGAAGCCACAAGCCAAGGAATGCAGGTGGTTTTAAGAAATTGAGAAATGTAAGGAAATACATTTTCCACTAGAGCCTCCAGAAAGGAATGCATACAGACACCTTGATTTTAGCCTGTTGAGACCTGTGTCAGATTTTTGACATCCATAAATGTAAAGTAATACATTTGTGTTGTTTTAAGCCACTAAATTCATGGTAATTTGTTACAACTGCAATAGAAAACCATTAAGAGGAGTAAGAACATTTTTGTATTCCTTAGCAGAGTAAGATTATAGTATGAATATTTTAATTAACTCCAAACATACAGCACAGAAGCTGTCTGCCACATAATGTGGTATATGTCTATGCATATATATATACATATATATATACTCCTGTATTATATATAGTGATGTACATATATGTGTATGAATGTAAATATATAAACATATGTCAGATATTAAAATTTTAGAAAAAATATCAAAATACTGCTTTATGATGTATTCTGATGATAATTACCTATCTTGATTTCAGCATCCTTTCTAGCCCACAAACAAAACATAAAGCATATTTATACTTATCATTACATAGACTTCTGTCACCTGTGTCTAAAGATGAACACCTGGTATCTTCAGTCTTGCAGTTAGCCAGCTGTTAAAATTTATCAGCCACTATACAAACACTTGAAGTTTGGGTAAAATTCAAAGAAATAATAATTCATGTATTTTTATAGTTTGAAAATTACTTCTACAATTTATACTCCCTGTAAGATAAACTAATAACATAACAATTCAGAAGCTCAGCAATGGTAAAACTTATTATTGAAAAGTTTGTTAATATAAATACATTTATTCTAATCATTGAATTAATACTTAATTAGGATTTATGTAATCTGTTATAAAAGTAGCTTTCTTAGTGCACCCAACATTCTGCTTTCCGTCTTTTTTGTTGTTGTGTTTTTTCTATCCTTCTTTCCAAGCCATTTATTAATAAAATGTTAATAAATGTTCATTTTGAGTGGGTTGGGTAATAATAGCTCTGAATTCTGGGTAATTATCAAATATTCTATAAAATGTATCAATATTGGTAAAATAACTATATTTGTAATAGTGTTATCTTGTTGATAGTATAATAATCATGATTAGGCCGGGCGCGGTGGCTCACGCTTGTAATCCCAGCACTTTGGGAGGCCGAGGCAGGCGGATCACGAGGTCAGGAGATCGAGACCATGGTGAAACCCCGTCTCTACTAAAAATACAAAAAATTAGCCGGGCGTGGTGGCGGGCGCCTGTAGTCCCAGCTACTCAGAGAGGCTGAGGCAGGAGAATGGCGTGAACCCGGGAAGCTGAGCTTGCAGTGAGCCGAGATGGCGCCACTGCACTCCAGCCTGGGCGACAGAGCGAGACTCCGTCTCAAAAAAAAAAAAAAAAAAAAAAAAAAAAATAATCATGATTATAATGATAAAAAGGCTAAATGGCTTAATGATGATCCAGAGGTACTTTTAGGAATACTTTGTTTTTCTAAAAATGGTACATATTCATTATAATGTTTATATAAATTAGATACTAAAAAGGGAACAAAATAAGTTATTTCAAATATTAATGTATTGCAAATATTCAGGTAGAAAGATAAATAGATAAATAGAAAAACAATGGAATTATATATATCTTTAATAAAATATTAATTTTTATTTTACATACATGTAATAGATGATAACTAAACAATTGAAATTGAAGTAAATGTTGAAAATATTTGGTAAACATTTCTTTACCAACCACAAAAGCTATTAATTTTTTAAAGCATTTTAAAGTCATGAAAAATTAAAACATTAAATTTGGAGTTATCATTTTTCCAAGTCCATATTTCAAGTTTTGACTGTGTTAACATACTCATTATTATAGAAGATGAGAAAAAAATGTTTTATGCTTCGCCCACTTTTTTGTGGCAGACACTTCTCCCTGAATTCTGGTACTCTTGCCCTCATGTAATTCCCTCCCTTTAAGTATGGGCGTGATCTTTGCTTCTAGTCAAAATAATATGGCAATGAAAACAGGATGTTACTTCTATGATTACATTACATTTCAATGCCTGTCTTGCTAGGACTTAGTTTCTTGTAGACTGTTGGACTGAGAGCTTCAGTTTCTTACTCAGGGGTCTTTAGGACAGCTCACAAAAGAAGTTCTTAATTCATCAAAGCTAGCAAGGGAGAGAGTTTTGGTAAGAAAAACAATTTTTTCACTTTTAGGTGTTTTTATTTCTAAGAAAGAAACGAACCTGACTTAAAGGCTCTTTTAATCCTTAAACCTCACCCTATTGCTTACCTTCTGCGGTGGAGATTGGAGAAATGAAAGGAATCTGGGTAGTTGGGGGACTTATGTGGCTGGGCTTCACATAGTACTTGGCAGGTAAGCTACTTACAATCAGGAATCATGTTATATTCACACTTATTCCTCTTGTAAAAGGCCCTTAATCATTTGAACCAATCTCCTGGTTGCTTGAGAAATTACTTATGGTTTAAAGAACCCATATGGTTGAGATAGATTAGATCAGGAGAAGCGGATAGACTTAGGAAAGACTTAAAAAGTCAAGAATACTTGATAGTGAACTGAATGTGGTTGAAAGATGAGAGAAAGATGCTTCAAGGATGATTTTTAGGATTCTAGTTTTGTACAATTGAATGGGTATAGCATTCTTTAATCTAGAAACAAAACACTTCCCTCTAAAGCATCACATCCTTTAAAATTACTTTTCCTGTGTACTAGTTGTCTTCCCTTACCCTGATTAAAACCTGTGTCCTTTAGAGTACCCCAATCAGTATAACCTAGGAGTAAACCACCTACACTAAATTAATAAAATCTATCATGTGAACAACTGATTCATAGGCACTACCTGTTAGAGTAATAAGCATTTTCAAAAGGAAGCTTATTAATTATATCTTAGGTGATACGACAAAGGGAAATAAAACATTTTGGGTATTATAGGGCGGAAATTTGGGGATACGGGATTTCCCCAGTGTTTTCTCTTTTCTTATTATACATGCCTATCCTGAAAACAGTATAGAAGTCCCTAGATGTCACAAGGGTAAGCATATTGAGGTGGTATGCTATTTGTCACAATAGACTTTTAGTTTATTTTCTCATATTATTTACTCGTAGTAGGAGTTTTAACCTTCTAGCTGTTTATCCTTACAAACAAATGAAGTTTTATAATCAGAGTGTAAACGGGGAGCCATACTGTTAAGTCTTATATCAATGTTACTCCTTATTAATATCAATTTCAGAATCTCTTTTCACTTTTCCAAAAAGTATTTATGAAATATTTTAACTCAGTATGATTTCTTTTAAATGGTTAAACTCAAAATGGACCTGGGTGATTAAATAGGTGATTAAAACCCTCAGCATGATAAACCATTTATTTTAAATTGGTTTATCTTACAATCAACTAATGCCTGCTCATGTTAGAAAACAGAAAAAAGTAATTTGTGATTGTAGTACATAGGAACTTAATACTCTGACAGAGGAGGCATGGAGAAGGCAGACAACCATTTTGAGAGAAATATGATACTACTATGTCAGCAAATCTATTCTGGTGAGATAGTCTTTCATGAGCTCCTAATGAAATGTGTATGTCTTAGTCCATTTGTGCTGCTATAACAGAAAACCAAAGACTGGGTAATTTGTAATGAGTAGAAATCTACTGGAGGCTTGGAAGTCCAATATCAAGGTGCCATCATCTCGCAAGAGCTTTCTTGCTGTATCATCACATGGCAGAAAGCAGAGAGGGGGGCAAGAGAGACACACGCACAAAGGGGAGTTAAACTTGCCCTTTTATAATGGCATTAATCCCATCCATGAGTGCAGATCCCACATTGCCTAATCACCTCTAAAAATTCCACCTCTTAATACTGTTACAGTGTCAACTGTATTTCAACATGAGTTTTAGAGGGAACAAACATTCAAACCAAAGCATTCTGCCTCTGGACCACTCAAAACTCATGTTCTTCTAAAATATCAAATACATTCATTTCATCCCAATAGCCCCAGAAGTCTTAAAACTTGTTCTAGCACCAATTTAAAAGTCTAAAGTCAAGAGTCTCTTCTAAATCAGATATGAGTGAGACTCAAGTGTGATTCATCCATCTAGCTGTGAGCCTGTGGAATCAAAATGAGTTATATGCTTCCAAAATACAATGGGTGATATAGGCACAGGATAGACATTCCATTCCAAAAGGAAGAAACCTGAACAAAGAAAGGAATAACAAATCCCAAATAAGTGTAAAACCCAACAGAGCAAATAACCTTATATATCAAGGCTAGAGAATAACCTCGTTTGACTCCGTATCCCACCTTCTAGGCACATTGGGGTGAGGATTGGACCCAATCCTTCTCCAATAAGTGGCACCTAGATTACTTCTATCCATAATGAGTAATGCCTGGCTTCTACTTCTACCTATACCAATATCTTTATCAAATGATCACTTGGCTGCAGCCTTGGTTTTCCCTCCTAAATATGCCTTTTAATTCTTTCCATGGCCAGGCTGGGTATTTTCCAAATCCTTATGTTCTATTTCCCTCTAAGTTATAAATTCCATCTTTAAATTATTTCTCTTTTTTTTTTGCATTTTACTACATGCAGTTAAAAGAAGCCACACAACACCCTGAATTCTTTGTTGTTGGATATTTCTACTGCCAAATATCCTGGTTCGTCACTCTTAAGTTTTGCCTTCCATAACATCCTAGGACACAGACACAATTCAGTCAAGTTCTTTGCCACTTTATAACAATGAAGGCCTTTTCTTTAATTTCCAATACCTTATTCCTCATTTCCACCAGGGACCTTATCAGAACGGCTTCTATTGTCCATATATCTACCAGCATTCTAATCGTAACCACTTAAGTTATCCTTAAGAAGTTTCGCTTTCCTTACATTTCTTCTCGTCTCCTGAGCCCTTAACAAAATCCTCCTTAGCGCTCCATTTATGGCAATACAAGCTCTCCTCAGTCTTCTTCTCTAGTTTCTTTCAGCCTGGACTGATTACCCAGTTACAAAGCCACTTTCACATTTTTTGTTACAGCAACAGCCTACTTTTGGTACCAATTTCTCTCTTAGTCTATTTGTACTTCAATAATAGAATATCACAACTGACTAATCTATAACAAACAGAAATTTATTGACATAGAATTTCAGAGGTTGGAAAGTTCAATATCAAGGTGCTGGCATTTGGCAAGGACCTTCTTGCTGAGTCATTAAATGGTGAAAGGCAGAGGATAAGAGACACAAAAGAAAATCAAATTTGCCCTTTTATAGTAGTAGAGTCCTCATGGCCTAATCAGCTCTTAAAGGTCTCACCTCTTATTACTATTACAATGACAGTTAAATTTCAGCATGAGTTTTGATGGGGACAAGCATTTAAATCATAGCAGTGTGTGTCTGTGGTGGAAGGTTGCTGAAGGCCAACTGGGGACATGGATAGCCAAAAGAGACGTACATAAATGATGGAGAATTGTGCAGTAGTTAGAAGCAATGAAATATATATACACAGAGAAATCTGGATGCAGTTTAAAGCATAATACTCGAGGGGGAAAAAAAAGAACAGAATGAAACCTAAATCCCAATACTATGTATTAAAGTAAATGCACACAAGATAGTAAAGTTTTCAGAAGAGCACACAGAAGCTAAAAGTCATGCCATAAACACAAAATAAACACTCATGGGAAGGAGAGGAGGAGAGTAAGAGTAGGGAATAGAGGAAAAAGGGAGCCAGTAATTACATAAATAAGAGGGATCATTAAACAGAGCAGTGGACATAATTTCCAATGCACTGAGGTATCTAATTCATTTTCCTTTTCACCTGAGGTTCCTGTCTCATGAAAATATACATGCTTATATTATAAATTACACAAAGTTGCAAAAAAGAAAATAACTTTTTTTTTTTAGCATTCTACTGATTAGGAATTTCTTTGTTTAGATGTAGCTATATTTCAATGCATTTTTACAGTTAAGAACAGAATAAATATATAACTTTGTAACTTGCTTTTGTCACTTAACAATATAGAATAAGTGGTAATACAGTATAGTACAGATTTTTTCACTTAGGACATTTACTAACTAGCTGTCTTATCTTGGACAAGTTGAGTAACTCTTTTGGTGAGAGTTTCTTTATCTGAGAAAGTGGGGTAATAATTTCCAATGTGAAAATCTGAAGATTAAATGAGATCATGCCTGTAATGTGCCCAATATGCTGCTGGCACAGAAATTGAGCAGCTATTGTTTCTATAAGCATTTCCTCATGCTAGCCTTAAAAATATGTATATTTTAATGTTTCCATTATACCAAATGCTGAATTCTCCTGTTCTTGGATATTTAGGTTGCTTTGACTATTTGTGGCTATAAATGATATTTTTAAGAACCTCTGATTGTTTTTTTTTTTCATAATTATTTCTTTAGGAGATTCGCAATTACCAAACATCATTGACATAACTAAGGTTTTTGATGATGTATTGCTTTATTTTCTCCAGCTAGAAAATAAATATCAATATCTCCATCTTCTTCTAAAACATAACTTTATCACTATTTTCTGTTTCAACTTTTCTCTATCATATTTATTTCCTTTTTTCTAAAAGATCTGATTAATGTAAAATAGTATTTTATATAACACTTTTCCTCCAATATGTTTTCTTGCATTCCAGGGGCTCTTGTTTCTGGAACTACATGTGCTTCATAGGAATTGTATCATTTTATTTATAAAAGCATATGACTGGAAACATTTTTCTAAGTTATTTTTAATTTTTAAAACTGGTTTTTAGAACCCAGTTCCGTTAGCCATTTTTTTAAAATCTTGAATGCTACATATTTATAGCAGCATTTTATATCTAAAATTTTTACAATGCAGAGATGGGCTATAATTTTCTTTGTTTTATACCAATTTTTAGCATTTTGATTAAGTATACCTTAAAATTTTTAAATAAAACTGGCCATTTATTCCTAGTTTTCATATATAATATCTAGGGTAGCAAAGCAGTGTTTAAGATAACTTCATAGACTGTTGGAAGACACTATCTACAATATGTATAGTACAACTCCAATGTTAAAACTTCCAGGCAAAGTTGGTTAGATGTTTTTGATGCATTTCCAGGTAAAACAGACAAGATCAGTAGGTACTCTCATTACAGGGGTACACTCATCAGAGGGACTAATCAGCCATCAATTATTGAGAATAGAATTTGTACAGCAAATTATGTGGGCTACAATAGGAGAACTGAAAGGAACAAAAGGCACATATCTTGTCTTCTAAAAATTTTTAATCTTATTGAGGGAGATTAGACAACATACAGGAAATGAGAAGATTATCAGGTAGCACATAGGTGTCTGGGGAGTAGAAGAGATACAGTGTTCAAGGGATCCTGGCAGTGTGATAACTAGGTAGCAGTTGGCAAAGTCTTTATGGAAGTCACGTGGGAGGAAAATTTTTCCCTAAGCAAGGGATAAATTATATGTGTGGTATACATATTATATGTGTGGTATACATGCCACACATATGAGGAAGCACTCTCCCAAAATTCCAAGCTTGCAAGTCAATCTGTGATTCAGTCTATTCACTGGCTAGTTTACAAATAAAAACCAGAAACATTTTCTCTACCTGGTATTAGATGTGGGTTTTGACTCATTCAGTAATAATTTCTTCCATTTGCAGTGAGGGAAGGTGGGCAAGAGGGAGAGAGGGAATAAAGAATTAAGAGTGGTAGGAAAAGGCCTATAAACAATGCCAAGAGTAAGTGTGCTTTGGAATCAGCAGGGGCCCGTGTTCCAGGAAAAGCATTGTTAGGAAATGCGACTAAAACCAGTCAGATAAGGCAGTTAGATAGAAATCAAACTGGGACTTGGAATTCTCAAGAAATTGGCAACCTAATGACAATGGACAAAATGAGAGTTCTCTTTTTACAAAAAATTAGTAGATGCCAAATTCAGCCAGGAAAATCAAATAAAGGGTATTTGATTTGGTATTTTCATTGATTCTTAAAAAAATGTGACTCTTAACAGCACGTTTCAAGATATGGCTGATGAGAACGGAAATAAGCTTTTGCCATAAATTACTCCAGTTCTGATGTAGCAAAACGTTTTGTGTGGTCAGCTCCTGTGCTTTATTGCAGTTCTGAGACATTTACACTACTTGCCTATGTCTTAAGTTATAAAACTTTGGCTGGGAATGGAGAAGGCTAAAGCTCAGATAGTGGAGTCTTTGAGGTTACATAGTTGCTTGTGGCAATCCCAAAAAAGAAAGTTGTGTTCCAGAATTTTCATTAAGTATAATTTAAATTTTTTATGTAAAGTTGGTCATTTATCCATAGTCTTCATATACCAATGGTCCCTCACTTATAATGGGTCAATTTATGAGTTTTCTACTTTACAATGGGTTATTGAGAATAACTCCATTGTAATTTAAGGAACTTCTTATGGCATATAATGGAGTAACAGTTTTTACTGAATGCATGTCTCTTTCTCACTATCATAAAGCTGAAAATTCATAATGGAACCATCTGATTAGTCAGAACCATTTACTACGTTGCCAGAATTAAATGCATTATCTATGTATGATGGGTTTATCAGATGTAACACAATTACAAGTCAAGGAGCATCTGTATATTATTTAGGGTAGCAAAGCTGTGTTTAAGGTAACTTTTTAGTCTGGTAAAAGACATCATCTATAATACATATAATTACAGATGTATAGAGTTAGGGAATAACTCGTTATTTGGTTGACCTTTAGAAAGATGACTTCACACAAATTCAAAAACATTATAAATAAAAGAAAAAAACTCAAGATACTTTTAATCTAGGATTTCATTCAGTGGATTAGGATTTATTAAGCAATGCTTACATTCTCCTTCTGTTAGTTTAACTATTTGTGTATGAACTTCAGCAAGGCTATCTATGACACTTCTCATGTGCTATGTTAGAGACTGATGACCCTTCATTATAAAGGAACAAATGGTAAATATTTTTAGACTTCCTAGGGACTAGATGGCCTCTGTCATAAGTACTCAGTCTTGCTGTTGTAGTCCAAGAGCAGCCACAGACAACAGGTAAATTAATGAGCGTGACCGTGTTCCAATAACACTTTACGAAAACAGATGGGCCAGATTTGCCCAGCAGACTATAGTTTGCCAAACCGTAATCCATTTTTAAGGAAACTTAAACACAGACTGAAGTGAAAGAAACAAATAATTGGGTTATTGGGTAATTCAGAGTTTCAGTCCATGGCCTCTATTATGCCTCTATATTTTTTTAGTGCTAAATAGGTATTAGTGTAATTTTAAAATATGAATTAAATATATTATTTAGGAAAAAATCTCTATAAGCATTAATACTTTCATAAAGATAAAATTCTTTTTCAATTTTATTTAAATCAACAGATGAAAATGTAGGTATTTATCATTTACAACTTGGTATTTTGAAGTATAGGTACATTGAGTAATGACTAAATCTAGCTAATTAACATATGCATAACTGCAAGTATTTATCATTTTTTAGTAAGGACACTTAACACCCACTCTCAGCATTTTTCAAGAATATACTGTATTAACTGTGTTGTACAATAGATTTGTTTAAGTTAATTTTATCTAACTGAATTTTTTCTTACCTTTTGACCAGCATCACCCCCACCCCCAACCCCAATCGCCTCAGCTTCCGATAACTACCATTCTTTTCTCTAGTTCTATGAAATTAACTTTTGTAGATTCTATGTATGAATGATACTATGTAGTATTTGTCTTTCTCTGCTTGGGTTATTTCACTAACATAATGCCCTTAAGATTCGTTTATGTTGTAAATTATGGACTCTTTTTTAGGGCTGAATAGTATTCCATTGTGCATATGAACTACATTTTTATTATCCATTAATCCATGGATAGATACAAGTTGATTACATATCTGGGCTATTATGAATAATGCTGCCGTAAACATGGACATACAGACGTCTCTTCAACATACTGATTTTTTCCCTTTAAATATATACCCAGTAGTGAAATTGCAGAATCACATGAAATTGCAGAATATATACCCAGTAGTGAAATTGCAGTTCCATTTTTAATTTTGTGAGAAACCTCCATAATGTTTTTCATAATGACTATAGTAACTTGCATTCCCACCAAGAGTGTACAAAGTTTCTCTTTTTCTTCACATCCTGGCAAACACTTGTTATCTTTCATCTTTTTAATATCTTTTTAATAATACACATTCTAATAGGTGTAACATAATATCTCATTATGGTTTTATTTTTCATTTTCCTAGTGATTAGTAATGTTGAATGTTTTTTCATATACCTATTGACCATTGGTACACCTTCTTTTGGGAAATGTCTACTCAAATTCTTTGCTCACTTTTTAATTTTGTAATTTGTTTTCTTGGCATTTTGTAATTTGTTTTCTTGCCATTGAGTTGTTTTAGTTTCTTTTATATATTGGATATGGACCCTTTATCATGTGTGTGGTTTACAATTATTTTCTCCCACTCTGTAGGTTGTCTATTCATTCTATTGATTATTTTCTTTCCTGTGCAGACACTTCTAATTTTGATGTAATCCCATTTTTCTGTTTTTGCTTTGGAGTCTTGTCCCCAAAAAAACATTGCCTGAACCAATGTCATGGAGATTTTCCCCTATATTTTTGTCAAATCATTTGATGGTTTTAGGTTTTACATTAAATATTTGAGTCAATTTTTGTATGTTATATGAGAGAAATTTTCAAATTCATTATTCTGCATATGAATATTCAGTTTTCCAACACCATTTATTAACAAGACTGTCCTTTCCTCATTTTGTGTTCTTTTCATTTTTGTCGAAAATTGGTTGGCTTTGTCCCAAAGATTCTGGTATGTTGTGTCTTTGCACTCAATCATTTCAAAGAACTTATTTATTTCTGCCTTAATTTCATTATTTACCCAGTAATCATTCAGGAACAGGTTGCTCATTTTCCATGTAGTTGTGCGGTTTTTAGTGAGTTTCTTAATCCTGAGTTCTAATTTGGTTGCACTGTGGTCTGAGAGACTGTTTGTTATGATTTCCATTCTTTTGCATTTGCTGAGGAGTGTTTTACTTCCAATTATGTGGTCAATTTTAGAATAAGTGTGATGTGGTGCTGAGAAGAATGTATATTCTGTTGATTTGCAGTGGAGAGTTCTGTAGGTGTCTACTAGGTCCGTTTGGACCAAATTGGAGTTCAAGTCCTGAATATCCTTGTTAATTTTCTGTCTTGTTAATCTGTCTAATATTGATGGTGGGGTGTTAAAAAAATCTCACTATTATTGTGAGAAAGTCTAAATCTCTTTGTAGATCTCTAAGAACTTTACTTATGAATCTAAGTGCTCCTGTATTGGGTGCATATACATTTAGGATAGTTAGCTCTTGTTGCGTTGATCCCTTTACCATTATGTAATGCCCTTCTTTGTCTTTTTTGAACTTTGTTGGTTTAAAGTCAGTTTACCAGAGACTAGGCCAGGACTGCAATCCCTGCTTTTTTTTTTTTTTTTTTTTTGCTTTGAATTTGCTTGGTAAATATTCCTTTATCCCATTATTTTGAGCCTATGTGTGTCTTTGCACATGAGATGGGTCTCCTGAATATAGCACACCAATGGGTCTTGACTCTTTATTCAGTTTGCCAGCCTGTGTCTTTTTTTTATTATTATTATACTTTAGGTTTTAGCCTACAAGTGCACAATGTGCAGGTTTGCTACTTATGTATCCATGTGGCATGTTGGTTTGCTGCACCCATTAACTTGTCATTTAGCATTAGGTATATCTCCTAATGCTGTCCCTCCCCCCCTCCCCCCACCCCACAACAGTCCCTGGAGTGTGATGTTCCCCTTCCTGTGTCTATGAGTTCTCATTGTTCAATTCCCACCTATGAGTGAGAACATGCAGTGTTTGTTTTTTGTCCTTGCGATAGTTTACTGAGAATGATGATTTCCAGTTTCATGCATGTCCCTACAAAGGACATGAACTCATCATTTTTTATGGCTGCATAGTATTCCATGGTGTATATGTGCCACATTTTCTTAATCCAGTCTATCGTTGTTGGACATTTGGGTTGGTTCCAAGTCATTGCTATTGTGAATAGTGCCGCAATAAACATACGTGTGCATGTGTCTTTATAGCAGCATGATTTATAGTCCTTTGGGTATATACCCAGTAATGGGATGGCTGGGTCAAATGATATTTCTAGTTCTAGATACCTGAGGAATCGCCACACTGACTTCCACAATGGTTGAACTAAGTTTACAGTCCCACCAACAGTGTAAAAGTGTTTCTATTTCTCCACATCCTCTTCAGTATCTGTTGTTTCCTGACTTTTTAATGATGGCCATTGTAACTGGTGTGAGATGGTATCCCATTGTGGTTTTGATTTGCATTTCTCTGATGGCCAGTGATGATGAGCGTTTTTTCATGTGTTTTTTGGCTGCATAAATGTCTTCTTTTGAGAAGTGTCTGTTCATGTCCTTTGCCCACTTTTTGATGGGGCTGTTTTTTTTTTCTTGTAAATTTGTTTGAGTTCATTGTAGATTCTGGATAGTAGCCCTTTGTCAGATGAGTAGGTTGCAAAAATTTTCTCCCATTCTGTAGGTTGCCTGTTCACTCTGATGGTAGTTTCTTTTGCTGTGCAGAAGCTGTTTAGTTTAATTAGATCCCATTTGTCAATTTTGGCTTTTGTTGCCATTGGTTTTGGTGTTTTAGACATGAAGTCCTTGCCCATGCCTATGTCCTGAATGGTATTGCCTAGGTTTTCTTCTAGGGTTTTTATGGTTTTAGGTCTAACATGTAAGTCTTTAATCCATCTTGAATTAATTTTTGTATAAGGTGTAAGGAAGGGATCCAGTTTCAGCTTTCTACATATGGCTAGCCAGTTTTCCCAGCACCATTTATTAAATAGGGAATCCTTTCCCCATTTCTTGTTTTTGTCAGGTTTGTCAAAGATAAGATAGTTGTAGATATGCGGCATTATTTCTGAGGGCTCTGTTCTGTTCCATTGATCTGTGTCTCTGTTGTGGTACCAGTACCATGCTGTTTTAGTTACTGTAGCCTTGTAGTATAGCTTGAAGTCAGGTAGTGTGATGCCTCCAGTTTTGTTCTTTTGGCTTAGGATTGACTTGGCGATGAAGGCTATTTTTTGGTTCCATATGAACTTTAAAGTAGTTTTTTTCCAATTCTGTGAAGAAAGTCATTGGTAGCTTGATGGGGATGGCATTGAATCTATAAATTACCTTGGGCAGTATGGCCATTTTCACGATATTGATTCTTCCACCCCATGAGCATGGAATGTTCTTCCATTTGTTTGTATCTTCTTTTATTTCATTGAACAGTGGTGTGTAGTTCTCCTTGAAGAGGTCCTTCACATCCCTTGTAAGTTGGATTCCTAGGTATTTTATTCTCTTTGAAGCAATTGTGAATGGGAGTTCACTCATGATTTGGCTTTCTGTTTGTCTGTTATTGGTGTACAAGAATGGAGTATTTTCTTTTTAAATACACATACAGCTCAGTCAGTCACCCTGCAGTTATTTACCGAAATGCTCAAATGCAGTTTCAAAATCTCTATCAGTTTTTATTTCTGCTTACTGAAGACCACTCTTGCACACTCATCCATCTTCCTGCTCCAAACTAGACCTGTTGCTCTAGCTCTTGCCTTGGGATTCTTTTTGCCTGCTCTTCTCTTGCCGGTTCTTCAAGATGTGGTATATGCTCTAAATCAATTTCCAGTAGTTTAAATATCAAATTTTGGAAACCAAAAAGGAGAGACTGGATTAGAAATTTTGTTGATCTGTGCTTTCCTTTTTTTTTTTTTTCCTTATTCTCTTATTTAAAAACACTTTTTGGTAAATAAGAAAGAGAGCATGGGAGATATTTTTTCAATCATGCAAGGATTCGAAACTACTGTCTTTGGTCTTTCTTCCCTTGTGAGTGATAATTTGTATGTGTGTAGAATTCTCGGCTTCCGACTACATATTGCTTTCCGGTACTAAGCATTTTATTCAGAAGTCAAAAGGCTTTGCAATTCTCATTTCTCTTCATAGATGCCTCCCTTCTTCCCCCTCCACCCTGCCCTGAGAGATTTAGAGATCTTTTTCACTCACATGGTAAAATCACATATCTTTTTGTCTTTCATTCATTATGCTAGGCACTTTTGACCAGTTACAATTTGGAAATTCTTGTCTTTCTGATAAAATTTCTTTGCATATTTTCTTAAAATTTGAGAGAAAGTCTTTTGCTTTCCATTTTATGTTTTGTTCTTGTAATTTTGCTGCCTTCATGTATTACTTATCTAATTCAGGTATGAACATAGAAATCGTAGTGGCCATGTGCCTGATGGTATAAAACAAACTAATATATATAGGAGAGCATGAAGCTCGTGTGCAGGAAGAAAAGAACAGAGATGAGCAGTGAGTCTTATGTGTCTCCTGGGTTCCAGTGATCCCTTTGATTCCTGAAGCTGTTTTTCTTTTGATTTTGTGGAGACTCCACATTCTGATTGAGCTAGTTTGACTTCAGTTTCTGTCCTTACTCTAAATTAAGCCCTTAATGTTAGTGTGCTTTACTGAAATGTGGAGATGTAGTTACTGATTTTGGCTGTTGTTTTACATTGATATGAGATTTCGTTAAAATTCCCTTGATCCTTCCATTTTTAGCTGTGATAGTTAATTTTATGTGTCAATATAGACCAGAGTATTCCCAGATATCTGGTTAAGCATTATTTCTGGATGTTCCCAGATGGCTGAATCTGTGGACTCAGTAAGTAAATTGCTCTCTCCAGTGTGGGTTGGCATCATTCAATCCTTTGAGGGCCTGAATAACACAGAAGGAAGAAAGAGAAGTTCACTCTTTTTATTATTATTATTATTATACTTTAAGTTTTAGGGTACATGTGCACAACGTGCAGTTTTGTTACATATGTATCCATGTGCCATGTTGCTGTGCTGCACCCATTAACTCGTCACTTAGCATTAGGTATGTCTCCTAATGCTATCCCTCCCCCCTCCCCTCACCCCACAACAGTCCCTGGTGTGTGATGTTCCCCTTCCTGTGTCCGTGTGTTCTCATTGTTCAATTCCCACCTATGAGTGAGAACATGTGGTGTTTGGTTTTTTGTCCTTGCGATAGTTTGCTGAGAATGATGGTTTCCAGCTTCATCCATGTCCCTACAAAGGACATGAACTCATCATTTTTATGGCTGCATAGTATTCCATGGTGTATGTGTGCCACATTTTCTGAATCCAGTCTATCATTGTTGGACATCTGGTTTGGTTCCAAGTCCTTGCTATTGTGAGTAGTGCTGCAATAAACATACGTGTGCATGTGTCTTTATAGCAGCGTGATTTATAATCCTTTGGGTATATACCCAGTAATGGGATGGCTGGGTCAAATGGTATTTCCAGTTAAGTGAAGGAGAAATAAAATCCTTTACAGACAAGCAAATGCTGAGAGATTTTGTCACCACCAGGCCTGCCCTAAAAGAGCTCCTGAAGGAAGCAGTAAACATGGAAAGGAACAACCAGTACCAGCCACTGCAAAAACATGCCAAATTGTAAAGACCATCACTCTGTTTTTATTTTTCTTCCTGCCTGCCTGCTTGAGCTGAGCTACGTTTTTCTTCTTCCGTTTGACTTGGATTTACCTAATTAGCTCCCGTGGTTCTCAGCCCTTTATATATATATAAAGCAACCATGTATATATATGCTGCTCCACAGGCTGCTATTGCCAGTGTTGAATATGAAGATTCTATCGGCTGTCTTTCTTTGGAGAACCCTAATGCTTGAGCCATGCCATATCAATGACTGGTAAGCTCTTCCTCACCCAATGAGTGAGCAACATCTCTGAGAAGAGAAATGATGATTGTTTCAAAGATTCTTGCTTGGTATTTATTTCATGACTGAGGATTTTACATCTTAAAAAAGTGGGTCAGGGGAATTAAAATCAGTATTCTCAATGTTTTAATGATATGATAACATAAAGAGAAGTTGGAGATAATTTAGTCAAATTCCTGAACAAAGGTTGAAAGGTAGGTTTAATCAGTTTTTCTAATTTTTCTTTTCAGGAAAGGAAGGAGAAGGTCTCAAAGATAAAATGTTCATATAAAGACTTGGAAAAAAAACATTGTTTATCACATTGTTGTGATAAACATATTAAGTTGCATTTTTACCACACCAAAGTAAAACAAGTATGTAGGAAAAATGCTTAAATCACTATATATGAACTTTCATGTTAAATTCTCATTTAAAAATTATCTAATCCTTTGATCGTTACAGTAGCCAATATGGTTTTAGTATGTATATTATACAAAAGCTTGAACATCAAAATGATATACATTATGAATTGGTTATTTATATTCAAGTAATTATTTTAATCCCCCAAATGATTTGCCAGGAAAAAATGTTAACTTTAGGAATTCTTTTTAGTTTACTAAATTATTTCAACTTTTCGATGTTTATTATGTGAAAGGCATAAAACTGCATAGATTGCTGTTGCCATAGTTGAATTTTTATAATCATGCTTAATGCATTTTAATAACTCTTTAAAAATTGTAAAACTCGAAAATTTAGAACAATAAGCAGAAATTTCAAATATCTCCAGATTTGGGCCACTGCTAGTGGACATATCATTTAAAGATTATCTACCACCCAAATACCAGCAAGTTTCTTTGGTTTATGATTGACAAGCACTATAGACCCTTGTGGATCATGTGCTTTATGGCAGATGATTAGCCTGTTACAAAAACAGAGGTATAGAGAGAGAGAAGAAAAATGATTTCTATCAACATTTTAAATCTTTTTCAGTGTGTTCACTATTGAATTCAAAATAAATATTTCCAATTTCATTTTTCATCTTTAGACTTCAGTGGCACAACACTGATCTTTTCTTTGTCACAGTTTTTCTGCAACATCAGTTAAAGAGGTTTTAGTTCAGGAATGAACTGTACTAACTGAGTTAGTAGGAGTAATGAATGGAGTGAAACATAGCCATGTTGTATGCTTTCCATCTGTGGAGCTTTTGTGAAAAGGAGGGTGACTGGTTTGGGGGGCCAAGTGGACACAAGGTGATTTAGCCAATGTGTAAGTGGGAAAAATCCTTAAATCAGAAAAAGAAGTGGATTTTAGTAGAATGTAGTTGGCATTTTTCAGGAGAAAAAATATTCTATTTTAGGAGCATTGAACCCTGGCCAACTTGGTAAGAACATAAATCCTCTCTTCCTTTCACTAGGTTTTTATAAATTTGATGTTGCATCGTTAGGTTCATCCAGGTTTAAAATGCAGAATCGAAAAAAAATGAAGAATCGATATATTTTTTAGGAATAGAATTATCACCATGAAACCATCATCTTTACCTTAATTAATGCTTTGATTCCTTGATATCTATTTTTTTCATACTAGTGCTATGACTCTTTTGGTGAGAACATGCATGGTAAAACTCAGTTCATCATTTTACTTTCAACATTATGTTTTAGATGTGTCTTCTTATAAGTATATTAAAGTTGATTTTAAAAAACCCAGTCTGCCAATCTTAGACTTATTTTGTATTCTTCATTCTTCATGTTGTAGGTTTCTCGTTCTTTCACTTACTGATTTTTGAATTGATTAACTACTGTTTCTCACTTCTTTTTTTCACATTGCTAGTTTGCAAATTATATACTATAGTTCTCTAATATAAGAGGTTCCTCTTCCCTATTAAACCATATCAAAATCCAAAGTCAATTTTTAGAATTCTCATGAAGACAATATAAAGACCTTAGAAAATGTCGACTTTATCTCTTCATCAATCTAATAACTCAAAATTGCTACGCATTTTTGTCTTGTAGCTCTAATTAATTTTTTCTTAACTAATCATTAATAATTAATGTCTATTTGACATTAACTAGAAGACATTAGTGTCATTTTATTTTATATTGTCAACATTTGCTTAGGTTTTTAAAATTTTTTACTGAACTATAATTTATACACTTATATTTGCATTGCAAATATTTTTCATTAGCCTAAGTCTTATTGTTTCATTTTCTTATGGGGACTGTTGAAAAGCAAACTTATTTTGTCTCTCATGGTTCATGCTTTCTGTGTCCCAAATAAAAACAATTTTTCTTACTTGAGTTTGTGAAGACTTTCTCCACTGTTTTTAGTTTTATAACTATAACTTTTATGTTAAATCTATGACACATTTAATTTTTTGATATGGTGTGACATAAGGGTCAAGATTTACTATTTTTCTGCATAAAAATATCCAATTGTTCTGGTGTTGTTTGTTGGGAATATTTTCCCTCATATGTTGAATTATCTTAAAAACATAATGGAAAAGCAACTGAACAAATATGTGTGGATAAATTTACAAACCCCCATTTTGTTTCATTGGTATTTATAATTGTCTTTATGCATTCCTGATAACTATAGCATTATTGTAATTTGGAAATTAAATAATACAATTTTTACAACATTGTTGTTCCTTTAAAAATGTGTTTAGGCTATTTTAGATCTTTTTCATTTCCATATAAACTTAAGAACTGGGTTTTTATAAGAGTAAGTCTTATGGAATTTGGGGAGTTTGCTAAATTTACAGATCAAATTGAGGAGAAATTATATCTTAATAATACTGACTCTTACCTCTCCAATTATTTTGATTTTTATATCTCTGCAATAATTGGTAGATTATATTGTACAGGTCTTGTATGTTGTTTTGTTAAATTTACCCCCACGTATCTCCTATTTTTAGATTATATGATAAATGGTATTTTAAAATTTAAATAATTTTGGCTTTATACTTAGGTCCATTTTGTAGATGGTGTGAGGTATGGTTCGGGTTTTTTGTGTGTGTCTATTTCTGAGATTGCTCTTGTGTTCTAGCTAATCTATGTGTTCATGCTTACACCAACTCCACACTGTCATAGTTACTACAGTTTATATTAAGTCTTGAAGTCAAGTAATATTGAGTCTGTCAGTGTTGTTTTCCAGTGTTGGCTTGGATATTCTAGCTCCTCTAACTTTTTATATGGACTTTATAATAAGCTTATCAATATATAAAATAATTTTTCTCAGGTTTTTAATGGATTGTGTTGAATTTATATATTAATTCAGGAAGAATTGATCTTACAAATACTGAGTAGCTCTCTCCATTTACTTTGGTCTTCTTTAATTCATTTAATATACGTGTATGTTTTACATTCCTACCTAATTATTTCATTTGTTTTGATGACACTGGGAATGGTACATTTTTTCGTCTAAATTTCACTTTCTATTTTAATTATTTCATAATTAGTATGCAGACATTTCCCAACTCACAATGGTTCAACTTAGAATTTTTTTCACTTTACAATGGTGTGAAACTGATACACATTCATTAGAAACTGTTGTTCCAGTTTTGGAGTTTGACATTTTCCCAACTGTTGGCTAATGTAAGCTTTGAGTTCTCAGCACGTTTAAATTAGGCTAAACTATGATGTTCAGAAAGTTAGGTGTGTTAAATGCGTTTTTGACTTAAGATATTTTCAGCTTATGCTGGGTTTATTGAGTTGAGGCACATCTGTATAATTGTGTATTGAGATATATTGGTTCTGTATCTTGAAAGCTCGCTAAACTCAATTATTAGTTCTAGTAGTATTTCTGTACATCCCTTGAGATTTTCTCCAGGGACAATCATGTAATCTGTGAAAAGAGATGTTTTATTTATTCTTTTACAAACTGTGAGCTTTTTATTTTTCTTACCTCATTGCACTGCCTAGGACAATGCAGAAAAGTAATGAAAGAGAACATTATTGTTTTATTCATGATATTAGGGGAAAAAGTATTCCATCTTTCCCTTTAACTATCATATGAGCTGTAAGCTTTTTGCAGATTTCTTAATCAAGTTTCCTTCTGTTATTAATTTGAGTTTTTAAAACAAATAGATATTGAATATTAAAGTTTTCTTATTTGTTGAAATGAATATGTGGCTTTTCTTTAGTCTCCTCCTATAATAAATTCTATTGACTGCATTTTGAATATCAAACCAGACTTATTGTCCTAGGATAAATCACATTTAATCATGAAGCATTATTTTTAATACTTTATTAGATTAAATTAGCTAATGTTGTGATGGGAGTTTTTGCATTTATGCTCATGAAGAACATTACAATTTCTTATACCTTTTATTGGTCTTCTTAAAATATTTTTTGTTTCTAATTTCTTTAAGAGTTTATATATAATCAGTATTAGTTTTTCCTTAATGTCTTGTGGAGTTCATCAGTGAAATAATCTGGTTCTTAAAATTTCTTTGGAAGTATTTTAGCTATTAATTTTATTCCTTTGGTTGAAATAGGACTATTCAGATAATCTATTTCTTCATGAGTGAGCATTAGTGGGTTGTACCTTCTAAGAGGTTTTCATATTTCATTGAGATGTTAAATTTATGGGCAAAACAAATGTTGATACTATTCATTATCCACTTAATGTCTTAGGAACTACAAAAAATACTTCTTCGATTCCTGATATTGGTGTTTCATGACTCTTTCTCTCTTTTGATTAATATGTCAAGAACTTTGTCAGTTTTACTGATCTCTACCAGATTCTCATTGTTTTTTCTCTATTTTCATTGTTTATAATTTCATTAATTTCTGTATATTTTCTTTTTATTATTATTATTATTATTATTATACTTTAAGTTTTAGGGTACATGTGCACAATGTGCAGGTTTGTTACATATGTATCCATGTGCCATGTTGGTTTGCTGCACCCATTAACTCGTCATTTAGCATTAGGTATATCTCCTAATGCTGTCCCTCCCCCCTGCACCCCCCCCACAACAGTCCCCAGAGTGTGATGTTCCCCTTCCTGTGTCCATGAGTTCTCATTGTTCAATTCCCACCTATGAGTGAGAACATGCGGTGTCTGTTTTTTTGTCCTTGCGATAGTTTACTGAGAAAGATGGTTTCCAGTTTCATCCATGTCCCTACAAAGGACATGAACTGATCATTTTTTATGGCTGCATAGTATTCCATGGTGTATATGTACCACATTTTCTTAATCCAGTCTATCATTGTTGGACATTTGGGTTGCTTCCAAGTCTTTGCTATCGTGAATAGTGCTGCAATAAACATACATGTGCGTGTGTCTTTATAGCAGCATGATTTGTAGTCCTTTGGGTATATATCCAGTAATGGGATGGCTGGGTCAAATGGTATTTCTAGTTCTAGATCCCTGAAGAATCGCCACACTGACTTCCACAATGGTTGAACTAGTTTATAGTCCCACCAACAGTGTAAAAGTGTTCCTATTTCTCCACATCCTCTCCAGCACCTGTTGTTTCTTGACTTTTTAATGATCACCATTCTAACTGGTGTGAGATGGTATCTCATTGTGGTTTTGATTAGCATTTCTCTGATGGCCAGTGATGACGAGCATTTTTTCATGTGTCTTTTGGCTGCATAAATGTCTTCTTTTGAGCAAGTCTGTTCATGTCCTTCACCCCCTTTTTGATGGGGTTGTTTTTTTCTTGTAAATTTGTTTGAGTTCATTGTAGATGCTGGATATTAGCCCTTTGTCAGATGAGTAGGTTGTGAAAATTTTCTCCCAATTTGTAGGCTGCCTGTTCACTCTGATGGTAGTTTCTTTTGCTGTGCAGAAGCTCTTTAGTTTAATTAGATCCCATTTGTCAATTTTGGCTTTTGTTGCTATTGCTTTTGGTGTTTTAGACATGAAGTCCTTACCCATGCCTATGTCCTGAATGGTATTGCCTAGGTTTTCTTCTAGGGTTTTTATGGTTTTAGGTCTAACACTTAAGTCTTTAATCCATCTTGAATTAATTTTTGTATAAGGTGTATGGAAGGGATCCAGTTTCAGCTTTCTACATATGGCTAGCCAATTTTCCCAGCACCATTTATTAAATAGGGAATCCTTTCCACATTGCTTGTTTTTGTCAGGTTTGTCAAAGATCAGATAGTTGTACATATGCGGCATTATTTCTGAGGGCTCTGTTCTGTTCCATTGATCTATGTCTCTGTTGTGGTACTAGTACCATGCTGTTTTGGTTACTGTAGACTCGTAGTATAGTTTGAAGTCAGGTAGCTTGATGCCTCCAGCTTTGTTCTTTTGGCTTAGGATTGACTTGGCGATGAAGGCTATTTTTTGGTTCCATATGAAGTTTAAAGTAGTTTTTTTCCAATTCTGTGAAGAAAGTCATTGGTAGCTTGATGGGGATGGCATTGAATCTATAAATTACCTTGAGCAGTATGGCCATTTTCACGATATTGATTGTTCCAACCCATGAGCATGGAATGTTCTTCCATTTTTTTGTATCCTCTTTTATTTCATTGAGCAGTGGTTTGTAGTTCTCCTTGAAGAGGTCCTTCACATCCCTTGTAAGTTGGATTCCTAGGTATTTTATTGTCTTTGAAGCAATTGTGAATGGGAGTTCACTCATGATTTGGCTCTCTGTTTGTCTGTGATTGGTGTACAAGAATGCGTGTGATTTTTGTACACTGATTTTGTATCCTGAGACTTTGCTGAAGTTGCTTATCAGCTTAAGGAGATTTTGGGCTGAGACAATGGGATTTTCTAAATATACAATCATATCATCTGCAAACAGGGACAATTTGACTTCCTGTTTTCCTAATTGAATATCCTTTATTTCCTTCTCCTGCCTGATTGCCCTGGCCAGAACTTCCAACACTATGTTGAATAGGAGTGGTGAGAGAGGGCATCCCTGTCTTCTGCCCGTTTTCAAAGGGAATGCTTCCAGTTTTTGCCCATTCAGTATGATATTGGCTGTGGGTTTGTCATAGATAGCTCTTATTATTTTGAAATACATCCCATCAATACCTAATTTATTGAGAGTTTTTAGCATGAAGGATTGTTGAACTTTGTCAAAGGCGTTTTCTCATTCTATTGAGATAATCATGTGGTTTTTGTCTTTGGTTCTGTTTATATGCTGGATTACATTTATTGATTTGCTTATGTTGAACCAGCCTTGCATCCCAGGGATGAAGCCCACTTGATCATGGTGGATAAGCTTTTTGATGTGCTGCTGGATTCGGTTTGCCAGTATTTTATTGAGGATTTTTGCATCAATGTTCATCAAGGATATTAGTCTGAAATTCTCTTTTTTAGTTGTGTCTCTGCCAGGCTTTGGTATCAGGATGATGCTGGCCTCATAAAATGTGTTAGGGAGGATTCCCTCTTTTTCTATCGATTGGAATAGTTTCAGAAGGAATGGTACCAGTTCCTCCTTGTACCTCTGGTAGAATTTGGCTCTGTTTCCATCTGGTCTTGGACTCTTTTTGGTTGGTAAGCTATTGATTATTGCCACAATTTCAGAATCTGTTATTGGTCTGTTCAGAGATTCAACTTCTTCCTGGTTTAGTCTTGGGAGGGTGTATGTGTCGAGGAATTTATCCATTTCTTCTAGATTTTCTAGTTTATTTGCGTAGAGGTGTTTGTAGTATTCTCTGATGGTAGATTGTATTTCTGTGGGATCGGTGGTGATATCCCCTTTCTCATTTTTTATTGCGTCTATTTGATTCTTTTCTCTTTTCTTCTTTATTAGTCTTGCTAGTGGTCTATCAATTTTGTTGATCTTTTCAAAAAACCAGCTCCTGGATTCATTAATTTTTGAAGGGTTTTTTGTGTCTCTATTTCCTTCAGTTCTGCTCTGATTTTAGTTATTTCTTGCCTTCTGCTAGCTTTTGAATGTGTTTGCTCTTGCTTTTCTAGTTCTTTTAATTGTGATGTTAGGGTGTCAATTTTGGATCTTTCCTGCTTTCTCCTGTGGGCATTTAGTGCTATAAGTTTCCCTCTACACACTGCTTTGAATGTGTCCCAGAGATTCTGGTATGTTGTGTCTTTGTTCTCGTTGGTTTCAAAGAACATCTTTGAAATTGCTCTGAGGCTAACTTGCTCTTTTGCCTGTTCTCAAGGTAAAAACAATTTATTTGAAATATTTTTTCTTTTCAAATATGAGCATTTAATTCCATAAATTAGCTGTATCCTATACATTTTGATACTTTGTGCTTTCATTTTAACAGAAAATGTTTTCTAATTTTACTTTTGACCTTTGACTTAATTGATTGTTAATGATTTCTAACTTAATTGCATCACGATTATAGAACACAAATTCTACAACTCCAATACTTTGAAGTATTTTTTTTTTCTGGCATTCAGGTGCAAGGAAACAATTCTCTCTGTATTTCTTAGATTCCTGCATAGTTTACGTGATATGAGCAAAAGGCATTTCTGTACAACAAACATGTCTTAGAAATTAGAGATCATGTCTCCCTAAAGAGAGAGAACCCTGGAGATGTCCCAAGATTAATAAAGATAAGGGTTTTACCTTACCCACCCTACCGACATGTGTACTTGAAAACAATGTGTATTCCCTGCTGTTTGGTAGGTTGCTTTATAAATGTCATTTAAGCCAAATTGGTTGATAGTATTTTGCAGGCTTTCTATAATCCTTAATGACTGGCTCCTTTTTTTTTTTTTTTTTTTTGTCAATTACTGAGAGAAAAGTGCTGAAATCTCCATTATTGTGGATTTGTTGATTTCTCTTTTAAGTTCTATTAGTTTTTGTTTCATGTATTTTGAAAGTCTCTTGTTAGATGTATGCATATTTAGGATTTCTATGTCCTCTCAGTGAGTGAAACTTTTATCACTATGTAATGTTCATCTTTATTCCTGGTAATATTCCTTTTTCTAAAGTCTACTTTCTTTTATCTAAATATTGTCAGTTCAGATGTCTCTTGATTAATGATTGAACAATATATTGTTACCATTGTCTTACTTTCACTATACTTCTGTACTGAAATGTTTTTCATTGCATATAGTTGCTTCATTTTAAAATCTAATCTGACAGTCTTTTAATTGATGTTTTTGGACCATTTACATTTAATCTATTTACATGGCTAAAAGTTACCATATTTCTAGATAATTCTGTTTGTTTCTTCATTTCTCCTTTGTTCTTTTTTTTGTGACTGCATTTTATTGCTTCTAGTTTATTTCTACTATTGTTTTATTATTTATACTACTTTTTTCATTTTTAAAGTGGGTTCCCTGGGGTTTACAATATACAACTTTAAAAAATAAGTCTTTCAATATTATTACATTTTATGTACCATAAAAACTTTACAACAGTATATTTCAAATTCTCCTCCCCTCTTTTTTTTTTTTTATTTATTTTTGTTTATTTTTGAGATGTAGTCTTGCTCTGTCACCCAGGCTGGAATGCAGTGGCACAATCTTGGCTTACTGCAACCTCCGCCTCCTGGGTTCAAGTGATGTCTCCTGCCTCAGCCGCCTAAGTAGCTGGGATTACAGGCACCCACCACCACCATGCCTGGCTAATTTTTGTATTTTTAGTAGAGACAAGGTTTCATTATGTTGGCCAGGCTAGTCTTGAACTCCTGACCTCAGGTGATCCGCCCAACTCAGCCTCCTGAAGTGCTGGGATTACAGGCGTGAGCCACTGCACCTGGCCTCACCTCTCACCTTTTGTGTTATCTTCATACTGCATCTTACTCTTCCACATTGGTCCACTCATAGTACTGTGCTCTATTTTTACTTTAGACACTCAATTATCATTTAGAGCAATTATAATGTCTTCTTAAACATAAGAAGACATTTTATATTTATTTTCATTTTCACCATTTTAAGAGATTTTCACAATTTGCATAGACAGAAGTTTTTGTCTGGATTGTGTTGACTTTTCTTGAAGAGCTTACTTATATATAATATTATGTGCTGTCTGCTGGTAATGGGTCCTTTATTATTGTTTCTCCAGAAGTACTGTGTCTTTTTTTGATGGCCTACCAGGTTTTCCTTTTATGTCTGAATTTCAGCAGTTTGAATATAATTTGGGGGAAAGAATATTTTTTAACCATAAGGCTGAGTTTTCTGGATCTGTGATTGATAGCTTTTTAACACAAAATTTTCAGCCTTTTTCTCTTCAAATGTTCATTCTGTTGTTCTTCCTTTCAGTTTCTCATTACCTGCATATTAGACCATTTGATCATTTCTCACAATTTCTTGTTCTGTATTTTCCCACCTTTTTTGCGTGTGTGTTTGGGTAACTTATATTGATTTATCATTAATTTACTAACTCTACGCAGGTATGTCCACTCTACTGATGGACCTGGCGAAGTAATTTTTTATCTCTGTTACGATGTGTTTTGTTTTTAGAATGTCCATTTGATAGTTTTTTTAAAAAAAGAATTTCTTTTTCTCTGGTAGCTTTCCTTAATGTAGTCATGTTAAGTGTACACCTCTTTCTCTAGAGCTTTTTAACATATTAATCATACTTATCTTCACTTTCAGTATTGGGGCCATATCTGAGTCTGCTTCTGTTGATTGCTGTACAATTTTTTTTTTCTTTTTTTTTTTTTTTTTTTTTTTTTGAGACGGAGTCTCGCTCTGTCGCCCAGGCTGGAGCGCAGTGGCGCGATCTCGGCCCACTGCAAGCTCTGCCTCCCGCGTTCATGCCATTCTCCTGCCTCAGCCTCCCCAGTAGCTGGGACTACAGGCGCTCGCCACCACACTCGGCTAATTTTTTTGTATTTTTAGTAGAGACGGGGTTTCACCGTGTTAGCCAGGATGGTCTCGATCTCCTGACCTCATGATCCACCGACCTTGGCCTCCCAAAGTGCTGGGATTCCAGCCTCTGATTGCTGTACCTTTTGACAGGACTCTTGAGTGTTTGTTACGTTGGGCATAAGGTTTATTTCCCTTAGAATTTTATTTTTGAGCAATCTTTGTGGCCTTGAAAGGGCTACTCCAGAGAGAACTTTTGTTTTTTCTTCCCGATGCTCAGGTGTATCACTGGATTAGAGTCATTCTGAATACAATTCTTACCTGAGCTTTCTCCAATCACTGAGAATCATTTCAGTTTGGGCTTTTAATAAGATTTTGGTTCCAAATTATTAATGGTGATAATTTCCTTCAACTTTGTACCCAGATTTGAAGAGTCAATTTTCTCTGCAATTCCTGAGGCAGTGATAGAATTTCCAGGTAACTCCTACAGGAAAGTGTAGTCCTTGGTGTTCAAATTCAGTGGAAGAGAACACACTATTATACTCTCTTTCAAAGGCAAATGCTTTTGGAGTGACTGCAGGTCGCAGTTCTCTGCTTACATCCCTAGGTCCCTGCTTTAAAAAAAAAAAAAAAATGTGAAAATCCCTTGCTCTCTCATATCAACTAATTGACATATCTCAGAAGGTATTTTCTATATTATATTAAGGAATAATTACTGGTTTTAGTGGAAGAGTTGATTCAAGCAACTAACCCATTATGTTGTCAAGTAGAATTTGTTGTTGTTCTTAAGTTTTCAGGTGATGAGTTTGGCTTCAATATTCATATTAGCATTTTACAAAGTTAAGCCTAGAGACTGAGTTTGCCATGTTAGGAAATTTGCTTGCCAGTTTATGAGTATCTACAGGTGAATAAAATTAGCTTTGGTAATGAACCAGCATTCTAAACTGCTAGGCAATTGATTAAAGCAGTTAGTAAGCATCATACATTATCTTAAGTTTTAATTAAAAATTATACTTAAAAGTGAAAATTATAGATCAATGAACCATTCCCTATATACACATCATCCAGATTCAATAACTGTCAATTTTATTTTGCCTCTTGTTCTGTTCATTTTTTTTTATTTTGTACTGAAATCATTTAAAATTCTAGCTCTCATATAATTTTCTGCCTATGTATTTTCTATACACATCTCTAATACATATGTATATTTTCTTAGCTAACCACAATGATGTCACACCTAATAATATTACCATTAATATTTTATATACTCTAACAGCCAAGGCATAAATTTTCTCAGTTTTCTCAACATGGCTTTTAAATAGTTGGCTTATTGGAATTAAGATCTAGACAAGATATATGCATTTCATTTGATGATTTTTCTTAAGGATCTTTATTCTAGAATGTCCCCGTCTCTACTTCCTCTCACCTTCCCCTTGACATTGATTTGTCCCACATTTTGTGATTCCAATTAATCAAGTCACAATCAGAATTCTGTTGTAAGTGTTCCCATCAGTCTTCCATCTGTTTGACCTGTTGATAATTATTACCAAAATAAATTAAGTTTTAAGGGTTACAAAATAGACACTACCTATCATTCCTTCTATATTTATTAAGTTCATTACCAAACTTCTTCCAATAATATTGAATTAGTATTTTGTTTTGGATAATCATGAACTAAAGAGTTTTTAATATATTTAATGTACATTCAATTGTATTAATTCATCAGACACTCAAATTTTTCTATTTTTCACAATGGGGCTAATGGGCACTCCTTCATTTGTGTGTCATTTTAAAATATTCTATTAGTCTTTCATATCTTGCTTGCTTTCTAATATTACCTGTTTCTTTTTTCTTATTTCTACAACTTTTTATTGACAAAATTCAAAATATAATAGAGTACAATTTTTTGGTAATACAATTCTGATGAGAAAAACAGAATTCTTTTTTTCTGGGATAACATTTCACGTAATTGGGCTCAAAGTTAATGTGCCCCATCATCAAAATTGACTGCAAAAATTTTCCTTTAATAACCATATCCAGCTTGAGGTCATACAAAAACAACTGGTGATCCAGTTTTGGCCCACAGGCCATATGTAGTTTGCCAACCTTTGTTCTATTAGTTAAATAGATCAATAAGGCCAAATTGGAAAGGGTGTATATGTGTATACTCAGAAATATAATAATTTACATGCATAAGAATGTGTATATTAGCACACATGTGCATTTTTATATCAAAACCAACTATAATTTGTTTCCTCTTTATTCTTCCTTTATTATTTATTTATTTTACTTTAAGTTCTAGGGTACACGTGCACAACGTGCAGGTTTGTTACATATGTATACATGTGCCATGTTGGTGTGCTGCACCCAATTAAGTCGTCGTTTACATTAGGTATATCTCTTAATGTTTTTCCTCCCCACTTCCCCCACCCCACAACAGGCCCCAGTATGTGATGTTTCCCTTCCTGTGTCCAAGTGTTCTCATTGTTCAGTTCCCACCTATGAGTGAGAACATGCGGTGTTTGGTTTTTTGTCCTTGCTATAGTTTGCTGAGAATGATGGTTTCCAGCTTCATCCATGTCCTTACAAACGACATGAACTCATCCTTTTTTATGGCTGCATAGTATTCCATGGTGTATATGTGCCACATTTTCTTAATCCAGTCCATCATTGATGGACATTTGGGTTGGTTCCAAGTCTTTGCTACTGTGACTAGCACCCCAATATACATACGTGTGCATGTGCCTTTATAGCAGCACAATTTATAATCCTTTGGGTATATACCCAGTAATGGGATTGCTGGGTCAAATGGTATTTCTAGTTCTAGATCCTTGAGGAATTGCCACACTGACTTCCACAATGGTTGAATTAGTTTACGGTCCCACCAACAGTGTAAAAGTGTTCCTGTTTCTCCACATCCTCTCCAGCATCTGTTGTTTCCTGACTTTTTAATGATCGCCATTCTAACTAGTGTGAGATGGCATCTCATTGTGGTTTTGATTTGCATTTCGCTGATGGCCAGTGATGATGAGCATTTTTTCATGTGTCTGGTAGCTGCATGAATGTCTTCTTTTGAGAAATGTCTGTTCATATCCTTCGCCCACCTTTTGATGGGGTTGTTTTTTTTCTTGTAAATTTGTTTGAGTTCTTTGTAGATTCTGGATATTAGCCCTTTGTCAGATGAGTAGATTGCAAAAATTTTCTCCCATGCTGTAGGTTGCCTGTTCACTCTGATGGTAGTTTCTTTTGCTGTGCAGAAGCTCCTTAGTTTAATTAGATTCCATTTGTCAATTTTGGCTTTTCTTGCCATTGCTTTTATTGTTTTAGACATGAAGTCCTTGCCTATGCCTATGTCCTGAATGGTATTGCCTAGGTTTTCTTCTAGGGTTTTTATGGTTTTAGGTCTAACACTTAAGTCTTTAATCCATCTTGAATTAATTTTTGTATAAGGTGTAAGGAAGGGATCCAGTTTCAGCTTTTTACATATGGCTAGCCAGTTTTCCCAACACCATTTATTAAATAGGGAATCCTTTCCCCATTTCTTGTTTTTGTGAGGTTTGTCAAAGATCAGATGGTTGTAGATGTGTGGTATTATTTCTGAGGGCTCTGTTCTCTTCCGTTGGTCTATGTCTCTGTTTTGGTACCAGTACCATGCTGTTTTGGTTACTGTAACCTTGTAGTATAGTTTGAAGTGAGGTAGCATGATGCCTCCAGCTTTGTTCGTTTGGCTTAGCATTGTCTTGGAAATGGGGGCTCCTTTTAGGTTCCATATGAACTTTATAGTAGTTTTTTCCAATGCTGTGAAGAAAGTCATTGGTAGCTTGTTGGGGATGTCACTGAATCTATAAATTACCTTTGGCAGTATGGCCATTTTCATGATACTGATTCTTCCTACACATGAGCATGGAATGTTCTTCCATTTGTTTGTATCCTCCTTTATTTCATTGAGCAGTGGTTTGTAGTTCTCCTTGAAGAAGTTCTTCACATCCCTTGTAAGTTGAATTCCTAGGTATTTTATTGTCTTTGAAGCAATTGTGAATGGGAGTTCACTCATGATTTGGCTCTCTGTTTGTCTGTTATTGGTGTATAAGAATGCTTGTGAGGCCGGGCTCAGTGGCTTACGCCTGTAATGCCAGCACTTTGGGAGGCTGAGGTGGGCAGATCACGAGGTCAGGAGATTGGGACCATCCTGGCTAACGCGGTGAAACCCTGTCTCTACTAAAAATACAAAAAATTAGCTGGGTGTAGTGGCGGGCACCTGTAGTCCCAGCTACTCAGGAGGCTGAGGCAGGAGAATAGTGTGAATCCGTGAGGCAGAGCTTGCAGTGAGCCGAGATCGTGCCACTGGACTCCAGCCTGGGCAACAAAGCGAGACTCCGTCTCAAAAAAAAAAAAAAAAAAAAAAAAAAAAAAAAGAATGCTTGTGATTTTTGCACGTTGATTTTGTATCCTCAGACTTTGCTGAAGTTGCTTATCAGCTTAAGGAGATTTTGGGCTGAGACGATGGGGTTTTCTAAGTATACAATCATGTCATCTGCAAACAGGGACAATTTGACTTCCTCTTTTCCTAATTGAATACCCTTTATTTCTTTCTCCTGCCTGATTGCTCTGGCCAGAACTTCCAACACTATGTTGAATAGGAGTGGTGAGAGAGAGCATCCCTGTCTTGTGCCAGTTTTCAAAGGGAATGCTTCCAGTTTTTGCCCATTCAGTATGATATTGGCTGTGGGTTTGTCACAGACAGGTCTAGTTATTTTGAGATACGTCCCATCAATACCTAATTTATTGAGAGTTTTTAGCATGAACGGCTGTTGAATTTTGTCAAAGGCCTTTTCTGCATCTATTGAGATAATCATGTGGTTTTTGTCTTTGGTTCTATTTATATGCTGGATTACATTTATTGATTTGCTTATGTTAAACCAGCCTTGCATCCCAGGGATGAAGCCCACTTGATCATGTTGGATAAGCTTTTTGATGTGCTGCTGGATTTGGTTTGCCGGTATTTTATTGAGGCTTTTTGCATCGATGTTCATCAGGGATATTGGTGTAAAATTCTGTTTTTTTATTGTGTCTCTGCCAGGCTTTGGTATTAGGATGATGATGGCCTCATAAATGAGTTAGGATTCTCTCTTTTTCTATTGATTGGAAGAGTTTCAGAAGGAATGGTACCAGCTCCTCCTTGTACCTCTGGTAGAATTCTGCTGTGAATCCATCTGGTCCTGGACTTTTTTTGGTTGGTAGGCTGTTAATTATTGCCTCAATTTCAGAGCCTGTTATTGGTCTATTCAGGGATTCAAGTTCTTCCTGTTTTAGTCTTGGGAGGGTTTATGTGTCCAGGAATTTATCCATTTCTTCTAGATTTCTAGTTTATTTGGTAGAGGTGTTTATAGTATTCTTTAATGGTAGTTTGTATTTCTGTGGGATCAGTGGTGATATAATTTATCCACATGCATTTACTCTTTACTATGAAAAATGAAGATAATGCTAAGCTTTTTTTACTCTTTACTATGAAAAACGAAGATAATACATTTTTTCCCTATGAAGAGGTGAAAATAATACCTTTCATTAGGAATATCCCAGTCCCTACAACGCTGAAGGCATCAACTTACCACCCAATAATTGCTCTGCTTTGTGTTGTATTTATATTTGGTATGGGATAGTGGTTAATTCCAGTACAGCCAGTTCTGGAAACTTTAAAAAGATTAACAGGGGACTTTTCCAGCACCAGACATTAATGGCTCTTTTTAGAATGAGGGATGCTTAATGCCTGTGTTTTCACCTCTGGGCCCAGGTTATCAACTCTGGGGCAATGGAAGTCCCATTTAACCTCCTGTCACAATGTTTGCAAAATTTCCAGGCTTGCTGGTTGAGTTTTTCGTCCCTGTTCTACAGGTAAGGCAATCCTTGGTGATGCTCACTTTTAGGAAAGTGGTTTAATTCTAGCTACCTTTCCCACTTGACATGAAGCCCAGATTCCTTTCACAGGTAGCATGTCCAATATTCCTGTGAGCCATTCTGTATTAGTTCCCTATTACCTTTCTGACTTTGAGGCCCCTTTTTATTTCTGGCACGTAGATAATTTTCTTGGTTTCAAGCTTGGCTAGGCCTTATATTTCATTTATGGCGATACATTATCTGTAATGTCTACACGTCTTCATTGGTAATGGGGTTCTATTCAGTCTTCCATAATGTTAGAAAGTTTTCTGAATGTCTTAATGGGAGATGAAAATTAATGAGTCATTTGAAAGCCTCCAAGTGTTTTCTGGTAGAAGAACATGAAAAGTTTGACAAGATTTTTTTTCTCCCTACTAAATGTTTCAAAAATTTGCAAACGCCATCAATAAAAAATTTTATAAATATTTTAGTGAGCAAAAATGGGATACTTCCAGTCATAGACGGCAAAGTTAAAGTAACTTTTTTTTTATTATTGTACTTTAAGCCCTGGGGTACATGTGTAGAACGTGCAGGTTTGTTACATAGGTATACATGTGCTATGGTGGTTTGCTGCACCCATCAACCTGTCATCTACATTAGGTATTTCTCCTAATACTATCCCTCCCCCAGCCCCCCACCCCCTGACAGGCCCCAGTGTGTGATGCCCCCCAACCCCCGTGTCCATGTGTTCTCATTTTTCACCTCCCACTTATGAGTGAGAACATGCTGTGTCTGGTTTTCTGTTTGCCTTTACACTGTTGGTGGGAGTGTAAATTAGTTCAACCATTATGGAATACAGTGTGGCAATTCCTCAAGGATCTAGAACTAGAAATACCATTTGACCCAGCAATCCCATTACTGGGTATATACCCAAAGGATTATAAATCATTCTACTGTAAAGACACATGCACACGTATGTTTATTGCAGCACTGTTCATAATAGCATGGAACCAACCCAAATGCCCATCAATGATAGACTGGATTAAGAAAATGTGGCACATATATACCATGGAATACTATGCAGCCTTAGAAATGATGAGTTCATGTCCTTTGCAGGGACATGGATGAAGCTGGAAACCATCATTCTCAGCAAACTAACACAAGAACAGTTAAAGCATTTTTATTCAATTCCATATATCAATTAAAATGACAAACAAAAAAACAAAGCTCCATCCTTAGAGAACTGGTAGACAGCAAAACCCAATCCACCAATTTCAGACAATAGTAGCCAAGTAGTGCTAAATTTTTACCAAATGAAGAAACATTGAAAATTGTATATATTTTTTATGTATCCTGGGCATAGTTTCCTCTAAGAATTGAAGAACCAATCAAGAGATCCTTACTTAGAACAGGGAAATGTGGGGGGCCTAAGCAAGCCATGGAATTGTTCCATAGTGGGAAGTACCATGCATTGTATGTAACTGTATATCCTGAAAACTCAGAATATACCCAAAGTTGCTGAGTTTACAAAGATTTCCCTTGTACTCTCCCCCCCATACATCTTTATTTAATCTGCCTTGGGACATTTATTAAACTGACCACATATTACGTCATAAAGGAAACTTCAGTCAATTCCATTAAATAGAAAATATACCTCGTTCTCTTAGAACACAATGCATTAAAATTAGAATTGAATAACAATTGTCAAAAGCAAAATAAATCCAAGAAAAACAGTGAGAAGGAATTAATCAAGATAAAGTTAGATATAACTGAAAAAAAAGAATTAATTAAATCAAAATCATGATTATTTGAAAACCCCAGTATATTAAAAGTGAAAACAATTCCTAAAACCACTATTGAATCAAAAGATATATCAGATAGTAAGAAGCAGAGGTGCAAAACTCAGAAACTAGATTGAAAGAATTATAAAAGTATATTTTATTCAAATGTATTCCAATAAATTGGAAAACCTTTATAAAATTATTTTTCCCACAAATAGTAAAATTTCAAATGAGACCACCAAAAGATAGAATTTTAGCAGAACAATTACCTGGAAGAACTTGAAAACATTATGGACGTGTGACTACAGCAAATGCTTCAGTCTCATTTGATTTCACAGGGGAGTTCTGATGATCTGTTGAAACTATTCACTAAAGAGAAAGAAAACGCTTGCATTTATATAAAACCAGAGCAATGTTGACATTAAAACTTGGCAAAGATAGCAACAAAATTAAACACATAAACATTACAAAAACCACTGCCAATAAGTATAACTTTGGATATAACTACAAAAATTCCAAAATAAAATCTTACAAAATCCAGCTGCACATTAAAAAAAATCCAAAATTAAAATAGTAACAAGTATAATAATAAAAAATAAATAAAATAAAATAGTAACAAATTCAGCTGTGCATTAAAAATGCACACCATAACCAAGTCAGGACATTTTCTTGTTAAGGATAGTTCAATATTCTATTTCCTTTTGCTAATTCTGCTATTAATATGATTGTACTAGATTGTTTTAACTTACCTTAATAAGGAAAAAATTGATTATATTAAAAGAAAGTGCGGGAAATTTCAACTTGTATTGCAAAAAAAAAAAAAAAACAACCTGTGAATTAGGTAGAGATGTATACTTTCTTAACTGGGTAAAATTTACATGTCTGAGCAAATTCCAATATCATGCTCAATAGTGATCTACTTGAAGTGCTTCCATCAATGTGACTTTTATCTTTAATTTTATGTAATATTGTGGATATATCAGTAAATGATATTCAAAAAATTTTTCAAAGAATTTTCACTATTGAAAAGTTGAAGCCAACATTATTATTTTTTATTTAAAAAAATGCGATTTTATTCCTAGAAAACCCCAAATAGTCCAGGGGAGAAAAATTAAAAATAAAAACAAATTGAGTGTCATTTGACTGATTACAAAAGTAATAGCTTCCTTATGTATTATAACTGGTGAAGTAATGTGATAGATAAAATCTCCTTTTCACAAAAGCAATAAAAATAGTAAAATACTGAGGTATAAATTTAATAATATAATTTATATGACTTGTGCAGTAAATTATTTCTACCATAGAATGAGATTTGTAAATAGAATGAGTTCATTGTTTTTAGGCAACAAATTGGTATTCTAGAGATTGCAACTCTCTAATTTATGTAAGTTCAATATTGTGACAAAAATAGGAAAGTAATTTTTGCAGCAAACGAATTAGATGCTTTATTGGAGAAATAAGCACTGAAGTATAATGTAGAAAACTTAAAAAGGGGTACTGAAAGTTCATTAGGCTTGAAAAATTTTTAAATTTTTCAAAATATTTCACTGAGACAATTTTGTTGCACTTCATAAAATATAGATCAGTGTATAAAAAAGAAGATACATTATAAAATAAACTCACACATATGTAGAAATTTAGTATATAATAACTATGGTATTTAACTGGGTGGTTACTTAGAAAAAACCCTGAAACTCTATCTCAGATGTTCTATTGAACACACAACATACACACAGACCCTATCTCCTATTAGATCACAAATTTAAAAGTTAAAAAACAAAACTCTTGATTAAAAACTATGGCATTCCTTCCATAATATGGAGTGAGGAAACTCCAGACAGGAAATCTCTATCTTATAAATTAAAAAAAGAAAAAAAAGATCCATTTGACTACGTGAAAATTTAAATGTTCTCCATGATACAGATAAAGTCAAGATAAAAAATGCCACACTAGGAAAAATATTTATTAAATACAACACCTAATGTAAGGGCCGATTTTCTTATTGAATATTTTTTTAATTGTAATTCACATTTTGTCCACATTTTAATGTCTCTCAAATTGGAATGTCAAGAGGCTTCCTAAAATGGCATCACTGTAAGAAAGAGATGGCTTGGAAGGCCAGTGGTTGTGGGAAATCAGACAAGTATAGTAACTTTCCTGCAGCTGGAGTGAAGGGTAGGTTAGGCTCAGTGACTTTTAGTTGTTTTAGGGACTGTTTAAAAAAATGCTTTAATATCTGTGCTCTTGATTGCACAGCAGACACTATTATAGGGCAAAACATGGACATGAAAGACTCAGTGTTGCCAAGTGATACTGAAGAGTCAGACATTTAATTGAAGAAGTTTGTTTTGTTCTTTTGTATATGTGCAAGAGCAAAACATGACAAAAACATCCATTTACATATATAAAAGGATTTTTTAATATGTTCAAATTTAAAATGTGATAAGAAAGCACTATTTCTTAATTTAACAGACAGGGATTTTTTCCCCCTACTTGGTACCTAGTACTATAGGTGATGTCTTAGGTTTGTTGAAATATGTAACATGATGGACTTCTATACATCCATGAGAAATAATCCAAATTCATATTTAAAGAAATTCAAATGACTCTTAAAGATATGAACAGGGATTGATGTTATTCATAATTTTTAAGATAGTCTTTTTTAAGATGAAATCCTATTTTGGCTATCAGATTTATCAAAACTCGAATACAGTGTGGGTGAGGGTAATTGTAAGCAGACATTCTCATACAGTTTTAGTGATGGATTGAACTCACTGACTCTCCCGAAAGGGCAATTAAATAATGATTATCACAATGAACAAAAATAGATTTTGAATAATAATTCAATATGTGTAAATTTATCCTACAGATATTCATACACATGTACAACTATATGTCTGCAAAGAAGGTCACTGCATTATTTTTAATAGCGAAAAACAAAAACAATTTTAGTGTTAATAGTTAATTGAATAAATTATGAGATATCCAACCAATATAATTAATTTCTTATAAACAAGGCAGATGTTTATATGCTAACATACAAATGTCTCCAGAATATATTTTCAGCAAAAAGAGAACAGGTTCAGAGTAGTATCTACGTGTGTATATACAGTAGACATTTATTCACTTGTTGAAGGAGTAAAAGAACTATATATTTCTAAGATTGTGTTTCTATATATGCACACATATATAAAATTTAAAAGTATATACCAATAGCAGTGTTATCTTTCAATCAAAATTCTAGTTCAAAAAAAGAATAGACATATGACATTTGCCCTTTTAGGTAAGTAGCCCCAGGCAGCTTTTGTATGTGCACACAGTGACTGATATCTGTATGATTAACCTGACCTCTAGTTATTTACCTTGAACCTGTTTGACGTGTTTTGGTTTCTTAGTGGGTTTACCTCAGGTGAAGAGCAGTCCTGTCCCACCCCCTATGCCCTTGCAATTCTTTTGTTTGGTTCAGCCAAAGTTGACTGCTATGCTCAGTGCTCTTATTGCTTTATAGGTATTTCAGAGATCTCACTGTAGAAAGATGTAGTCTTGTTTGATTTGGGGGCATGGGCTTTTTTTCTCTACATGGGCTGCTTTTTAAATTGTTTTCTTTGAAAATATTATAGGGTCCCACACATAATGCTGAATATTTCTATTCTTTGTTCTACCTGTGCTCCCAAACATGCTGCTGTTAGAAGTTATGGAAGAAAGCAATATTGTCACTGTGGCAGGAATGTGTCCCTTCTTTCTGGTGATTGTTAGGACAAGCATTATTATTCTTGCTGTTGCCCAGGTTGAATGATTTATGGGTGCAATATTTAATTTTTGGAGCACTTGACATTTTTGACCTCTCATCCATCAACCCTTTGGAATTACATTGCTTGGGAGATTGAAATACTACTTCATTCCTTTGAGGATATTTTCAGTTTTCCCTTGTCACAGGAATACTGCCCTGGTTTTACCCATGAGAGTCATTTGAGAGGTTAGCATATGGTTTTCAGAGGCAGGCACAATCAGGAAAATGCCAAGAACATCTGTGAAGAACAATGTCCCTGTTTAAGTGCTTTGCAAGCATTAAATTTTTACAAAATAATTTATTTCTTTTGTAAATTATATTTCTAGTTACAATGGTAGTTTTACCAAACACAGACACACACAGACACACACACACACACACAAATTATCTTCTTTAGAAGTAAAGTTGTATAAAAAAAGTGAAAATTGTTCATTACTGTCATGAATTTCATTAATATAGGTGGTTTTGTGGGACAATAATAGAAATTGTCCTGCTTTTTACCCAGCTATTTAGCTAAAAGCATTTCAAAACTTCTAGAATATAAAAACATAATAGAAAAACAGAAATAGCTTATTTTCTAGAATACGTTACTTCTTCCTTCACAGCACTTATGGTGAATGCAAAGTAGTTAAATGTCGAACTAGAAAAGCAAGAGCACACACATTCAAAAGCTAGCAGAAGGCAAGAAATAACTAAAAAGCAACCTTCTTAAATTTGAAGAATGCCATTGGTAAGTGAACGAGATTTATCATCAATACTTAAGAAATCTTGGTTGTCCAGCGTATAATAAGTGAGACAAGGCCTTTGGTATCTACGTTTGTTATTTTAACTGTCTGTGATTCGACATCTGGACACGTATTTATTGTTGTTCTCTATAATATAGTCAGGATTGTGTCTGTGACCTTAAGGCTTAATTCAGAAAGAAGATATACCACACTGCAAGATTTCTTCACTGTGAGTAGATGCTGGAGTGAAAACATCTGTTATCTTTGTACTAACTGAACTAGAGGTCTGGCTTTGTTATGGGCCTGTTGTGAGATATGCTCCCTGATGTCCAGAAATGGGTGCTGAATTAATCATCTTGTCCTAAGCAAAACTCTGGGAATAACATTCAAAGACCAAAATTCAGAGTTTATTGTACCCAAGAGCCTTCTGAAACAAGAAAATGGAACTGATACTAGGCCATAAAGAAAACTATTTCTTTCACGTATGTAATTTATAGCTATCCCTTATGAAAGACATTTTAAGGTATTAACATTGTGTTCTCTTGACCACCTTATGTCCTCTCAATGGCAGAAAATATCTTCCATATTGGGACACTAAAAAGAAATTACATCTTTCAAGTTTGAGCAGGTAGAATCCTGGAAGTTATTCCTATTCCCAATCCTACTCTTTGAAGGATATACTCCAATTGCTCTAAAAAGTAATATATTCTGATTACTCAAAGATTTTTGACAAAAATATTTATTCATTCAATGTGTGTTTGTTGTGTCCCTATTATGTGCCATAAACTCTCCTATGCATTTGGAATACAGCCATAAACAAGACAAAGACCCTACTTTCAGAAAGCTTTAATTCTAGAATAATTGTACACTTTCATATACTCAGGGACTAGAGCTCTTTTCCTAGCTGAGGTTTCTTAGATGAATGATAATATCTATCAATTAAAAATAACTTCTTACAAAGGTATTGTACATTCCTTCTATATTTTACTTCATTATCTCGATATTTATTTTTAGAAGGGCAATATACATTCTTCTATATTTTACTCCACTATCTCAATATTTTAGAAAGAAATTTTTTAAGTCCAGCCAATTTCCTTTATTCTATTCTTAAGAATTGGAGAATTGCTAGTTCATGACCCCTATTAAAAATGATCCTTAAACTGGTAATTTCATAAAAATACATATTGTGATTCAATATATCTGGCATGGGGCCCAAGATTATCCTGCATTTGTAGCCACCCACCAGGTAATGCTGATGCCCTTGGTCTACGGAGCACTCTGAATAGCAAGCCTCTGTACAACAACGTAAATTAAACATGCTTTAGTCCTCCCTATGACTCAATTAGACTTTATTAATTTTATTCTTCAGAGTAAAAATTGTCAAATGTGACTTTCCAAGACAGGTAGGGATTATTATTTATAATGTGCCCCTCACAAAGAAGGGGCTAAAAAAATCTGTAAAGATTTGGTCATTAATTGTATCATTCAACACACTTATGGTATAGTGAAGAGGAGGTATGTAATAGTGACTGAGAGTTGGAAATTTAGAATCAGGAAATTCCTTATTATTTATGTAATAGGAAGAAAGTTACTCTCTCTAAGCCTGTTTATCTGTAAAGTAGGGATGACTAATATCACTTGACACATAGGGTTGTTATGAAAATTATGAGATGATGCTCACATAACTCCTGGCACATATTATGTACTCGATGCTAGCTCTCCAATTATTACCAGGTGCAAGGGCTATAGAAGGATAAAAAAAAAATGAAGACTTTTATTCTATGCTCAGAGAAGATACTATCTGGCATGGAGATAAGATTTACATGTTAGTAACAAATTCAAACTGGAAAGATTGGTGAAGATTGGTAAAGAAGAACAAATAAAGTGCAGTGGGAGAAGAGGAAGTGATTGGTTCACTTTGGGATCATTACAGTTGCACTCTTCTTGAAAGCTCACTATGCATCTGTCTCTCAGTGTTCTAGTACCTTACATATATTAACTCATTTAATCCTCACTATAAACCTGTGATAGGTTGAAATTTTAGTAGTCATTTAATAGAAGAAGAAACTGTAGTAGAGATAATTTATCCATGACTAGAAATTAGTTGGGCTAGGTGTCAAATTGAGTCTGACTCCAGAGTCTTCCTCCTAACCACTGTACTGTTCTGGTCTAAAAAGACATAAATCTGGAGGTAATTTCTGAAATGGCTCTTAGTAACCAGGCAGATGAAGATTAGGGCAGGGAAAGTAGATGATTAAGAAAGGAATTACAGGTACCAGAAATGGCATGGGCAAAGGCAGAGGGACTGGAAAATGTGGTGCAAGTAGAAAGAGGGGAATATTTGGATTTACTAGAGCATATATTAATAGGAGAATTGAAAGAATGGACCAAATAAATTGTATTTTCTAAGGTTTTATGAATATGATTTTATCAATCATGGAGAGTAGTTTTAGGACTTCTTAGATTCTCACTGATGGTGTTCTTTAGAAAAGACAACCTCACTGAAAAAGACCATAAAACCTCAGCAGTTGGCATATGTTTAGGAGAAATGTGTTCCCTAAGGATATGAAAGACCTGCATTGTTCTAAGTTAGATTTGGGTGAAATGTGTGTTGTTTTCCTTTCCAGAACTGAAGAATGGTTTATTCATCCACATACAATTTCATTATCTAATGCCGTTGTAAGAGGAAAAAATATTTGCCAAAAATTCAGCAGCTGTTTTCTTTGCTTTACCATTGGAAGTATTTGTTCTCTCCCTCAGCAGCTAGAGATTTGCTTGCAGAGGCTCTGTTCGATCCGTCTGGCTTATTATCTTGGAAATTCAGAGACTAGAAGAAGCATGGCTGACCAATTGCTTCCCTGCTTTCCCACTCCCGAAACTCTCGCTACCCCTACTCACTCAGAGGGTATGCAGACTTGATTCTAAAGGCTTCCATATGTTTCCAGCTCCAGAATTTAATATTCACAATATTGGAAGAGCAGTTTGAGTCTGAGTCTATTGCAATGTAGGAAAAATGCTTTTCAACCATATCGACCTGTGTTTTACATTTCTCAGAACTTTTTTTGTGGTTTTAGTAGCTATTTTGTTTCCGATATTGATGGTCCTTTTCTTTTACTTTTATAGATGTTGTTATGTCCTAGAAAAACTGATGACAAAAATCCTAGGCTAGTTTAGTTTTATATAGTAAAGTCAAGCCTCTGAGAGTTTATCATTGAAACATTTTGTCTTACAAGACTTGAATCTGACAACGTTTTTTTCTTACTGGTATTGTTTTGCCATCATGTCTATTTATATAAGTAGTTTTCCCTCTGCCAAACATAGAAAAGAGACATATCTTGGAACTCAACTAAGAAGAACACTGAATTGAAGGAATTTTGTTCACCTCTTCTCCCCATTTTTAGCCATTTCCTACTTATGGAAAAAACAGCAAATAAGTGATACAAGCTAAAACTATCCACTGTGTTTTGCTATGACCATGTAGTAAGGTGAATAATGACTCCCAAATATGTTCACATTGTAGTCTCCAGAATCTGTAAATATATTACCTTTTGTGATAAGAAAGACTTTGCAGATGTGATGAAATTGGGGATCTTGAGATAGGAAGATTGGGTCTTTGTAAGAGGGAAACAGGAGAGTTAAAGTGGGAGAGGGAGACGTGATGACAGAAGTGGAGATTGGAGTGATGTGGGGCGGCAAACCAAGAAATGAGGGCAGCCTTTAGAAGCTGGAAAGGTCAAGGAAATGTATTCCCCTCTCAGAGCCTCTATAAGGAATGCAGCCCTGCTGATACCTTGTGTGAGAGGTGGGGGGTTGGGGCAGGAGTGGGATACAGAACTGCATCTTTCTACAGAATCATCCCTGAAATGTCTATAAAACTAATAAAAGCACTAAGCATAGAAGTTGACTTTGGTTGAACTAGACTGAAAAACAAAGCCAATAAACAACAAAACTTTCACCTTCCAAGTAGTCTTACTTCAAAGTATTTGAAAAAAGTTTGTGTATTTTTGGAAAAAAGCCTTTAAGACTGTTCTATCCTGTGCACAATTTTCTTTGGTTTCTTCTAGTGTTATTTGCAGATTCCTCCTTTTCACATTTATGTTCTCTAATCGTTCTACTTTATTTTCAGTAGAAGAATATTCTCAAAGTGGTTTTCTTATTAGTATTGTTGCAGTTGTGAGGCACAAGAGTGACAATCCCTTCCTCCTTCTGAGAATCAGTTAAATCTCATGTCATAGTGGAAACCTACTGCTCCTAAAGTATTCTTACAAATTTTCCTTAAAAGCCTGTGTGCAGTGCTTAAAAAGGCTAGTCACTTTCAATCTTGGAATTGCTAGGCATCAAATTTCTTGATGAGGTCCATTCAATCTTCTAATAACAAGGCAACAGCTGTTTTAGAAGATTTCTTTGTACTTTGTCATAAAAATACTGCTTATTATAAAATTATTACTTAATTAAATACTTTGCTGACACTAATACAAAATCAGAAAACAACAAAAATGCTATGTCCTTGGTATGAACATACGTATGTGTGTGTGTGTGTGTGTGTGTGTGTGTGTGTGTGTGTGTATATATATGGAACATTTTTGCTCTTTTGCTTAGGATGCTAGAATCTGTTAAGGGTAATTTTATTCAAATACTGAAAGTTCAGTAAAGCTTTACGTCTCTCACTCTTAACCAGGCTTTAGCACTAACCTTCCAAAAATGAAAAAAGGCCTTATCTTTTCCATGTTCATGGAGATGGAGACATTCTAATACTGAGTAACCTTGGTGAGAAAGGCTTTGTGTAGTAGAGGATGAAATGAGTTTCAAAGCTCTCTTCTCCTTCAGAAGAGGGCTGTTTTCTTCCACCAGTGTGGCTAATAGGTGACCGTTCCGTTGAGTGATTATATGCCTCGTGTTCCATTATTGGAAAACTAAGCATGTGGGAGTTATTTATATCCTGCTGCTCAAGGTTATTGCCAAGGTCTGATTTTTGATACGTCTACAATTCAAAAAATTGCAACCTCCGGCATAAATGGGTTAAAATAGCTGTCTTAAAAATTCTATCTATAACGCCTACAATCTCAGCACTTTGGGAAACCGAGGCGGCAGATCACAAGGTCAAGAGATCGAGACCATCCTGACCAACATGGTAAAACCCCATCTCTACTAAAAATACAAAAATTACCTGGCTGTGGTGGTGTGTGCCTATAATCCTAGCTACTCTGGAGGCTGAGGCAGGAGAATCACTTGAACCCAGGAGTTGGAGATTGTAGTGAGCAGAGATTGTGCCACTGCACTCCAGCCTGGTGACAGAGCAAGACTCTGTCTCAAAGAAAAATTATATCTATATATTTAGATTTCAAAATGTTATTGGAATTACATTATATCTGTCTTCGTGTATCATATTTTTAGAAGGTGAGGATCTATTTCCATCATCTGTACATACCTGTCTTTTAAAAGGAATTTGGCTTATACTGATAAAATCTTCTGATAATATTTGACTATATTATTTGCTTTATGTGAGGATAATTTGTATCCTGTAGAATTTTAAATGTAAGTTATTCAGTGTGACATGTAAATATGTTTCATATAGAATTAAATTAAGAATATAAATAGAATTAAAGGATTTGATTATTGTCAACAGTGAAGTTTTGAAATTTCAAAACCTCATATAGAAAGTAACTTGATCTCAACTTGATATTTAAGGAAATTAGAAATTAAATAAGCTACAAACTTGTTTTTCATATTGTGACAAAACTATTCTAATAAGGTTAGATGCTGGAAGAGGAGAAAGGAAAATAGACATAAAAACTGGCAGAATTATAGCTGTCATGATACTGGTGTGTTATATTTTAATATAAGTGGATATTAGTTTCCTATGCTACTATAACAAATTACCATGAAGTTAGTGGCTTAAAATTACATTCATCTATTATCATGTAGTTCTTTAGGTAACAAGTCCAACATGGGTCTCATGGTGCTGAAATGAGGATATAAGCAAGGCTGTGTTTTTCTTTTGGAGGCTCTAGGAGAGAATTGATTTTCTTGCCTGTTCCAGCTTCTAGAGGTTGCCCACATTCTTGACTTGTGGTCCCTTCCTACATCTTCAAAGCCGGCAACATTGCATTTCTGTGACCCTTACTCCAGTTACACTTCTCGCTGACCATAGCCAGGAGAGGTTCTCAGCTTTTAGAAACTTGTAAGGCAAACTCCTGAATAGATAGTACTTATTTCAAGATTTTTTTTCAAGAAACTTCATCTTCAAGAATTAAAGTTCAAATAACTCACTGTAGCTGATGTTCTAGGAGGCTTCAGAGTTAGCACTCACTCAAAAGAGGATTGACTTCCCAATCTTGAAGCAAAACATTTTACCTGTGGTTCTTAAAAATAAGCTTTAATCAATGAGAGCACAGGGAGGGGAAAATCTTACACCAGGGCCTGTCAGGGTAGGAGGCAAGGGGAGGGAGAGCATTAGGACAAATACCTAATGCATGCGGGGCTTAAAACCTAGATGATGGGTTGATAGGTGCAGCAAACCATAATGGTGCGTGTATACTTATGTAAGAAATCTGCATGTTCTGCACGTGTATCCCAGAACTTAAAACTTATTTTTTAAATTTTACTTTAATAACAGACAATTTAGTTTCCTTTAAGAAAGTTTGCTAGACTCTTCTCCTGGTTTACAATAAATGTAAATAAAACTATACCCCTTCCAGTGTTTACCAGATTTGCAGTTTTTTGTGCTATGAACAGTTCTTTGATTCCTCATTTTTACCTTCAACTTCTGATTTTTCTCCAAAGTCTGTAGAAATCAATTCTTGCAGACTATGAATCAGTCTTTGTTATCAGCTAGATGATGGGATATGGGGAACTCATCATCCTGCAGTGCTACAGGTTTTTTGCTTTACTGCAGGAAGAAGAAAGTAGACGCAGGTCACGGAAAGCAGGCAAGCAAGCAGAGTGGCTTAAAAGCAGGGTGAGTTAGATTTCAGAAATGACAACAGCTCCGTTAATGTAAACAGTAAAATTTAGCTTTCATTGACAATTTAAAGTTTAATGAAAGACAGTCACGAGGAGAGAAATCTGAAAAGAGGCCAGGACGGAGAATAGGCTTAGACCACTGTGTCAGTAAGAACCTGGAAACGACAGTGGAAGACACATTCGATGACACATTTACTCAATTTTCTCAAAAAAACAAGTAAAACAGGAGAGACAGAACGCAGCAAAATGTGTGTATATGTTATGGATGGTGCTCTCAAGAGAAGAGAAAGATAAAACTGCTGAAAACTCTCACTTTGTTCAAAGATTTGTGTACATTTTTCCTAGCTGCACTGTTTCTTGTATACAGTAAGATTGAGTTGAATGAATAGCACATACAGGCAATACAGATGCCTTATAAGCAATTTAAAATTTTATTTGCTCAGCATATTAACCTTTCATAAACTGCTGATACACTTTAGGCAGGGCTGTAGATCATGTCCCCATATTGTAGGGCAACCAACGGTCCCAGTTTGTATAGTACTTACAGGGCTCTCAGAATACAAGATTTTCTGTTTTGAAACTGGACAGTCCTGAGTAAACCCTCCTGGTTAGAGCTGGTTCCTAGGAGGCAGGACTTGCAGTGCTAAAACCAGAAAAGTCCTAAACAAACTGGGACAAATTGGTTACCATATCATGTCGCTTAGGCCGAAGTACACTCTAGGAGTTTTGCTGAAGCTATTGGGAAAGAGCTGCTCTTTGGTTTATAATAGGGTGAGTAGATATTTTGCCACCTGGTAAAAAACTGTATCTTTCAAATTAACCAAAAGAGTTGTAAACATTACCACTACCCTCTGTTTTTGTTTTGTTTATTTTTAATTTTTATGGGTACCTAGTAGGTGTCTATATGAGTTACATGATTTTGTGATACAGGCGTGAAATATGTAATAATCACATTAGGGTTAATAGGGTATCAATCTGCTCAAACATTCATTCTTTGTATTTAAAACAATCCAATTATACTCTTCTAGTTATTTTTACATGAACAATTAAATTATTTTTTATTATAGTTACTCTGTTGTGCTAGCAACGACTAGGTCTCACTTATTTTTTTTACCATGTTTTTGTACCCATTAACCATTCCTCCTCTACACTGACACCCACCCAAACCTTGACTACACATCCCAGCCTCTGGTAACCATTATTCAACTATCTCTGAATTTAGTTGTTTTCATTTTTAGCTCCCTTGAATGAGTAAGAACATATGATGTTTATCTTTCTGTACCTGGCTTATTTCACTTAACTTTGTGTCCTTCAGTTCCATCCATGTTGTTGAAAATGACAGGATCTCATTCTTTTTTATGGCTGAATAGTACCTCATTGTGGGTATGTACTATGTTTTCTTTATCCATTAGTCTGTTGATGGACACTTAAGTTGCTTCCAAACCTTAGCTGTTGTGAATACTGCTACAATAAACATGGGACTGCAGACATCTCTTTGATACACTGATTTCTTTTCTTTTGGGTATATACCTAGGAGTGGGATTGCTGGATCATATAGTAGCTCTGTGTTTAGTTTCCTTAGGAATCTTCAAACTGTTCTCCATAGTGGTGGTACTAATTTACTTCTCACCAAGAGTGTATGAGGGTTCCTTTTCTCCATATTCTCATCAGCATTTTTTTATTGCCTGTTATTTGGATAAAAGCCATTTTAACTGGGGTAAGATGCTACCTCATTGTAGTTTTGGTTTGCATTTTTCTAATCAATGATGTTGAGCAATTTTCATATATCTGCTTGCCATTTGTATGTCTTATTTGGAGAAATATCTATTCAGGTCTTTTGCCCATATGTAAACTGGATTATTAGATTTTTTTTCTATAGAGTTGTTTGAGCTCCTTATATATTCTGGTTATTAATCCCTTATCAGATGGATAGTTTGCAAATGTTTTCTCCCATTCTGTGGGGGTTTCTCTTCACAGTGTTCATTGTTTCATTTGCTGTGCAGAAGCTTTTTAGGTTGTGATTCTATTTCTCCATTTTTGCTTTGGTTGCCTGTGCCTGTGGGGTATTGCTAGAGAAATATTTGCCACTACAATGTCCTGGAGAGTTTCCCCAAAGTTTACTTCTGGTAGTTTTATAGTTCGAGGTCTTAGATTTTAATCTTCAATCATTTTTGATTAGATTTTTCTCTGTGGTGAGAGATAGTGATAGAGTTTCATTCTGCATATGGATATCTCGTTTTCCAGGCACCATTTAATGAAGAGATTGTCTTTTCCCCAGTATATGTTCTTGGCACCTTTGATGAAAATGAGTTCACTGTAGGTGTATGGATTTGTTTCTGGGTTCTCTATTCTGTTCCATTGGTCTATGTGTCTGTTTTTCTGTCAGGACCATGCTGTTTCAGTTACTATAGCTCTGTAGTATAATTTGAAGTCAGGTAATGTAATACCTCTAGTTTTGTTCTTTTTGCTCAGAATCAATAGCTTTGGCTATTCTGTTTGTTTGTTTGTTTTGTGTGTGTGTGTGTGTGTGTGTGTGTGTGTGGTTCTATATAAATTTTAGAGTTTTTTTGTCCATTCTTGTGAAGAATGTCACTGGTATTTTGACAGTGATTGTATTAAATCTGTAGGTTGTTTTGGGTGGTATGGAAATTCTAACAATACTGAAACTGCCAATCAATGAATATGAAATATATTTTCATTTTTTGTGTGTCTTCCTTAATTTCTTGCATCAGTATTTTATAGTTTTCATTGTAGAAAACTTTCACTTCCTTGGTTACATTAATTCCTACATAATTAACTTTATTTCTGGCTGTTGTAAATGGGATTACTTTTTAAATTTCTTTTGCAGTTTGTTTGCTATTGGCATATAAAAACACTACTGACTTTTGTGTATTGATTTTGTATCCTGCAACTTTACCAAATTTGCTTATCAGTTCTAAAAATTTTTTGGTGGATTCTTTAGGGTTTTCCAAATATAATATTATACTATATTAACAGGATAATTTGACTTCTTCCTTTCCAATTTGCATGCCTTTTATTTCTTTCTCTTGTCTGATTGCTCTAGCTAGTACTTTTAGTACTATGTTGAATAATGGTGGTGACAATGGGTATCCTTGTCATGTTCCAGATCTAGAGAAAAGGTTTTAACTTTTCCCCAATAAGTATGATACTAGCTGTGGTTCTGTCATATATAGCTTTTATTAAATTGAGGTATGCTCCTTCTGTACCTAGTTTTTTATGGTTTTTATCATTAAAAGGATGTTGCATTTTTTAAATTTTATTTTAAGTAATTGGATACATGTGCAGGATGTGCAGGTTTGTTACACAGGTAAATGTGTACCATGGGTTTGCTGCACCTATCACTCCATCACCTAGGTACTGAGCCCCCGCATGCATTAGTTATTTATCCTGACACTCTCCTTCCCACCACCCCTCTGCCTCCAACAGGCCCTTGTGTACGTTGTTCCCCTCCCTGTGTCCATGTTTTCTCACCGTTCAGCTTCCATTTATAAGGGAGAACAAGCAGTGTTTCATTTTCAGTTCCTGTGTTAGTTTGCTGAGGACAACATCTTCCAGCTGTATCCATGTCCCTGCAAAGGACATGATCTTGTTCCTTTTTATGGCTGCATAGCATTCCAATTATATTTAATTGGTTGATCATTTAGTTTTCCTACCTATGGTAAGAGTAGTTTATACACCATAGTTACAATGTCATATTACTCTATGTTTTCTGTGTATTTACCATTACTCATGAGTTTTGTACCTTCAGATGATTTCTTACTGTTCATTAACATCCTTTTCTTTCTAATTAAAATACTCCTTAAAACATTTCTTGTAGGACAAGTCTAGTGCGGATGAAATTCCTCAGATTCCATTTGTCTGGGAAAGTCTTTATTTCTCCTTCATGTTCAAAGGATATTTTCATATCCTATTATAGGGTAAAAGTTTTTTCCTTCAGCACTATTAAATATATCATGCCACTCTCTCCTGGCCTGGAAGGATTCCACTGAAAATCTGCCACTTGACATATTGGAGCTCCATTGTATGTTATGTGTTTCTTTTCTCTTGCTGCTTTTAGGATCCTTTCTTTATCCTTGATATATGAGAATTTGATTTTTAAATACTTTGAGGTAGTCATCTTTGGGTTTAATCTGCCTGCTTTTCTATAACCTTCTTATACTTGAATATTGATATTTTTATCTGGGTTTGGGAGTTATTTTATTATTCCTTTGAATAAACTGTGTGCCCCTTCTCTTTTCTCCCTTCTCTTTAAGGTCAATAACTCCTAGATTTTCCCTTTTGGGGCTATTTTCTAGATATTGTAGACATGCTTCATTCTTTTTTATTCTTTTTTCTTTTGTCTCCTCTGACTGTGTATTTCCAAATAGTCTGCCTTCAAACTCACTAATTATTTCTTCTGCTTGATCAATTCTAATATTAAGAGACTCTGATGTATTCTTCAGTATGTCAATTGCGTTTTTCAGCTCCAGAATTTTTACTTGATTCCTTTTTATTACCTCAATGTTTTTAATAAATCTATCTGATAGAATTCAGAATGTCTTTTCTGTGTTATGTTGACTTTCTTTGAGCTTTCTTAAAAGAGCTATTTTTAATTCTGTGTCTGATATGTCACATATCTCTCTTTTTCTTATTTGGCCTTATTTGGTTCATCTGGTGAGGTCATGTTTTCTTGGATAATCTTGATACTGTGGATGGTTTTCTGTGTCTGGGCATTGAAGAGTTGGGTATTTATTGTAGTCTTCACAATCTGGACTTGTCTGTACATGTCCTTCTAGGTAAGACTTTCCAGGTATTTAGGAAATGGGTGTTATGATCTAAGCTGTATCTGCAATAGAGGCCATCCCAAGTCCAGTAATGCTGAGGTTCTTGCAGTCTCATAGAGGTACTACCTTGATGGTCTTGGACAATATCTGGTAGAATTCTCTGAATTATCAGGCAGAGACTCTTGTTTCTTTTCCTTACTTTTCTGCCAAACAAATCGAGTCTCTCTTTCTCTCTCTGTTCTGAGCCACTTGGGCTAGAGGTGCAGTGACACAAGCACTCTGGTGGCCTGAACCATTAACACTGTACTGGGTCAGATCTCAAGCCAGTACAGCACTGGGTCTCACCCAAGGGCTGCTGTAGCCACGCCCTGGCTACCACCTATGTTTTCTCAAGGCCTTGGGGCTCTACAGGCAGCAGGTGGAAAAGTCAGCCAGGCCTGTCTTTCCTTTCTGGGTAGTGAGTTTCCCCAAGACCCTAGCAGGTCCAGAGGTGGTGTCTGGGAGACAGGAACTAGAGTCAAAAACCTTAGAAGTCTACTTGCTGCTCCATTATACTATGTCTGAACTGGCACTCAAACCACAAGATGTAGTCCTTCCAACTCTTCCCTCTCTTTTGCAAAGGCAGAGTAGGTCACCATGACCACAAGCCCGTAGGAAGTACTGCCAGACTACTGCTAATGTTCTCTTAAGGTCCAAGGGCTCTTCAGTCAGCTTGTGATGAATCCTGACTGGTCTTGGACTTAGCCTTTAGGGCAGTGGGCTCCCTTCTAGTCTTGGACAGGTCCAGAAATGCCATTCAAGAGCCAAGGCCTGAAATCAGGGACCCTAAGAGCCTGCTTGGTGTTTTACTCCCTGTGGCAGAGCTGATACCTAAGGTGCAAGACAAAGTCCTCTTTATTTTTCCCTTCACTTTTTTCAAGCAGAAGGAATCCCTCCCCATAGTCATCACAGCTGGGAATACATTGAGTCTCATCGGAAGCCAGCAAGTCTGAATCTCGCCCAAGATCCATATTGTACCACCTGGATATTGCTGCTGGTTATTAAGGGCCCAAGGGCTCTTCAATTAGCAGGACCCAAGACTGGGTCCTTTCCTTCAAGGAAGCCTGTTCCCTTCTGGCCCAGGGTGTGTCTATAAATGTTGTTTGCGAGGTAGGGCGTGGAAAGGGTGCCTCACAACTCTGACCAGTGCCCTATCCTGCTGTGGCTAAGCTGTTATCCAAGAAGCAATACGATGACCTCTCCACTCTTTCCTCTCCTCTCCTCAAACAAATGGAAGGAGCCTGGGATTAGGGGAGTGATTGAGCCAGTACTCCCCTAGCTACCCTAGCTGATATATCAGTAGATAATGTGCACCCTCAGTCCACTGGCTCTGAGTCTGGTTCAGCCTCTTAGGACACCCGTAGGCATTGCAATTCTCATGGCTGTCTTTCAAGTTTATTTAGGGACCTAAGAGCACTCCAGCCCGAGGTGGTGAGGCTTGCTGAACTCAAGTTTCAACCACTGAGATGAGCAATTCCCCTTTGGCTAAGTGTTTGGTTTAAATATTCCCTCCCTGGGTGGGCTTCAGTGGAGTTTGGTCCAGTTTTGCTTTCTGCTACAACAGGGCAGCTCTGAGTTAAATGCAATGTCACACAATTGTGTGAAACACACAGATTCTCCCAGAAACACAGATTCTCTCTCTGCACAGCAGGCTTCTGCCAGTGAATGGGGGAGGGGTGGCATTGGCAATTCAGGATTGTTTTTCCTACCTCTCAGTGCCTCTATGAGCAATATGAACTTAAAACCAGGTCTCGTGAGTGCTCACCTGATTTTTGGTTCTTATGAAGGTGTTTTCGGTATAGATAGTTGTTAAATTGGTATCTTTGTTGGGGGGAGGAGGGGCAATTGGTGGAGCCTTCTATTCCACCATGTTGCTTCACCTCTAATTCCACTTTTGGCATTTTGATACTGGATGTACTCCTGGGTTTAAACATACGTAAATTCCAGATAAATGTACTGGATTTTCTATTTCTGTGAGCCAATACATTCCTTGTTATACTTGTATAGGTTTGATTGTTCTGTCATAGGTAATTTACAGTTTGTATTTTCTCAGTGCCAAATTATACTATAAAAAGGCTAAGCTAGTCTTTTTTAAATCACCAACTAAATGAATATTTTGACCCATATTTGATGTCAGACTTTGGTATTTGCCCATAGTGTTAAATGGTATATAATTGTTGGTATAGTTGAAATCTTCTTTAGTAATAGTAATGTTACTTTATCAAATGTTTATTTTTTAAGATAATCTAGTATACCATTAATGTTCTAAATTATTTTAGTATTTTTGTATTGGCTGTTAGTCTTTTTCCTAGTTGATTAATTCAGTTTGATTTTATACATTCCTAAATGGTTCTCTGTCTTTTAACATTGAATATATCTTTAGACATACAGACATTTCTTATATTGGTGTAGTAAAATTTAGTAATTTTTTACAGCTTATTTTTAAGAGAACCTGCCCTATTCCTAGATCAGCAACATTATTCTATATTTTTTTCAAAAGTTTGTAATTTTCATTTCTTATGTGTAGATCATTATTTTATCTGAATTATGTTTGTGAGCTAGACATCAAAATTTAATCCATATAAAAGTTTAACACCATTTATTTCTCCCCCAACTTGTGTAAAATAACATCTCTCCTTTTAAAAGTTCCCATTTATGTTTGGGTCTGTTCTATTCTATAGGATGACTAGTTAATTCCTACATAAATACAACACTGTTAAAATTACCACCATTTTATAATAAACATTGATATTAGGTAGTTCTGGCTTCTCTTGCATTTTTTTTACTCATGAATTTTTGAAAGAATTTATTAAGTTCATTATCAAATCTTGATATTTTGATCAGAACTGCAATTGTTTTGTACATTTAAGAAAAATAATTTTATGATAGTTTTTCTAGATCTGAAATGGATATACTCTTGCTATTATTTTAGATCTTTTTAAAAAAAAGTACTTGAATAAAGCTTTATAATTTTCTTCATTAATAACTTTTCTAGTATTTTTTATATTAATATTTATTTCTAGGTTATTTTCTACATTTTCTAACTTTTCTTCTATATGTGCTTTAAAATATTTTAAATATGTTTTCTGGCAGGTTGGAAGAATATTTTTGTATGTTAGTGCTTTATCATGTATCTGGCAATACTGACTCTAAAAACTATTTTTTCATGTACTCTCTTAAGTATTCTATGTGATCATATCATTTGTTAGTAAAATCTCAGTATTCTTTCTCTTCTATAGATACACATATTTATTGGCAAGAATCATCAATACAGTGTTGAATCTATTGATTAGAGACAGCATTCTATTCATATGCTATTCACTATTGTGTTTCATGATGATAAAGATTGACATGAGATGTCTATATTTAGCTCTTCTTTCATTTCTTCTAAAAATGTTTTATAGTTTTCAGTATACTTCAGCTTGCTTTTTATTAAATTTATTAGTTTTATTCTTTTTGGTGCTATTGTGAACGAAAGTGTCTTAATATCACTTTTAGATTTTTAGAATAAATACAAAATACCACTATGTAGAAATACAGTTGATATTTATATATTGATCTTGTATCCTTTTACTTTACTGAATTTATTTATTAGTTTTGGTTGTGTTTTGGTTTCCATTGGGGTCTTTTTTAAATTTTGACTGTTGTGTTTGTGGATTTCTTAGGATATTTTATATACAAGATTATGTCTGAAAATAAGAATGGTTCTATTTTTTCTTTCCAAAATGGATGCCTTTTATTATTATTCTAGAATATTAATATTATTCAAGAAATTCTAGAATAACGTTGAATAGAAGTAGTGATAGAGGACATCCTTGTTTTGTTTTTAATCTTAGAGGAAAAGCCTTTAGTATTTTATCATTCATATGATGTCAGCAGTAGGTTTTTAATAAATGCATTTTATTAGGTTGAATAAGTTTCCTTCAATTCCCAATTTGTTGAGATTTTCAAAGAATCATGAATAAATGTTAGATTACTATCAAACATTTCTTTTTGCATTTATTGAGGTGATCATATGGTTTTATTTCTTCTATTAATATTGACTTTCATATTGATAATTTACTTTTCTATTTTTCCCCTCTAGTTGTGGAGGGCCCTAATTCGTATTTCTCCCATAGCTCTTTATGAAAATGCATAAGTATATATGTAAATATGTATATACTTATGTGTATATATGAACATGTGTGTATATTTAATTAACTATATTGAAATGATCTGTTTCAATATTCATTTATTTAATTAAGTGTCCATACACCCTTGTGGAAATGGCCTGGGCTTGGGAACAATATAAATTGAGTGGAAATCCTAGGATTTAAAGTGCTAATACTAGCAAAAAGAAGTCACTTGATCTTTCAAATCTGTTTATTCATCTCTATAAAGATGCTAATAATAGAATTCTTCAGTGCTTGTGATGATTACTAAGATTACTTAAGTAATGTATGTCAGAAGCACCTAGCAATGTGTGGAACACGGTAGATGCTCAAAAATGTTAATTCCATCTGTTTCACATTTATTTTCCTGATCTGTACAAGACCTGCCATAGGTGTCCTGGATACATAGACCAGTCCTTTCAGGAAGCTAAGAAAAATGACATGGGAAAGGCACGGAGTATTTCATTGCTCATCCCACGAGGAGATGAACTTAAAACTGTTCTAAACACCATCTATCAAAGGCTTCAGATTGCTACATTGATTTTCCTTGTATTAAACTATTAGATGGAGAAAATCATATATTAATGTTTAGTTAAAACATGTTGTAACCTTTGAGGCAAGGAAATTCAATGATAATCAGATAGGTATATAGGATAATATCATGGGATGGGTAGTGATAGAGATTTTTGCTGGCTGGTCAGTTTTGTTAGCTGCACATGTATAGAACAAGGTTCTAAAATGGGATGTGTTGCAAATAAAAGACAATGGTGAACCAGAAAACAGAGGCACATGAGAAACTTGTATTCTTCCAGGGTCTACATCTTGCTTAAATTTTGCTAACATTGACTCCATAACTTGCATTTGCTGTTGTTCAAGTGAGTAGATTAGTGAAAACACTAAGCAGATACATATTCACTATAGTGAATATGCCATTTTTCAAGAATGTCATTTTTAAAGAATTATCTTTTCCTGTTTGTTTCCATTCAATTTTGAGCTACTGTCTATAATTTTTTTTTTAATAGTCAGTGTTCTTTTTTTAATATGTGAATTCTGCTTCAGTATCTGAGTATAAGGAAACACTTATTTAGAATCCATTTTAGGCCCCGCGCGGTGGCTCACGCTTGTAATCCCAGCACTTTGGGAGGCCGAGGCGGGCGGATAACGAGGTCGGGAGATCGAGACCACGGTGAAACCCCGTCTCTACTAAAAATACAAAAAAATTAGCTGGGCATGGTGGCGGGCGCCTGTAGTCCCAGCTACTGAGGCCTGAGGCTGAGGCAGGAGAATGGCATGAACCCGGGAGGCGGAGCTTGCAGTGAGCCGAGATTGCGCCACTGCACTCCAGCCTGGGCGACAGAGTGAGACTCTGTCTCAAAAAAAAAAAAAATCTATTTTATGCCTTTTTGATAAGTTTGTTTATATACCACATTTATCAGTTATTTTTATTTATTTTAATATTTATTTACATAGTATTCACATCCATGTTGGAGAACTGTTGCATCTTAGTTTTTGATTGTTCTCATTTCTATAAGAATAGCACTGGTTATGTAGAAAATATTAAGTATATAGTAAAACAGAAATTGCCATGAGATTAGGAGATTAAATTCCCTTCGTTAAATGTACCCACTGTGTTACTGTGTTGATATATAAGCTCCAAAAGGGCATGGGATGTTCATGCAAATAGATTTACAAGTGGACATTAAAGTATAAATCACATAAGTCACATACAAGTCTGTCTTCTTTTTTGGCTTACTCTGTTTTTTCACTGCTAACTAAGGGTATAGTCTTCACTTTGCGAAAGAGAATGTTTATAAGCCTCTAACTTATAATAATTACTCTTGAGACCAACACAATGAGAATAAGAGAAATAACTTAGTGGTAATTTGTTGTTTCATCTCTTAAAACTGAAAAATAATTATGTATCATTTGAAAAGGAAACATCAGTTATCTCAGTTGCCATATAATATAGTCCCTTGAGTGGAAGTAACTAATCACCTGGCAGAGACTGTTTACTTAAAATATACTTATAATGACCCAGTGGGTTACACAGCTATAGTAAATATTTTTCAATCAAAGTCACTGCAGAATTAGAAGCATTACAGTTCTCCTGTTCTGGCTGGCCCTTTCTGGAAGGGTATTATTCCTATGACTATCATCAGAAATTGTGTTAACAAAATAAACAACAAAAGTTACAAAGAATCTATGTTGCTTAGAAAGCTAATAGATTTTTTTCTTTAATTTCACTATTGACGCTCTAAAGGCCATCTGTGCCTTGGAAATATAAACAAGCTTAGATTTTGGTGTTCATGAGTCTTTTAACCTTTTTTAAATTTTTTTTATTTCAATAGGATTTTTGGAAAACAGGTAGTGTTTGGTTACATGAATAAGTTATTTAGTAGTGATTTCTGAGATTTTGGTGCACCCATCACCCGAGCAGTGTACACTGTACCCAATGTGTAGTCTTTTATCCCTCATCACCTCCTACACTTTCCCCTGAGTCCCCAAAGTCCAATGTATCAGTCTTATACCTTTCCATCCTCATAGCTTAGCTTCCACATGTGAATGAGAACATACAGTGTTTAGTTTTCCATTTCTAAGTTACTTCACTTAGAATAATAGTTTCCAGTTCCATCCAGGTTGCTGTGAATGCCATTGTATGGTTCCTTTTTATGGCTGAGTAGTATTCCACAGTATATATACCATATTTTCTTTACTCATTAACTGATGGGCATTTGGGCTGGTTCCATATTTTTGCAATTGCAAATTGTGCTGCTATAAACATGCATGTGCAAGTATCGTTTTTGTATAATGACATCTTTTCCTCTGGGTAGATAATATCTAGAAGTGGGATTGCTGGATCAAACAGTAAATCTACTTTTAGTTCTTTAATGAATCTCCACACTATTTTCTGTAGTGGTTGTAGTAGTTGACATTCCCACCAACAGTGTAAATGTGTTCCCTTTTTACCACATCCACACCAACATCTATTGTTTGATTATGGCCATTCTTGCAGGAGTGACTTGGTATTGCATTTTCATTTCCCTGCTAATCAGTAATGTTGAGCATTTTTCCATATGCTTGTTGGTCATTTGTATATCTTCTTTTGAGAATGTCCTTAGCCCACTTTTTGATGGGATTGTTTTTTCTTGATGTTTGAGTTCTGTATAGATTCTGGATATTAGCCCTTTGTCAGATGTATAGATTGTGAAGATTTTCTCCCACCCTGTGGGTTTTCTGTTAACTCTGCTGATAATTTCTTTTGATGTACAGAAGTTTTTTCATATAATTAAGTCCTATCTATTTGTTATAGTTTTTGTTGCATTTGCTTTTGGGTTCTTGGTCGTGAAATCTTTGCCTAAGCCAGTGTCTAGAAGGGGTTTGCCAATGTTAGCTTCTAGAATCTTTATGGTTTCAGGTCTTAGATTTAAGTCTTTGATCCATCTTGAGTTGATTTTTGTGTAAGGTGAGAGATGAGAATTCAGTTTCATTTTTCTACATGTGGGTTGCCAATTATCCCAGCACCAATTGTTGAATAGGCAATTCCCATCAAAATACCACCATCATTTTTTACATAACTAGAAAAAACAATCCTAAGAGTTATATGGAACCCAGAAAGATCCCACATAGCCAAAGCAAGACTAAGCAAAAAGAACAAATCTAGAGGCATCACATGAACTGATTTCAGACTATACTATAAGGCCATAGTCACCAAAACAGCATGGTACCGGTATAAAAACTAGCACATAGTCCAATGGAACAGAATAGAAAGCCCAGAAATGAAGTCAAATACTTACAGCCAACTGATCTTCAACAAAGCAAACCAAAACATTAAGTGGGGAAAGGGCACCATATGCACACATCTTAAATGTAGCTTGGAATCCAATCTGTGCTCACATGAGATGTTAAAAGTACAATTGTTGGTAAAAATGAAAGATAAGCTTGTCATGATAATGGCAAGTGTAGAACTTGCTAATACTGTGAGTTTCCATTTCAAACATTTAAAATGCATTGATCTGTGTTTGCTTCTGCACTAGCAAGTGAAAAATAAATATTTGTGAATGAAATTGGTGAAGCCAATTTCTCCCCATATTCAACAGTAATCACAAGAATCTTTAACTTCCAATTATGATCATTTTGAATAAGTAATTTGTTTTCAAAATAGCCTTCCTTCCCAGACAGGGTACTTACCCACACTGCAGGAAAGCTCCCTGAGTAAAGGCTTCTGCAGGGTTATCTGTGAAAAAGCGCATGTGTCCAGTGATATATTAGAATTCCTCTACAGGATGTTATTTCTGGTTCTGTTGGATTGAGGGGTCTGAGAAATCACTGAAGTTGAGGACTTCCACCCAACCAAGTTTACAAATTCCTGAACCACCTAGGGGGGAAGCATCACCCTTTGTTTTGTCCAGGTGGTATAATGCCCAGTCTCTCCTTTACTTTGAGAAAGGAGTTCTGAGAAGAAGGGTACTATTACAAAGTCACAAAATGATGAACTTGTCCTTTCAGGCTAATTAATAATTGTGACATCAATTTGCAAGTGCCATGAATAGATTTTTTATTATTTACTATTGGAGCACGGGGAAAAGTAGTTGTAACCATTACTTGTGATTGGAGGGACAGAAGTGGTGGCCAACAACCTCCAAGCCCCAGGAGGGAACAACAGGTATCAAGAATATGCAATGCAATATCCAGCAAACCATAAAGGGAATGGTAGATATGAGTGGGATTTCTCCTTAGTGATTCTATTATATATGAAGAAAAAACATATTGCTTGTGCATAGAGAGATGAAAAATAATGATAGTTCCCTAAGAATTCAGATTCCATTAACATAGAATATGAACATGGGTCATGCTAATATCCCCAGTTATTTACATTCCAAATCCCAAAGGCTATTTTCACTTTTCATTCTCCTGAATTTCTCCCTAACAGTTAATACTAAGGACACCCTACCATAAAGAATTCTCTCCTTTGGTATCTTCCCATTAATCTTAATGAAAACACCAAAATTTCAGTGTCCTTTGAATGTTGTGATTGACATGCTTCCATAGTCAAATTTCCTGGAATTAATGTATAAGTAGAGCTCTTGTCTCCATTTTCCTGTCCACTTACTGCATAACCAACTCAACACTTCATAATGTGCCTGTCTCAGAAAACAATGAGAGGAAAGGACTCTGACTTTTAGGTTTTTAGCTCTTCATATTTTGCTTCCTTTCTGTATTCTTTCATTTCTTCTTGCTGCTTAAATTTTGGTGAATTTCAGAATTCTCCGCTAGGTCCTATTCCAATCCTGCACCATATATTTTCTCGGGGTGACCTGCAACATGCCTAAGATTTCCAGTATGGCAGTGAATCTCAAATGTAGAACTATAGCACTGACTTCTCTATTGAAACCCTGACCCATATTCCCCATTTCTTATTGTAAATCTTCATCTTAGTATGTATCAGATCTCTCAACCACAATGCTTCCAAATCTGAACTCATGTTCTCCACCAGGAAAGGCTCTGCCCTTATTTCATTACCTGGGTTAATACTGTCACTAGCTTTGTAGGATGCTTTTCAATGGGCTGACCTTAGTTATTTGCACCCATTCTATTTTAATTCCCATGTTCATGGTTTAGGAGAATTAGATACTCCAATGACAATAGGAATTGACATAAAGAGAAACAAATTCTAAAAGTCAAGGCCTATTTATTGACAATTTTGAAAACGTCATTGTTTTGCTTTCCCCACCTCCTAATGACAATAAGGATCCTCTGCCTCTTTCAGCACCAGCCGTCTCTTTTTTCCCCCAATCCCTCCAGATTCTTCCTTCCTATCTTTGGAAAATGTCTTAGATATGAGGCTAAGTAGTACTACAGCAGGCTTAGTCTATGGCAAGGATTTAGACTTCAAAAAGTGTTATCCTGCCAGATCCTTTTGATGAGACATACATTGGCTTCTCATCTACCCCAGGCAATAGACCAGTACTGGTTTGTGGCCTATTAGGAACCAGGCCACACAGCAGAAGGTGACAGCAAGTGATACTACCTGAGCTCTGCCTCCTTTCAGATCAGCAGTGGCATTAGATTCTCATAGGACCACAAACCCTATTGTGAAATGCTCATACAAGGGATCTAGGGTGTGCACTCCTTATGAGAATTTAATGCCTGACAATCTGAGATGGAACAGTTTCATCCTGAAACCATCCTGGCCATGGAAAAACTGTCTTGCATGAAACCAGTCCTTGATGCCAGAAAGGTTAGAGACTGCTACTTTAAACTATTTCATCAGTTTTTGGAAAGGGTCAGGTTTTATTTCTTACTAACTTATGTGCTCCAAGTAAGCTACTGAAATGATCTACTAATTATAAACTGCTATATCTTAGAGATGCAATATTAATAAATTAGAACACATTCTTGTCTGGGTCATGCTGATCAGGAATTTTTTTTTTTTTTTTTTTTTTTTGAGACGGAGTCTCGCTCTGTCGCCCAGGCTAGAGTGCAGTGGCGCAATCGTGGCTCACTGCAAGCTCCGCCTCCCGGGTTCACGCCATTCTCCTGCCTCAGCCTCTCCGAGTAGCTGGGACTACAGGCGCCCGCCACCACGCCCGGCTAATTTTTTTGTATTTTTAGTAGAGACGGGGTTTCACTGTGGTCTCGATCTCCTGACCTCATGATCCGCCCGCCTCGGCCTCCCAAAGTGCTGGGATTACAAGCATGAACCACCGCGCCCGGCCGAAAATATTTTTTATTTATACCATATTTGGGGTCAGACTATTTTTACTATCTAAACTTTAAATATTATTATGGCCCTTGCTTTCATTTTCATAAGGAGAAAAATTAAAATGTCCCAACTCCTCCGTTTTTAGGGGGTCTGAATGTCCAAGCTTAGATAACTACCAAAATCACTTTTTAAAATGACCACAGATCAGCCTCATTCCTTAGACTAGAATCTTTGTTGTCATTCTCAGCTCCTCTTTTTCCTTCCTTTCTACATCCTATTTTTTATGAGACCTGTTGATTCCACAACAAAAAGTCTCTTGTATCTGGTTATTGCAATTTGCTCCACAGCTTGGCATTTGCAGTCTTTCAAAAGTCTCACCTTCTGATTCTTATTTTTATACCCTACACTGGTGCTTTACTATACCCCAAACAGGCCTTTATTTTTCACAATTGATTGTGTCCCCTGGCTACTAATTTGTAAAAGCCTTCCAGCCTTTTTTTTTTTTTATCTTCAAAAACCTCATCCTGCAAGACCCAGCTTAAATTTGGCAAGAAAAGAAGAAAGACATATCTTTGCTTACAATATGGTAATTTCTCAGTGTAAGTTCCAAAAGAGCAGGAATCATGATTATGTCATTTTTGACACAGTGCTAATGATTCTATGTCATCTTTCACATATAAAATAAATGGCACATGTTAGCTGCTAAATAGATCTAACATGAATAATGATGAATAATAAAAAATAATCACAGGTTTTAGTTCCAGTCAAAATGGAGTAAGCAGTTTCCAGTCTGTCTTGAACTGAATGGAACTAAATACCGTCGAGAGTATGTATGGAATAGCCATCTAAAAAGTGAACTGGGAAATACAAAAATACTTGAAGAGTAAACAGCACACTTCCTGCAAAATGGCAAATCTAATAGTTACTGGCCTTAAAGAGGAGATAGAAAAAGAGATATAGGGGTAGAAAATTTGTTCAAAGGGATATCAGAAAACTTCTCAAACTTAGAGTTATTAACATTCAAGTACAAGGATGTCATAGAACACCAAGCACATTTAACCCAAGAGTACTACTTCAAGGTGTTTTATAATCAAATTCCCCAAGGTCAAGGATAAAGAAAGGATCCTAAAAACAGCAAGAGAAAAGAGACAGATAATATACAATGAAGCCCCAATATGGCTGGCGGCTGACTTTTCAGTGGAAATCTTACAGGCTAGGAGAGAGTGGCACGACATATTTAAAGTTCTGAAGGAAAAAAAAAAAAAAAAAAAAAAACAACTTTTACCCTAGAATAGAACATCCAGGGAAAATGTCCTTCAAGCATGAAGGAGAAAGAAAGATGTTCCCAGACAAACAAAAGCTGAGGAATTTCAACACCAGACTTGTCCTACAAGAAATGCTTAGGAGAGTTTTTCAATCTGAAAGAAAATGGTGATAATGAGCAAAAGAAATCATCTGAAGGTACAAAACTCATTGGTAAAAATTAGCACACAGGAAAACACAGAGTATTATAACATTGTAATTGTGGTATGTTAACTACTATTATCTTAAGTAGAAAGACTAAATGATGAACCAATTAAAATAATAACCTCAACAACTTTTTTTTTAAATTATACTTTAGGTTTTAGGGTACATGTGCACAATGTGCAGCTTTGTTACATATGTATCCATGTGCCTTGTTGTTTTGCTGCACCCATTAACTCCTCATTTAGCATTAGGTATATCTCCTAATGCTGTCCCTCCCCCTTCCTCCCACCTGACAACAGTTGCCGGAGTGTGATGTTCCCCTTCCCGTGTGCATGAGTTCTCATTGTTCAATTCCCACCTATGAGTGAGAACATGCAGTGTTTGATTTTTTGTCCTTGCGATAGTTTACTGAGAATGATGTTTTCCAGTTTCATCCATGTCCCTACAAAGGGCACGAACTCATCATTTTTTATGGCTGCATAGTATTCCATGGTGTATATGTGCCACATTTTCTTAATCCAGTCTATTGTTGTTGGACATTTGGGTTGGTTCCAAGTCTTTGCTATTGTGAATAGTGCCGCAATAAACATATGTGTGCATGTGTCTTTATAGCAGCATGATTTATAGTCCTCTGGGTATATACCCAGTAATGGGATGGCTGGGTCAAATGGTATTTCTAGTTCTAGATCCCTGAGGAATCGCCACACTGACTTCCACAATGGTTGAACTAGTTTACAGTCACACCAACAGTGTAAAAGTGTTCCTGTTTCTCCACATCCTCTCCAGCACCTGTTGTTTCCTGACTTCTTAATGATGGCCATTCTAACTGGTGTGAGATGGTATCTCATTGTGGTTTTGATTTGCATTTCTCTGATGGCCAGTGATGATCAGCATTTTTTCATGTGTTTTTTGGCTGCATAAATGTCTTCTTTTGAGAAGTGTCTGTTCATGTCCTTTGCCCACTTTTTGATGGGGTTGTTTGTTTTTTTCTTGTAAATTTGTTTGAGTTCATTGTAGATTCTGGATAGTAGCCCTTTGTCAGATGAGTAGGTTGCAAAAATTTTCTCCCATTCTGTAGGTTGCCTGTTCACTCGAATGGTAGTTTCTTTTGCTGTGCAGAAGCTGTTTAGTTTAATTAGATCCCATTTGTCAATTTTGGCTTTTGTTGCCATTGCTTTTGGTGTTTTAGACATGAAGTCCTTGCCCACGCCCATGTCCTGAATGGTAGTGCCTAGGTTTTCTTCTAGGGTTTTTATGGTTTTAGGTCTAACATGTAAGTCTTTAATCCATCTTGAATTAATTTTTGTATAAGGTGTAAGGAAGGGATCCAGTTTCAGCTTTCTACATATGGCTAGCCAGTTTTCCCAGCACCATTTATTAAATAGGGAATCCTTTCCTCATTTCTTGTTTTTGTCAGGTTTGTCAAAGATCAGATAGTTGTAGATACACTGCATTATTTCTGAGGGCTCTGTTCTGTTCCATTGATCTATGTCTCTGTTGTGGTACCAGTACCATGCTGTTTTGGTTACTGTAGCCTTGTAGTATAGTTTGAAGTCAGGTAGCGTGATGCCTCCAGCTTTGTTCTTTTGGCTTAGGATTGACTTGGTGATGCAGGCTCTTTTTTGGTTCCATATGAACTTTAAAGTAGTTTTTTCCAATTCTGTGAAGAAAGTCATTGGTAGCTTGATGGGGATGGCATTGAATCTATAAATTACCTTGAGCAATATGGCCATTTTCACGATATTGATTGTTCCAACCCATGAGCATGGAATGTTCTTCCATTTGTTTGTATCCTCTTTTATTTCATTGAGCAGTGGTTTGTAGTTCTCCTCGAAGAGGTCCTTCACATCCCTTGTAAGTTGGATTCCTAGGTATTTTATTCTCTTTGAAGCAATTGTGAATGGGAGTTCACTCATGATTTGGCTCTCTGTTTGTGATTGGTGTACAAGAATGCTTGTGATTTTTGTACATTGATTTTGTATCCTGAGACTTTGCTGAAGTTGCTAATCAGCTTAAGGAGATTTTGGGCTGAGACAGTGGGGTTTTCTAGGTATACAGTCATGTCATCTGCAAACAGGGACAGTTTGACTTCCTCTTTTCCTAACTGAATACCCTTTATTTCCTTCTCCTGAACCTCAACAACTTTTAAATACAGTTTAATAATACATAAAGAGAAACAACAAAAAAATTTAAAAGTGGGAGGATGAAGTTAAAGTGTAGATTTGTTGTTGTTTTTCATGTTGATTTGTTTGCTTATGCAATCAGTTTGAAGTTGTCATCAGTTTAAAGTAATGGGTTATAAGTAGTATTTAAAAGCCTCATTGTTTTTCAAATCGAAAAACATACAACAGATACAAAAAGGGTAAACAGTAAGAAACTAAATCATACCACCAGAGAAAATAGCCTTCATTGAAAGGAAGACAGGGAGGAGGGAAAAAAGAGAAGAAAACCAAACAATTAGAAAACAAATCACAATGTGGCAGGAGTCAGTTCATATGTATCAATAATAACATTGAATGTCAATTTACTAAACTCTCCAAAAGACATAGAGTAGATGAGTGGATAAAAAAAGGAGACACATTGATCTGTTGCCTACAAGAAACACACTTCACCTATATGTTGGGTCAATATATATCCACAATTGATATATACTCTTGCAGAATTAACCCCTTTATCATTATATCATGACCACCTTTGGTTCTTCTTACAGTTTTTATCTTGAAATCTCTTTAGTCTGATGTAAGTATAGCTGCCCCTGATCTTTCTTTGGTTTCTACTGGCATAAAATATCTTTTTCCATCCTATTATTTTTAGTCTGTATGTGCCTTTATAGGTAAAGTGTGTTTCTTTTAGGCAACAGATTAATGTGTTTTCTTGTTTTATCCACTCAACTATTCTATGTCTTATGATTGTGCAGTTTAGTCCTTTGACATTCAATGTTATTATTGATTCATATGGACTGACTCCTGCCACTTTGTGATTTGTTTTATGGTTGTTTTACCTGCCTGCCTACCTTCTTGCCTGCCTGCCTGCCCGCCCACCCGCCCGCCCGCCTGCCTTCCTTCCTTCCTTCCTTCCTTCCTTCCTTCCTTCCTTCCTTCCTTCTTTCCTTCCTTCCTTCTTTCCTTCCTCCTTTCCTTCCTTCCTTATCTTGTTTCCTTAACTTGTTTCCTGATCTTCTTGTTTCCTTCCTTCATATTCCTTTTAGTAAAGGTGATTTTCTCTGGTGCTATCATCTAGTTTCTTGCTTTTTACTTTTTGTGTATCTGTTGTATGTTTTTCAAATTGAGGTTACAATGAAGCTTTAAAATGCAGTCCTATAACCCATTATTTTACACTGATGACAACTTCACACTGATGGCATAAACAAAGAAGCAAAAAGAAAACTCAGGAAAACTCTACACTTTAAATTCATTCCCCTGTTTAACTTTTTGTATTTTTCTATTTATTTCTTATTGTACTGTCTGTGTCTGGAGAAGTTGTTGTAGTTACTGATTTTTATTGGTTCATCACTTAGTCTTTCTACTTACCTGTAGTTTATACATAGCTATTACAGTGTTATAATATTTTGTATTTTTCTGTGTGCTCAGTATTACCAGTGAGTTTTTTGCCTTCTGATGATTTCTTATTGCTTGTTAATGTCCTTTCCTTTCAGATTGATGGACTTCCTTAAGCATTTCTTGTAAGACAGGTCTGGCATTGATAAATTTCTTTAGCTCTGGTCTGTCTCTGAAGGTCTTTATTTCTCCGTCATGTTTGAAGGATATTTTTACTGGACATACTATTCCAGGATAAGTTATTTTCCTTCAGGACTTTATGCCATTCTACTCTCTCCTGGCCTGGAGGGATTCCACTGAAAACTTTGCTGCCAGACATATTAGAGCTCCACTGTATGCTATTTTTTTTAAAAAAAATTTCCTCTATCTGCTTTTTGGATCCTTCCTTTATCCTTGGTACCGGGGAGTTTCATTATTAAATACTTTGAGGTGTAATCATCTTTGGGTTAAATCTGCTTGGTATTCTATAGCCTTCTTGTATTTGAATAGTGAGATTTTCCCCTAGATTTAGGAAGTGTTCTGTTTTCATCTCTTTGAATAACCTTTCTACCCCTATCTCTTTCTCTACCTCCTCTTTAAGGCCAATAGCTCTTTTAGATTTTCCCTTTGAGGCTATTTTCTAGAACTTTTAGGTATGCTTTATTCTTTTTTTTCCTTTGTCTGCTCTGACTATGTATTTTCAAAAAGCTTGTCTTCAAGATCACTAATTATTTCTTCTGCTGGATCAATTCTGCTATTAAAAGGCTGTGATGCATTCTTCAGCATGCCAATTGCATTTTTCAACTCCTGATTTTCTGCTTGATTCTTCTCAATTATTTCAATCTCTTTGTTAAATTTTCTGATAGATTTCTGAATTTCTTCTCTGTTATGTTGAATTGCTTTGAATTTCCTCAACACAGCTATTTTGAATTCTGTTGGAAAGGTCACATATATCTGTTTCTCCCAGATTTGTTCCAGTCTTATTTATTTGGTGAGGTCATGTTTCCCTGGATGGTCCTGATGCTAGTAGATGTTCTTCAGTGTCTGGGCATTGAAGGGTTAGGTATTTATTGTAGTCTTCAATGTCTGGGCTTATTTGCAGCTATACTTCTTGAGATGGCTTTCTAGATATTTGAAAGGACTTGGTGTTGTCATCTAAGCTGTATCTGCTTTAGGGGGCACTCCAAGCCCACTAACACTGTGGTTCTTGCAGACTTGTGAGATACCGCCTTGATGGTCTGGGACAATATCCAGAAGAATTTTCTGGATTACCAGGCAGAGACTCTTGCTCTCTTCCCTTACTTTCTCCCAAACAGATACTCTCTCTGTGTATTGAGCTGCCTGGAGCTAGAGATGTTGTGACACAAACACTCCTTGGCCACTATTGTTGGCACTGCACTGGATCATACCTGGAGTCAGCACAGCTCTTTGTCTCACCCAAAGCCCATTGTAACCACTATCTGGCTACCTCCTGTATTACCTCAAGGCACTGGGCCTCTGCAACCAGCAGCTGGTGAAGTGAGCCAGGTTTGTGTCCTTCCTTTCAGGGCAATGAGTTTTGCCAGGTGGATCCAGAGATGCCATCTGGGAGCTGGGCACTAGAGTCAAATACCTTAAAATCCACCTGGTGCTTTCTTCTACTGTGGCTGAGCTAGTACTCAAACCACAAAATAAAAGTCCTTCCCACTCTTCTCTCCCCTTTCTGTAGGCAGAAGAGTCCCTACCCTTGGCTACCATCACCAGAGACCCACATGTGTACTGCCAGGCTACTACCAATGGTCACTTAAGTCTCAAAGTCTCTTCAGTCAGCTTGTGGGAAATGCTACCTTGCCTGAGACTAACTCTTCAGGTCAGTGGCCTTCCCTCTGGCCCAGGACAGGTCCAAGAATGCCATCTGAGAGCCAAATCCTGGAATTAGGGACTCCAAGATCCCGCTGTGTGTTCTATCCTACTGCTGCTGAACTAGTACCTAAGGTGCAATACAAAGTCCCTTTTACTTTTCCCTCTGCTTTTTTCAAGGAGATGGAGTCTCTCACCATAGCCACCACACCTGGGAATGTGCTGGTCTGAGGCAGGGCCTGGAGAGACGGTAGCCAGGGGCCTCTCAAAGGCGCGAGCAGCATGGAAAACACCTCTGTCAGCTATGGAGCTATTTTAAGTTCACAGCCTTAATAGTATTGTATCCATTTGTCCAGGGGGACAATGGGGCTGGACAGGAGTGAGAGAACAGTCCCCACTCTGCCCCCAGTGAGGTGCCCAGGAGGGGACGATGTGAGCCTGGAGTTACACATGGCTCAGTTCTAAGAGAAACCTGAAATCCAAGTGCTTATATGGAACTACCTGACATTTAAATCACTCTGCAGCCCCCATATGCATGTGAGGATGGAGAGGATGGGAAGCGTTTCAGGCTGGAAGGCTACCTATCAGGTACTATGCTCACTACCTCTGTGATAGAATCATTTGTACACCGATCCTCAGTGACACACAATTCACCCAGGTAACCTGTGCATGTAACCTGTGAAGCTAAAATAAAAGTAGAGGAAAAAGCTAAATAAGCTAGACTTCATTAAAATTAAAAACTTATGCTCTGCAAATACAATGTCAAGAGAATGAAATGAGAAGCCAAAGACTAAGAGAAAATATTTGCAAATAACAAATCTGATAAAGGAGTCTTACCCAAAATATACAAATACTTAAAACTCAACAGTAAGAAAATAAACAAACTGATTAAAAAGTGGACAGAAGACATGAACAGAAACCTTGCCAAAAAATGACATAGATTTACACAAATAAGCATATGAAAAAAATGCTCAAAATCATACATCCCCAGACAATTACACATTAAAAGAGCAATGAGATACTTCTACACACATATTAAAATGGCCATTAACAGCACCCAACACAATTACAGCATCAGCTACTGGTTAGGATGTAAAAGTGGGAATGCAAAAATGGTACAGCCACTTTGCAAGACAGTTTGGTAGTTTCTCACAAAACTAAACATACTCTTTTCATTCAATCCAGCAATGATGCTCCTTGGTTCTTATCCAAAAAATTTGAAAACATATCCACACAAAAACCTGCAAATGGATGTTTATGACAGCTTTATTTCATAATTGCCAAAACTTAGAAGCATCTGAGGTGTACTTAAGTAGGCAAGTGGATAAAACAGATGTGGTACATTGAGACAATAGAATATTATTCAGCACTAAAAAGAGATGAGCTGTAAAGGCATAATATGACATGTAGGATACTTATGTACATATTACTAAGTGAAAGACGCTGATAAGAAACAACCACATACTGGATGATTCCAACTACATGAAATTATAGAAAAGGAAAAACTATGGAGACAGTAAAAATATTAGTGGTCACCAGTGGTTAGGGCTGAAGGAGGAATAAACAGGCAGAGTATACCGGATTTTCAGGGCAGGGAAACTACTCTTTGTTAAAGAAACCCACGGCTTCAGGCAGGGACTCCAGCAACCCTTTTCTTGGGAGGAAGAAGCCTCTAGATTTCAGGAGTGCCCTCCAGTGGTTGCTCTGCTGTCTAACTAATCGTCTACTGATTTCCCCAAGGCTGACCCGGGCAGCACTTCTTGCAGATCCAAAGCCCAGCTGAAAACTGAGGTAGGATCTTCTCACTTACAGGAAAAGGCCTCGATCATTGTGTAGACAGGCTAAAACTGATGAGTGCTTTGGGTCAGAAAGTTTGTGGGGTTTGGTGGCTTTTTTTTTTCTTTTTTTTTTTTTTTTTTTTTGATTTTTCATGTCATGCACACCACTTGCCTACTCAACTCCAAAAACAACATCGTCTCACAGCAATTGCCAGGGAAAAACATGAGGTGGAAAAATCAGAGTAATGTCTTCCCTTGGGGTGGAGATTATACACCCCATTATACATTCATATAGTATGCTACTATAATGGTGGATATATGTTGTTATTTGTCAAAACCCATGGGATATACACCACCAAGAATGAAACCTAATGTAAACAATGGAATTTTGGTAATAATGATTGTGTCAATACAGGCTCATCAATTATAATAAATGTGCCACTGTGGTTTAGGATGTTGATTGTGAGGGAGGTTGAGCAAGTGCAGGAACAGGAGATGTATGGGAATTCTATGCTCAGTTTTGCTGTGAACCTAAATCTGCTCTAAAAATAAAGTTTACTAATTAAAAATAAATGATAGCTTACAGATTAGGAAAAAAGCTATAATTTGACTTAGTATTAAATTGGGGTGTTTCTATGTTTTCAGTTTTCTTTGCTTTTCCTTTATTTTTTAACTCTAATATTGCTTGACCTGGACTCAAAGGCAGCCTGAAGTTGAAAACTACACACTGGGTATAGAAGGAAAAATCTCCAGGAGAAAGCTTCTGTTTCTGGTGTGAGAAGCAAGAAAACCGGCCCCTGAGGGTCAGAGAGAGGTGGTTAAATCCTCTGGTTTTTGTTTTGTTTGGCTTATTCTCTCTCATCTCGAACCTAGAAAGTCCTATGGTATTGATGATAGGAGTAGCCAGGCAGGAAACTAACACAAAGAGGGAGGGGAACATTCCTCTTGGGCCAGAAAAATATATTCTCAAGAACATAGGAGAGAATGTCCTTTCCTCTTTTATTTCCCTATATCCTCATGTTGTTCAGCCCCAGAGGCAGAACTGGTCAAAGAAAATATCTGGCAGAGAGAGGAAACTGAAGCCCTGACTCTTTAGTTATAGGACCAGGAAAAATGTCCTTGAGAGCTAGATAGTGCCAAAGAGAAAGGAGGGTGCTTAAGAAAGTGATTTTATAGAGTTATGTATGAACTTCTGAGCTCACTCCCAACATACAAATGCTTGGATCTGACCTAAAACTTCATGCCAAAGGCTTTGAGAACTGAACTACTTGGGTGGGTCACTGTGCAGGTCCCAGAATGGACATTATGTGGCACACATGCAGGACAGACCTGAACAGCACTACCAAGCTTTGATAAATGAACTGATGTTGGAAGCACAGAGCACAAGAAGGAACTTACAGCCTGGACCTAACCAGGCTGATTGCCTGTTAAAACAACAACAAATTGCTGGGCGCAGTGGTTCACGCCTGTAATCCCAGCACTTTGCGAGGCCAACGAGGGTGGATTGCGAGGTCAGGAGTTCAAGACCAGCCTGACTAATATGGTGAAACCCTGTCTGTACTAAAAATACAAAAATTAGCCAGACATGGTGGTGCACACCTGTAATACCAGCTACTCAGGAGGCTGGGGCAGGAGAATCGCTTGAACCCAGGAGGTGGAGGTTGCAGTGAGCCGAGATCATACCACTGCACTCTAGCCCGGGTGACAGAATGAGACTCTGTCTCAAAAAAAAAAAAAAAAAAAATTCTTCATAAGATTTAAACAAGACCGAGGGTCTTATAACAAAATATTCAAAATGCCTAGAATATAATCAGAATTATTGAACATATGAAGTACTAGAAAAACATCAACAAAAACCAACAAACTCTAAAAACTAGAACTACCACAGATTTTGGAATCATTAGATGAAGACTTTTAAAGCAACTATTATTACCGTGCTCTATGAAGTAAAAGGTGGCCACAACAGAAAAATCAATGTTATAATAAGGAACCAAGTGAAAATTTCACTACTAAAAATAAAATAGCTGAAATATAAACATTCACAGGATGAGCTCAGTACAGGAATGGAGAGCACAGAAGAGTAAGTCAACTTGAATACAAGTCAATAGGAATAAGATACTCTATATGTTATGCCCTACTAAAATTTAACCATAAAATGCAAAAACACAGGACAGATTCTTTTCAACAATGTAAAAAAAAATGAAACCATAACCACATATATCCCAAATGCCAAAGCACTTATATATTTGCTTTCACATTTATATATTTAAATATAAAATTTATCTTTTTAAAAGTTTTGGTTTAAAAATGAAATCAGTACGGAAATTGAAGAATATCAAGACAACAATGAGTCATAGATAAGCTACATATAAAATTTACAAATAGAACTAAATCTGTGTTCACAGTAAAATTTATTGCTTTGATTCTAAAAGTAAATGATATAATTTACATATAATTAGCACTCAGTATAAAAATTCATAATCACAACATGCACTAAAAAATTAAAAGGTGGTAAATATTTAAAGAAAAAAATTAAAGATGACAGAAAATGGAATTGGTAAATGTAGGATACTTTGAAAAACAAAGCCTATAAATTAGATAATGCATTCTATAGTCTAATTTTAAAAAGAAGTCATAATTTTTAACATTAGAAATGAAAAAGTAAAACACAGATATAAAATGAAAAGAAATATTAGTGAATAATATCTTAAGCACAATGCAAATAAATTTGGACTTTTAAATTTGTCTTTGGAAAAAATGTTGAATCTATAGCAATTAGAATAGTTGGAAGAAAATTTAAAGATTGCCTTAAATCCCACTGATAAATGTATGTGAGAATTCTTGCTTTTTGGTATTCTATTATCTTAATATGAAGTGGGGAATTAAGGAGGTAAAACTTGAAAGAACATAAAAGTATTAAAAAGATCAGCTCTTGTCTGGTCCATTACCCATATCTATATAAATAAATAAATAGCAAAATCAGCACACTCAGCAATTTCAAAGATGGTTTATTTCAAGAATAAAAATTTCAATGTTACTTAAGGTATCTCAATTTATAAAGAGAGATGTAAAACTCCTGTTCATTTTAAGGTTCATTCCAACATAAACAGCAAAATTTAAAGAGCGCCTCAAAATAAAACTATAATGCCATTGTACTTACAAATTTTAAGAAACTTATAAGCATAATTTAGAAATAAGTTTGAAAAGCAATATACCATGACAAAAAGAGGCTTATTTTAGAAATGTCAGAATGTTACAATATGAGAAAAGGAATTCGTATACTTCACCTATTGAAAAGTGAGGGGCAAAAAAATTATATGGTCACTTTAATGACAGCTGAAGAAGAATTTGATTATTTCCCAATTTAATATAAACTTACTAAAATATAAGTAGATGTTTACATCTTTGATTTTTAATAACTATATAGCAAAACTAAAAGCCAAAATTGTATACAGTCATATATTGCATAATGATGCAGTTAACAACTTACCACATGCATGATAGTGGTCCCATAGGATTATAATACCTGGCTGGACACGGTGGCTCACGCCTGCAATCCTAGCACTTTGGGAGGCTGAGGTGGGCGGATTGACTGAGCTCAGGAGTTCAAAACCAGCCTGGGCAACATGGTAGAACTCCGTCTCTACTAAAAATACAAAAAAATTAGCCTGGCGTGGTGGTGTGCACCTGTAGTCCCAACTACTCAGGAGGCTGAGGCAGGAGAATGGCTTGAACCCGGGAGCAGAGGTTGCAGTGAGACAAGATTGCACCACTGCACTCCACACTCCAGCCAGGGTGACAGAGTGAGACTCTGTCTCCAAAAGAAAAAAAAAAAGATGATAATACCTTACTTTTACTGTACTTTTTATATGTTTAGATACACAAATACTTATGACTGTGTAACAATTGCCTACAGTATTCAACACAGTAACATGGTGTACAAGTTTTGTAGCCTAGGAGCAATAAGCTTTATAATATAGCCTGAAAACGATAATGTATATACACGCAAACATAATATACCTAATGAAACTATGCCAAGGCATATCTTTAAAAAACTGCTAAAAACAAAAAAGCAACAGAAAATCTTAAAAGCAGCCAGAGGAATAAGACACATTAGCTAGAGAAACAAAATAAAGAATGCCAACAAACTTCTCATCAAAATTTATGCAAACAAGATATATTCAGTCATGTACCTCATCCAAGGACATTTCTGTCAACAATGGAACGCATACAAGATGGTGATGCCATAAGATTATAATATCATATTTTTACCGTGCTTTTTCTATCTATTTATTAATATATACCTATTATGTGTCTGTTTATTGAGACAGGGTCTCTGTCACCCAGGCTGGAGTGCAGTGGCACAATCACAGCTCACTGCAGCTTGGACCTCGCCAGGCTCAGGGGATCTTCTTGTCTCAACCTCCCATGTAGCTAGGACTACAGGTGCCACCACGTCCAACTAATTTTATAATATTTATAGAAATGGGGTTTCGCCATGTTGCCCAGGCTGGTCTCTTAATTCCTGGGCACAAGCGATTTGCCCACTTCGGCTTCCCAAAGTGCTGTGATTACAAGTACGAATCACCACCCGCAGCCTCCTTTTCTATTTGCATATGTTAAATACAAAAATACTTAGGATTATTTTACATTTGCCTACAGTGTTCAGTACAGTAAGACGTTGTACAGGTTTACAGCATAGGAACAATAAGCTATACCATATAGCTTAGGTGTATAGGTAACTTTACCATATTGGTTTGCGTAGGTGCATTCTATGATGTTCACACAAGGATGAAATCACCTAACAAAGCATCTCTCAGAATATATCCCTATCACTAAGTGACCTGTGACTGTACAATAAATACTGAAAAACAAGAATAATTTCCATTATAACCAGGAATACAAAGATGCTCACTAACACTGCCATCATTTACATTTACTCTGAATGTATATTTTATGATCATTAAAAAGACAAGAAAAGACATAAAACTGGAAAGGAACAGACATTTTCATTATTAGCAGATAATTGCATACTTGGACAACTTAAGGGAATGACTTGAATGTTGTTAAAAATACCGAAACAGTAGCAATCTTCAGTAAGAGGTCCCATTACAAACTACTATTCAAACCTCAATTAATTTTTTGTACAAGTAGTTTTAAAGATGAAAACATACTATTTATAAGTGAACATAAACATATAAAATGCAAATACACCTAACATGAAGTGTGTAGAATTTATGTAAAGAAAATTATAACATTCTGGCAGGAGACATGTAGTCTTCAATTAATGGAAAGACATCTACTTTTCTTGGATAGAAGGACTCTCAGTACTTTATAGATGTCTACTCTCCTGAACTTAATCCATAAATTTAATGTGATTCCAACAAAAATATCTGCAGGACTCTGAAAATAGTCAAGCTAATTCTACAGCCAAATAAACACATAAGAATAACCAAAAATAATCTGTAAATGTATAATGCAGTGAGAAAGTATTATTTGTTATCTATAATGTTGATTATAAAATTTATTTTTAAAGTTTTGCCCTGGCTTCTTAAGAAACAAGCAGATACCAAATGGAACATATTAGAGAATAAAGAAATAAATATAAATAGAAATTTAGTATAAAATGCTAGAATTCCTATGCAATAGTAAAAAAATGTATGTAATCAATACTGCTATGACAACTGGCTGGCTATTTCAAAAAAAAAAAGCTGGATTCCTACTTGTTAAATTATACAATAGATTACTTTTTAGTAAATTATATACTTTATTTCTTAAATAAAATTTATAAATTCTGGATTAACCAAAATCATAGCAATCATTGAAACCGTAACTCTAGCAAATATTTTTTCCTCTTTGGCTCTCCAGCATTTCCCCTGATGGAAGGGACAGCTGTTACACTGTAATGGAAACATTCTAAATTTGTATGTGATTTCCTTGCTTGCCATGCTTCTATAGCACCATCATTCATGGAGTTATGTAAAATTGTTTCTGAGCAATTAATTTATATATATATATATATATGTATGTGTGTATATATATATGTATGATATAGCAATTGGTTAATGTTCATAGAATTTACTAAGTTTTCTCTGTAGTCCTATACTAAAATACAGCTACAACTATAGCTATTTAGACATTTGGAATGGCCATTGAAGACAGTTTTTGTACACTTGAAAGCTGATAGTATTTCCAGTTGGGTACGCTCTAGGAATAAAAATACTTTAAGCTTTTAATCAAAACATGGCTACAATATACTGGTCAAGGAACTGGAGTTGAAAGTGAGGAAATAAGAGTGGTGTTTCTCACAATTCTATCTAGTGATTTGCTTGCAAAAGTCTTGTGACTTGGGATCTGCCAGGTTAGATCTTATTACTCCCCAAAAGAATGCTTCCACCAGGAGACCCCAATGCGTTTCTATTGAATTAGAAGCTGATGCAGCCATTTGCCCATTATAGGATCTTATGACTCTGGGAGAATAGATAAAAAGCAGGTATATGTTGTTGAGTGAGGTGATTAAACCAGACAATCAAAAGACATTTGAGTTGTAGATGCAGGGGAAAGTGTAAATAAAATCAGGGCATAACCTGAAGTGCCTCTAGGTCAGGTAATAAAAGTTAACGGAGACTGGGCACGGTGGCTCGCGCCTGTAATCCCAGTACTTTGGGAGGCAGAGGTGGGTGGTTCACCTGAGGTCAGGAGTTTGAGACCAGCCTGTCCAACATAGTGAAACCCCATCTCAACTAAAAATACATATATTAGCTGGGTGTGGTGGCGGCCACCTGTAATCTCAGCTACTCAGGAGGCTGAGGCAGGAAGAACTGCTTGAGCCCAGGAGGCGGAGGTTGCAGTGAGCAGAGATTGTGCCACTGCGGTCCAGCCTGAGCAACAGAGCGATACTCTGTCTGAGGACAAAAAAAAAAAAAAAAAAATGGTTAATGGAGGCTACAGCAACCACAGGCAGGACCAACAAGTGCTCAGATCCCTCAGGAATTGATATTTGGATATCTAGCACCAGATATAGAACCCTAGTCAGCTGAGGTGCTGGCTGAAGCAAAATATCATATAATAAATTGTAGAGGAAGTAAACCATAAATATGCAAAAAGCTTTCAGTGTCAGTTGAACATACTTGCATATTCTTCCTTGCTGTATTTAGTTTTTCATATGGAGTATGGTGGTGGTGGTGGAGTTTATTGCTGTTTCCATATATTATAAAACAATCACATGAAAGTGTGATAGAACCATAGGAGGAGTGTATATCTCCCAGAGGTCTTGGGCTTGGATCTGGAAGCAAAAATTGATGGGATTTCAGACTGATGACTTTTAGAGAGCGGTTGTGTGTGTTTTTGTTGTTGTACTAAGGCTACTTGAATTAGGCAGAAAATGGTATTTTGTTTTTTCTTTGTTTTTGTTTTTAAACAAAAATTAGCACTCTTGGGGCATCAAAGTTGAGTGATTATAATGGACATATATCATTTTAGAGGGTACCAATCATATAATTCTCTATCTTGTGTTTGGGTAATCCTTTGCTTTGTGTCTCTGAGACTACTGCACTCTATAAAAGCTAACAATGCCTAATACTCTCTTTGGTAGTTTCTTTTCCATTGATAGCCCATGACTTAAATTCTACTAATCCATCGCCACATCATAGACTTTCAGTCAATAGTTTATGACGTAAAGGCAATTGAGCCAGCAGATTTTCATTACAGTCAACATGGTAGTGGTTCTGGCAGCAACGTTCACTTTTCAACAACAGCAATGGCATAGCAGCCCAAGTGGTAGTATCCAGTGGCCAGTATGAGCCGAGAAGTCTCGGCTTAGTGGAGGTAGCAGTGATACTGACAGTGATCCAGTACCATGGCCTGATTTTAGATGCTGCTGACATTCTTTTCTAGGTCTTCCAGGTTTCCTGGAGATTAAGAGTTACCCAACATCCTTTTAATAAATTATTTTTTCTGCTTGGTGTAACTAGAGTTAATTTCCACTGTTTTATAACTAAATATCCAGCTTTTTATGGATTTTTTTCTATTTGTATTTCACTCTTTCTGCCCTATTTAAGTATTTAGTGAGTCTTCCTGCTCAGTGCCTAAGAAAAGGGATATGGATAAAGATTTTTTTGTATATATATATATCCGGCTGTCTGAGTAAAGCAAAAATTTTAGCTTTTTTTTTTTTTTTTTTTTTAAATTTAAGCCTTGAAATGGGATTGATAAAATGTCTGGGACAGAATCAGGGATTGGTGTAGATTTTCTCAAAATGAAAAGAAGTCCTTCAGCACTGAGAGAAGTAGAAGTAAGATCAAGAAAAGAGACATGAGAGAGATGCTTATTCAGGCTTTCGTAACTTGCCCTTAATAAGGCAGCAAGAGAGGAGAGGAAATGTCTGGAGAATGCATCTAGGTAGATGAAGTCATGGGTGGTTTTAAAACAAAAGATTCTTATGTCCTAAGCATGGCATTTTGTAAGCTGTAACTTCTGCAGGGCTGTGCTAAGGGGATGAGAACCTTCTATGGACAAATGAATTGGTGATAACACGGGCTATTTTTTTCAAAGTTAGGCAGTGTAAGAGTTCCTAGAACCTTTTATAATCCCAGGGAGACAAAAATGAAAAATAAAGACTGGGATTAGGTTTCCCGTCAACCAAGTGTGATAGGGATTCATAAGTTGATCCAAGAAAAGGTAAAATTCTGATTTTATACTCTTGACTTTGTGAACTGAAATTCATGCAAAGCATTAAATAAAAATGCAAAAATATTAAAATTCCAAAATTAAATATGGATTTTATCATCTTACATTAAGAAAGATGTTCTTTAAAAGATAAACTAAGTCAACAATAATAAAATAAACAACTCGATTTAAAAATGGCCAAAAGCCAGGCACAGTGGCTCATGCCTATAATCCCAGCAATTTGAGAGGCCGAGGCAGGTGGATCACTTGAGCCCAGGAGTTCGAGACCAGTCTCGGCAACGTGGTGAAACCCTGTCTCTATTAAAAAAAATACAAAAATTTTTCAAGCGTGGTAGCACATGCCTGTAGTTTGTTACTTGGTGGGCTGAGGTGCCAGGATTGCTTGAGCACAGGAGGTTGAGGCTGCAGTGAACCGAAATTGTGCCACTCCACTTTAACCTGGAAGCCAGGGTGAGACTCTGTCTCAAATAAATAAAGACAAGACCAAAAGACTGTAACAGACGTCTCACCAAGGAAAATATATAGATGGCAAACAAGCACATGAAAGGATGCTTCATACCATATCATCAAGGACATGCAAATTAAAACAACACTGAGATTCTCTACACGCCCATTAGAATGGCTAAAATCCAGAACACTGACAATACCAAATGCTTGTAAAGATACAGAGCAACTGGAACTTTCATTTATTGCTGGTGGGAATGCAACATGGTACCGCCACTTTGGAAGAGAGTTTGGCAGTTTCTTAAAAAACTAAACATACTCTTACTATACAATCCAGCTAACATGCTTTTTGGTATTTACCCAAAAGAGTTGAAAGCTTATGTCCACACAAAAACCTGCACATGGATGTTTATAGCAGCTTTATTTATAATTGCCAAAAACTCGGAGCATACAAGTTGTCCATAAGTTGGTAAATGGATAAATAAGCTTTGGTACATCCAGAAAATGGAACACTATTCAGTGGTTTAAAAAAATGAGCTATCAGGACATGAAAAGGCATAGGGAAAACTTAAATGCGTATTACTAACTGAAAGAAGCCAATATAAAACAGCACTATACTGCATGATTCCAACTACATGACATTATAGAAAAGGCAAAACTGTGGAGACAGTAAAAAGATTAGGGGTTGCTAGGGATTAAGTGTGAGGAAAGGATGAATAGGCTGAGAACATAGGAGTTTTAGGGTAGTGAAACTATTCTGTTCATCATAAAGGTGGATACATGTGAAAATACATTTGGTCAAAACCCATAGAAAGCACACCACCAAGAGTGAACTATAATGTAAACTATAATTTTTAGATAATTTTGATGTGTCAATGTAGGGTCATCAATTGTAAAAAATGTACCCTCTAGTGAGGGATTTAGATAATGGGAGAGACTGTGCATGTGTGGGGAAGGGAGTATATGGGAAATCTCTTTTACTCTCCATTTTCCATGAACTTAAACTGCTCTAAATATTGTCTTAAAAATATAGCATGCAGAAATAAAACAATGATCTTATAAAAATATAACAACATTGAAAGTAATGGCAACAACTGCAATTACTTTTGCACTAACCTAATAGCAATTAAAAGATACTACATTTGCAGATATCAAATATTTAAATTTATACATAGCAATGATTTGTTATATAAAGAATATTTTTACATGTATAGACTGTTTTTACAGAGCACTCAGAGAAAGACCACTCTCTAATGGAAAGATGGGCTAAGACATAAAACAGCAGGTTTCAGCAAAATAAATTCAAATAGTTTCTAACATATGAACATATATTCAATATTGCTGACAATTATTACAGCGGAAATGAAAACATTCAGATACCATTATTTCTCATGTTGGAGTAGTCGTGGTACTAATAACAATACTAATAATAGTAAACATTTACCAAGCATTTACCATGTGTCAGACTCTGTTCTAACATTTTATGTTTCTTTAAAACACAGATTTAGGGGGTGCACGTGCAGGTTTGTTACACGGATAGATTATGTACTGATGGGGATTGGGCCTCTAGTATATCCATTACCCAAATAGTGAACATTGTACTTGATAGGTAGTTTTTCAACCTTTATTTCCCCTTTCACCATTCCCCCTATCCCCTTTTGGAGTCCCTAGTATCCATTATTTTTGTCCATTATTTTCACCTTTATGCCCATGTGTACCCATTGTTTAGCTTCCACTTATAAGTGAGAACATGTGGTATGTGGCTTTCTGCGTTAGTTCACTTAAGATAATGGCCTCCAGCTCCATTATGTTGCTGCAAGGAACATGATTTCACTTCAATGCACATGTACTAGAAAACTTAGAGGAAATGGATAAATTACTGGAAGTATATAATCTCCCCAGATTAAACCAGGAAAAAGTAGAAATCCTGAACAGACCAACAATGAGTAATGAAACTGAATCAGTAATTTTAAAAGATCTTCCAACAAAAAGCAGCCCAGGACCAGATGTATTCGCGGGTGAATTTTACTAGACATGCAAAGAAGAGCTGATACCAACCTTATTGAAAATATTCCAAAAAATCTCAGAGGAGGGTATTCTTGCCTAAGTCATTCCATGAAATCAGTATCATCCTGATATCAAAATCAGGAAAGGACACAACAAAGGAAAACTACAGGCCAATATCCCTGATAAACATAAATGTAAAAATCCTCAGCAAAATATTAATACTAGTAAACCAAATCTAACAGCATCTCAAAAAGGTAATTCATCACAATCAAGTGGATTTTATTCCAGGGATACAAGGATACATTTGCACATCAACAAATGTGATTCGCCTCATAAACAGAACAAAAAAAAAAATTAGTCATCTCCATGTATGCACAAAAGACATTCAATACATTCTAACATCCCTCATGATTTAAAAAAAAAAAAACCTCAAGAAACTAGGTACATCCAAAGGTATATACCTCAAAATTGTAAGAGTGATCTGTCTATAACAAACTCACAGCTAGCATGAAACTTAACAGATAAAAGTTGAAATTATTCCCCCTAAATATTGGAACAAGACAAGGATGTCTCCTCTCACCATTTCTACTCAACATAGGATTGGAAGTCCTAGCTAGAGAAATCAGGCAAGAGAGAGAAAGAAAACATATCCTGTTCAGACAAGAGGAAGTCAAATTATCTCTGTTCACTGATGACCTTATTGTACAAGTAGAAAACCCTAAAGATTCCTCCAAAAGTTTCCTAGCCTTAATAAACGACTTCAGTAACGTTTTAGGATATAAAATCAATGTACAAAAATCAGTAGCATTTCTATGCACCAATAACATTCACGCTGAGAACCCAACCAAGAACTCAATCCCATTTACAACAATAATAAAAACTAGAAATGCATTTAATCAAAGAGGTGAAAGATCTTTGCAAGGATGAATATAAAACACTGATGAAAAAAAAAACTGTAAATGACAGAAACAAATAGAAAAACAACCAATGCTCGTGTATTGGAAGAATCAATATTGTTTAAATGACCATGCTGCTGAAAGCAGTTTACAGATTCAACATAATCCCTATCGCATTACCAATGTCATCTTTCGCAGAATTAGAAAAAACAATCTTAAAGTTTATATGGAACTGAAAAAAAAGCCCAAATTGCAAAAGCAGTCCTAAGCATAAAGAATAAATATGGAGGCATCACATTGCCTGATTTCAAATTATATCACAAAGCCATAGTAACTATGAAGCATGGTACTGGTCCAAAAAGAGACACATACACCAATGGAACAGAATGGAAAACTCAGTAATAAAGACACACATCTACAACCAACAGACTTTGTTCTAAGTGTTGTACCTGATTCCATTTATTTAATTCTCACAAGAACTCTGAGGGGTAGTTACTTATTATTCCTCTCTAGATTTTAAGACTCATGATGCAGGAATATTTGTCGGTTTTGTTCAGTGGGATCCTCAGTCCTTAGAACAGAATTTTGCACAATTTTATGTTCAATAAATGCATATTGATTGAGCAAATATTTTACAAATGAGGAAAATGAGGCAAAGAGGCGTTAAGTGTCTTGCTGCGAAACACATAGCTACTAATGGCTGAGTTAATTTTTACACCTAAGCAGTCAACCACCAGAGTTTGAACTTCAAATTATTACCCTAGACAACTTCTCACAGAAAAAGTTGGTAATATACAACATCGAGAAAGATATGAGTGAGAAGACATCAAAACCATTGTTATAACTTCTTTGCAGTACAGTTTGGCAGCGTATATATGAAAATAAAAATGTACACCTCCTTTAATTTCACAATTCTGCTCCAGACATACTCACGTATACAAAGATGTACTTAGAACTACATTGACTGATGCACTGTATGTCATGACAGAAGACTTCAAAGAACCTAGGTGTTCATCAGTCAGAAACTGGTTGGATAAATTATGATGCTACTCTGCAATGTAATCGTTAAAAATACTATTATTCTGTAAATATGTGCTGATTTGGAAAGATCGTTATTGAGGAAAAAATGCAGGGTCCAAGAAAATTAATGTATTTTGCTCCCATTTGCTTAAATTCATCTAGAATACTTTCTTTCCACCTACATCTCCCCGTTATAACACACACACACACACACACACACACACACACACACACACACACAGTTATACATATGCATGTTTTTAGTTTTTATTGAAGACGGACTTGAAGTCTGGTTTTGGAAAGAAGCCTGTGTTTGATTGTTTGTTTTAATAGTCTTAATTTTACCATGTGCAAGCATTACTTTTTTTTCAAGTTTTAAATTTTTTTAATTTTTTTTGTTATACTATAAGTTTTAGGGTACATGTGCACAACGTGAGGTTTGTTACATATGTATACATGTGCCATGTTGATGTGCTGCACCCATTAACTCATCATTTAGCATTAGGTATATATCCTAATGCTATCCGTCCCCCCTTCCCCGACCCCACAACAGACCCCAGTGTGTGATGCTCCCCTTTCTGTGTCCATGTGTTCTCATTGTTCAGTTCCCACCTCTAAGCGAGAACATGCAGTGTTTGGTTTTTTGTCTTTGCGATAGTTTGCTGAGAATGATGGTTTCCAGCTTCATCTACGTCCCTACAAAGACATGAACTCAAACTTTTTTATGGCTGCATAGTATTCCATAGTGTATATGTACCACATTTTCTTTTTTTTTTTTTTTTGAGATGGAGTATCGCTCTGTCGCCCAGGCTGGAGTGCAGTGGCGCAATCTCGGCTCACTGCAAGCTCCGCCTCCCGGGTTCACACCGTTCTCCTGCCTCAGCCTCTCCGAGTAGCTGGAACTACAGGCGCCCACCACCGCGCCCGCCACCATGCCTGGCTAATTTTTTGTATTTTTTAGTCGAGACAGGGTTTCACCATGGTCTCGATCTCCTGACCTCGTGATCCACCCCCCTCGGCCTCCCAAAGTGCTGGGATTACAAGCGTGAGCCACCACGCCCGGCCTATGTGCCACATTATCTTAATCCAGTCTATCATTGTTGGACATTTGGGTTAGCTCCAATTCTTTGCTATTGTGAATAGTGCTGCAATAAACATACGTGTGCATGTGTCTCTATAGTGGCATGATTTATAATCCTTTGGGTATATACCCAGTAATGGGATGACTGGGTCAAATGGTAATTCTAGTTCTAGATCCCTGAGGAATCGCCACACTGACTTCCACCATGGTTGGACTAGTTTACAGTCCCACCAACAGTGCAAAAATGTTCCTGTTTCTACACATCCTCTCCAGCACCTGTTGTTTCTTGACGTTTTAATGATCGCCATTCTAACTGGTGTGAGATGGTATCACGTTGAGGTTTTGATTTGCATTTCTGTGATGGCCAGTGATGATGAGCATTTTTTCATGTGTCTGTTGTTTCATATGTCTTTTGGCTGCATAATTGTCTTCTTTTGAGAAGTGTCTGTTCTTGTAAATTTGTTTGAGTTCATTGTAGATTCTGGATATTAGCCCTTTGTCAGATGAGTAGATTGCAAAAATTTTCTCCCATTCTGTAGGTTGCCTGTTCACTCTGATGGTAGTTTCTTTTGCTGTGCAGAAGCTCTTTAGTTTATTTAGATCCCATTTGTTAATTTTGGCTTTTGTTGCCATTGCTTTTCATGTTTTAGACATGAAGTCCTTGCCCATGCCTATGTCCTGAATGGTAATGACTAGGTTTTCTTCTAGGTTATTTATGGTTTTAGGTCTAACATTTAAGTCTCTAATACATCTTGAATTAATTTTTGTATAAGGTATAAGGAAGGGATTGAGTTTTAGCTTTCTACATATGGTTAGCCAGTTTTCCCAGTACCATTTATTAAATAGGGAATGCTTTCCCCATTTCTTGTTGTGAGGTTTGTCAAAGATCGGATAGTTGTAGATATGTGGGATTATTTCTGAGGGTTCTGTTCTGTTCTAGTGGTCTCCATCTCTGTTTTGGCACCAGTACCATGCTGTTTTGGTTACTGTAGCCTTGTAGTATAATTTGAAGTCAGGTAGCATGATGCCTCCAGCTTTGTTCTTTTGGCATAGGATTGACTTGGCAATCTGGGCTCTTTTTTGGTTCCATATGAACCTTAAAGTAGTTTTTTCCAATACTGTGAAGAAAGTCATTGGTAGCTTGATGGGGATGTCATTGAATCTATAAATTACCTTGGGCAGTATGGCCATTTTCACAATATTGATTCTTCCTACCCATGAGCATGGAATGTTCTTCCATTTGTTTGTGTCCTCTTTTATTTCATTGAGCAGTGGTTTGTAGTTCTCCTTGAAGAGGTACTTCACATCCCTTGTAAGTTGGTTTCCTAGGTATTTTATTCTCTTTGAAGCAATTGTGAATGGGAGTTCACTCATAATTTGGCTGTTTGTCTGTTATTGGTGTATAAGAATGCTTATGATTTTTGCACATTGATTTTGTATCCTGAGACTTTGCTGAAGTTGCCTATCTGCTTCAGGAGATTTTGGGCTGAGACGATGGGGTTTTCTAGAAATACAATCATGTCATCTGCAAACAGGGACAATTTGGCTTCCTCTTTTCCTAATTGAATACCCTTTATTTCCTTCTCCTTCCTGATTGCCCTGGCCAGAACTTCCAACACTATGTTGAATAGGAGTTGTGAGAGATGACATCCCTGTCTTGTGCCAGTTTTCAAAGGGAATGCTTCCAGTTTTTGCCCATTCAGTATGATATTGGCTGCATGTTTGTCATAAATAGCTCTTATTATTTTGAGATATATCCCATCGATACCTAATTTATTGAGAGTTTTTACCATGAAGCATTGTTGAATTTTGTCAAAGGCTTTTTCTGCATCTATTGAGATAATCATGTGGTTTTTATTGTTGATTCTTTTTATATGCTGGATTACGTTTATTGATTTGTGTATGTTGAACCAGCCTTGCATCCCAGGGATGAAGCCCACTTGATCATGGTGGATAAGCTTTTTGAGGTGCTGCTCGATTCAGTTTGCCAGTATTTTATTGAGGATTTTTGCATCAATGTTCATCAGGGATATTGGTCCAAAATTCTCTTTTTTTGTTGTGTCTCTCACAGGCTTTGGTATCGGGATGATGCTGGCCTCATAAGTTAGGGAGGATTCTCTCTTTTTCTATTGATTGGAATAGTTTCAGAAGGAATGGTACCAGCTCCTCCTTGTACATCTGGTAGAATTCGGCTGTGAATCCATCTGGTCCTGGACTTCTTTTGGTTGGTAAGCCATTAATTATTGCCACAATTTCAGAGCCTGTTAATGGTCTATTCAGAGATTCAACTTCTTCCTGGTTTAGTCTTGGGAGAGTGTATGTGTCGAGGAATTTATCCATTTCTTCTAGATTTTCTAGTTTATTTGCACAGAGGTGTTTTAGTATTCTCTGATGGTAGTTTGTGTTTCTGTGGGATCGGTGGTGATATCCCCTATATCATTTTTTATTGCATCTATTTGATTCTTCTCTCTTTTCTTCTTTATTAGTCTTGTTAGTGGTCTATCAATTTTGTTGATCTTTTCAAAAAACCAGCTCCTGGATTCATTGATTTTTTGAAGAGTTTTTTGTGTCTCTATTTCCTTCAGTTCTGCTCTGACCTTAGTTATTTCTTGCCTTCTGCTACCTTTTGAATGTGTTTGCTCTTTCTTCTCTAGTTCTTTTAATTGTGATATTATGGTGTCAATTTTAGATCTTTCCTGCTTTCTCTTGTGGGCATTTAGTGCTATAAATTTCCCTCTACACACTGCTTTGAATGTGTCCCAGAGATTCTGGTATTTTGTGTCTTTGTTCTCATTGGTTTCAAAGAACATGTTTATTTCTGCCTTCATGTCGTTATGTACCCAGTAGTCATTCAGGAGCAGGTTGTTCAGTTTCCATGTAATTGTGCGGTTTTGAGTGAGTTCCTTAATCCTGAGTTCTAGTTTGATTGCACTGTGGTCTGAGAGACAGTTTGTTATAATTTATGTTCTTTTACACTTGCTGAGGAGTGCTTTACTTTCAACTATGTGGTCAATTTCGGAATAGGTGTGGTGTGGTGCTGAAAAGAATGTATATTCTGTTGATTTGGGGTGGAGTTCTGTAGATGTCTATTAGGTCTGCTTGGTGTGGAGCTGAGTTTAATTCCTGGATATCCTTGTTAACTTTCTGTCTCGTTGATCTGTCTAATGTTGACAGTGGGGTGTTAAAGTCTCCCATTATTATTGTGTGGGAGTCTCAGTCTCTTCATAGGTCTCTAAGGACTTGCTTTATGAATCTGGGTGCCCCTGTATTGGGTGCATATATATTTAGGATAGTTAGCTCTTCTTGTTGAATTGATCCCTTTACCATTATGTAATGGCCTTCTTTGTCCCTTTGATGTTTGTTGGTTTAAAGTCTGTTTTATCAGAGACTAGGATTGCAACCCCTGCCTTTGTTTGTTTTCCATTTGCTTGGTAGATCTTCCTCCAACCCTTTATTTTGAGGCTATGTGTGTCTCTACACATGAGATGGGTTTCCTGAATACAGCACACTGATGGGTCTTCACTCTCTATCCAGTTTTCCAGTCTGTGTCCTTTAATTGGAGCATTTAGCCCATTTACATGTAAGGTTAATATTGTTACATGTGAATTTGATCCTGTCATTATGATATTAGCTGGTTATTTTGCTCGTTAGTTGATGGCAGTTTCTTCCTAGCTTCGATGGTCTTGACAATTTGGCATGTTTTTGCAGTGGCTGGTATTAGTTTTTCCTTTCCATGTTTAGTGCTTCCTTCAGGAGCTCTTTTAGAGTAGGCCTGGTGGTGACAAAATCTCTCAGCGTTTGCTTGTCTGTAAAGTATTTTATTTCTCCTTCACTTATGAAACTTAGTTTGGCTGGATATGAAATTCTGGGTTGAAAATTCTTTTCTTTAAGAATGTTGAATATCGGCCCCCACTCTCTTCTGGCTTGTAGAGTTTCTGCCAAGAGATCAGCTGTTAGTCTGATGGGCTTCTCCTTGTGGGTAACCCGACCTTTCTCTCTGGCTGCCCTTAACATTTTTTCCTTCATTTCATCTTTGGTGAATCTGACAATTATGTGTCTTGGAGTTGCTCTTCTCGAGGAGTATCTTTGTGGCGTTCTCTGTATTTCCTGAATCTGAATGTTGGCCTGCCTTGCTAGATTGGGGAAGTTCTCCTGGATAATATCCTGCAGAGTGTTTTCCAAGTTGGTTCCATTCTCCCCGTCACTTTTAGGTACACCAGTCAGACGTAGATTTGGTCTTTTCACATAGTCCCATATTTCTTGGAGGCTTTGTTCATTTCTTTTTATTCTTTTTTCTCTAAACTTCTCTTCTTGCTTCATTTCATTCATTTTGTCTTCCATCACTGATACCCTTTCTTCCAGTTGATCGAATCAGCTACTGAGACTTGTGCATTCTTCACGTAGTTCTTGTGCCGTGGTTTTCAGCTGCATCTGGTCCTTTAAGGACTTCTCTGCATTGGTTATTCTAGTTAGCCATTCGTCTGATTTTTTTTCAAGGTTTTTAGCTTCTTTTTTTTTTTTTTTTTGAGACGGAGTCTTGCTCTGTTGCTCCCAAGCTGGAGTGCAGTGGCGCAATCTCGGCTCACTGCAAGCTCCGCCTCCCAGGTTCACGCCATTCTCCTGCCTCAGCCTCTCCGAGTAGCTGGGACTACAGGCGCCCGCCACCACGCCCAGCTAATTTTTTGTATTTTTACTAGAGACGGGCTTTCACCATGGTCTCGATCTCCTGACCTCGTGGTCTGCCCACCTCGGCCTCCCAAAGTGCTGGGATTACAAGCGTGAGCCACCGCGCCCGGCTAAGGTTTTTAACTTCTTTGCCATGGGTTCGAACTTCCTCCTTTAGCTCGGAGTAGTTTGATCGTCTGAAGCCTTCTTCTCTCAACTCATCAAAGTCATTCTGTATCCAGCTTTGTTCTGTTGCAGGTGAGGAGCTGCATTCCTTTGGAGGCGGAGAGGTGCTCTGATTTTTAGAGTTTCCAGTTTTTCTGCTCTGTTTTTTTCCCATCTTTGTGGTTTTATCTACCTTTGGTCTTTGATGATGGTGATGTACAGATGGGTTTTTGGTGTGGATGTCCTTTCTGTTTGTTAGTTTTCCTTCTAACAGTAAGGACCCTCAGCTGCTGGGTCTGTTGGAGTTTGCTGGAGGTCCACTCCAGACCCTGTTTGCCTGGGTATCAGCAGCAGAGGCTGTAGAACAGCGGATATTGGTGAACAGCAAATGTTGCTGCCTGATGGTTCCTCTGGAAGTTTTGTCTCAGAGGAGTACTCGGCCGTGTGAGTTGTCAGACAGCACCTACTTGGCGGTGCCTCCCAGTTAGGCTACTCAGGGGTCAGGGACCCACTTGAAGAGGGAGCCTTTCCATTCTCAGATCTCCAGCTGCGTGCTGGGAGAACTACTCTCTTCAAAGCTGTCAGTCAGGGACATTTAAGTCTGCGGAGTTTTCTGCTGTGTTTTGTTTGGCTATGCCCTGCCCCCAGAAGTGGAGTCTGCAGAGGCAGGCAAGCATCCTTGACCTGTGGTGGGCTCCACCCAGTTCGAGCTTCCCGTCCGCTTTGTTTACCTCCTCAAGCCTCGGCAATGGCGGGCACCCCTCCCCCAGCCTCGCTGCTGCCTTGCAGTTTGATCTCAGACTGCTGTGCTAGCAATGAGCAAGGCTCCGTGGACATAGGACCCTCCAAGCCAGGCATGGGATATAATCTCCTGGTGTGCCATTTGCTAAGACTGTTGGAAAAGCGCAGTTATTAGGGTGGGAGTGACCTGATTTTCCAGGTGCTATCTGTCACCCCTTTCTTTGATTAGGAAAGGGAATTCCCTGACCCCTTGCACTTCCCGGGTGAGGTGATGCCTCCCCTTGCTTCAACTCTTGCTTGGTGTGCTGCACCCACTGTCCTGCACCCACTGTCTGACACTCCCCAGTGAGATGAACCTGGTACCTCAGTTGGAAATGCAGAAATCACCCATCTTCTGCTTTGCTCATGCTGGGAGCTGTAAACTGGAGCTGTTGCTATTTGGCCATCTTGGCTCCACCAAGCATTACGTTTTAAAGCATGAACTAAATATTTGTATTTATCCAAATATATTTTTGTAAGTCTAGAAAGCATTTACTCATGGGTACTCCCAATAATGAGAGTAGTAGGAAGGCGGCCAAGTTAGAGGCAGAGACACAGGGAAGGGACACTTTCTCTTTACTGGTTCTCAGTTTTTTGTAATGGGAGTGTGTAATTTAAGTTATATTTTGGAATAATTAAACTTCTAGCTTTTTGTTTTGATCTGGAGATGCACACAGACATATGTAATGAGGACTGTGTAATAAGCTAAATTCTAAGAAAATACGATTTTAAAGTAGTTGACATTGGAAACGTTGTTTTAAAGATATAGATATATTTTATACATTTTGAAGGTTTTTATTCCTGTATCCATCAATATAAATGTGGAAAATATTAAGCAATTTGTGAAAACTATGATTATTATGTATGGAAAATCTAACTTGTGTTAGTTATGTTTACATAAAATAGTATGGCACAAGTTATGGTCTAGTAACAGTGTACTGTGATAAATAATATGAAAGCTAGAAGAATAATTTAGAAAAGTTGGAAGTTAACAAAATAAGTATCAACAATGTCCATGTTTACTTGTAGGGCTTAAAAAATTGAGTTTCCTTATGTTAAAAAAGAAGTCAGTGTTTAAATTTTACCTCATTGTACCACCCTATGGAACATTATTTCTTATGACTTCGTTAAAAGCAGAAACAAACAAGACAAAGTTAAAAAAAAAAAAAAAAAAAAAAAAAACAAGACAAAATGGCATCAACTAATTCCTGCATTTTATTTTTGCTGGAAAAGATCTGAATAAATTAATTTTTTATGATGGACTAACAGGTAAAGTGCAGATATGCAAGAAAAAATAAAAACAAAACAATTCCATGTATTTGGGAAGCATCGTTAAAATGTTTCCATTTGACATTTATCAATTATTTAAGCATTCATTAATCCACCTATGCATTCCTCCATCCAGTCACCTCACATTCACTGAGGATCCTCAGATGATGAAAACCTCATGAAACTCATTTGGGGAGGAGTAAAGAGAATAGCAGAACATGTACTCTACCTTCATAAAGCCCACATTCACATTTGGGATATAATTATAATGATAGTAGCTATAATAGGGTATAAATTGAATAATAGTGTAGTTTTGTAATTTGTTAATTATTCTATCAAAGATAAAATGAAGAAAGAGTGATTACCATCATTAGAATTGTTCAGGAAAGACTCAGCTCTTTGCAGAAGACTTAGTGATACAACTTACAATTCAACCAACATTTAAGGTTTTATACAGGAAAAAATAATTCTGTTCTCCAGTACTGGGGACACAAATGTGAGAAAAGTTGTCCCTCATTTCTCAAAATAATTTGAATCTTTGAGTGAAAGAATGCTATAATTTGAAGGTGTCTTTAAGTTTGAACTAGTTGATTCTTTAGGTACACTGAAAGGATACAGCCATTTGAAGGGATCAAAATGTTCTAAGCAAACACAGAAAAGCTAGAGAAATCAAGTGGTGTGGGAATGGGGGCTGGCATGGTAGAGATGAGGTGTACCAGGTCCATTTAGAAATGAGACTGCAGTACTAAACTAATTCTTTAAAATTTGATCCCTAATACCATAGTGGCCCACTATTGTTCTTGAGCAAAACAGAATTATGAAAGGGATATTTTGGAAGGATGGAGATAAATAATTTGTCTAGAAAGTTTAAATTAGACAAATCAATTAGGAAAGTAGGTTCATGTTATTTTTATAATATTACCAAAAGTGAATGATTAAAGGCTAGAGCAATGTGATTTTAAACTTGGATAGAAATGTCGAAACTGATTTACAATTTAGAGAAGGAATTGGGATAATCTCTAATTAATGCACAGATGCATTGGATATATGACACAGAACTTCCTGGCAACAATCACATATGCTATATAAGGCCTATTCTCCCCAAAAATGCTGACCACAGAATGCTATTTTACTTCTAGGTACTTTTGTCAATTATCTGGGCAAGGCAAAAGGCTGCAAGTAAAACTGGATGACAGCAGAGAAGACAAGGGAGTTTCAGGCAATTCTATGGGTGGTAGATAGATGACACATTAAGTTTACATCTGCCAAACCCCACAAGGTTTGAGGGGCCAAAATCCTGGAAAGAAGTGTGGAACAGAAAAATGTGCCCTTTAATCTTAGCTTTTTCCTTAGGGAACTGGCTGAATTCTTAAACTACACTGGGTAAGAGACTTAGATATTAAGCAGAAAGCCTCTGAAAAGGTTGTCGGTATTTTTTACCCAGTGCTAAGGAGGGAAAAATTGGAGTTAGGATCACCCAAGGAAAAGAGGTCCTAGTAAATACCCCCATGCTCTTAGTTGGGAATCCTGAAAAGCAATATCCTAGGAGAAGGTAGACAGAAGTTTATGATAGTAAAATCCAGCCCAAATCAGCTTAATCCCTGATTGGATGAAGGTAATTTTTCTTCTTCTATTAATTACCAAAGCATAGGGGAATCTCTCTCTCTGAAGGAAATAAGGTTATTCAGAGCCCCTAAATATTTTTAGACACAGGATATATAAGTCAATCAAAAATTACCTGAAGTACACGAAAAGTAGACCAAAAAGAAAAATATAGACAGGAGAATTCAAATAAATTAGTCAAGTTAACTTTACAAACGCTGTGATAGGATGAGAAAGCCCCTATCAGACCAATATTTTAACCATTTCTCAACTACTAACTGTGCACAAAATAACTCCACAACTACCTGAAAAAGACTCAAATACTAAAAAACTGTTGATGAAAAGAGTCAAACTCTGTAAAATATTTTAAGAGATTCATTCTTAGCCAAATATGAGTGACCGTGGCCTGTGACACAACCCTCAGGATGTCTTGGGAACATGTGACCAAGGTGGTCAGGGTACAGCTTGGTTTTATACATTTTAGGGAGGCATGAGACATCAATCAAATACATTTAAGCAGATTACTTGAGGTCAGGGGTTCAAGACCAGCCTGACCAACATGCTGAAACCTTATCTCTACTAAAAATATAAAAATTAACCGGGGATGGTGGTACGTGTCTGTAATTCCAGCTACTCTGGACGCTGAGGCAGGATAATTGCTTGAACCTGGGAGACAGAGGTTGCAGTGAGCCAAGATCACGCCACTGCACTCCAGCCCAGGCAACAGAGACAGAGACTCCATTTCAAAAAAAGAAAAGAAAAGAAATACACCAGTTTGGTTCAGAAAGATGGGACAACTCACAGAGGGGGCTTCGAGTCTATAGGTAAATTGAAACATTTTCTGGTTGACAGTTGGTTGAGTTTATCTGAAGACCTGGGAGCAATAGAAAGTAAATGTTCAGGTTAAGCTAAAAGATTGTGGAGGCCAAGTTTTAGTGAGCAGAGGAAGCCCTCAGATAACAGACTTTGGAAAGAGCAGGTTGTAAAATGTTTCTTATCAGACCTAACAGGGTGCCTGGCTCTTAGTTGATTGTCTCCTGGATCTGGAAAAGAAGGAAAGAAAGAGGAAAGGGGATTCTCCAAAGAATGTGGATTTTTCCCACAGCAGGCAGCTTTGCAGGACATTTCAAGATATGGCAGAGAAACATGTTTTGGGGTTAAATATTCTGATTTTCTTCCATGTTATGCCATAGTCAGATTGGAATGCAAGTCACGATATACAGGATCAAATAAAACCCATCTGATGAGAATTGATTGTAGGGCATGAATCCCCAGACCCCTTAGATAGGAATTTGGGCAAGACAAAAAAATAAAATCGAAGCTTTGTCCTCAAGAGGTCTTAGTAAATACCCCATGCTTTTAGCTGGGAACCCTGAAGAGCAATAGTCTAGGAGCAAGTAGACAGAAGTTTATGATAGTAAAATCCAGCCCAAGTCAGCTTAATCCCTGATCAGATGAAGGTGATCTTCCTCCTTCTATTAATTACTAAAGCATAGGGGAATCTTTCTCTGAAGGAAATAAGATTATTCAGAGCCCCTAAGTATTTCTAGACACAAGGTCTGTAAGGTCAATCAAAAATTACCTGAAGTAAACAAAAAGTAGACAAGAAGGAAAAAAATAGGAGAAGTCAAATAGATTAGTCAAGTTAACTTTACAAACACTGTGATAGGATGAGAAAGCTCCTATCAGACCAATATTTTAACCATTCCTAAAACAACTACTGTGAACAAAATAACTTCACAACTACCTGAAAAATATTCAAGACAGACTAAAAGATGTGGAAAGAAAGAAACAGCAAGAGTGCATTTTCCATTTTCACAGTTTCTAGCCTGAGGGCAGGCCCCAGTCAGGTGGCATGACTAAAACTTTACTAGAAAATCCGCAGAAGAAACAGAGAATAGAGTTCAGGGCCATCAAAAACATTGGGAAACAACAAAGTTAAAAGGGGAAGATAAAAATCTTGCCCAAATCTCTGGCTGATACCTGAACAAAGGTACACAGAGAAGACTCAAAACAGCCTTGTTAAGCTTGAAAGAACTGAATTGGAATTTGAGTTGCTGCTCATGAGACAGAATGGCTGCTTACATCCAACCTAGTTAATTTCTTGCTAAAACAAAATATCAGTCTTTGGAAGAATCTAACAGAAATAAATCTCTTTAAAATATAACCTAGATAAACCCAAGATAGAATACAGAATTACCCAAGATACAGAGAAATGTAAGAATGTAATCTATTTTTAAGAGAAAAGGAAATCAATGAAGACAGAACTTGAGATGATTCAATCAAAATGTATAAATCAATTTTATTTCTTTATATCAGCAACAAATATAGAATTTTTAAAAAATATTACTTTAGAATCATATTTAACAAATTAACAAAATATATGCAAAACCTCTATGTTGAGACAACAGAACATTACTGAAAGTTTAAAAGACTGAAATATAAAAGAGATATATCCTGTTTATGTATTATATCAGTTTTCTCTATACATCTCAGTCTAATCTATACATCTCTCCAAACTGATGTATAGATTAATTTAAATCAAATCAAAATAACAGTAGTTGTTTGTTGCAACTCACAAGCTGATTCTATAATTGATGTCAAATCTAAATAATAAAATAGATTTGGCAACTGAAGAAGGAAAAGGAGGAGGAGGAAGAGAAAAAAAAATCACAAAGAAGCTCCAGACCCTAATGCCAAGAATTATTATAAAGATATAATAATTTAAAACAACTTGCTATTCTCGCAAGAAAAGAGAGATAGTCCCATTGATTCTGTGGGCAAGTCCAGAAACAAATCCAACACTTACACAGTCATTTAATTTATGATAAAGTGTGCAGTGCAGTGGGGAAACAGTGATGTTTCCGTAAATGGTACTGGATCAATTGGATATCCATATTAAAAGAAAAACACGGTTTCACATTATACATAAAAATTAACACCAAATGTTATGTAGATCTAAATGTGAAATGTGTAACACTAAACCTTCGAGACAAAAACAAATTATCTCCTTGACACTGCGGCTAGGGAGTTTTTTTTAATATATATATATATATATATATATGTATTTCTTATACTTTAAGTTCTAGGGTACATGTACACAACGTGCAGGTTTGTTACATATGTATACATGTGCCGTGTTGCTGTGCTGCACCCATTAACTCGTCATTTACATTAGGTATATCTCGTAATGCTATCCCTCCCCCCTTCCCCCATCCCACAACAGGCCCCTGTGTGTGATGTTCCCCTTCGTGTGTCCAAGTGTTCTCATTGTTCAATTCCCACCTATGAGTGAGAACATGCAGTGTTTGGTTTTCTGTCCTTGTGATAGTTTGCTCAGAATGATGGTTTCCAGCTTCATCCGTGTCCCTACAAAGGACATGAACTCATCATTTTTTATGGCTGCATAGTATTCCAGGGTGTATATGTGCCACATATTCTTAATCCAGTCTATCATTGTTGGACATTTGGGTTGGTCCCATGTCTTTGCTATTGTGAATAGTGCCTCAATAAACATACGTGTGCATGTGTCTTTATAGCAGCATGATTTATATTCTTTTGGGTATATACCCAGTAATGGGATGGCTGGGTCAAATGGTATATCTAGTTCTAGATCCTTGAGGAATCGCCACTCTGTCTTCCACAATGGTAGAACTAGTTTACAATCCCACCAACAGTGTAAAAGTGTTCCTATTTCTCCACATCCTCTCCAGCACCTGTTGTTTCCTGACTTTTTAATGATTGCCATTCTAACTGGCGTGAGATGATACCTCATTGTGGTTTTGATTTGCATTTCTGTGATAGCCATGATGATGAGCATTTTTTCATTTGTCTGTTGGCTGCATAAATGTCTTCTTTTGAGAAGTGTCTGTTCATGTCCTTTGCCCACTTTTTGATGGGATTGTTTGTTTTTCTCTTGTAAATTTGTTTGAGTTCATTGTAGATTCTGGATATTAGCCCTTTGTCAGATGAGTAGATTGCAAAAATTTTCTCCCATTCTGTAGGTTGCCTGTTCACTGCGATGGTAGTTTCTTTTGCTGTGCAGAAGCTCTTTAGTTTAATTAGATCCTATTTGTCAATTTTAGCTTTTGTTGCCATTGCTTTTGGTGTTTTAGACATGAAGTCCTTGCCCATGCCTATGTCCTGAATGGTATTGCATAGGTTTTCTTCTAGGGATTTTATGGTTTTAGGTCTAACATTTAAGTCTTTAATCTATCTTGAATTAATTTTTGTATAAGATGTAAGGAAGGGATCCAGTTTCAGCTTTCTGCATATGGCTAGCCAGTTTTCCCAGCACCATTTATTAAATAGGGAATCGTTTCCCCTTTTCTGGTTTTTGTCAGGTTTGTCAAAGATCAGATAGTTGTAGATATGTGGGATTATTTCTGAGGGTTCTCTTCTGTTCTAGTGGTCTCTATCTCTGTTTTGGTACCAGTACCATGCTGTTTTGGTTACTGTAGTCTTGTAGTATAGTTTGAAGTCAGGTAGCATGATGCCTCCAGCTTTGTTCTTTTGGCTTTGGATTGACTTGGCAATGTGGGCTCTTTTTTGGTTCCATATGAACTTTAAAGTAGTTTTTTCCAATTCTGTGAAGAAAGTCATTGGTAGCTTGATGGGTATGTCATTGAATCTATAAATTACCTTGGGCACTACGGCCATTTTCACGATATTGATTCCTTCTATCCATGAGCATGGAATGTTCTTCCATTTGTTTGTGTCCTCTTTTATTTTGTTGAGCAGTGGTTTGTAGTTCTCCTTGAAGAGGTCCTTCACATCCCTTGTAAGTTGGATTCCTAGGTATTTTAATCTCTTTGAAGCAATTGTGAATGGGAGTTCACCCATGATTTGGCTCTCTGTTTGTCTGTTACTGGTGTATAAGAATGCTTGTGATGTTTGCACATTGATTTTGTATCCTGAGATTTTGCTGAAGTTGCTTATCAGCTTAAGGAGATTTTGGGTTGAGGTGATAGGGTTTTCTAGATATACAATCATGTCATCTGCAAACAGGGACAATTTGACTTCCTCTTTTCCTAATTGAATACCCTTTATTTCTTTCTCCTGCCTGATTGCCCTGGCCAGAACTTCCAACACTATGTTGAATAGGAGTGGTGAGAGAGGGCATCCCTGTCTTGTGCCAGTTTTCAAAGGGAATGCTTCCAGTTTTTTGCCTATTCAGTATGATATTGTCTGTGGGTTTGTCATAAATAGCTTTTATTATTTTGAGATACGTCCCATCAATACCTAATTTATTGAGAGTTTTTAGCATGAAGGGCTGTCAAATTTTGTCGAAGGTCTTTTCTGCATCTATTGAGATAATCATGTGGTTTTTGTCTTTTTTTCTGTTTATATGCTGGATTACGTTTATTGATTTTTGTATGTTGAACCAGCCTTGCATCCCAGGGATGAAGCCCACTTGATCATGGTGGATAAGCTTTTTTATTATTAAACAGCACACAAGAATACAAATTCGAAAGGAAAATAGAAACTTGATGTATCATACTACATTAAGATTAAAGCATTCTGTTGATCAAATTACACAATTGGGAGAGTGAAATGACAAACCCCTTGGTAGAAAAAGATATTTATGGTACATATTACAACACACAACTCATATTTAAGATATACAAATATTCAATTCTACAAATCAATGAAAAATTAAAATAAAACAATCCAATAGAGAAATGGGCAAGAACAGGTACTCCTCTTACCAGACCAGCTTGTCCATAGCCTTCCAATATTTCCTTACAGTCCTCAGATCATCCAGCCAAACTTTTCTCCATTGCTCAGGAATCTGTAGATATTCTTATTCAAAGCTTCCCCTCTTTACCTGTAAACTAGGTAACAAGTAACACTTAAGATCTGCCAACTGGAAAATGCCCCATCATGCATACACCAACACACATTCGCTTTGAGTGCTACCAGTGGGCAGCAGTGCATCTGCAATCCACATTGGACCAGTATCAACATAGATTTAACCCATTTAAAAAAAAAATGTACTTAAGTTCCAGGATACATGTGCAGAACATGCAGGTGTGTTACATAGGTATACGCATGCCATGGTGGTTGACCCATCCTCCAAATTCCCTCCCTTTGCCCTTCACCCCCCAACAGATGCTGGTGTGTGTTATTCCCTTCCCTGTGTCCATGAGTTTTCATTGTTCAACCCCCACTTATGAGTGAGAACATGCAGTATTTGATTTTCTGTTCCTGTGTTAGTTTGCTGAGGATGATAGCTTTCAGCTTCATCTATGTCCCTGCAAAGGACATGATCCCATTCCTTTTTATGGCCACATAGTAGGTGTATATGTACCTCACAGTGTGGTATAGGTACCACATTGATGGGCATTTGGGTTGGTTCTATGTGTTTGCCATTATAAATAGTGCTGCAATAAATATATGTATGCATGTGTCTTTATAGTAGAAGGATTTATATCCCTTTGGGTATATACCCAGTAATGTGATTGCTGGGTCAAATGGTATTTTTGGTTCTAGATTCTTGAAGAATTGGAAATTATTCAACCATTGTTGAACTAATTTACATCTTCACCAAGATTGTAAAACCATTCCTACTCCTCCACAGCCTCACCAGTATCTATTATTTCTTGACTTTTTAATAATCAACATTCTGGCTGGTGTGAGATAGTATCTCATCGTGGTTTTGACTTCCATTTCTCTAATGATAAGTGATGTTGAGCTTTTTTTCATATGTTGGCAGCATGTATGTCTTTTTTTGATAAATGTCTGTTCATATCTTTAGCTCTTTTTGATTGGGTTGTTTTCTTCTTGTAAATTTGTTTAAGTTCCTTGTAAGTTCTGAATATTAGTTCTTTGTCAGAGAGGTAAATTGCAAAACTTTTCTCCCACTCTGTAGGTTGTCTATTCATTCTCATGATAGTTTCTTTTGCTGTGCAGCAGCTCTTAGTTTAATTAGATCTTATTTGTCAATTCTGGCTTTTGTTGCAATTGCTTTTAGTGTTTTTTTTGTTTGTTTTGCTTTGTTTTTTTGTTCTTTGTTTTTTTGTTTTTGAGATGAGGTCTCACTCTGTAGCCCAGGCTGGAGGGCAGTGGCACTATCTCGGCTCACTGCAACCTCTGCATCCCGGGTTCAAGCAATTCTCCTGCCTCAGCCTCCCAAGTAGCTGGGATTAAAGGCACATGCCATCACACCCGGCTAATTTTTTGTATTTTTAGAAGAGACAGGGTTTCACCATGTTAGCCGGGATGGTTTCCATCTCCTGACCTCGTGATCTACCTGCCTCACCCTTCCAAAGTGCTGGGATTACAGGTGTGAGCCACCACGACTGGCCGCTATTAGTGTTTTTGTCACAGAGTCTTTGTCCATGTCTGTGTCCCGAATGGTGTTGCCTAGGTTTTCTTCTAGGATTTTTGTAGTTTGGGGTTTTTACATTTAAGTCTTTAATCCATCTTGAGTTAATTTTTTGTAAGGTATAAGGAAGGGGTCCAGTTTCAGTTTTCTACATATGGCTAGGCAGTTTTCCCAGCACCATTTATTGAATAGGAAATCCTTTCCCCATTGCTTGTTTTTGTGAGGTTTGTCAAAGATCAGATGGTTGTAGATGTGTGGTGTTATTTCTGAGGTCTGTGTTCTGTTGCATTGGTTTATACGTCTGTTTTGGTACCGGGACCATGCTGTTTTGGTTACTGTAGCCTTGTAGTGTAGTTTGAAGTCAGGTAGCATGACGATTCCAGCTTTGTTCTTTTTGCTTAGGATTGCCTTGGCTATATGGGGTCATCTTTGATTCCATATGAAATTTAAAGTAGTTTTTTTCTCATTTTGTGAAGAATGTCAATGGTAGTTTGGGAATAGCATTGAATCTATAAATTACTTTGAGCAGTATGGCCAATTTCACGATATTAAGTCTTCCTATCCGTGAGCATGGAATGTTTTTCCATTTGTTTGTGTCATCTCTTATTTCTTTGAGCAGTGGTTTGTAGTTCTCCTTGAAGAGGTCCTTCACATCCCTTGTTAGCTGTATTCCTAGGTATTTTATTTTCTTTGTAGCAATTGTGAATGGGAGTTCATTTATGATTTGGCTCTCTGCTTGTCTGTTGTTGGTGTGTAGAAATGCCTGTGAATTTTACACATCAATTTGTATCCTGAGACTTTTCTGAAGTTGCTTATCAGCTTAAGGAGTTTTGGGACTGAGATGATGGGGTTTTCTAAATAAAGAATCATGTCACCTGCAAAAAGAGACAATTTGACTTCTGCTTCCTGTTTGGATACCTTTTGTTTATTTCTCTTGCCTGATTTCTCTCACCAAAACTTCCAATACCATGTTGAATAGGAGTAGTAAGAGGTCATACTTGTCTTATGCTGCTTTTCAAAGGAAATTCTCCCCGCTTTTGCCCATTCAATATGATATTGGCTTTGAGTTTGTCATAAATAGCTCTTATTATTTTGAGATATATTCCATCAATACCCAGTTTATTGAGGGTTTTTAACATGAAGGATGTTGAATTTTATCAAAGGCCTTTTTTGTGTCTATTGAAATAACCATGTGGTTTTTGTCTTTGATTCTGTTTTTGTGATGTACCATGTTTGTTTATTTGTGTATGTAGAACCAGCCTTGCATCCCAGGGATGAAGCTGACTTGATCATGGTGGATAAGATTTTTGATGTGCTGCTGGATTCAGTTTGGCAGTATTTTATTGAGAATTTTCACATAGCTGTTTATCAGGGATATTGGCCTGAGGTTTTTTGTTGTTGCTGTTGTTGTTGTTGTTGTTGTTGTTGTTGTTGTGTTTCTGCCAGGTGTTGGTATCAGTATGATGCTGGCTTCATAAAATGAGTAGGAAGGAGTCCCTCCTTTTCAATTGTTTGGAATAGTTTCAAAGGAATGGTATCTGCTACTCTATGTACCTCTGGTAGAATTTGACTGTGAATCTATCTGGTCCTGGGCTTTTTTGTTGGTAGGCTGTTAATTACTGCTTCAATTTCAGAACTTGTTATTGGTCTATTCAGGGATTCCAATTCTTCCTAGTTTAGTTTTGGGAGGGTATAGTTTCTTTGCGTAGAGGTGTTTATAGTATTCTCTGATGGTAGTTAGTATTTCTGTGGGGTCAGTGATTATATCCCCATTATCTTTTTTGTGTGTTCCTGTTTGATTCTTCTCTCTTTTCTTCTTTATTACTCTAGCTAGCAGTCTATTTTGTTAATTTTTTCAAAACACCAACTTCTGGATTCATTGATTATTTTTTGGAGGGCTTTTCATGTCTCTGTCTACTTCAATTCTGCTCTGATCTTAGTTATTTCTTGTCTTCTGCTATCTTTTGGATTAGTTTGGTCTTGCTTCTCTAGCTCTTTTTAAATTGTGGTGTTAGGGTGTTGATTTGAAATCTTTCTACCTTTCTAATGTGGGCATTTAGTGCTAGAAATTTTCCTCTTAACACTGCTTTATTTGCATCCCAAAGATTCTGGTACATTGTCTCTTTGTTCTTACTGGTTTCAAAGAACTTCTTGATTTCTGCCTTAATTTCATTATTTACCCAGGAGTCATTCAGGAGCAGGTTGTGCAATTTTCATTTAATTGTGTGGTTTTGAGTGGATTTCTTAATCCTGAGTTGTAATTTGATCACACTGTGGTATGAGAGATTGTTTGTTATGATTTCCATTCTTTTGCATTTGCTGAGGAGTTTTTTACTTCCAATTATGTGGTTGATTTTAGAATAAGTGCCATGTGGCACTGAGAAGAATGTATATCTATTGATACGGAGTGGAGAGTTCTGTACATGTCTATTAAGTCCACTTGATCTAGAGCTGAAGTCCTGAATATCCTTGTTAATTTTCTGTCTTGTTGACCTAATATTGACAGTGGGTGTTAAAGTCTCCCACTATTATTGTGTGGGAGTCTTAGTCTCTTTGTAGGTCTCAAATAATTTGTTTTATGAATCTGGTGCTCCTGTACTGGGTGCATATATATTTAGGATAGTTAGCTCTTCTTGTTATATTGATCCCTTTACCTTTACGTAATGCCCTGCTTTGTCTTTTTTGATCTTTGTTGTCTGTTTTGTCAAAGGCTAGGATTGCAACCTCTGTTCTTGTTGTTGTTGTTGTTGTTTTGTTTCTGCTTTCCATTTACTTAGTAAATATTCCTCCATCCCTTTATTTTGAGCCTACGTGTGTCTTTGCACATGAGATGGGTCTCCTGAATACAGCACACCAGTGGGCCTTCACTGTTTATCCAGTTTGCAAGTCTGTCTTTTAATTGGGGCATTTAGCCCATTTACATTTAAGGTTAATATTGTTATGTATGAATTTGAGCCTGTCATCATGATGCTATCTGGTTATTTTGCACACTGGTTGATGCAGTTTCCTCATAGTGTTATTGGTCTTTATATTTTGGCATGTTTTTGCAGTGGCTGGTACCACTTTTTCCTTTTCATATTTAGCGCTTCATTCAGGAACTCTTGCAAGTGATGGAAGTAAATGGTCAGTGCTGCCAAGTGAAAATAACACTTAGTCAAAAGTTTTCTCAGCAAGGCAATTTACTTCTATAGAAGGGTGCATCTCACGGATGGAGCAATGGTGAGAGCACATGGAACAAGGGAGGGGAAGGGGGTCTTATTCCTAACACAGCTAGTCCCTACTGCTGTGTCTTTTCCCTATTGGCTAGGATTGGATGGCACAGTCTAAGCTAATCCCAACTGGCTATTTTAAAGATAGTGAGGGTAGGAGACAGAGTGATGGGGTGAGTAGTTTTGACAGGAGGGACAGTTACAGAGCAGGTGACTAAAGATGACTAAGAACAGAGCAGGGAACCAAGGGTGACTAAGGTCAGAGCAGGTGATAGAGGCTAGGAGGGTGTTGTTTACTCAAACTAGGGGCAAGGAGAGGTAAAGAATGAGGAAGTCAAACTTTAAAATGGAGAACAAAGAACAGGGAAGCTGAACATACGGACACATTGGTTCTTTGTAGAGGGACTCAGAACTCATTGTACTTAACAATTTTCTCCCTCTTGAATTTTAAAGGAAGTTAACAGGCTAAACGTTGAAGACAAATTTACTATATCCTATACAAGACAGGCCTAGTGGTGATGAAATCCCTCAGAATTTGCTTGTCTGGAAAGGATTTTATTTCTCCTTTGCTTTTGAAGCTTAGCTTGGCTGGAAATAAAAATCTGGGTTGAATTTTTTTTTTTCTTAAAGAATGTTGAATATTGGCCCCCAATCTCTTCTGGTATATAGGGTTTTTGTTGAGAGGTCTGCTCTTAATCTGATGAGCTTCCATTTGTAGGTGACCTGGCCTTTCTTTCTGACTGCTCTTAACATATTTTCTTCCATTTCAACCTTGGAGAATCTGATGATTATGTGTTTTGGGGGTTGATCTTCTCATGGAGTATCTTAGTGGTGTTCTCTGTATTTCCTGAATTTGCATGTTGGCCTGTCTTACTAGGTTGGGGAAGTTTTCCTGGATAATATCCTAAAGTGTTTTCCAGCTCCTTTCCATTCTCCCTGCCTCCTTCAGGTAGTCCAATCAATTGTTGATTCAGTCTTTTTACGTATTTCCACATTTCTTGGAGGCTTTGTTTGTTCCTTCTCATTCTTTTTTCTCTAATCTTATCTGCATGCCTTATTTCAGCAAGGTGGTCTTCAAACTCTGATATCCTTTCTTCTGCTTGATCAATTCAGCTATTGATACTTGTGTTATATTCACAAAGTTCCTGTGCTGTGTTTTTCAGCTCCATCAGGTCATTTATGTTCCTCTCTAAACTGATTATTCTAGTTAGCAGCTCCTCACACCTTTTATCAAGGTTTTTAGCTTCTTTGAATTGGGTTAGAACATATTCCTTTAGCTCAGTGGAGTTTTTTATTACCCATTTTCTGAAGCCGACTTCTGTCAATTCATCCATCTCATCTTCCATCCAGTTCTGTGCCCTTGCTGGAGAGGCGATTCAATCATTTGGAGGAGAAGAGGCACTCTGGCCTTTTGAGTTTTCAGCATTTTTTTGTTGATTCTTTTTCATTTTCATGAATTTTTCTAGTTTCGATATTTGAGGCTGCTGACTCTTGGACGGAGTTTTTGTGGCAACTTTTTTTTTTTTTTTTGAGACAGAGTCTTGCTCTGTCGCCCAAGCTGGAGTGCAGTGGTGCAATCTCAGCTCACTGCAAGCTCTGCCTCCCAGGTTCACGCCATTCTCCTGCCTCAGCCTCCCGAGTAGCTGGAATTACAGGCACCTGCCACCACGCCCTGCTAATTTGTTTTGTATTTTTAGTAGAGACAGGGTTTCACCATGTTAGTCAGGATGGTCTCAATCTCCTGACCTTGTGATCTGCCCGCGTGGGCCTCCCAAAGTGCTGGGATTACAGGCGTGAGCCACTGTGCCCGGCCTGTGGGAACTTTTTTATTGTTGATGCTGTTGTTGTTGCTTTTCGTTTGTGTGTTTTTCTTTCAATGATCAGGTCCCTATTCTGTATGGCTGCTGCAGTTTCTTGGATGTTCACATCAGGACCTATTCATTTGGTTCACTCCCATGCCTGCTGATGTCACTCAGGGAGGCAGGAGAACAGCAAAGATGGGTGCCTGCTCCTTCTTCTTGGATCTCTGACCTCAAGGGGCACCAATCTGATACCAGTAGGATTGCTCCTGTATAGGGTGTCTGACAACCCTTTGGAAGGTCTTACCCAGTTGGGTGGCATGGGGAACAGGACCCATTTAAGTACTTTGATGGTCCCTTGGTGGAGGGGGTGTGCTTTGCTTGGGGGAAACCCATTCGTCTGGGCTGCCCGGATTCCCCAAAACTACCAGGAGGAAAGACTAAGTCTGCTGGTCTGCAGAGACTGTGGCCACCCCTTCCCCAGAGGCTCAGGGCCAGGGAGATTAGGGTTCTGTCCCTGAGTCCTTGGCCAGAGTTGTTGGAGTTCTTGCAGGGAGGCCCCTCCCCGTGAGGAAGGATGGATCAGGGTCAGGCCTGAATAGGTGCTCTGGCTGCAGTCTGCCACAGCCAGTGTGTTGGGCTCTAGGGAACACCTTTTGGGACCAAGCTGACCAGCCTGCCTGGCTGCAGCAGGGGAAAAGCACAGCCTGGAGCGATAGAGATGGATGCCTCCCTTCCCCCGCCCAGGGAGCTTAGCATGCAGTTATCAATCCCAGTGCTGGCTGCTGCCCCGCCCCCAAGGAGCTCAAAGGCTTAGACAGCAGGCAACCACAGCTGTTGTGCTGGTTGGCCCTCACACTAGGTACTTGGCAGGCTTAAGCAGATCCTAGCTGAGAGGCTGTTGAGAATCTGCATTGCTCCAGGATGGGGACCCTGGGCCCCAGTGGCATGGGTTCACAAGTGGGATCTTCCAATCCATGTCTCACACAATTCTGTGGAAAAAGCATGGTTTCCCCTGCTGGGTAGCAAGCTCACTTACCACCTCCCTTGGCTAGGGAGTAGGGACTCCCCTGCCCCATGTGGCTCTCAAGTGGACTGCCTTGCCCCACTGCTCTTTCTTCCTCTCTGTGGATCATGCCAGTCACCTAGTCAGTTCTGATGAGAGAACCTGGATACCTTCGTTGCCAATGCAGGATTCACACACTCTTATGCTATTATGGTTCTTTTCGATGGGAGTCTCTGATCACCACTGCTTCTAATCAGCCATCTTGGCCCCGCCTGAGCTGACCCATTTTTGAAACAGCTTTATGTTTTCTCTTTCTCTGTTCAAGTAGTTATTAGGAACCTCTCACTACCTACACTGATGAAATCATGGGTAGAAGACAACAGAGTCATAAGTACAACAGAGATAGATGACATGAGGTTGATGGGGTGTGAGATAACTCTATAACTTACTTCTGTCCTCAGGACCTTCTAAAGTCTGATCCAAATGTTCTAATCCTACAGTACAATGGATAGCTGCTTTGCCTGGTCAATATTATAACTTTGTAGATGTGACAGCTCACAGCTCATAATTGCTAGCTATGATGCATAGGCATTTGATTTTTCAGTCTGTACTAGGGCCAGGTAGCATGCCAGGGACTGTTCCCTGAAGGAACAGCCATCCAAGTCCTAGTGGTTGATGCTGCAAATGTCCTATTGTGGCATGTCAGAGAATCTATATGGCATTTCCATCAATCCCAGATATTTAGCATTGTGGGAACTGCTGGATCATATGACCCAAACAGCCTCCCATTGTTCTGGTGCCCTCCAGAAATTGGCAGTGAAAATAGATTTGAGTATTATTCTCAAGGGTATATATTCCCTCCAAAACTTGGAGCAGCCTGCCAAGCTCTGTGCTTCTCTTAGTGGTGGCTGATATGAGGTGCTCTTCTCTTTAAAGGGGAGGTCGTGACATAGCCAAGATCTTAAGTTATTAAGAATACAACTCTTCCTGCTTTTTCACCCCAAAAGCTATATTTTTATTAACCACATGATGAGAGGTCACTGTTTTGAAGTCATCCATTTGGAATACCCTACTACAATTGCTGTTACTCCACAAGACAAAAAAAAAAAACAAAAAACAAACAAACAAACAAAAAAAACAATTTTTTCAGCTACTAAGTGTATCCGTCTCAGACATGTAGAAAATAACCAGGTGAATTATTGGCCCTACTGACTTCACTGTAAGATATATCTGGGTCAGGAATATATTATCTGGCCTCATTATGTCCCCCCATGTAATTGTGGGGGAGGGAGGTATAAAAGCATTTGAGGCCTTTTAATGTCAATGGTAGATTAGCTCCTGTATGTAAAAGCCCTGAAAATATATAGACACTTTCTTCAGTGTTAAATTACTTGGTGAATGGCCACAGACCATTTGTGCACACTTTCTTTAGTATGATACAGTATATTCTATAGTCAATCCTTAAACTTTAATCCTCTGTCAATCCATGAATACTGGCTTTGAGAACTTGCTCAGGATTAGAAACTGAGAAAATGAGGGATCCTGATTCTTTCCATTGGGGGAGTGATAGTTTATATCAAGCAGCAACCTTCTTGGTTTCTCATCTATTTTGTCTCTATTAGCCACCATCATGGATCCCTATGTGTCAGTGTCCCCTAGTTAGCATTCTGGCCTTGGAGCCAGCTACAGTAATTCCATCAAATTTGAATCTTATATTTAAATACTGCTATACTGCATCTTCTGTTCCAGAGTCCTGTCATCTCAATTGTCAATAGGAATACCAGTTCCATAATACCATCCCTACTATCAATCTTTTCCAGCAGATGACAGCCATTACTGAGCTTCTCAGTGATGTCATGACCTTTTCACTAGCACATTTCTTTATGGGCTAGTGAAGGTAGTGCTCTACTTATCCTCCTGGTGAATGTAGTAAGCTGATATGTTCTTGAGTCTTATATAATAGATCCATTCTAGAACAATACATCTGTGAGTCTTATGTTTTCTTTGCCAACAATGCCTAGGCAGTTCTAGCACATTTGCCTCTTTAGGACCCTTTTCAGGAGTTGTTACAAGTGCTATGAATCTGAATCATGGGAGAACATTCCCAGACAGCAAACTCTCCATTATTTAGCTATATTCTGCTCTCTGGTTTAGCACCATAATGTATCATTCCCAGGCATGTTTTCTCAGTTCTTGCTGGAACCTATTTGCCTGGCCCTGCAGATCCTTCTGTGAATAATCCCTTGGTCTTTTGGTAGGGTCAGTGCTTTCTTAGTTGGGCTATGTTAAGCTTGATCCTCATTAGTGGTATACTAGTCAAGAGGAGAGGGGGATGGATTTTGAGGAGGGAAAGCATATTCTTATAAGATATATGCCTCAACTGAGGCTTCTTTATGCATTCTAGATGTGGGGGGAGTACAATCCTGCATGTTAAGCGGGTTCAGAGAACCATGGGTGTTCAAGTGTTATAAAAGCTAGTTAGAAGATTTTATTTAATTTTCTCAGGTGCCCCCACATAAATATCCCCATTTCCAGGCCTTAGGATTCCACACTGTGAGTGAGGTGACTTTGACATTGGAGATTTGCATGCTGTGGGTTCAAACTTCACTTATAGAACATGCTAAGTTAGGTGTTTATCCTTGGTGCATTCAGATGTCATCAGGAAAGCATGAACTTGAACACATGGGCTCAACACTTCAGCAGAGAATGCGTATGAAAGTTCAATTCAAAGAATAGGGTTTTGACTTGGCTGGTACCCTGAAACATGTCAATGAAAGTGAGGGAGACTGAAATTATTCTACATTGTAGATAAAGAAACTTCCTTTACTTTAACTACTGTACTGAGGTGAAAGGTACAAAGTAGGAGATATTTAATATTTCTGTGCTTTTTCTAAGATACAGGCACTTGAGACCTGTGTAGATTCTGTTTTAAGTTCTATCTAAATCATGCCTGCTACTTCTATTCTGCGTATTAACACTAACAAAATGAAAAGCCAGTGGAAAAAGACTTTGAAGTAACTTTCAATGAAGTTTTATAATGCTTGAATGATCATAAAACAAAGCTGATTTTAAAATTATGTTTGAAGTGGTCATTATTAAAAGGGCAAGTTATTTTTTCATAATTCCTAAATATGTTTGTATTGACCCATTATTTTTTGGTTGTGACCCACTTTTAGCAGTGTCTAAGCACATCTGGCACCAAGAGGTAACTTTTAAAGTGGTAGAGAGTCTGAATAAGAAGCTGGGTTTTACAAGATCTTCAGTTATGCTTTGCCTCTGAAGATGTGGGATAAAGTAATGGGTAGGTCCTGTAGTCAAGGAGAGAAGTGATTTCTAAGTAAATAACAGGAAACTTTTTGGTACACAAAGCAGGCATATGGAATAGAAATACCAGAAGTCAACTTCACAGATGAATTTTACGTCATTGACGTAGTTCTACATTTTTTTCTTCCTGCTTTTCATAAGGTTTGCTAAAATATAGGAAGTCCAAAGGGAATCCGAAACTAAAATGTGGAGCTGTTTTTTTCACTGTTAAACTATAATTGAATGGTCAGTGTTGACTGGCTGTTTACTTTCAAAGTACATAGGAAATCATAGCCTTGATAGTTTCTCAGTAGCTAGGTATTATAGTTCATTTTGGATAAAAACTAAATACCCTCAAAATTTGAGTTTTTATTTTCTAATTAAGAATTTATTTATATGTCTTTAGATCATTTTTGTTTCATAAAATATAAATGTTGAAGGATTATACAGGTGAACATATCTATAGAAATTCATCACTTTTTTGTATATAGTCTACTAAAAGAATGGTTAGTTTTAACAGAAAGACCTTATTTTTTATTTTATTTAATTTTTTGAAGTGGAGTCTCTCTCTCTGTTGCCCAGGCTGGAGTGCAGTGATGTGATCTCGGCTCACTGCAACCTCCGTCTTCCAGGTTCAAGCAATTCTCCTGCCTCAGCCTCCCAAGTAGCTGAGATTACAGGCATGGGCCACCATGCACAGCTAATTTTTGTATTTTTAGTAGAGACGGGGTTTTGCCATGTTGCCCAGGCTGATCTCAAACTCCTGACCTCAGGTGAGCTGCCCACCTCGGCCTCCCAAAGTACTGGGCTTACAGGCATGAGCCACCATGCCTGGCCAGAAAGACTAGTTTAAAACTATAGAGAGAGTATAAAACCACCCATACATATAGTTTACATATATATTATTTTTTAAATATATGTAATTATGTATTACATTACACACATACAGTAATATATAAATCTAGGAGGAGAAAATCTTTTTAGGTGGGAGAGAATAAAAATCCAAGTTCTAGGCTAAAAGGGAAACTATCCTGCTGGCTTAGAAAGACTTGTGTAGAACACCCTGGCACATATTTGATATACTTGAGACAAAAGGTGTAATTTGAAAATTCTTAGCATTTGTGATATACCTGAAGTGAGTCCATTAAAAGTGGACCATTCTATGGCTTAAAGAAGTAGAAATGAGTGATCTTGTATCAGTAATACTCTATGCCAGTAGTTGTCAAGTGTTTTGGTTTCAGGACCTCTTTATACTCTTAAAAATTAATAAAGACCCCTAAAAGCTTACTTTAGAAAATCTTGGAAGACATAAGAATACACAATACAAATTCCAGTGGCTATCAGAACAGTGATGGCAATGGATGCTATTTAGCCTCTGGAAAATTCAACTGTATGCTTATACAATGATGACAGTAGAAAAGGCAAATAACATTTGTTAATATTTAAAATAATTTTGATCTGGTGATCTCCAAGCGTTCCCAAAGCACACTGAAAAATACTGCTCTATGCATCGTCTGGAAAGAAACGTTTGAACAAAGAGAAATAAACTTAACCCATATAATACCTTCATTGGAAAAATAACAATTTATAGAAAAACATTTTATTTATTTATTTTTTGTTATACTTTAAGTTCTGGGGTACATGTGCAGAACGTGCAGGTTTGTTACACAGGTATACACGTGCCATGGTGGTTTGCTGCACCCATCAACAGGTCATCTACATTAGGTATTTCTCCTAATGCTATCCCTACCCTAGCCCACCACCCCCCGACAGGCCCCAGTATGTGATGTTCCCCTCCCTGTGTCCATGTATGTGTTTTCATCATTCAACTCTCACTTATGAGTGAGAACATGCGGTGTTTGGCTTTCTGTTCTTGTGTTAGTTTGCTGAGAATCATGGTTTCCAGCTTCATTCATGTCCCTGCAGAGGACATAAACTCATCTTTTTTATGGCTGCATAGTATTCCATGGTGTATATATGCCACATTTTCTTTATCCAACCTATCAGTGATCAGCATTTCAGTTGGTTCCTAGTCTTTGCTATTGTGAACAGTGCCACAATAAGGACTTCATGACTAAAACACCAAAAGCAACGGCAACAAAAGCCAAAATTGACAAATGGGATCTAATTAAACTAAAGAGCTTCTGCACAGCAAAAGAAACTATCATCAGAATGAACAGGCAACCTACAGAATGAGAGAATATTTTTGCAATCTATCCATCTGACAAAGAACTAATATCCAGAATCTACAAAGAACTTAAACAAATTTACAAGAAAAAAACAACACCATCAAAACATGGGCAAAGGATATGAACAGACACTTCTTAAAAGAAGACATTTATGCATCCAACAAACATGAAAAAAAGCTCATCATCACTGGTCATTAGATAAATGAAAATCAAAACATTTATTTTTTACATTCATATTATGAGAATTGTGTGTGTGTATAACTACAGTTAAAACATACACACACACACACACACACACACACACATATTTTATAGGTATATATACATATGTATATATTCTGGCTGTTACTGGGAGACCAAGAAAGCATGTCTTTACCTCACCAAGGTGGAGAGATTTAGAGCAGACCATAGTTTGGCTCTCAAAATCTACACTAGACTGATGTTTCCTGAGTTTAGTACCAAGTACTTACTATACTCGCCTGCTGAAGCACCTTGACGTACTACTATTCTCTACTCAGGAATTCAATTTGGGGGAATGAATGAGCTACAGGGCTTAAGGAGTGGGTCTGATACCTCTGAAGGGAAGGAACTAGGACCTCCTGAAGAGTGATGGAGGTTTGCACCAAAGAATTAAGGACACGACCACCTCTGAAAGAATGTAGATTAGATCTCCACATAGAAAAATAAACTCTAAAAACAGGGAGTTTCCCCTGAGATATTCTCTTGTGGAAGGCAAACTTTTAATTTTTTTTTCTTAGATTCCCAAGAGAGTCACAGTTAGCATAACTTTAAAGGTACCCTCTTCCTCCTCCATACATCTTATGTTGTAATGCTTTCTAGATATTTTCAAACATTCAGTAAAGTGGAGGTTTCTATATGTAGAATGAAGTTCAAGGTTGAAAGAAATGGTACCATCTTCATATTTCCATTCTGGGGAGGTCAGCATTGGCACACACTGGGTCAGCGAGAGCCAGGGTTGAAATTCCATGTGAACTCTGCGGGTGAAGTAAGAAGTAACCAACCGCAGAGACGGGAGTAGTGAGGGTCAGCAGAGATCTGTCATGGGGATAACTGAGGAGTTCTTGTGAGACAAACCCTCTTGCTTTTTCAAATACACTGGAGAAAGATGACACATGACCCCAAGGAGACCACTTTGGTGCTTAAACTTCTTTTCACTGTCCGGGTGTGGTGGCTCATGCCTGTAATCCCAGCACTTTGGGAGGCCAAGGCAGGTGGACCACAAGGTCAGGAGTTCAAGACTAGCCTGGCCAATATGGTGAAACCTCATCTTTACTAAAATAACAAAAATCAGCCATGCGTGGTGGTTTGCACCTGTAGTCCCAGCTACTTGAAGGGCTGAGGCAGGAGAATTGCTTGAACCCAGGAGGTGGAGGTTCCAGTGAGCCAAGATCATGCCACTGTACTCCAGCCTGGGCAACAGAGCAAGACTTGTATATATTTAAAAAAAAGAAATAAAAAAAAAAACCTTCCCTTCACTTGAATTTTCATTAAAACACAACTTTCTTAGACATATTTTTGCAAATCGTTGTCATGTTTTACCTTTTAATTTACTGTAGATCTACAACTCACAATCTTTTTCTTAGCATTAGGAGAATCCAGCATACTGGTTTTGAAAGAAATTCTTCTGTATCTAATTTTGAATTGATTGTCCTTTTTCACCTGTCCCATTGAAATGCTTCCCTTCCTCAATTATAGATTAAATGAAACATTTGTTCAGTAGCTGTGGTGACAGAGATATAACAGGGCTACTAATCAAACTATCTCATACATTTTTCTCTAATCTGTGAGCTATTCCCCTTTATTCTTTTCTAGAACCTGTCTTCCATCTTTGGTTAAAGGCAATGTGATAGAAATAATATCTTATGGTAAATAATCATAGAAATTATATATATCTTATTGTGATTTTGATTTGCATTTTCCTAATGACTCATGACACTGAGCATTTTTCAATATACCTACTGGCATTTGTATGCCTCCTTTTCAGAAATATCTGTTTATGTGTCCTTTGCCTACTTTTTAATAGGATTGTGTGTTTTATTTTTCTATTTTTTAGTTCATTGTTTATTCTGGGCATTAGTTCCTTGACAGATGAATAGTTTACAAATATTTTCTCCCATTCAATAGGTTGTCTCTTCATAATTTTGTCTCACTTGCTGTGCAGAAGCTTTTTAGTTTAATATAGTCCCATTTGTCTATTTTTGTTGCCTGTGCTTTTGAGGTCTTAGCCATAAAATATTTGCCTTGACCAATGTCCTAGAGGGTTTTCACTGTGTTTTCATCGAGTAGTTTATAGTTTTAGATCATATGCTTAGATCTTTAATCTATTTTTAGTGGATTTTTATATATGGTAAGAGATAGGTTACTAGTCTCATCCTTCTGTATATGAATATCCAGTTTCCCACCACCATTTATTGAAAAGAGTGGAATTTATCGAATGTGTGTTCTTGGCACATTTGTCAAAAATCAGTTAGTTGTAATTATGTGGATTTATTTTTAAGTTCTTTATTCTGTTACAATTGTCTGTATATCTGTTTTATACCAATACTTTGCTGTTTTGTTACTATATCGTTGTAATATATTTTGAATATCAGATAGTGTGTGGACTCCAGCTTTGTTCTTTCTGATCAGAATTTCTTTGGCTATTTGGGCTTTTTTGGTTCCATGTGAATTTTGGCTTTATGTTTTCTGTTTCTATGAAGAATGCTGTTGGTATTTTGAAAGGGTACGTATGGAATCTGTAGATTGTTTTGGGCAATATGGTCATTTTAACAATATTCTTTCAATCCATGCACATGGGATGTCTTTCTAATTTTTGGTGTCTTCTTCCTGTTTTTTTTTTTTTTTTTTTTTTTTGAGACACCATCTCACTCTGTCACCCAAGCTGAAGTGCAGTGGCATAATCTTGGCTTACTGCAACCTTTGCATCCCAGGTTCAGGTGACTCTCCTGCCTCAGCCTCACAAGTAGCTGGGACTACAGGTGTGCACCACCACGCCTGGCTAATTTTTGTATTTTTAGTAGAGATGGGGTTTTTGTAGTTTTCCTTGCAGAGGTCTTTAATATACTTGGTTAAATTTATTCCAAGGTATTTCATATTTTTTTTACCTATTGTAAGTACTATTTCCTTCTTGATTTGTTTTAGCTAGTTCATTACTGGTGTTTAGAAACACCACTGATTTTTGTATGTTGATTTTGTATTCTGCAACTTTACTAAATTTTTAAGTCAGATCTAAGATTTATGTTTTTTTTGGAGGAGTCCTTAGGTTCTCCCACCCCTCTTCTCCCCTCCCCTCCCCTCTCTTCTTCTTCAGATAGAGTCTCACTCTGTCACCCAGGCTGGAGTACAGTGGTGCAATCTTGGCTCACTACAAGCTCTGCCTCCCGGGTTTACGCCATTCTCCTGCCTCAGCCTCCCAAGTAGCTGGGACTACAGGTGCCCGCCACCATGCCTGGCTAATTTTTTGTATTTTTATTAGAGATGGGTTTTCACCATGTTAGCCAGGATGGTCTCAATCTCCTGACCTCATGATCTGCCCACCTCGGCCTCCCAAAATGCTGGGATTACAGGCATGAGCCACCATGCCTGGCCAGTTTTTCTAAATATAAGATCAACTCATCTGCAAAGAGGGACAATTTGACTTCCTTTATTTCAATTTGGATGTCTTTTCTTCTTGCCTGATTTCTCTGGCTAGTACTTCAAGTACTACTATGTTGAATAGGGCTGGCAAAAATAGTCATCTACATCTTTTTTCCACTTCTTAGAGAAAAGGAGCTTTCATCTTTTCCTCATTCACTATGTTAGTTGTGGGTCTGTTTTATATGGCCCTTTATCATGTTGAGGTATGATCCATATATGCTTAGTTTGTTGAGAGTTTTTATCATGAAGAGATATTGAGTTTTATCAAATGCTTTTCTGCATCTATTGAGATATTTGGTTTTATTCTTCATTCTATTGATGTGATGAATTGTGTTTATTGATTTGCAGATATTGATCTATCATTTTATCCCTGGTATGAATCCCACTTGATAAGAAAGTATTATCTTTTTTATGTGCTGTTGGATTCAGTATAATAGTATTTTGATAAGAAATTTTTTCATCTATGTTCATCAGGGATATCGATCTGTAGGTTGCTTTTGTTGTGTCCCTGTCTTGTTTTAGAATCAGGGTAATTCTGACCTCATAAAATGAGTTAGGGAGAATTTTCTCTTCTTCAGTTTTTTGGAAATAGTTTCAGAATAATTAGTAGTCGTTCTTCTTAAGTTTGATGGAATTCAGCAGTGAAGGCATCAGAACCTAGGCTTTTCTTTCTTAGGAGACTTTTTATTGTGATTCAATTCCATTAATCATTATTGGTCTTTTCAGATTTTTTCTTTCTTTCTGGTTCACTTTGGTAGACAGGAATCTTTGCTATTTCTTTCTATCTACTAATTTTGGGTTAGGTTTGTTCTTGCTTTTTTAGTTCCCTGAGATGCATCCTTAAGATCACTTATTTGAAATCTTTCTACTTTGTTGATGTAGGTTCTACTGCTATAAATGTCCCTCTTGGGAACGCTTTTGCTGCTGATAAAGACATACCTGAGACTGGGAAGAAAATGAGGCTTAATGGACTTACGGTTTCACATGGCTGGGGAAGCCTCACAATCATGGTGGAAAACAAGGAGGGGCAGGTCACATCTTACATAGATAGAGGCAGGCAAAGAGAGAGAGCTTGTGCAGGAGAACTCCTCTTTATAAAACCATCAGATCTTGTGAGACTTATTCACTGTCAAGAGAACAGCACAAGAAAGATCTGCCCCCATGATCTCTGTGATTCAATTACCTCACTGGGTCCCTCTTACAACACATGGGAATTCAAGATGAGATTTGGGTGGGGACACAGCCAAACCGTATTTTTCTGCCCCGGCTCCTCCCAAATCCCATGTCCTCATATTTCAAAACCTATAATGCCTCCCCAACAGTCCCTCAAAGTCTTAACTCATTTCAGCTCATCAACTCTAAAGTCCACAGTCCAAAGTCTCATCTGAGAAAAGGCAAGGCACTTCCACCTATGAGCCTATAAAATCAAAAGGAAGTTAGTTACTTCCTAGAAACAATGGAGATACAGGCATTGGGTAAATACAGCCATTCCAAATGGGAGAAATTGGCCAAAACAAGAGGGCTACAGGCCCCATACATGTCCAAAATCCAGTGGGGCAGTCAAATCTGAAAGCTCCAAAATGATATCCTTTGACTCCAGGTCTCACATCCAGATCACACCGATGCAAGAGATAGGTTCCCATGGTCTTGGGCAGCTCTGCCCCTGTGGCTTTGCAGGGTATGGCCTCACTCCTGGCTGCTTTCATGGGCTGGAGTTGAGTATCTGTGGTTTTTCCAGGTGCTTGGTGCAAGCTTTCAGTGGATCTACCATTCTGGTCTGGAGTACAGTACCCCTTTTTTCACAGCTGTACTAGGCAGTGCCCCAGTAGAGACTGTGTGTGGGGGCTTCAATCTCACATTTCCATTCCACACTGCCCTAGCAGAGGTTCTCCATGAAGGCCCCACCCTGGCAGCAAATTTCTGCTTGGACATCCAGGCATTTCCATACATTCTCTGAAATCTAGGCAGAGGTTCCCAATTCTTGAGTTCTGTGCACTTGCAGGCTCAACACCACATGGAAGCTGCCACGGATTGGGGCTTGCACCCTCTGAAGCCATGGCCCAAGCTCTACATTTGCCCCTTTCAGCTATGGCTGGAGCTGCTGGGACACAGGGCACCAAGTCCCTAGACTGCACACAGCACAGAGACCCTGGGCCTGGCCCATGAAACAATTTTTTCTCCTAAGCCTCTGGCCTGTGATGTTGGGGCTGCCTGCTGTGAAGACCTCCGACATGCCCTGGAGATATTTTCCCCATTGTCTTGGTGATTAACATTTGGCTCCTCATTACTTATATAAATTTCTGCAGCCAGCTTGAATTTCTCCTCAGAAAATGGGATTTTCTTTCCTATCACGTTGTCAGGCAGCAAATTTTCTGAACTTTAATGCTCTGCTTCTCTTATAAAACTGAATGCCTTTAACAGCACTCAAGTCACCTTTTGAATGCTTTGCTGCTTAGAAATTTCTTCTTCCAGATACCCTAAATCATCTCTCTCCAGTTCAAAGTTGCACAAATCTTTAGGGCAGGGCAAAATACTGCCAGTCTCTTTGCTAAAACATAACAAGAGTCACCTTTACTTCAGTTCCCAACAAGTTCCTCATCACCATCTGAGACCACCGCAGCCTGGATCTCATTGTCCTTATTATCAGCATTTTGCTCAAAGCCATTTAATAAGTTTCTAGGAAGTTCCAAACTTTCCCACATTTTCTTGTCTTATTCTGAGCCCTCCAAATTGTTCCAACCTCTGCCTGTTACCCAGTTCCAATGTCACTTCCACATTTTTGGGTATCTTTTCAGCAGCGTCCCACTCTACTGGTACCAGTTGACTGTATTAGTCTGTTTTCATGCTGCTGATAAAGATGTACCCAAGACTGGGAAGAAAATGAGATTTAATGGACTTACAGTTCCACGTGGCTGGGGAGGCCCAACAATCGTGGTAGAAGGCAAGGAAGAGCAAGTCAGGCCTTACATGGATGAGGCAGGCAAAGAGAGTGAGCTTGTAGGGAGGAACTCCTCTTTATAAAACCATCAGATCTCATGATACTTATTCACTATCACGAGAACAGCATGAGAAAGACCCGCCCCCACGATCTCCATGATTCAATTACCTCCCACCGGCTCCCTCCCATGACACATGGGAATTCAAGATGAGATTTGGGTGGAAACACAGCCAAACCATATTACTGGGCATAGGGTTCTTGGCAGATGTGAGGCTATTCCAAGCCTGAGGTGGGGTTGGAGTCATGAGGTGTACCAGTCCTCTGGCCCCATAGTGGCAGCAGCAGGCGAAGCCTGTTTGTCTTTGGGCCCCCAGGTGGGCACTATTGTTAGCAGCTTGAGCTGAGCCAATTCTTAGGCCTCCAGGTGGCTTTCTCAGATGCCAACTGTGGCAGTAGTGGGCCAGGCAGGGGCTTGGTTTTTGGATCCCCAGGCAACATGCACGGCATGTAGGGAAATGGCAGTAGAAGTGGCAAGAAAATCCTCAGATTCCCAATCAGCATCTACTGGTGGTGATGATGGCTGCAAAATATAAGGCAGGCTATCTGGGTGCCAGTGGTGGCAGCAACAGTAGGAGGCTAGGTTAGCCAGCCCTGGATGTGGCAGGGAAATCCTCAGTCTCCCAGATGGTGTGCTTTGCCACCAGTGGCAGGTGTTCTTGGCCTGTTGTTAGGCCTCCTGTTGGTGAGCATGCATGCCCAGAATGACATACAGGACAGGGTGAAGCCCAAGTCCCCGAGTGTCATGCTTAGGCACTGGAGGGTGGTGCCAGGCCAGGTAAGCCTGTTCTTAGACTCCCTACTGGTGTACCTGGGTACAGGCTGTGGTTGGTGGGGCAATCTCTAAGACCCTGGGCAGCATAGTCAGATAGCAGCAGCAGTGGGCAGGGAGGGACTGTCTTTGCATCACACACATGTTCTGTAGCCCCGCTGCTGGGGACATGGGTATTGCTTTTATTGGCAGTGGACCCAGGCAGGTAGCTTTCAGGCTCTGGGGAGTATGCACTTTGCTCCCTTTGTCCTGAGGACAGCCTCCCTGAGGCACTGCGCAGACCATTCCCTAGGGTATAGGACACTGTGAGGGTTATGGCACTGGGGAATCGTGCTACACTGCTGGGTCCAGCTGTCATCATGCCACTACAGCCTTCTGGATGGACATGGAAGGATGTTAGTGGAGGTTTCCAGGGATGTGCAGATGCAGGGACCATTGGGCCCCAGGGCTGAATAATGTCTGGGCTCTCAAAATGGCAACATACTGCAGCTGTTTGGGTCTCAGGAGGTGTGTGGGACTCAGTGTGAATTCCCTATTTGAAGCAACACCATTGTATAGACTACAGGAAGCTTCCTATACTACTTATCTCAGGGCCCATATTTGGGTACAGGGCCACTTCTGTGGCTAGGATCACAAAAGTCCATGGTGGGAATGTAGACTGCTGGTATCTCTACTTCCCCCACACTGGGGAGCCTTGCTGGCTGCCAGCCAATCCTGGCCAAGTTGGTTGCACTGCTTCCCTTTCCATTCATGCCTCAGGTGTTTTCTGTCATTTCTTTGTTGAATTCCAGTGTTTTCTCTCAGGCTATTTTAAGTGTGATTATTGACTTGCTATTTTGGTTGCTCTTTGTGGAAGAGGCAAGTACTGGATGCCTCTAGTCAGACATCTTGAAGACCCCCTTAATTATATTTATATGATGAGAATTAATTTAATAGAAGGATATTTATCTTCTTTAATATATAATATATGTTAAGTATAGTAAATATAAAATAGTATCTCTACTTAAAGGAGAGTTAATGTTTGATAAGTAGCACTAGCTGTCAGGAAATCATATATACTATATCCAGTGCAGCCATTCAGGTCTTCAAACTCTCCAAAGATGTAATTACAAATCCAGCTGGCATTTGGAACAGGTACTATACTCACATTGCCAGATGCATTTGGCTGTATCTATTAATCTTTTATGCAGGGTGTTAAAATTTTTTTTCTAAAAGCAAAGTATTTTTTACATGTAACTAGAGTATAATTCATTTATTTTGATATTTCAGAGGGCATGAAATTTAACAATTCTCCTGTTTAGAGAGTCCCAATTTTAATCAAAAACACTCTTTCATATTATGTTAGGACTTTTTTCACAACCTCACTTTGCATTCTTTTATTTATATTATGATATAGCACAGGGATGAATGATAATTCTTTTTTCCTTTCTTTCTAGTGTTAAATATCAGTAGTTAATCAATCATAAAACAATGGGCTCTCAATGTTGTCAAATACTTTAATAAATAGAGATTATTCAAGACTTCAAATCCTTTTTGAATTGAGGCATGGCATAAATGAAGAATAATCAAGAATACATAGGTGGCAGTGTCATGAAATATAGTGAAACCATTATGTGATACTATTATATTCATCACCCATTATTAAAATTCTTTATTGATTCACAGTACTCGGTGAGCACATTCAATACTTCCCCTATTCTTACCATACCATGCACATAGCTTTTGCTGCAGAGATTTTAATTAAATGATTAAGAAACCAAGCTAAAGGTAGATTTTTCCCCTAGAAGGGACAACATTATTATTAATAAAGTCATAGATATGTCAACAATGAAAACCTGTTACTCTTCATGGAATACTCTGAAGCAGTTTAAATAACTCTTTTCCTGAAAAGACTAAAATATCATGGTATGTTTAAAGTTCCTTCACTGTTCTTTGAGAGAAAAGTAAGTGGAAAGCATAAAGGAAAAGAGAAACATTGGTAGAGTAACTAGAAATCATATTAATACAAGATAGTATTCTATAATTTGTGACAAATTCTGGATTTTTCATTTGTTTAGCTTTACAAAAATCTGCGTTATTTGTCCAGAGAAGAAAGTGTTTCCCCGTAATCTTCCATCCTATTGTGCAATGTTTGTTTTGGGGAAGTTACATATAGATAATCTTTCTCATATTATTTCTACAAGCATTGCATGGACCTACTAGTTGCTAAGACCCACATTGCCTGTCTTTCCTAGTCTTCGTATGGAAGAATGATTGTATTAATCATCTCAATTCTTTACCCTTCCCTGTATGCATTCTTTGCCATATGACTTCCTAACTCCTCTCAATAAAGAGGTGTGCAGTCTAGTTCCCTATCCCTTAAATCTTGGATTGACTTTAGCTTGGTTTGGCCAATAAAATAAGATAGAAATGAACAGTGTATCAGTTCCCAGCCTAGCCTCAAGTGGCATTGCATGTTTTCTTCTGACTCTCTCACATTCTGCTATTATCATGAGAACATGCCTGAGTTAGCTCTCTGGTGAATGAAATATGTGGAGCAAAACCAAGTAATTTTAGTTACCCCCAAAGAGGCTAACCTAGATCAGCTAACAACACCCTGATCTACATTTACATGAGAGATCCTATCTTTCTGTGGATTACAAATGTTATTTGATTTTGTTACATAAATGTCACTTTTATGTATCAAACTTTTGGAATTTTATATTTACATTGTAGTCAATTTTTATTAATGTCCGATGTACATTTAAATGAGAATATATTCTCTATTGGGTACAGGCCTATCTATCAGATAAATCTTAAGAATGTTATTTAAATCTTCTTTATTCTTGCTCAGTTGAGGTCTATTTGATCTGTTTATTTCTTAGATTTATATATTTTTGTAATATAATTATTATTTTTCTAGTAGTCCCTGTTAGTTTTAGCTGTATATATTTCAAATCTATAAAGTTAAGTTCGTGAAGTTTCATGATTGCTATTTTTTGGAGAATAAATAATAGCATCCTTATAATAGTTTTCATTTTGTAGTCTGTTTTTATGGTATTTATGTCACTTTACTTTGTAAAGTGTATGCTAGAGACTTACGTGTCTTAATCATTTCAGCCAATCTTGTTTTGTAAAAACAAAAATTCTGAATAATTTAAAGCGTTTGAAAAATAGACACTTTATCTTATTTTAAAACATAAATTTGGTACTTTTGAAAACATTAATAAAAGACAATTGTTTTGAGATTGAAAAATAAAAGAAAATATAAAATGAATTGCTATAAAGTAGCAGAAGTTGTAAGTTGTTTTAAAAATAGTATTAACAATCACATAGTAATAATTGAAATGATAGGTGGAAAAGAAACATTTTTGGGGGGATATATGAAATGCAAAAATTGGCATAAGAAAACTCAGATAGACCAAATCCTCTTAAAAACCTTGGCTCGGTAATGGAAAGCATTTCCAAGATAGCATCAGTCAAACATGGTTCTGCAGATGAGTTTTAGCAAATGTTTCATGCACAGATAATGCTTTTAAAAAGGTGTTTCTGGATACAGGATATCAAAATACTGTTGTGATACTGTTGTATATTCGAAACTTAAATTCAATGAATTACAAGAGATAAAATCACAATCCATTTCATATGTAAGCATAGTTAAAAACTTCTCTACAAAATACAGTTGTATTTTCAGTAACTGATATGTAATGACTAAAGTTTTATCCTAGTAACGTGAGGATATTACAAAATCATAAATTGTATCAATGTAACTCATGATACCAACACAGTAGTTACTGCTTTCTTTTTACCTGTGGTCTGTCATTTCTATAATATTAAAATCTAGAAGGTTTATTAAAGCAACTAGGAATTATGTCACTTAACCAGGAATTGCATTCATCAGTTTTTCTAATGTTAGATACCTTTGTATCTAACGTTTTCTCTACCTTTCCTGGAAAAAAATATCAATTTGGCCAAGATGATTTTTTTAATATTATGGAAAATTCAGTGCGTTAATATTTTATGTGAGCTATTTCCATCTGTGTTTTTAAAACTAGATGGGATAATAATTTTATACTTCCTTATTACCTAATTTGTTTTGGGTATCAAAGTTATAGTAGTAGTAGCCTCATTGATTTTCTGTTCCTTAATTGCCTGCTCTATAGAAGAACTTACTTATATTGTTTTGGGATTAATTTTTTGAATGGATATAAGAACTCACCACTAAAATTATATGGGTCCAGATTTTCATTTGGAGGAGAGAGAAACTCCTATGGATTTTTTATTGATTTCCTAAATAGATATGGGATATTCTTTTTTGCTATATCTTTTTGAGACTGTTGAAATAAATTGCATTATTCTAAAATATAACAAGCTTTCAAATTTATTGGTAAAGCATTTGCTTTTAACATTAATTACTTATGTTTATTATTTTATTTTAAAAATGTCTTTAGTATATTTTTTATATCTAATATTGATTTTTATCTTTTTTCTTATTCATGCCACAGATTTGTTACATATGTTAGTCTTTTCTAAGATGGTGTTAAAAAATGGCCAAGTGTGAGCCACCGCACCATGTTAGCAAGGCTGGTCTCGAACTCCTGACCTCAAGCGATCTGCCCACCTCAGCATCCCAAAGTCCTGGGATTACAGGCATTAGCCACTGTACTTGGCCTCAATTTGTTCTTATTTTTCAAAACTGTTTTGATTGCTTGAGGTCAGGAGTTAGAGATCAGCCTGTCCAACGTGATGAAACCCTGTATCTACTAAAAATACAAAAATTATCTGGGTGTGGTGGCATGTGCCTGTAATCCCAGCTACTCAGGTGGCTGAGACAGAAGGATCACTTGAGCCTGGGATGTGGAGGTTGTAGTGAGCCAAGATTGTGCCAGTGCACTCCAGCCTGGGTGACAAGAGTAAGACTCTGTCTCGAAAAAAAAAAAAAAAGTTTAAAAAAGACTTAATAAACAGCATACTAATAGACATTATTTAATCAGAAAAGGTCACTGGTTTATCTTCTTTGACCCACATATTATTTAGAACTATATTTTTAAATTTCTCAAAAAATGGAATATTTTAACAATTTTTGATATTGATATCTAACTTAATTGCAGTCAGATTTTAACACTTAAAATTTGCAGGTATAGTATGTGGTCAATACTTAACAAATGTTCCATTTGTGCTTTAAAAAATATGTTCTCCTCATTTGTTAGGTGTCGTGTTCCATTTATAGCCATTAGATGAAGTTTGTGTGTGTGCACATACTCTATGAATTACTGAGGTATTTTATTAAAATTTTTATGATGCATTTGTCTGTTTCCTTGTATTTTAGTCAATTTTTGCTATTTATTTTTGAGGCTAACATTTTGAATTGTTTTCATTATTTATTAACCTTTTTAAATCTGTCAATATGGATTTTGTCTTAGTTTTTATATTAATATAGTTATGCCAGTCTTTATTTTGTTAATATTTGCTTGTTATCCTTTTTTTCATTATACTTTTAAGTTCTAGGGTACATGTGCACAATGTGCAAGTTTGTTACATATGTATACATGTGCCATGTTGGTTTGCTGCACCTATCAACTCATCACTTACATTAGGTATTTTTCCTAATGCTACCCCTCCCCCAGTCCCCTACACACCAACAGGCCCTGGTGTGTGATGTTCCCTGCCCTGTGTCCATGTGCTCTCACTGTTCAACTCTCATGCGGTGTTTGGTTTTCTGTCCTTGTGATAGTTTGCTGAGAATGATGGTTTCCAGCTTCATCCATGTCCCTGCAAAGGACATGAATGCATCCTTTTTTTACGACTGCATAGTTTGTTATCTCTTTTTCTATTCTTTGACATTCATCCTTTCTGTGTTTTTATGATTTTGTCTGTTGTAAGCAGCATATAGCTAGATACAAAGATTATCAGATTAGGGGAAAATGTTTAGTGGTTGATGGGTATGCTAGCATATATTGATGGAATGTCAATCTTACTATTTCAAATAATATTATATAGAATTCAAAATAGAAAAGTTTTATGTATTTCATTTTCTAAATGAAAATACAAATTTTCTATAACAACTTTTTAAATAAAAAGAATGAATAAAATGGTGTTTATAGCAGAACTCAAGCTAGTTCAGTTTTGAGGTACTGGGAAAAACAGCAAAGTTATAAATTTTCCTTTTTTTGGATATTTCATATGAATATTCAAATATTTTATATCATTTATTGGATTATAAAACCTCTTTACTGCCCCCACCCCCACCCTGAAACATCTGTTCCATTTCTCTGCTCTGATTGCAGTGTAACTCCTTGGATAAGTAACCATGACAGTTGTTTCCAGTTCTCTTCTCATATTTTATCTTACTTTTCAAAATCACCATGCCACCAAAATTGCTCTAAGATCATGATAGTTAGTTCTTCATACTGACTTAGCAGAGTTTAACATAATTGATCATTGTATTTTCCTTAAAGCACTTTTCACTAAGCTTCTGGGACACTACAATAATTTCCCTTCTACTTGCTGCTACTTCTCAGTTTCATATGTTAATTCTTTCTCATCTTCCTGAATTAGAAGCATCAGAGGATCCTAAGACTTATTAGAATCCTTTAGTCATACACACACACACACAGCCCTTTGGTGAGCTTATCCATTTCACAAGCTCATGTTCTGAAATTTAAAACTCTCTCCTAAATTATTTGGGTCATTCTTTCAAAACACTCCCCATTTAGATGTCAAACAAGCATCTTAAACTTAATATGTTCAAAAACTGAACTCCTGGCCTTTCCCTGCACCATTACTACCTTTGATAAACATATTCTACCAGTAGTTTTTCCTAGGAAGGAAACAGGATTCTTTTAGTTGATCAGACAAAAATTTTAAGACATTATTGGAAGAGACAGCAAATTATCCCTCATTATCAAAACTTTTATTTAGTTATAGACTCTCTTTTACCCACATTTTGACTGCCTACATGTATTTCCAGCTTGAGAATAAATTGCAAATCTCTTGTCACTTCATGTAGCCATATGGCTAGGTTTTCTCCATTCAGAGAGGAATGAAAGTGAAGCATGCAAGTAGAGCTTTGTGTTCTTAAAATTGATGTTGTTTAATCTTCATATGTTCTTTGGCCTTTCTACAAGTTAAAAATTTGTTTCAGTTCTTGTGAGCTACCTAATAAATCAGATAAATTTGGTATGGCAATGCTTCCACCCCTGAAAGCTGTTTCCTGGGTTACCTCATTGAACAACACTCACCAACACACCCTGGATTATTTGCTTTGTCTGATAGTGAGAAAAGTTTAACTGTCTTCCAATTAATGCATCATACTGGACACATCTCTTTCCAGTCCTTTTATTTGGCTTTGCCTATGAAATATATCTACAATAGTCATTCTAAGCCAGTGTTGATTTTTCTCTGAGAGGACATTTGGCAATGTTTGGAGATATTTTTAATTAATTGCAACAAATTAGGGGGAAAGTAGTTGCTACTTTCATCTAATTAGTATGGACCAGTAATGCTACTAAATATCCTATAGGGAGTTGGGGGCAGAGAAAGACGGCAGAAAAGAAGGCTCCACCAATTGTCTCCCACACAAAGACACCAATTTAACAACTGTCTACACAAAAAAAGCACCTTCATAAGAACCACAAAAATCAGGTTAGTATTCATAGTACCTGGTTTTAACTTTATGTTTCTGAAAGAGGCACTTAGGTAGGAAAGAAGCCTTAAATCACTGACACCATCCCTCTCCCATCCCCGGGCAGGGGCAGCATGGTGCAGAGAGTGTTTCCTTGCAATGGGAAGAGGGAGAACACCACAAATGTGAGGCATTGAACCCAGGACTGCCCTGTTAAAGCAGAAAGAAAACCCAGACCAAACTCAGGGGGTGCCTTGCCAGTGAGGGAGCCTTCAAACGACCCCTAGCCAGAGGGAAATCACAGATCTCAGTGTTCAGAACTTAACTTCCCACAAAAGCCTCACCATAGCAGGTGAAAGTACTCTGGAGCCCTCAGTAAACCTGAAAGGCAAGGTAGACCACAAAGATAGCAACTGCGAGGCAAGTCCTAGTGCTGAACTGAACTTAGGGCCAGTGCACCATGTGAGGGGAGCATGCAACCTACTGAGAAACAAGCTGGTGTGGCTAAGGGTGTGCCGGCATCACCCCTCCCATAATCCAAGGCTACACACCTCATGGCTCTAAAACAGACCTCTTCCTTCTGCTTGAGAGGAGAGGGAAGGGTGGGGAGGACTTGGTCTTGCATCTTGGATACCAGCAGGATAGGTTATCAGAGTGGTGAGGCCTCCTTTCTGGGCTCTAGTCCCTGGAAGACATTTCTTTTTTTTTTTTTTTTATTATGCTTTAGGTTTTAGGGTACATGTGCACAATGTGCAGGTTTGTTACATATGTATCCATGTGCCATGTTGATTTCCTGCACCCATTAACTCGTCATTTAGCATTAGGTATATCTCCTAATGCTGTCCCTCCCCCCTCCCCCAACCCCATAACAGTCCCCAGAGTGTGATGTTCCCCTTCCTGTGTCCATGAGTTCTCATTGTTCAATTCCCACCTATGAGTGAGAACATGTGGTGTTTGGTTTTTTGTCCTTGCGATAGTTTACTGAGAATGATGGTTTCCAGTTTCATCCATGTCCCTACAAAGGACGTGAACTCATCATTTTTTATGGCTGCATAGTATTCCATGGTGTATATGTGCCACATTTTCTTAATCCAGCCTATCATTGTTGGACATTTGGGTTGGTTCCAAGTCTTTGCTATTGTGAATAGCGCCGCAATAAACATACATGTGCATGTGTCTTTATAGCAGCATGATTTATAGTCCTTTGGGTATATACCCAGTAATGGGATGGCTGGGTCAAATGGTATTTCTAGTTCTAGATCCCTGAGGAATCGCCACACTAACTTCCACAATGGTTGAACTAGTTTACAGTCCCACCAGCAGTGTAAAAGTGTTCCTGTTTCTCCACATCCTCTCCAGCACCTGTTGTTTCCTGATTTTTTACTGATGGCCATTCTAACTGGTGTGAGATGGTATCTCACTGTGTTTTGATTTGCATTTCTCTAATGGCCAGTGATGATGAGCATTTCTTCATGTGTTTTTTGGCTGCATAAATGTCTTCTTTTGAGAAGTGTCTGTTCATGTCCTTTGCCCACTTTTTGATGGGGTTGTTTGTTTTGTTCTTGTAAATTTGTTTGAGTTCATTGTAGATTCTGGATATTAGGCCTTTGTCAGATGAGTAGGTTGCAAAAATTTTCTCCCATTCTGTAGGTTGCCTGTTCACTCTGATGGTAGTTTCTTTTGCTGTGCAGAAGCTCTTTAGTTTAATTAGATCCCATTTGTCAATTTTGGCGTTCATTGCCATTGCTTTTGGTGTTTTAGACATGAAGTCCTTGCCCACGCCTATGTCCTGAATGGTATTGCCTAGGTTTTCTTGTAGGATTTTAATGGTTTTAGGTCTAACATTTAAGTCTTTAATCCATCTTGAATTAATTTTTGTATAAGGTGTAAGGAAGGGATCCAGTTTCAGCTTTCTACATATGGCTAGCCAGTTTTCCCAGCACCATTTATTAAATAGGGAATCCTTTCCCCATTTCTTGTTTTTGTCAGGTTTGTCAAAGATCAGATAGTTGTAGATATGCAGCATCATTTCTGAGGGCTCTGTTCTGTTCCACTGATCTATGTCTCTGTTGTGGTACCAGTACCATGCTGTTTTGGTTACTGTAGCCTTGTAGTACAGTTTGAAGTCAGGTAGCGTGATGCCTCCAGCTTTGTTCTTTTGGCTTAGGATTGACTTGGCGATGCAGGCTCTTTTTTGGTTCCATATGAGCTTTAAAGTAGTTTTTTCCAATTCTGTGAAGAAAGTCATTGGTAGCTTGATGGGGATGGCATTGAATCTATAAATAACCTTGGGCAGTATGGCCATTTTCATGATATTGATTCTACCAATCCATGAGCATGGAATGTTCTTCCATTTGTTTGTATCCTCTTTTATTTCATTGAGCAGTGGTTTGTAGTTCTCCTTGAAGAGGTCCTTCACATCCCTTGTAAGTTGGATTCCTAGGTATTTTATTCTCTTTGAAGCAGTTGTGAATGGGAGTTCACTCATGATTTGGCTGTTTGTCTGTTATTGGTGTACAAGAATGCTTGTGATTTTTGTACATTGATTTTGTATCCTGAGACTTTGCTGAGGTTGCTAATCAGCTTAAGGAGATTTTGGGATGAGACAATGGGGTTTTCTAGATATACAATCATGTCATCTGCAAACAGGGACAATTTGACTTCCTCTTTTCCTAATTGAATACCCTTTATTTCCTTCTCCTGCCTGATTGCCCTGGCCAGAACTTCCAACACTATGTTGAATAGGAGTGGTGAGAGAGGGCATCCCTGTCTTGTGCCAGTTTTCAGAGAGAATGCTTCTAATTTTTGCCCATTCAGTATGATATTGGCTGTGGGTTTGTCATAGATAGCTCTTATTATTTTGAGATACGTCCCATCAATACCTAATTTATTGGGAGTTTTTAGCATGAAGAGTTGTTGAATTTTTTCAAAGGCCTTTTCTGCATCTATTGAGATAATCATGTGGTTTTTGTCTTTGGTTCTGTTTATATGCTGGATTACATTTATTGATTTGCGTATGTTGAACTAGCCTTGCATCCCAGGGATGAGGCCCACTTGATCATGGTGGATAAGCTTTTTGATGTGCTGCTGGATTTGGTTTGCCAGTATTTTATTGAGGATTTTTGCATCAATGTTCATCAAGGATATTGGTCTGAAATTCTCTTTTTTGGTTATGTCTCTGCCAGGCTTTGTTATCAGGACGATGCTGGCTTCATAAAATGTGTTAGGGAGGATTCCCTCTTTTTCTATCGATTGGAATAGTTTCAGAAGGAATGGTACCAGTTCCTCCTTGTACCTCTGGTAGAATTCAGCTGTGAATCCATCAGGTCCTGGACTCTTTTTGGTTGGTAAGCTATTGATTATTGCCACAATTTCAGAACCTGTTATTGGTCTATTCAGAGATTCGACTTCTTCCTGGTTTAGTCTTGGGAGGGTGTATGTGTCAAGCAATTTATCCATTTCTTCTAGATTTTCTAGTTTATTTGCATAGAGGTGTTTGTAATATTCTCTGATGGTAGATTGTATTTCTGTGGGATCGGTGGTGATATCCCCTTTTTCATTTTTTATTGCATCTATTTGATTCTCCTGGAAGACATTACTAGACACACCCTGGACCAGAAGGGAACTTACTTTCTTGAAGGGAAGGAGGCAGTTCTGACAGGATTTATCACCTGCTAATTGAAGAGCATTTGGGCGTTGAAGAACCAGCAGCAAAAAGCAAGTACTATGTTGAGGGCCTTGGGTGAGACAGACTTGCTGACTTCAGGTGAAATTCAGCACATTCCCAGCTTTGATGGCTATGGTGAGAGAGACTCCTTCTGCTTGAGAAAAGCACAGGGAAAGGTAAAAGGGATTTTATCTTGCACCATAGGTACCAGCTCAGTCACAGAGGGCTAGAGCACCAAGCAAACTCTTGGGGTCCCTGATTCCAGGCCTTGCCTCTTGGATGACATTTCTGAATCTGCCCTGGGCCAGAAGGGAGCCTGCTGCCCCGAAGGGTGAGTCCCAGGCCAGGCAGCATTCACCACAAGCTGAGTGAAGAGTTCTTAGGCATTAAGGAAACATTGCTGGTAGTCTGGCAGTATTTCCCATGGGCCTTTGCTCGTGGTGGCCATGGAGCGAGGCTCCTCTGCATTTGGAAAGGGGAGGGAACAGTGGGAGAGACTGCATCTTGTGGTTTGAGTGCCAGTTCAGCTGCAGTACAATAGAATACCAGTAAGACTTCTAAGGTTTTTAAATCTAGTCCCTGGCTCCCTGATAGCACATCTGGTCCTACCTGGGGTCTGGGGAAACTTGCTCCCCCAAAGAGAAAGAAACAGGTTGGGCTAGCTTTGCCACTTGCTGATAGTAGAGCACTAGGGCCTTGAACAAACATAGGCAGTAGCCAAGGAGCAGTTACTACAGGCATTGGGTGAGATCAAGTGTTGTACTGGCTTCAGGTCTGACTCAGCACAGTCGTAGTGATGGTGGCCTTAGGGGAGCTTTGTGTGACTCTCCCTCTGGCTCCATGTGGCTCAGAACAGAGAGACAGAATCTGTTTGGGAGAAAGTAAGGGAAGAGAACAAGAGTCTCTGCCCAATAATCCAGAGAATTCTCCCAGATATTGTCTAAGAACTAAAGCAGTTAAGGCTTAGATCACAACAATCAATTTCTTCTGAGTATCTGGAAAGTCTTCCCAAGAAGAATGGGTACAAACAGACCCAGACTATGAAGACTACAATAAATACCTAACTCTTCAATGCCCAGACACAAACATCTACAAGTATCAAGACAATCCAAGCAAACATTACCTCACCAAATGAACTAAATAAGGCCCAAGGACCAATACTGGAGAAACAGATATATGTTCTTTCCGATAGAAAAGTCAAAATAGCGGTTCTGAAGAGACTCAAAGGAATTCAAGATAACGCAGAGAATAAATTCAAAATTCTATCACATGAATTAAGCAAAGAGATTGAAATAATTAAAAAGCGAAATTCTGGAGCTGCAAAAAACAGTTTGTATACTGAAGAATGCATCAGAGTCTCTTGATCAAGCAGAATTAGTGAGGTTGAAGATAGATAGGCTACTTGATAATATAAAGAGGAGACAAAAAAAAAAATAAAGAGCAATGAAGCACAGCTACAGGAGCTAGAAAATAGCCTCAAAAGGGCAAATGTAAGAGTTATTGGCCTTAAAGAGAAAGCAGAGAAAGAGATAGAGGTAGAAAGTTTATTTAAAGGAGTAATAACAGAGAATTTTTAAAATCTAGAGAAAGATATCAACATTCAAATGCAAGAAGATTATTGATCTACCAAGCCGATTTAACCCAAAAAGTCTACCTCAAGGCATTTATTAATCAATTTCTCAAAGTCAAAGACAAAGATTGTAAATGCAGCAATATAAAAGAAACAAATAACATACAATGGCACTCCAATATGTCTGGCAGCAGACATTTCAGTGAAATCCTTCCAGGTTAGGAGAGAGTGGCATGACATATTTAAAGTGCTGAAGGAAAAATCTTTTATCCTGGAGTAGTATAGACAGTGACAATATCTTCAAACACGAAGAAGAAATAAAGACTTTCCCAGGCAAACAAAAGCTGAGGGATTTCATCAACACCAGGCATGTCCTACAAGAAATGCTAAATGGAGTACCTCATCAGAAAGGGAAGAATGTTAATGAGCAATAAGAAATCATCTGAGGGTACAGAACTCACCAGTAATAGTAAGTACACAGAAAAACAGAATGTTGTAATACTGTAACTTTGGTGTGTAAACTACTCCTATCTAAAGTAGAAAGGCTAAATAATGAATCCATCAAAAATATCTACAACAAATTTTGAAGACTGTATAGTAAAATATAAATAGAAACAAAAAAGTTAAAAAGCAGAAGGAGGAAATTAAGGGGTACAAGAGTCTTTATTAGTTTTCTTTGTATAATAAACAGTGTTAAATTGTTATCAGCTTAAAATAATGAGTTGCAACATAGTATTTGAAAGCCTCATAGTACTCTCAAGCCAAAAAAAGAGAAAAATACAATTGATACACAAAAAATAAAAACAAGAAATTAAACCATCACCAGAACAAATCACCCTCACTAAATGGATGATAGGAAGAAGGAAGAAAGACCACAAAACATTCAGAAAAAAAAAACAGCAAAATTGCAGAAGCCCTTATCAACAATAACATTTATTATAAATGGACTACACTCTTCAAACGAAAGACATAGATTGGCTAAAGAAAAATATGTGTTTTGTGAAAACATGGATGAAGCTGGAGGGTATTATCCTTAGCAAATTAACACAGGAACAGGAAACCAAGTACTATATGTTCTCACATTAAGTGGAAGCTAAATGATGAGAACTCATGAACAGAAAGAAGGGAACAACAAACACTAGGGTGTACTTCAGGATGGAGTGTAGGAGGAGAGACAGGAGCAGAAAAAGTAACTATTGGGTACCAGGCTTAATACCAGGGTGATAAAATAATCAGTACAACAATCCCCCAAGACATGAATTCACCTATATAACAAAACTTTACATGTGCTCCCAAATCTAAAATAAAAGTTTAAATAAAATCCAATCATCTGTTGCCTAAAAGAAACACACTTCACCTATAAAGACACAGACTGAAAATAATGGGATGGAAAAAGATATTCCATTCCAATGGAAACTAAAATAGCAGGAGTAGCTATATTTATGTCAGACAAGATAGATTTCAAGACAAAAAGTATAAGAAGAAACAAGGTCACTATATAATGATAAAGAGCTCAATTCAGAAAGAGAATATAACAATTTTAAATATATATGCACCCAACACTGGAGCACCAAGATATATAAAGCAAATATTATCAGAGCTAAAGAGTGAGATAGACCTGAATATGATAACAGTTGGAGACTTCAACGCCTCACTTCCAGCATTAAACAGATCTTCCAGATAGAAAATAAACAGACATCAACCTTAATCTGCACTATAAACCAAATGAAACTAACAGACTTTTTACAAAATGCTTCATCCAAGAGCTACAGAATACACATTCTTTTCCTCAGCACATGGATCATTCTCAAGGATAGACCATAAGTTAAGTCACAAAATAAGTGATAAAACATTCAAAAACTTGAAGTAATATCAAGCATCTTCTTTGACTACAATGGAATAAACTAGGAATCAATAACAAGAAATTTTAGAAACTATGCAAATACATGGAAATCAAACAATATGATCCTGAATGAGCAGTAGGTCAATGAAGAAATTCAGAAGCAAACTGAAATTTTTCTAGAAACAAATGATAATTAAAACACAACATATCAAAACCTACAGGATACTGCAAAAGCAGTACTATGAGGGAAGTCTATCACTATTTAAGTGCCTACATCAAAAAGGAAGAAAAGCTTCAAATGACACATTTTAAAAAACTAGAAAAGAGCAAACAAAAACCAAATAATCAGAAGACATTTAAAGATTATACCTAAAATTAATAAAATTGAAATGAAACAATAAAAAAGAAAAAAGTTAGTTTTTGAAAGTTAAATAAAATTGACAAATCTTTAACTGGACTAATTATGCAAAAAAAGAGAGATGAAACAAATAACATCAGAGATAAAAAAGGAAATGTTATGACTGACATCACAGAAATTCAAAGGATCATTAGTGGCTACTATAAGCAACTATATGCCAATAAGTTGGAAAATCTGGAAGAAATGGACAATTTCCTAGACACATAAAACCTACCAGGAATGAACCACGAAGAAATGCAAAACCTGAACAGACCAATAAAAAGTAATGAGAACAAAGCCACAATAAAAATTCTCCCAGTCAAGAAAAGCCTGGGATCTGATGGCTTCTCTGCTGAATTCTACCAAACATTTAAGGAACAACTAATACCAATCCCACTCAATCCATTCTGGAAAATCAGAGAAGGAGGGAATACTTCCCTACTCATTCTATAGGATAGTATTACCCTTATTTGAAAATCAGACAAAGATGCATAAAAACAATAAAACTACTGGTCAATAACTCTGATGAATATTGATGTAAAAATCTTCAGCAAAATACTAGCAAACTGTATTCAGCACATTAGAGATATCATTTATCATGACCAAGTGGGATTTATTAGAGATGCAAGGATGGTTAAATATATGCAAATCAATCAATGTGATATATCCTATCAACAGAATGAAGGACAAAAACCATAAAATCATTTCAACTGATGCTGGAAAAGCATTTGATAACATTCAACATCCCTTCATGTTAAAACCCTCAAAAACTGGTTATAGAAGAAATATACCTCAACATAAAGCCTTATATAACAGACTCACAGCTAATATACTGAATGGAGAAAAACTGAAAGCCTTTCCTGTACAATCTAGAATGTGACAAGGATGTCCACTTTCACCACTGTTATTCAGCATAGTACTGGAAATAGTTGCTAGAGCAATGACGTGCGAGAAAGAAATAAAGGGCATCCAAATTGGAAAGGAAGAAGTCAAATTATCCTTATTTGAAGATGAATGATCTCATATTTGGAAAAACCTAGACTCCACACAAACACACAAAAACTATTAGAACTCATAAGCAAATTCAGCAAAGTTGCAAGGTACAAAATCAACAGCATTTCTATATGGCAACAGTGAACAATCTGAAAAGAAGATAAAAAGTAACCCCATTTACAATAACCACAAATAAAATTAAATACCTAGGAATTAATTTGACCAAAGAAGTAAAGGATTTCTATAATGAAAACTGTAAACCACTTATGAAAGAAATTGGAGAGGACACCAAAAAGTGGAAAGATATTCCATGTTTATGGATTGGAAGAATCAATATTGTTAAAATGTCTATACTACCCCAAAACAACCTACAGATTTAATGCAATCTCTATCAAAATACTAAATACATTCTTTATAGAAATAGAAAAGAGCATTCTAAAATTTACATGGAACCACAAAAGACCCAGAATAGCCACAGCTATTGTGAGCAAAAAGAACAAAACTGGAAGAATCACATTACCTGGCTTCAAATTATACTATAGAGCTATAGACACCAAAACAGCATGGTCCTTGCATAAAAACAGGCATATAAACCAATGGAACAGAATAGAGAACCCAGAAATGAAGCCACATACCTACAGTGAACTCATTTTCAACAAAAATGCTAAGAATATAAAGGGAAAAGATAATCTCTTCAATAAATGTTGCTCGGAAAAATGGATATCCATACACAGAAGAATGATACTAAACTGCTATCTCTCGCCATATACAAAAATCAAATAAAAATAATTGAATCAAAGACTTCAATCAATGAAACTACTACAAGAAATCATTAGCAAAACTTGCCAGGTCATTGTAGTGAGCAAAGGCTTTTTGAGCAATACCCCACAGGCACAGGCAACCAATACAAAGATGGATAAATGGGATCACATCAAGTTAAAAAGCTTCCTCACAGCAAAGGAAATCATGAACAAAGAAATGAGATAACCTAAAGAATGGGAGAAAGTATATGCAAACTACTCACCTGACAGGGAATTAATAACTAGAATATATAAGGAGCTCAAACAACTCTATGGGAAAAAAATCTAATAATCTGATTTTAAAATGGGCAAAAGATTTGAATACACATTTCTCAAAAGAAGATAAAAAATGACAAAGAGGCATGAAAAGCTGCTTAACATCACTGATCATCAGAGAAATGCAAATCAAAACTACAATGAGATATCATGTCACCCCAGTAAGAATGGATTTTATCCAGAAGATTGGCAATGACAAATGCTGAGTAGGATATGAAGAAAAGGTAACCCTCACACACGGTTCATGGGAATGGAAATCAGTACAGCCACTATGGAGAACAATTTAGAGGTTCCTCAAAAAACTAATAACACGGCTACCATATGATCCAGCACTCCTACTGCTGGATCAATATACCCAAAAGAAAGGACATCAGTGTATCAAAAAGGTATCTGTACTCCCATATTTATTGCAGCACTATTCACAATAGCCAAGATTTGGAAGTAACCTAAGTGTTTATCAACATATGAATGGATTTTAAAAACATGGTACATACATACTATTCTGCCAGAAAAAGAGAATAATAGTCATTTGCAACAACATAGATGGAACTGCAGGTCAATATCCTAAGTGAAATAAGCCAGACACAGAACAACAAACATCCCATGTTCTCACTTGTTTGTGGGATCTAAAAATGAAAACAATAGAACTCATGGAGATATAGAGTAGAAGGATGGTTACCAGAGGCTGGGAAGGGTAGTGGGAGTGGGGGAGAGGGGTGTGAATGGTTAATGGGTACAAAAGAAAAATAATAGAGAAAAATGAATAAGACTTAGTATTTGCTAGCATGAGAGGGTCACTATAGTCAGTAATTTAATTGTATATTTAAAAATAAAGGGTATACTTGGACTTTTTGTAACACAAAGGATAAATGCTTGAAGGAACCAGATACTCATTTTCCATGATATGATTATTATGCTTTCATGCCTATATCAAAACATGTTAATACCCCATAAATATATACAACTAATATGTACCTCAATAATTTAAAAGTAAATTATAACTTACAAAGATGAAAAAAAAATCCTACAATTCACAAGGAAGTTTCCACAACAAAATAAAAGGATTCACCCCAAAATTTCAGTAGTGCCAAAGTCAGGAAACCCTGCTTTCGTATCTGATAATTTCTCATCACCTCCTTTATCACCACCTGCTGTCATGTTCTCTTACTTGGATTGTTGCTATATCATCCTATCTAGATTCCCTATTTCTATTTTTGCCTCCCTATAATCTGTTATTTGCCTAGCACCCAGAGTGGTCCCCTAAAAATATCATCTCAGTTATCTATTAAAATCTTCCAATAGTCTCTCATCTCATTCACGAAAGACATATGGAGGACTTCTTTTGCATATGTTAACATTCCTAGAAAAGTCTACAAAACTGTGTATCACTTGAGCCCTATTTTATCTCCCACCTCTTTTATGCCATTCCAATTATACTAGCCTTCTTGTTCTTTCTGAAACAAGCCAAACGTATTCTTGCCTCAGGATTTTACTCCTAATATTCTTTCTGTCGGGACCTCTCTTCCAAAGAAATGTGCAGGACTTGCTTACCTTTTTCAGGTCAGTGAAAACTTTGACTTTGCCATTTAAAATTGCATCTTACTCCTTTCACACAATACTTCTTATCCTCAACTTGTTTTGTTTCTTCCATAGTACCTATCACCACCTAGCACACCACATGTTCTGCCCTTTTTGTTGTTTATTTTCTGTCCTCACAACTAAAGTTTAATCTCCATGAGGACAATTTTTTTTTGATGGCCAATATATTCTCAAGGCCTAGAATTTACCAGGTATGCCGCAGGAACTCAGTAAATAAATACCTGCTGAATGAGGGAACTAATGAGCAATATTATCTTTGCTCTTACTGTCATACACTAAACAATGTAGTACCTGTTCAAGAATGTTTACCTGATCTATCCCTGCCCCAGTTGTAGGCTATTTGCATCGTATTGCTTGAACCTTACTCCTAGCTTAAGGGCTTTGGTTTTTGTTCACTAACAGTTTTTCAAATGTGTTTTAGATGTTACGTGTTTTAGGATAGGCTTTCCTTCCAATTTTATTATGGGCTCAGGTTGGTTTTATGATGTAGCTCCTCAGCTCCCTGAGGCAGTTTGATCTAGGGTTTCTCTTGCTTAACTTGCCATAATATCTCTCTCCCCCAGGACCCACCCAGGCCCTGCTGTTGTGTTTTTATGCTCTCGTGCCATGGCCACCATAAACATCATCAGTTTTATGCATTTACTGCTTAGGCACTTCAGTAGACAAGTGGAGGTTATTTAAGAAGATGTGCTCCTAAACATTTAAGCATTTATATTTTTTCTTTCCATTTGTCTTCCCATTTAGGCCCCCAGGTATGCCCATTTTATGTGAAAAGAAAGGATGTTACAAGATGTACCATTTCACAGTGTTTAACAAGATTGCTTTGGTGCTGTACAAACGTATTTTACCTAAATATGGATCTAAAGGCACCATTAGAATGATTGGACAATTTATGTTAATTTCTGTTTTTTACCTGAAAGTTCTGTGTATGCCCATGGAAATCAATTTACCTAAATGCCGCCCTGACAACCTAAGATTTCCTATGTTATAAATAATCTTAAAAATGCTAAATGCAGAAAGTTTCTATTTGACTGTCCTGCATTCTGTCCAGAAAGAGTAACCTAAGAGTGAAGTCCTCTATTTCTCTAACATACCAAGTCTCTTATCCTGTAACCACTTAGGGTAACACAAGTGTATCTTTTATAGATACGCCTTCAAACAAATTATCAGGAGAATACATTAAAAATAGAAATATTAGGTGCTTTTCCAGGCTCAGGCCAGACCATCAATAAAATCCAATTAAATTTATTCAAATACCAGGATTTACTCAAGTATCTTATGTTTGATGCATATTCTTGGTGTAAGAAAGATTTAATTTAAAAAGGTAAATTAAAATCTATAATTTGAGAAATATTTGGCTTAAATTACACAGGGGCAATATAATATAGTAGCTTTTATAGTTGAGCATATGCATTTGGATTTTATGAAGTAATTTTATAGTTTTGATGTAACCAGAAAGTAAAGCATTTTCTTTAACACAATTAAAAGGACTCTGATCTGCTATTCATAACTACTAGCTTTTTATTATTTGAATTATGAGGAACATAATACGCTTCCGTTGTCTGATGGAAAGAGCCATTCTTGTTGAGTTTCTTTTGAAGTGAAATTCAAAATCTGAGGTCTTATGGATATAAAATGGAAATCAATATCAAAAGTATTTTTCATAATTATGATTAATCTAGAAGATCGTATTTGTTTTGTTTCCATATTTCTTGTCTGTTGGAGGAGCAAGGTTAACTAGGAAAAGGAAAAATAACCGAGTTTGGCAGAGGAAATGAATATGTTCTAAAGAAATTGTGTAAGTTTTTTTATGTAATCACATTCCAGAGGTTTATTTAAAAAGGTATGTGTTGAATAAAACTCTAAATTATATGTTTTTATTTTTGCCCTCCAAACCTTTAATATCTTGTCCTTTTTCTCTAGTAGGTAGCCAGATAGCTACTGCAATATGTTCTAAAGCTTCTTAACCATTGAATATATTGTTAACAATAAGGCCAATTCTCTCAATTTTGCAATAACTGTTTCACACCTCTAAATCCATCATGCACCAAAACTTATAGTCAATCTTGTAACAAACCATTACTTTCTAAAGATTAGGAAAAACTCCTGGTTGCTATTTTTTCTTATAAAATTCCCCTAGTAGATTCTCATTTTGGGGTGGGTTGCTTTTAGTCATTAAGTAATAAAAAAGAAAATCTCTGGCTTTTCCACTAAAGTGCTCCATGACCTAGGGAAATGCCCCAGTCTTATTTGTACTTTGTGAGCATAGGATTTCATAAATTATTGTCAACTGACAAGAAAAAGGGGAGTTGGAACAACAAAAACATTTTTAGAAACACTACTTCATCCCAAAGTGAGCAACCTTCAAAATCTACGTAGGGCTATGGAAGTGTTGTAAATCTTTGCATGATTTGTTGTTAAAATAATACAAATACTATTTTTGAAATACAGTAATGTTATTTTTTATTTTTTATTCTTGAATGTGATCTTTCTCTTAGTCAGAGACATCTGTTACTTTAAGAGCATTTGTGTTTTTGTTGTAATAAAATAAACACAGTCCAGGCTAAAATTTTGATTTCCCAAATGATCTTTGAATCATAGCTAGAAATTATTCTTGAAAACCAATCTTTGCTGAGGAAAAAAGGGAGTTTCTAAATTCAAATATATTTATAGTTTAGAATCCCCTCAAGGAATATAAGTATAGGATTTAACAATAAATCAGAGCATAGTATGAACACGATGTTTCATATGGGAAGTTCATGTTAGTAATACAAGAAAGGATCTAGAAAAAATTAGAGGGGCAGATGACAAATACTATGAAAGAAAACCTGGAGAAGTTGAGGAAGACATTAAGAACATCCAACTGATGCTACATTTCACTACCATGTCCAGCATGGCATGGAAGTGGAAGAATAATGACAGATGGCAGTGCCTATAAGCATGGGCATGAGATACAGCCCTGATCCTCACAGCCTACACATAGTGTGCCAGGCCTGGGAATTCCCATGTGTTTAGTGTATTAGGACATAACAGTGCTAAGAAAATCAATGAGGCAATTGACATTTGGATCCATAAGGAGGCCATCAGTGGATACAAATTTTAGCGATTATAATCTTCATCATGAGTACTGGCAGGACAGTCCAAAAGACCAGCTGGATGAGGCACATATTGGTAGATCTCAGCTCAGGATTCGTGCATACCATGTAGCCCTGGAGATCACTAAGGGACCAGCACAGAGGACTGGAGGTCACCAAGAATGCACAGCATATGTACCAGAATTCCTGCCCCAACCATCTTGCTACAGTAAGCTTCCTAATATTCTTAAGTGTAAGGAGACAATAGGTAAGCTTTTTGAAAGGAGGGAGAATCAACCCATAAGGAGTTAAAATTTAAAGAAACAATTTAAATAAAAGTCTATCTTGTTAGATTAAAAGGTAAAGTAGTGAGTCGTTAATGGTAGATATTTAATTAGAAATAGCATGCCGGGCGTGGTGGCTCAACCTGTAATTCCAGCACTTTGGGAGGCTGAGGCGGGCAGATCATGAGGTCAGAAGATTGAGACCATCCTGGCTAACACGGTGAAACCCTGTCTCTACTAAAAATACAAAAAAAAAAATTAGCTGGGCATGGTGGGACGCCTGTAGTGCCTGTAGTCCTAGCTACTTGGAAGGCTGAGGCAAGAGAATTGCTTGAACCCAGGAGGCAGAAATTGCAGTGAGCTGAGATCGCGCCAGTGCGGGACTCCGTCTCAAAAAAGAAAGACAAAAGAAAGAGAACTCGGCAGTATTTTACTTCACCTTCTAATATAACAAGATAGACTTATTTAATTTGTTTCTTTAAGTTTCAACTCCTTATCTGGGTTGATTCTTCCTCCTCTCAAAAAGCTTACCTATTGTTTACCATTTGTGGAAATGTGCCACGGACTATCCCTGTTAACTTTATATTAAAAGATGACCTATGAATTACGTCTATATCACTAACTTATTTACAAATGACCAAACCCAAGTTCTCTAAGGTCAACAAACCTCTGAAGATGAGCTTTAGAGACAGAGAGTTCCCTTGCCATAATGAAAGCTGACCTAGGAGCATTTCTGAAGGCCAGCCTGGCCTGCCAATGGAGAATACAAACAGCCACAAACATTCATAGGGATAGCTTTTGGCATCTTCTACTCAAGTGATTCCTCTGTTGCTGCTGCCTCTGTCCTTATTTATAGCCACTGTTTTCCATTACTTAAGAAGATAAATTTGATATTATAAGTAATCAAAACAGTTGATTGGCTACCTGGTACTCAATAGTTCAATATTATATCTAATTTGTTTTATCAAGGTAGAATATTATTAAAGGGCATTTAGTATGGTTTTTAAACCCTGTTTTGCTAGCATGACAATCAAAATAATATTTTTAAAAAAATCCAAACATGTAAATAATCACAGATAAAGTAGCCATATCGGTAACTCATGCAAACATATGCTTGTACAGATACGTATATCCATCAATAATTAGTCTGTTAACTCATACGTATGTTTACACACGTAGTTAAAATGGTCACATATTTAACTCACATAAACACATGGATTTGCATACAAATATACATGAATAATTGCAGATTACACGGGCATCACTACTGCATAATTCTAAATTGTCAATTCTTTTTGGATCAAAACGTACATAGTGAGCATGCAGAATGAGTTCCTAGTAATGCTTTTAGGTATATAGGACTTTGTTAAATAAATGATTCTGCCTTCATAACAAAATTCCCTGTACTTTGTGCCTGAATCCTCTAGAAGTTGATCCAAGACAGAGAAGAAGATACATGGAGCTTATCTGGGAGGTGCGCTGATAAAAGATTGCAGACATGAAAAAAGGGAAGAGAAGAAACTCTTTTCAAGGTATGTTATTAAATAGATTACCATTTGGGCAACTGGGGCTCAGTCCATCTAGGAACACTTAGAGATAAAGTACAATACTCTTTGTTCCAGCTGAGGGAGCTGGGGTAGTCGCCCCTCACTCCCATCAGTCATAGGTTGGAGGCTGTTCCTGGAATGGGGAGGAGAGGAAGCATTAATTCCTTAGGACTTGTGACCTGCCTCTTACATGGGCTGACTAGCTTTTGTTGGCCAGGGAAAATCTTCCAGCAAGAATTATCAGGCAAAACAATTTAAAAAAATGTAAATGTACATGTGTCAGGAAATGGTATTTTAATTTAGCCTGGTAAAGACAGTGAAGGAAGTGTGTGCCAGGCAGGAAGAAGAGCATGGCCTAAGAACAATAGAGGAAAGTTTTGAGTGCTTTAAAGTAACTGTAAGAAAACCAGCATGCTGGATTGTGGCAAGCTCCTGGTGTGTCCAGAATTGGTGGGCTCTTGCTCTCACTGACTTCAAGAATGAAGCTGCGGATCCTGGCGGTGAAGGTTACAGTTCTTAAAGGCGGCGTGTCTGGAGTTTATTCCTTCTGATGTTCAGATGTGTTCGGAGTTTCTTCCTTCTGGTGGGTTCGTGGTCTCACTGGCTCAAGAGTGAACTGCAGACCTTCGCGGTGAGTGTTACAGCTCTTAAGGCGGCATGTCTGGAGTTGTTCGTTCCTCCAGGTGGGCTCGTGGTCTCGCGGGCTTCAGGAGTGAAGCTGCAGACCTTCGCGGTGAGTGTTACAGCTCATAAAAGCAGTGTGGACCCAAAGAGTGAGCAGTAGCAAGATTTATTGCAAAGAACGAAAGAACAAAGCTTCCACAGTGTGGAAGGGAACCCGAGCGGGTTGCCACTGCTGGCTCGGGCAGCCTGCTTTTATTCTCTTATCTGGCCCCACCCACGTCCTGCTGATTGGTAGAGCCCAGCGGTCTGTTTTGACAGGGTGCTGATTGGTGCATTTACAATCCCTGAGCTAGACATAAAGGTTCTCCACCTCCCCATCAGATCAATTAGATACAGGGCATGGACACAAAAGTTCTCCAAGGCCCCACCAGAGCAGCTAGATACAGTGTTGATTGGTGCATTCACAAACCCTGAGCTAGACACAGGGTGCTGATTGGTGTGTTTACAAACCTTGAGCTAGATACAGAGTGCTGATTGGTGTATTTACAATCCCTGAGCTAGACGTAAAGGTTCTCCAAGGCCCCACTAGAGCAGCTAGATACAGAGTGTCAATTGTTGCATTCACAGACCCTGAGCTAGACACAGGGTGCTGATTGGTGTATTTACAATCCCTGAGCTAGACATAAAGGTTCTCCACATCTCCACCAGACTCAGGAGCCCAGCTGGCTTCACCCAGTGGATCCCGCACAGGGGCTGCAGGTGGAGCTGCCTACCAGTCCCGCGCGGTGCGCCTGCACTCCTCAGCCCTTGGGTGGTCGACGGGACTGGGTGCTGTGGAGCAGGGGGTGGCGCTCGTCGGGGAGGCTCGGGCTGCACAGGAGCCCATGGAGGGGGTGGGAGGCTCAGGCATGGGGGGCTGCAGGTCCCGAGCCCTGCCCCGCAGGAAGGCAGCTAAGGCCTGGTGAGAAATTGAGCACAGCCCCGGTGGGCTGGCACTGCTGGGGGACGCAGTACACCCTCCGCAGCCGCTGGCCTGGGTGCTAAGCCCCTCATTGCCCGGGGCCAGCAGGGCCGGTGGGCTGCTCCAAGTGCGGGCCTGCCAGGCCCACACCCACCCAGAACTCCAGCTGGTCTGCAAGCGCCGGGAGCGCAGCCCCGGTTCCGGCTCGCGCCTCTCCCTCCACACCTCCCTGCAAGCTGAGGGAGCTGGCTGCGGCTTTGGCCAGCCCAGAAAGGGGCTCCCACAGTGCAGGGGTGGGCTGAAGGGCTCCTCAAGTGCCACCAAAGTGGGAGCCCAGGCAGAGGAGGCGCCAGGAGCCAGCGAGGGCTGTGAGGACTGCCTGCACGCTGTCACCTCTCACTGGGAGCATATTATAAAATGAATATGGAAATGTTGTTAAGGGACAGATAATGTGAGGCTTTGCTGATCATGTTAAAGATGTGGGTCATATCCAACATGCAATAGGGAGTTACTAAAGAGTTTCCAGCAGAGATCATTAAATTTTAAGATTGCCCTTGCTATGTGGATAATGGATTGGAGGGAGGCAGGAGTACATAGAAGGGGAAAAATGGCAAAAGGGGCTATTGCACATTCCGGGATATAAGTGACAGTGATTTGAATTAGGGTGGAGATTGGGAAAAGTAGATGATTTTGAAATACATTTTGGAAGTGGGATAGAATTTTATGAGGGCAATGGTAAAGAGAGCACAATTTTCAGATTGTGTGAGTTGGACAATAGGTATACCTGGATAAAAAAAAGACAGAAAAAAAGGTTTGGGGAATAGGTAAAGGTCTAGGGGTCAGATTCGGAAAACAAACCTGAAATGCCTGTGAGACATATAAGAGAAAATGTGAAGTAAGTAGTAAGGCACATGAATGCACTGGGTTGAGACTGAAATTCTAGAAGGTAGGAAGCATTTTTCTGTAAATCATCAGGGGTGTCAGAAACGACCATTCATTCTCTGATACAGTGAATTCAACAAGAGAAAAGGAGTCAAAAGGTTTTAAACAGGAAACCAGAAGTAAAGAAATATTTCCTGTTTATGTCTAAGTTCCTTATTTATTAGGTAGAAAGCTCAAGGTGTTGGAATTTTTCCCAAAATTTAGTCTCTCATATTGTGTTTTAGAGCAATGATCATAATCATGTATTCTTCACAAGCTTTCATTTAGCACAGTCTAACCAAGAAATATCATGTATTGCTACACAGTACATGGTATAACAGCAAAGGATGTTGGGTTTGAATTTTTCTGCAATTGAGTAGAATCTTATTCAGGAATTATTCTGCTGTAATGTATAAAAGCATCTTTATAACTCCTTTCTTTCAAGTATTAGGCTGATTTAGGGAAACCCTGGGGCTATCAAAGTAGGCAAGAGAAATTATAGTCTAGGATGATAAATGCTTCAATCTGGGGAACAGTAAATATTACAAGAGTTGACACCTAGACCCACAAACCAGACAAAAATCATCTCGGGTCAGAAACTCAGAGAATGAGGGATAAGTATGAATGCAGAGCTTAATACTGGGCCAGGGAAGCAATTTAGAGGTAACTTATAAACAGTGCTGGCCTGTTAGAAACTGCCTTGCATGTATTTGTCTTGTGTATGATGGAGGAAGACCTGCTGGCTTCCAGGAGCAACAGCTGACCTGTAACTGTCAGAGACGGGGAAGTAACTCTTTGTAAAACTGGAAGGTGGAAGACATCACAGAAATCAGTATTTTTTATCTCTTCTCAAGGCTTGTGGGTTTTGGCTCCCATCTATCTGTTACGTGGTAATTCCAATCTTTGAAAGTCCATTTTCTTTCCTAAGAAAGGTTCCTATGATCTGAAGCCAAGGAGGGCTGGAAAGAATTCAAGGTTATTAGCACATTTATCATATTGCACATAGAGCTGAAGGACAGATTATAGACTGATTTAAGTCTTACGGCGATGGGAAGGGGTGGGGCAGAGAGAGGAGAAATTGAGAAAGAAAAGATATTTCAAGAGGCTGTTTTCTGCTAAGGAAACAAAAAAGCCTTTTACTTATATAAAGCAATCATAAAATACTCATGCTCAAGTAAATTAAGTAACATCCAACTTTAACTATTTATATTTTTTTCAGTATCTATTCAATCCTAATGAATTCTGAGCCAATTCTCAGAAAATTGTTTCTCTGAATCAGCCTGTGAGCAGAAACAGAATTGAGGGGCTGGAAATGGAGGCAGTCATCCTTAAGATACATATTTAGATACCTGGTTAGATAAATATATTACATCAAGCTTGTCCAACCCACAGCCCACAAGGCCCCATTGTGAAATGACTAAATACAGCTAATTAACATATGACTTTATGAAGTTATTTTTTTCTGGTGAGAACAACTAACATCTCTTTTAGCATTCTCACAAATAAGATATATTGATATTAACTATAGTCACTTATTCCTCCTAAGTGAAATTTTGTATCTTTTCACCATTACTTCCCCAACCACAACAACCACCGTTATACTCTCTACTTCTTTAAGACCAACTTTTGTAGATTCCACATATGTGTGACATCATGCAGTATTTGTCTTTCTGTGCCTGGCTTATTTCACTTAACATGATATTCTCCAAGTTCATTCATTTTGCTGCAAATGGCAGAATTTCCTTCTTTTTATGACTAGTAGTATTTCATTATGTATATATACGACATTTTCTTTATCTATTCATCCATTGATGAACACTTAATTTGATACCATATCTTGGCTACTGTAAATAATGCTGCAGTGAATAGGGAAGTGTGGACATCTCTTCAACGTAATGATTTCATTGCCTTTGGATATATATCCAGTAGTGGGATTTCTGGATTATAAAATACTTCTATTAATTTTTTTAGGAACCTTTGCATTATTTTCCATATTGGCCACATGAATTTACATTCCCATCAACAGCTTGTGCAAGGGTTCACCAACACTTATCTTTTGTCTTTTTTATAATAGCCATTTTAGCAGGTAAGAGGTGATATCTCATCATGGTTTTAATTTGGATTTCCCTGGTGATTCATGATATTGATCATGTTTTCATGTATCTGTTGGCCATTTGTATATATGTCTCTTTTTGGGAATGGTTCTTCAGGTCCTTTGCTCACTTTTGATTGGGTTATCTGTTTTATTGCTATGGATATGAGTTCCTTATATATTTTGGATATTAACCTCTTATCCAATGAATACTTTTCAAATGTTTTTCCTCATTCTGTGAGTTGTATGTTCCTTGTATATTTTGGATATTAACTTCTTTTCTAGTGTATAATTGGCAAACATTTTTTTCTCCAATTTGTGAGTTGTATCTTTCCTTTGAAGTGCAGAGGCATTTTGGTTTGTTGCAGTCCTATTTGTCTATTTTTGCTTTTGAGGTCCTATCTAAAAAAAAAAAAAAAAAAAAAAAAAAAAAATCACTGCCCAGACCAATATTGTGGAGCTTTTCCTGTGTTTTCTTTAGTAGTTTTACAGTTTCAAGTCATCTAGTTAAGGGTCCAGTTTCATTCTTCGGCATGCAGGTATCCAGTTTTCCCAACAACAATTAACTGTCCTTTCCCCACTGTGTGTCTTGGCACTTTCACTGAAACTCAGTTGGCTGTAAATACATCGACTTATCTCTGAACAATAAGTGACTCTGTTGTTCCATATGTGTATCATGCCAATTTAGCCACTATAACTTTGTAGTAGATTATCTCTAGTTTTATTCTTTTTGTTCAAGGTCATTTTGACTATATGGAGTCTTTTGTATTTCAAAATTTTAAGATTACTGTTTTGTTTCTCTGGAAAAATATGTTTGGTATTTTGATAGTGATTACCTGAATTTGTTTATTGCTTTGGGTAGCATGAATATTTTTGTGATATTTATTCACCCAATGCATGAACATGGGATATCTTTCTTTTCATTTGTGTCATCTTCAATTTTTTTAATCAATGTTTTATAGTTTTCAGTGTTGAGATCTTTTCTCTTCTTGGTTAAATTTACTTCTAAGTATTTTTTTGTAGCTCTTACAAGTAGGATTGTTTCCTTTTTTCAGATAGTTAGTATTGGTGTATAGAAATGTTACCTACTTTTGTATCTTGATTTTGTATCCTGAAACTTCACTGAAATTGTTATTCTAACAGGTTTTTCTGGTGAAATCTTTAGGTTTTTCTATATATAATATCACGTTGTTGCAAACAGACAATTCTACTTCATCCAATTCTATTTGAGTGCTTTTATTTCTTTCTCTTGTCTAATTGCTGTGGCTCAGACTTCTAAGACTATGTTGAATAGAAGTGGCAAGGATGAACATCTGTGACTTGTTTTGAATCTTAGAGGAAAAGCTTTTAACTTTTTCACATTTAAGTATGGTAGTTGTGGGTTTGTCACATGTGGTCTTTATTGTGTTGAGGTACATTCCTTCTATATCTAATTTGTTGAGTTTTTCCTTATCATGAAAGTATATTCAATTTTGTCCAAGTCTTTTTTTGCCTCTATTGAAAGGATTGTTTATTTTTTGTCCTTCATTTTGTTGATGTGATGTCACATTTATACATATGGATATGTTGAACTGTTCTTGCATTTCTAGGATGAATCTCACTTGATCATAGTGAATGATCTTTTTAATGTGCTGTTGAATTCAGTTTGTTCATATTTTGTTGAGGATGTCTGCATCTATGTTTATCAGTTCTCTTTTTTTATAGTGTCCTTGTCTGACTTTGGTACCAGTATAATGCTAGCCTCATAAAATCAGTTTTGAATTATTTCCTCCTTTTCGATTTTTTGAAACAATTTGAACAGCACTGGTATTAGCTCTTCTTTAAATGTTTAATAGAATTTAGCAGTGAAACCATCGGTTCCCATTGGGAGACATGTTATTATTGATTCAATCTCCTTACTCATTATTAGTCTGTTCAGATTTTCTATTTCTTCGCAATTTAATCTTGGTAGGTTGCATATCTCTAGGAATTTTCCCATTTCTTCTAGATTATTCAGTTTGTTGATATAGAATTGTTCATAATGGTCTTTTGTGATTTCTTCCCCTGTTGTATCAGTTTTAATGTCTCCTTTTGGATTTTTGGACTTTGAGTCTTCCTTTTCTTTTGGTCTAGCTAAAGGTTTATCTTTTCAAAAAACTGTTAGTTTTATTGATTTACTCTATTAACTTTCTAGTGTTTAGTTTTTTCTTTTCTCACCTTTATTATTTCCTTCTTCCTACGAACTTTGTGCTTAGTTTGCTCTTGTTTTCTATTTCTTCTCTTATTGTCTTCTTTTGTGGTTAAGTAATTTTCTCTAGTGCTATTCTTTGATTCCTTACTTTTTTTTTTTTCTGTGTAGAAGCTTACAAAAATTTTGTACAGTTATAGCAGGTTATTTTAACCTGATAAAAACTTTAATACCAAAAAAGAGACTTTATACTTTTGCTTTGCTCCTCTCTGAATATTTTGAATTTTCAGTGTCTCAATTTCCATATTTTTACATTGAATATCTCAAGAAATTATTGTAGCTATTAAACAAACAGTTTTGTCTTTTAATATTTGTACTAAAGATATAAATAATTTACACACCACCCTTACAGTATGAGAGTATTATAATTTGATAGTGTACTTACCAGTGAGTGTTATACTTTGAATCTTTTTCTTTCAGCTTGAAGAACTCTGTTCAGCATTTAGCAAGACAGGTCTTCTGGTGATGAAATTCCTCTGCTTTTTGCTTGGGAAAATCTTTACCTCTTTGTTTCTGAAGAATAGCTTTGCTGGGTATGATATTCTTGGTTGCAAGTATACTTTCTTCAACATTTTAACTACTAGGTATCACCCTATTTTCTCATGGCCTTTTCTGCTGAGCAATCTGTTGCTAGTCATATTAGTACCTCCTTGTATGTTATTTTCTCCTAATTTTTAACTATTTCATTATAACATATATTGATATGGTCCCATTTGAATTGGATCTGATTATACCTTAGATCTTCCCTTACATGGATATTTATATGCTTCTCCAGGTTTGGAAAGTTTTCTATTATTTCCTCAAATAAGCTTTTTACCCCTTTAACACCTGTGACTTGAAAATTTGCGCTTTTGATACTGTCCCATGAATCTCGTAAGCTTTCTTCATTCCTTTTCATTTTTTCTCCTCTGATTATTTTCAAATAACCTATTCCTTAGTTCAGATTCTTTTTCTTCATCAATTTGGTTGTTAATGCTCACACTGAGTTTTTCATTTCATTCTTTATATTTTTAGCCCCAGAATTTGATATTTAAAATTATTTCCATTTCCTTGTTAATTTTCTTATTTTGTTCACTTATTGCCTTCCTTATTTCCTTGTTTCTCTGAATTTTCTTGAAATTTGCCAAGTCCTTAAAACAGTTATATAATTAGAATATTGAAATAATTAGAATATTCAAATAGACACATGGATTATATGCTTATTGTACATACATCTTCGCCAACACTTTTACTGCCAGGTACTTTCACATCGTAGACAGTGATTGTGGGTATATATGGTATTGTAGTATGGTACTTTGCATTGCCTTTGTTTTAATTTTCATTTCCCTGATGACTGATGATATTGAACATTTTTCACATACTTTCTATTTACATATTTTTTTGATTTTGTCCATTTTTAACTTTTTTCTTACTAATGAGTTATTAGTTTTAGTTTTTTTGTATATAGAGTACTCTATTGGATTAAACTCTTCACTTTTAAACAGAGTCTTTTGAGGAGCAAACTATTTTAATTGTTATGATATTGAGTTTATCAATATTTTTCTTTTAGAGATTAGAAATCTTTGCCTAACCCGAAGTCATGGAATTTCCCCTTTTTAGCTCAATTATTTATAATATTCTTATTAAAAGGGCTATTACTACCCATCTGGGGTTAATGTTTATATAGATTCTCAGGTATATATTTTTAAATTTATTTTTTTGCTATCGTGTGTATGGATGAATACTTTTTTTCCAGCAATATTTGTTGAAAGACTAATTTCCCTATGGAACTGCCTTGGAAATTTTCTCAAAAATCAATTTACCTTACGTGTGCAGGTCTATTTCTGGATTTTATTATTTTCTACTAACCTATGATTATTATGCCAATATCACTGTTTTGATTAAAATAGCTTTATAGCAACATTAGAAACCAAGTATTATAAGTTGTTGCTTCTAGGACTTATAGACTAGTGTTTTAACTACACAACATTGTCTTTTTCAAAGTTTGATTTTTAGGTATTTAGTATTTTGGTTATTAGGTCGCTTGTATTTCCATAGGCATTTTATAATCAGCATATCGATTTCTACGAAAAGCAATAGGATTGTTGGATATATTGATGAACTTGGGTAGAATTGACATCTTAACAATATTGAGTCTTCCAAATTATAAAGAAAGTGTTGTTTTTCCCATTTAGGTCTTCTTTAATATGAAATTTTTTTTATATCAAGAGTGCAGGTCTTGCAAATATTTTGATTAACATGCTATTGTAAATGGTATTATTCCTTTCAATTGTTCATAGTTAGTATATAGACATATAATTGATTTGATTTCTTAAATATTTACCTTGTATCCTATAATTACGTTGAGGTCACTTATGTTCCAGTAGATTCTGATGTGTTTTATTAGTAAATAATATTAGCAATGTGCTAACAATTTTGAGAATAGGCAATACGTATATGGAAGTTCATTGTATTATTATCTACATATTTAGTTTTTCCACTAAAAGCTTTACAAAGAGCGAAAGGACATGAATAAGGTAAAGGATATCTAGTAGAGATGGAAGATATTAATTGGATTGTAGTTAGCAGAAAAAGTGTTAAGTAATAAAACCCAACAATAGGTTGAATTTTATTACAAGGAAGGGAATGGCTTTTGCATTGAGAAGGAGGATGTAACAGATAAAAATCAATTAAAATACAGAGAAAAACATGAGGAAACATTGGCTAGTAAAATGATGAGGGGGTCAAACTTAACGTGAAAAAAAAAAAAAGCTTTCATGAAAAATAGAATAAAAAGCACCAAGAAAGTAAAAACATGTCAACAAACATTTGATCAACTTGATTTTTAAAACATATATCTGAATATAATGTAAATAATACCATAAATTATTAATAAACATTATAAACTTAATAGTTTCCTATATACCCACAACTTTGCCCAAAATATCTGTAATACTCACAAATTCCCTGCAAAGGCTGATGGGAGACTCCTTTTTACAGACAGGAAACTTCTCCAAAGTTTATCTGATAAAGTATAAATAAGTCATTCAGAAATAGGTACGTTTTATTTTCAAAAATCACTTGCAGAAATTTAGCTAATGAACTAGTAAGCCAGAAAAGTTTCCTTTTCTTAATAAAAACAAAAATACATTATTTATTGAAAATAGACCAAAAAGTTTTTAACCTAAAGATTAAAAACATATTTATTTAGTTTGATAGTTTATCAAAAGCAGAAGCAGGATTGTAGGATTAGCATAATGATTTCTTCATCTGCTATTTCATAGTTATAAAGATTTTGCTTACAAAGGAAGAAGTCAAATTGTCCTTATCTGCAGGTGATATGATATTATATTTGGAAAAACCTGAAGACTCTACAAAACAAAAAACAAAAAAAAAACTATTAGAACTGATCAACAAAATCCAGTAAAGTTGCAGATTACAAAATCAACACACATAACTCAGTAGCATTTCTATATGCCAAAAGTGAACAATCTAAAAAAGAAATCCCATTTACAATAGCCACAATTAAAATTAAATACCTAGGAATTAACCAAAGAAGTGAAAGATCTCTCAAGAAAACTATAAAACACTGGTGACAAAAAATTTAAAAGGATAATATTCTGTGTTCATAGATTGGAAGTATCAATATTGTTAAAAGTCCATAGTAGGCTGGGTACGGTGGCTCACGCCTGTAATGCCAGCACTTTAGGAGGCCAAGGCGGGCGGATCACGAGGTCAGGAGATCGAGACCACGGTGAAACCCCGTCTCTACTAAAAATCCAAAAAACAATTAGCCGGGCTCAGTGGCAGGTGCCTGTAGTCCCAGCTACTCGGGAGGCTGAGGCAGGAGAATGGCATGAAGCTGGGAGGCGGAGCTTGCAGTGAGCCGAGATTGCGCCACTGCACTCCAGCCTGGGTGAGAGAGTGAGACTCCATCTCAAAAAAAAAAAAAAAAAAAAAAGTCCATACTACCCAAAGCAATCTATAGATTCAATGCAATCCCTACCAAAATGCCAATAACATTCTTCACAAAAATAGAAATAAGTACCTTAAAATTTATATGGAACTGCAAAAGACCCAGAATAGCTACAGCAACCCTAAGCAAAAGAAACAAAACTGGAGGAATCACATTACATGACTTCAAATTATACTCCAGAGCTGTAGTAACCCAAACAGCATGGTACTGGCATTAAAAAAAAATGACACACTGACCAAGAGAACAGAATACAGTACACAAATACAAATCCATACACCTACAGTGAATTCATTTTTGACAAAGGTGCCAGGAATATACAATGGAGAAAAGACAAATACTGTTGGAAAAACTGGATATCCATATGCAGAAGTATAAAACTAGACCCCATCTCTTGCCATATACAAAAATTAAATTAATATGAATTATATAATTAAAGACCTCAAACTATGAAACTACTACAAGAAAACTTAGAGGAATCTCCTCAGGACATTGTAGTGGGCAAAGACTTCTTGAGCAATACTCCAAAGGCACAAGCATCCACAGCAAAAATGGACAAATGGGATCACATCAACCTGAAAATCTTCTTCACAGCAAAGGAAACCATCAACAAAGTGACAAAACAACCCACAGTATGGGAGAAAATATTTGCAAACTACCCATCTGACAAGGAATTAGTAACCAGAATTAATAACCAGAATAGATAAGGAGCTCGAACAAATCTATAGGGAAAAAAATCTAATAATCCAATTTAAAAATAGGCAAACAATTTGAATAGACATTTCTCAAAAGAAGACATACAAATGGCAAACAGGCGTATGAAAAGGTGCTCAACTTCACATCACTGATCATCAGAGAAATGCAAATCAAAACTACAATGAGATGTCACCTCACTCCAGTTAAAATGGCTTATATCCAAAAGACAGGCAATGACCAATGTTAGTGAGAATATGTCAAAAAGAGAACCCTCATATATGGTAGTAACAGAAATTAGTGCAACTACTATGGAGAACAGTTAGGAGGTTCCTCAAAAAACTAAAGAGCTACCATATGATCCAGTAATCCTACTGCTGGATATATACCCATGAGAAAGGAAATCAACATATCAAAGAGATATCTGTACTTCCATATTTATTGCAACACTATTCACAATAGCCAAGATTTGGAAGCAACATAAGTGTACATGAATGGATGAATGGATAAAAAATATATATGGTACTGATACACGATGGAGTACTATTCAGCCATAAAAAAGAATGAGATTCAGTAATTTGCAACAATATGGAAGGAACTGGAGATCATTATGTTAAGTAAAATAAGTCAGGCATGAAAAGACCACATAGCATGTTCTCACTTATTTGTGGGATCTAAAAATCAAAACACTGAACCCATAGAGAATAGAAGAATGGTTACCACAGGCTGGGAAGGATGGTGGGGGAGAGGTGGGGATGGTTAACGGGTACAAAAAAAATAGATAGAATGAATGAATAAGATCTAGTATTTGATAGCACAATAGCAATAGGTGACAATACTCAATAATATAATTGTACATTTTTAAATAACTAAAGGTATAATTGGATTGTTTGCAGTGCAAAGGATAAATATTTGAGGGGATGGGTACCCCATTTACCAGGGGTAATTATGCATTATATGCCTGTATCAAAACATGCATGTACCCACAAATTTTTTTAAAAAACAAACTTTACTTACAAACAAATTAACACATCCTCCACCATTATTCTAGTACAACATTCTACTTTATTTTTGCTTCGCAATTGCCTAAGTCCGTCAGCTGCAAGGTACTTATTTTGTCATTTTCTGTTTCAAGTTTTTTCAAGTTTTTGGTATGTCTTTCAAATTTCTTTTTTTTTTTTTTGGATTTTTATAGAATGGAGCATGTATTAATAACATCGTCTAATTCTAATCCTACTTTTTTGATTGCTTGAAACTAAATGTACAATGATGCTTACACCATCCAGAGACATTAAATCATATAACTTCTAAGGATACACTGTTATAATAAATTATGAGTCTGGAAAATGAATTCTTCCTATATGTAATTATAATTTACAAAAAGAAAAAATTTATTCTATAAATTATTAATTAAAACATAAGTATGCTTAAAAATTTAGTACTAATTCTAACCTATTTTAGATTAATCCTGTTTACCTTTACAAAGTTTTAAAAATACCAGAATCATAATTTGCAATGTTAAGATAATAAAAATAAATTAAGAATATTAATTCACTATAGCATTAAAATGCAATAATGTTAATTTCCTCAACATGTCATGAGTAGGATTTCATCCTCTACATTATACTTGCAATGCATCTTGTTTTCTGTTGTAGCTGAAATTAATGAACTGAGTCATTCTGAGATTTGGCTAAAACTAGATGCATTTATTGTTTTAACCAGAAATCTTAATACTGGATTTAGGATAAATTAAATGTTGTTTTTGCTGTCTTTGATATTATTTATACATCCTCTTCTTGGGTAGCTGTTAGATACAGTAATATTAAATAGCCATACAAAAAATGGCATACAAGATAGAGATAATTTTGTCACTGGTACTATGCCAACTAACATTTATGGCCATGCAAAACTGTCTAAGAAATGAAACAGTTCACAGCATAATAGAATAAAAGAAAGTCTAGTAAGGAAAAAGAAATAGAAAACAGTTATAAATTACAGTCTGAAATATTTCAGAAAATTTAGAGAAAGATATGCTAGCAAGTCAAAATAAATATGAGGAAGATAAATAGAGCATTTTCAAAATTCAACAATACAATAAAATCTTGACTTGCTGATTTATATTCTTAAAATAAATTTAAGTAAGATCTTTCAAAACTGTGTATTACTTTTGTTCTCCTGATCCTGTAGACTTGTGTCAAAGTCACCCTGACCTGAGAGAGTTGAATTATTTTTATCTATGAGATATATTTTGACAATATTATACTTATTTTTAGTACTTTTTCCTCCTCTTTATCCGTGAATATTTCTCTTCTTTTATTGTCTCTCCACTTAAATCCCTGTAGTTTCTTTTCTGAAATATACACAAAAAGGCAAACACTCTAGTTTATTCACTGACTATTTAAAAAAAAAAAAAAAAGTATGTCTATCTCACCCATTCAGGTTTTTATACTTTTACTACATACATACATATCACTAGCACCACATGGTATTGCTTTGTATGCTTTCTACATTTTCTTTCTAAATTAAAATATATCACACTATTTATTTCTTTTGTAATCTTATTTTACTATTTTGCTTTTTACATTTATCTATGTCAAGACATGTAGATTTCATTTCACTACTGTTGCATATTAATGCAAGTAATACGTAGTCAAATATGGCATGTTTATGATGTCCAATCTAATGTTTTATATGGCTATATGACAATGTTTATATGAGAGTTTTCTAGATTATACTTCTAGATGTAAAACTGCTATGTTAGAAGTTATATGCACTTTCAACATAAGTAGATAAGCACATTGTTCTTGAAGTTTACATATTCATTACGCTTTCATAGTATCCAAACCTTTCTACTTCTTCATCTCAAGCACTTTTATAGAAGAGAAGTATACTTTTTTTTTTTTTTTTTTTTTTTTCCAGACAGAGTCTCACTCTGTCACCCAGGCTGGAGTGCAATGGCACCATCTTGGCTCACTGAAATGTCTGCCTCCTGGGTTCAAGCGATTCTCCTGTCTCAGCCTCTCAAGTAGCTGGGATTACAAGCACCCGCCACCACACCCGGTTAATTTTTGTATTTTTAGTAGAGACGGGGTTTCACCATGTTGGCCAGGCTGGTCTCGAACTCCTGACCTCAGGTAACCCACCCACCTCGGCCTCCCAAAGTGCTGGGATTACAGGCGTGAGCCACTGCGCCCAGCCAAGTTACCTTTTTTCAAAAAAATTTATTTTTCATCATTAAGTACAGTGAGTCTTTTATTTCAATATTAAATTCTACTCTGAAATGTTCTGTATGAAAATTTTTTTCCTGTTAGATAAACCTTGATTATAATGTGAGATATAACTTTTTTACATATTCTTATTATTTTAGTGAATGTTTCACTAGGACAGACCATATCAATTTAATTCCACATTGCAACCTTACATCAATATATATCATATAGAAAGTACTCAATCAATATTGGTTGGGTCGGTAACATAAATTTGTATTTAGCTAACAGCCAGTTATTGAACAACTAAACTTTTAGGCATCCATGATGCAGAATGCATATCACGTAATTCCTGTCTGTTCTATGACTCCATCACCCATGGAGAAAAGTAACAATTTTTAATATATCCACTACAGTGTCCTTCTGTCCCAATTTTCTCTCAGCAACAATGGCTTTGGACAATCATACTCATGAAACACATTAGTCGTCACATAGTGCCAAATTTACCCAGTTTTAAGAATGACTGTAGAACAAGCAACAATGTACCAACAACATAGCTGAGGATATCATGACTCTCGGGCATGTGTCATTAGAATACATGAGGCCAACTGAACATGGACAATCTCTGCTAAAGAAAGCCATCAATTCTGAGGTTGCCTGAGGAGGTTACCTTGCTAGACACATGCCATTCTCTGGTGAACATGACTACCCAGTTTCCAATTGCAGCTGAACCTTATACACACTGATTCTCCATTACATGACAATCTCGAGAATGAGGTGTAGGTGCTTATTAAGGGACATTATCCTCAAACAGATTCTGATTAATTTGGGGTATACGTCTATTAATTCTATGAGTTAGTGTTACTAAGACAATATAGCCAAAGGTCAAATACTCAAGTATCCCTGAAGCTAGAGGAAAGACCATGAAATCCTCTGTTGATCTCTGACTTGCAGTTTCTTGCCAATCCTTGTCAATATCTTTGTTACTTTTCCTCCATCTTTTTAATTCTTAGCACAGAAACTTCTACAGTGTTTGTGACACGCAAGTAAACATACTAAAACAACTACCAGGGTCTCCATCATCCAATGAACAGTTGAGAAAAAACACACATTAACTGCGATTATACAGTTTCACAAATTTCTGGATATTCACATTTATTGAATATTTCTCTACAAATTAGACTATACCTTTACCCAAGGTAGCCTCAATTAGTCATAGCTTTTTAAAGGTTTGGACAGAGATATTCACCTGCATATGCAAATTTCCTAAAGCTAACTTTCCTCCTTAATTCACTCCCTGGGATTTAAAACACCAATTTCCCAAACCCCAGTTTCCTGTCAGTATGTTAGGGCCAGTGTTGAGTAAAATACCATCAGTGTTTGCTTCTGAGTACTTAACTCACAGGTATAATTCAAGAATATTGTGGAGGACTTCCTGTTTGGTGGACAAGGTGGATACAGAGAATCGCAGCATACTCTAGCATCTATCCTACTCTGGCAACCAGAACCAGAGTAGGATAACCTGAATCATAATTGACAAACTGCTGGAGGCTCAGTGTGGACAAGTCTACGAGTTAAAAACTCACAGAAGCCCTTCTACCTTTGTGATTACCTCTCGGAGCTTTGCTGGAATGCACAGTGAATATGAGAGAGAAAAAAATACCCTCAGGAGAAACTGTGTCACCAAAGGCTAACTTACTGGTATTTCACCACAGCTGAAGTATCCTTGGGGAAGGGAATACCCAACTCCAGTTCTCTCTAGCCTTCCGTGTGTGAGCAGAGGAATTACCAACTCCCGCCCCCTCCAGCCATCTTGGAACGTAAGGTGTGGGTGGGGAGGCGCTGCTAAGCACTTGTGATAGTCACAGACACAGGTTCACTAAAAGACTGAGACCTAATCACAGGACGACAGAACACTTCCCCTGCCTCCACATCTTACCACCATAGATCACTAAAGGTTCATTTACTGGAGTTCCTTCAACCCAGTACAAGTCTAGCTTTCAACAAAAAATTACAAGACCTACTAAAAGGCAAAAAATACAGCATCAAAACTAGAGTTAGATAAGGTAGGAATGTTGGAATTATCAGACTGAATTTAAAACAATTACAAGTGCAAGGATTGTAATGGGAAAAGACAACATGCAAGAACAGATGAGTAGAGAAATAGAAATTCTAACAAAGAATCCAGTATATTTGGTATTCCCAGAAGTATAAAGTGCCTCAGGACACTGTCAGTAAGCATATACTATTTCTTATTGTCATTCTGTTTGTATGTACCATAAGGCTTCCACGATTGCCACCTTGAATATTCCTGGGGCAAATCACCAGTGATATGTGACTGCCGTATAATGACAATATTTACCATTTTTCATATCTAATTAATTGAGCTACTGTTTGTGTAGTATTCCATATACCTTCACACCTTGAAGTTTTTTAAGGATACAAAGCAGGTGATAATGATATATGCTTCCCTTCATACTCATACTCAGCTAGTTACCTTAACAGGTCACATCCTGGTTTACAGCAATCCAGTACATCAGTTGCCAACTGCCAGGAACAGTAAGTCCAGTTCAGTGTAAAAGTAAGAAAACCAAAATCAAAACAAAAAAACACAGTCCAAATGGTAATTACAAACCACTATTACTCAGGCAAGTCTTCAGCTAAGAGTATTATCATCATCAAGGGATGCTGGTTGATATCTTCCCCAAACCATCCATAGTGACTTCTTGGGTAAGTCTTAGGGTTCAGCTTCACTCAAATATCCTTCTCAGCAGAAAAAATAAATCCAGATATTTCTTTCAGCAGTGGCCATCACTTGGCACTACATCTGAAAAAACAGCTAAGAAAATTAGATGTTCTTTTTTTTTCATACATCATTACCTGTTTAAGTATCACTTCTCTTCTGCCAAAATTTTCCTTTTTCTTTCTTTTACTCATTACCTGTATTAGTCCAGGCTTAGCCATGCTGGGTGGGATCTCTACACAACCACCCACAGGACAGATAAAGCCTTCTCAGAATTTTTTTTTTTTTCATCCTGGCACAGATTAAAAAGCAATAGAACAATTTCAATAACTAGAAGTGGGTCCAATACCTACAGTTCGTCTTAGTTTAAACGCATATGGTGAAGACTATACCCAGTCTGTCATTTCCTTAAAGTTTCGAGGAAGTGAATTAGCACGGCAATGCCTCTTTTGTTGTGACATGCATGGGCAGTCTTAGACATAGTACACCTGGATCTGACAAAACAAAGGAATTTTCAAGATGTGAAAAGTAGAGTTTGTGGCTGTATCATCTCCTACCTCTCATTCCACTTCACATAGGAGAAACCTTAACAAAGTTCCTCTGTCTTCACTTTTGGTCATTCAGGTGAAATATACATTCGTCCAATCAAGCCAGCCTTCCGTTCACACAACCCCCACTTATCATTAACCTCACTTTTAATTGCCCAATCTAGTTCTCAAGTAAACTGTTACTTTGAGCATGAAAAGGGACATAAGTTCATATTATGTTATGCATCTTAGTAAAATACATATTTTTTAATGAAGTATAGCCTGGCCACATTTATAAACATTCCACTACAAAATTTTTATGGTATCTCAGCTATTGCATCCTATACAGGTTAAAGGGAGTCCAAAAGCAAATATATGTCCATTCTAGTCAGAACATATTTGAAGCCATTTGTAGCTACTGGCAAGGATCCTACGTAGCCTGCCAGCTACAGTCAACTATTGTCTTGAAGAAATCTCACACATATTTATTTCCTGTTGGTATTCTGTACATCTTTTACCACAATAGCAGCTTCATAATATGATAAATATGTAATTACTCTTTCAGTGTTTCATAGCTTGAGCACTTCCCAGTCTACTTGAGATATAGAAATAGCTACCTGTTTTCTTTTTTTCTTTGAGACGGAGTCTCGCTCTTGTTGCCCAGGCTGGACTGTAGTGGCACAATCTCAGCTCATTGCAACCTCTGCCTTCCTAGATTCAAGCGATTCTCCTGCCTCAGCCTCCCGAGTAGCTGGGACTACAGGCACACACCACCATGCCCGGCTAATTTTTGTATTTTTAGTAGAGACGAGGTTTCACCGTGTTGGCCAGGCTGGTCTCAAAACTCCTGACCTCACGGTCCATCTGCCTTGGCCTCCCAAAGTTCTGGGATTACAGGCGTGAGCCACTGCGCCTGGCTAGTTGTAGCTACTTCTAAGATCCAAACAAAGCTGTCACATTTTGCATTCTAGTCCCCTTCTGAGCCAGTAGCTGTTTTTTTCTGTTTAGTAGGTACATGGCCCCACTTTAGTTCTTTCTTGGAATTCCTACAGGATTTCCAAAACTACATTCCCTACATAGATATATTCTTAAGTATATGATCACCTAGGGCTCATTTGCCTGAACACATGGCAAAGCAAAGCAATGGCCACCACCCATGAGTTCATAAAATGTAAAACATTTTTTCTGAGGAAGAGCCCAGTGCTCTTTGCACTTTCAGATATGTTGATCTCAATGCTGCCCATTCTATAGCTTTACTCTTGGCGGGTGGGGGGGGAAACTTGCCTAAGGTCTTTATCAAACACAGGAAAGGTATTGGCATATTTCCAAAATAAATTGCATTCCTGAATTTAGGAACACAACAGGAAGCTTGCTTTACTTTAGCAAGAGACAAATTTTAGGGTTCAGGAGCCCAGCAGTTCTAGATTGTATCATTAGCTCCCAAAAGAAGGCTGGAAACTGCTCATGGATACAATGATCTCTCTAACAATGCCCTGACCACCACTCCCAACCCCCAACACACACACAGCCCAATCTGAGAACATATTCCTATGTGTATCATTTTATCAGCAGACTCTGATGAGTGGCTCTAGCTTTATGGGAGTATCTCACATTATCCATAGCATAGTAGTTATTTCAGTTCTCAGAAGTATTTTTCTTCAGTGATGGGACATCTCTCCACCAGATCCCAGAAATAAGCTGTCAATTATCCTCAAAGGGATGTATCTAGCTGTGGTGTTGGGTACCTTGCAAGTCTTCTATTACAGCGTCACTTTTGTGGCACATCATTAGACTTTCCATTGGCATCAGTCTCTGAGTTTACAAAGCAGGTACCTGCAAACTACTGAAATAAAAGTTAAGATTGTTTGCATCAGTGATGGAAGAACATATTGAGTTTAGTCAGTAGGGGGAGCCATATTTTCAACTTATCCTTGAAATGGGTGGGAAAATATTTAAGAAATTTATAACAGTATGAAAATATGGACTTTAAGCAAAAACATTTGCAAGACACTTTAATGCAATTTAGTCATTCCCAACTTTCTGCATGTTAGACCTTGTATAAAACAACAGATATATGCTTCCACCCAATATGAAGCATCCTTTATACTAAAAAAAAAATGCTGTCATAATCTATTCAAAGAGGGGAGATACAAAAATCGCCAAGGCATTGTATCCATATCGCAGCACCTCTAATTTAGTCACATTCTCCACCTGAATGCTCTGTAATTCAAACACCAGATTGTAATGTTGTTCATCACCACTTTACTATATAAGAGGAAAGAATGAAGAAAAAAGTAATTAGTAATATTTATAGATGTGTATGTATAATACTTAGTCTGTGTGTATGGGATTTTAGCCCAGAGCTTATTAATTAGGAAAAAAAACCATAGCTTTCTTTTCCTTTCCACTTTTCCTTTTGAGGCAAAAAGAATTTCACCAGTCCTGGCCATCTCCCTTCTAATGTCAAATCCACCAGAAGTTTAAAATGACCTACATGTTTCTTCCTCTCCCAGTAGGGAAAAGATAGGCACTTTATTTCCTATAAATAAAGTAGTTTTACCCTTCTTAAAATATTTTTTCTATTTATTTCTACATCATTTGAGTATTCAAGTGACTTTATCATTAAATCATAATGATTATTTTGAGTGTCACCAGCAACAGGCCTAGACTTCTAAAGTCACAGGAAAAATATTCGAAAGCATGTGAATTGTGTATAATTGATTGTCCTATGAAAGAGATTTATGGATTATAAAACTTTGGTTTTCTTTTTAATTCTTCTTAATGATCTTTCAAACATTCTCTTTTTAAAAGGACTGCTGGTGATGCTGATAGCTACAGCAGGCTAGGAAGGAGACTATTTCAAAATATTTGTGTTCTGACCACAGATTTTGGAGGAGCTCCACACTTTCTTTTTAAAACTCTAAGAATGCCTGTATGGGAATAAAAGAAAATATGGTCATCTGGGAAAAATCAGTGTTGGCCCAGCCCAGAAAAGGGATAACTGAAACTAGGTCACTTGACTAATAGCTTGAGGGGCACCCTGTACTATTTTCTCGTCTTTTAGACTAAGAAGGAATGAGGAATCACAACTAAAACTGTGCTTAATAAATAAAACAAATGGAATTTTCCTCACTAGCTCTTAAAGTCATCTAATCTTTATCATGTGGGAAAAACAAACACTAATATTGTTGCCATCCTTTTCCTATTTTAAGTGCATGGAGTATAATGAAGTATAATTGGAAGCAGTATTACTCTGTTAAATCAGGTGGACCCCTACAATCTTCTAGAAACTGTATACAAGATATTTTTTAGAAATTGTATACAATTAGGTAGACTAAACTACATCATTAGTGAGTCAATCGAATAAATTTTTTTAAGTTCCAAAATCTAATATGAAAACATACTAATCCCAAGAATAATTGTTATACTAACATTATTTGAATATTTCACTTTAATTTGTAATTCTATTTGGTAAGAACATATAGTCTGTGCACGAGCTGATTGGCTCCTTAAAAGGAAAAAATTTGATGAAAACCATCTTTCTATTTCTACTTAGTGTGCTTTTAGGAAGGCAGTTTGACAATACAATTCTAGAAAACACAGTGGAAATCAGTACCAAGTTTAAATCCAAAATAGTTTAGCTAAAAATAATACATTTACCAGCTTGAGAGTCCTTCTAGAAGAGATGAATTAAGATTTAGGACTAGATATTTCTCAAATCAGGCAGAGCTTTATATTTAAGAACAAAATTCTTCCAAGTCAGACCAAGTTATGTTGAAAACAGTCTCTTCCTTTTTTTCTTTAAAACTCAACTTTAGTCCATCTTGGAGAATATAAGTCATATGTTGGCAAAAAGTTAGAAAGCCTCTGAAGAGATGATTCCTAGGTGTACTTAAACCGGCCAACTTATTTCAAAACACCTGTGGCTGCTATTTTATCTGAGGACATTTTTTTCAGTAAAAATCATGCACACTTTATTATGTGATTAATATACCTCTTAATTTAATGAAAATTGTGTTGAGTAGCCAAAAACTATAATGCATACCAAACTTATGCAAATTTTTAATATCTCTTATACTGCATCATTAATAAATTGAATAATTATAAATGTTTTTTTTTTGCACGGCCAATGTAAGCTTTAAATATGAGCATAGGCTATGTTTTCTAGTAATTTTATAAAGAACTAATTATGGAGAGGAAATTTAGACATATTTAATTTTTTAAATGTTAGGCAATATTTCAGGTTTATCAGTAATTTATTCACAGGAAGATTTTTAAAATAATTTTGAAACACTTCTTGGACATGATGTATTACAAAATGTGCTGGGGTTATGAATGTAAATTGTATGGGGCTCTGTTTCTATCCCTAAGGAGTCAAATAAAATTTTAAGGAGAAGTATACTTAAATAAAGGCATTCATCATGCATCAGAAACATCCCAAACCTGCCCTCCTTCATTCCATACCATGCATATTATATTTTCTATTTACATTTCTTGGAATATCTTTTTTTCTCATCAAATTCCCTGGTGACTTAAACTTTAAGACTTAGAATACAGAGGTGTGTTTTTAAACTGTAGGTGTGTTGGTTCTGTGGATTTTTATGTATGTATTTAAAGATGTGTTTGTAAGAGTGAGAAAGGTATATAGATATGCAAGTAGCTTAAGTTTTTAAAACACCATGTTCTCCAGACAACTAAAATTACAAAACAAAGTCATATTCATCAGTATTATGATCAACTCTAGTAAAAACATAGAGCTAAAGGAGGAGCACAGTATTATCTCTTTCGTATTGTACATATGTACTTTATCTTATATATGGCAATGCACATAAACAAAACTGTGACCCTGTAAATGTCTTCACATATACTGCACCTTTCTTAACCAACCACTGGAATTAACTAAATATTTTCTATTGTAACTATAGACAATCAAAGGGTTTCTCTAAAAATCAGTACAAAAAAATCAAATAATCAAGTCACCTTGTAAATGATATTAAACTTGGTTGTATGTATACAACCTTAAGTATAAATGCATAATGCATACCTGTAATATATAGTACATATTGTTCTTAACTTCAGTCATCCTTCTCTGCTGTTGAACATTAGAATTTATTCCTTCAATTTAACTGTATGTTTGTACCCATTAAACAAACTCTCTTCATTCCTTTCCCCAAAACACATGCCCTTCCCGGCCTCCAGTAACTACCATTTTATACTTTATATCCATGAGATCAACTTTTCTTTAGCTTCCGCATATGAGTTAGAACATACAATTTTTATTCGACATAGTGATGGAAGTCTTAAACAGCTCAATTAAGCAAGAGAATTAAAGGATATCAAAATTGAAAAGAAGTTCAAATTGTCCCTTGTTCCAGACATGATCGTCTATTTAGAAAAACCTAGACCCCACCAAAAAACTGTTAGAACCAATAAATTAATTGAGTGAGGTTCTAGGATACAAAATCAACATACAAAAATTAGTAGCATTTCTATACAACAACAGCAAACATTCTGAGAAGGAAATCAAGAAAGCAACCCCATTTACAATAGCTATATAAAATAAAATACCTAAGAATAAATTTAACCAAAGAAGTGAAAAATCTTTACAATGAAACCTATAAAATTCTGATAAAAGAAATTGAAGAGCACACACAAAAAATGTAGATATTCCATGTTCATGGATTGGAAGAATATTGTTAAAATATCAATACTATCTAAAGTGGCCTATAGATATAATGAAATCAATGATTACATTCTTTACAGAAATGGGAAAATAATCCTAAAATTTGTATGGAACCATGAGGGATCCTGAATCATCAAAGAAATTCTTAGCAAAAAGAACAAAGCTGGAGGCATCATACGAACTGACTTCAAAGTATACTACAAAGCTACAACAACCAAAACAGCATGGTAGTAGCATAAAAATACATAGACCAATGGAATAAAATCAAAAACACAGAAAAAGTCCACACTTTTACAGCCAACTCATTTTCTACAAAGGCACCAATAACTTGTATTGGGGAAAGGACAGTCTCTTTAGTAAATGGTGATGGGAAAGTGTTTATTCACATGTAGAAGAATGACACTTGATTTCTATCTTTGCATAAAAATCAGATCAAAATGGATTGAAGACTTAAATGTAACACCTGAGACTGTGAAACCACTGGAAGGAAATATTGTGGAAGTGCTTCAGGACATTGGTTTGGGTAAAAAAAATTTTGGGTAAGACCTCAAAAGCAGAAGTAACTAAAACAAAAATGGATAAATGGAATTACATCAAACTAAAAATCTTCTGCCCAGCAAAGAGAACAATCAACAGAGTGAAGAAACACAGCACCAGAGAAAATATTTGTAAACTATCCATCTGACAAGAAGTTAATAATCAGAATATATGAGGGACTCAAACAACTCAACAGCAACAAAAACCAAATAATCTAATTTTTAAAAGGGCAAAATATCTGAATAGACAGTTCTGAAAGGTAGATATGCAAATGTCTGACAGGTATATGAAAAAATGCCTAACATCACTAATATTCGGGAAAATGCAAATCCAAACCACAGTGAGAAATCATCTCAATTACAATGGTTATTAAAAAGGCAAAAAATAGATGCTGGAGAGGATATGAAGAAAGGCTTTTTATACACTGTTAGTAGGAATGTAAGTTAATACCGTTAGAAACTTGGAGAGAAAATCCAGGTATCTTGTCCCAACAGAATGTTTCGCAATAATGTAAACTCTTTGAACTGTGATAGCAGCCTCACAGCCACAGAGCCATCTATGGATAAAACGTAAAGTCTAACTGGCCAAAGTAGCTTAAGCACAACACTTGGCCAAAAAGTGGCTAATGCTGACTGAAGAACAACCTCTATATAGACTTAAAATAGAAAAAGAAAAAATAAATAACATCTGAGCAGAGACATCAACGGCGGCACACTGCAGGGGAAATGGACTTCACACAATTGGTTTAGCCAAAGTCTCTAAACAATTGACCAAGCAAACAACAACAACAACAACATGAACACAACTGGGGGAATCAGTGTTAAAAGTGGCACCATGAATCTAAGATGCTCAATTTTCAGAAGAAATTTATACATATTTAAAAATATGTTTCAAAAACTAAAGCAAACCATGTGTAAAGAATTTGAGAAAGGTTTTAAAACAATGCCTCATCAAATAAAGTGTATCAATAAAGAGTAAGAAATTATTTTTAAAAAATTGGGGCTGGGCGTGGTGGCTTACGTCTATAATCCCAGCACTTTGGGAGGCGAGGCGAGCGGGTCACCTGAGGTCGGGAGTTCCAGACCAGCCTGACCAACATGGAGAAACCCCGTCTCTACTAAAAATACACAATTAGCTGGGCGTGGTGGCCCATGCCTGTAATCCCAGCACTCGGGGGTGCCGAGGCAGGAGAATCGCTTAAACCCGGGAGGCGGAGGTTGCGGTGAGCGAGATCACGTCATTGCACCCCAACCTTGGCAACAAGAGCAAAACTCCATCTCAAAAAATAAAAATAAATGTTTTCGAAGTAAAATCTCTGAACTAAAAACTTTATTAGAGAGCCCCGAGAGGCTGGGCACGGTGGCTCACGCCTGTAATCCCAGCGCTTTGGGAGGCCAAGGTGGGTGGATCACCTGAGGTCAGGAATTTGAGACCAGCCTGGCCAACATGGTGAAACCTCATCTCTACTAAAAATTAAAGAAAACTAGCCAGGTGTGATGGCGGGCGCCTTAATCCCAGCTACTTGGGAGGCTGAGGCAGGAGAATCGCTTAAACCAGGAAGGTGGAGGTTGCAGTGAGCCAAGATGCCAAGATTGTGCCACTGTACTCCAGCCTGGGCGGCAGAGTTAGACTGTCTGGAAAAAAAAAAAAAAAAGAGAGAGAGAGAGACTTGAGTGTAAACGTAAGCTCTAAACGAAAGAGTCAGTGACTTAAAGATACATCTATCGAGAGTATGCAAATCTGACAAACATTAAGAAGAATGAGGAGCATCAGTGAAATATGAGATACCATTAAGTGTGCCAACAAACACAGAGTGCCAGGGAGGAGAGAGGGAAAGGGGCAGGAAAATACTGGAATAATTAATAGCTTAAAACTTGTTAAATTTGATGAAAAACTCCAATCTACATATTTAAGAAGCTCAGTGAACTCCAAGTGGGAAAAACATTCAAAAAGATCCACATCTAGACACATAATTCAAATGTTTGAAAGCCAAAGATAAAGAGAAAATCTTGAAATCAGCTTAAGAAAAATGTCTCATCATTGAAAAGAGAACCCTAGGCTGGGATTTGAGGGAGGACTGTTATCACTGCTAAAGGGTTTGTAGTTTCTTTGAGGGTGATGAAATTGTTCTAAATATAGATTGTGATGGTGTTTACACAACTTTGTGAATAAACTAAAAACCGTACACTTTAAATGGGTAGATTTGTATCATGTCAATTATCTCTTTAAACATCTAAATTTTAAAAAAAGAATTGGAACAAAAACTATGAAGGCCAAACATTCATTTAATATTTAGCTCAAGATGGAGCAAATATAGAGACTAGTTAAGGAACAATATTTGAGCATATATTAGCTGAGACATTTTACACCAATTCCCAGATTCATGGATCCCACTGTATCTCAAGAAAGATAGATATATTATAGTGAGGCTATGGAACAGCAACAACAAAAGCAATAACCTTACATTTTATTGAAAAGCAAAAAGAGGGAAAAGACAGATCAGGTTCTGAGGAATGACAAATAAACTGTTGAATTCCTTATAACAATAATAACCCTAATAACAAAAATCTGCACATTTAGAAATTCAAAAAGGATACATTAAAACAATGTATGAGTCAAATAGAAATTACACAGAAATTTAAAAGTTACATACAACTGAATAACAAAAACAATACATATCCAATTTATGAGGTGAAAATTACTTTTGGTTATTGGGAAAAAAATTTTAAGCCAAAAATGATTCATAGAAAAGCAGAAATGCTAAAAAATTAATAAGCTTAGTTTCCCCAACAGATGCCTTGAAGTGCCCTGAACTGGTTTCAGGTGTGTCACAGACACTAATGGTTTTAATATGCTTATACTCATAAAAGCATAGATGTATCTCTTACAAGTGTGAACTAAAGTGTTAACTCAGAAGATTTGGGGTGTTCAAACCCTCATATTCCAAAGGACGGGCTGACCCTTGACTGGCTCCTAGGAGATAAGCTGTAAACCCTGGGAGTATCCCACCTGGTAAGAGTGTCTTTGTATACCTGGGGCTCTGGGCCACACTGTGTCAGTTTTACCTCTGGGGGTTGGCTACAGTTTGGGTAGCTAAAGTCAGTCTCATGGGCTCTCCATGCCTGTGTAACTGACCCTCAATAAAAGCCCTGAACACCAAGGTTTAGGTGAGCTCCTCTGGGTGGCCATGCTCTTTACATGATGTCACACATCATTGCTGAGATAATCAAGTGTTGTCTGGATGACTCCACTGGGAGAAGATAACTGCAAGGTTATTTCTGGTCTCTCCCTGCCTCTGCCCTAAGTGCATTTTGCCTTTACCCACTTTAATCTGTATTATTTTATGGTAATAAACAATAACCACATGTCCTTTAAGAGAAGCATTGAGCTTGAAATTGGTCTTAAGGACCCTGACACAACTGTTCAAAAATTTGCACCTAAAGTTGTACTTGAATGTTATTTCTATAAAGCACCATCTTTAAACGTTCTATTTTTTTATTCTTAAATGTTTATGCTTCTACCAGATACCAGAAAACATTTCTATGTGAAAATGTAATGATATTTACTTATTTGTGATATTTTCTGTTAACAATTAGGGAGAATCTTCTTCTAGATAGAATTAAAAGATGGGTTTTTTACTTAAAATATTTTTCAACATAAATGAACATTTAATTAAATCAATTTATGAAAAAAGAATGACAATCCATTTATAAAAAATCAGTTTTTCAATACATTGTTTATTGAATGTTTTACTAGTTATTGAATATCATGAGTTAGAATAGGAAAATATCTCAATAACCAGAACTTTCAAACTAAAAGGAAAAGAGTAAATCAAATCAAAGCAAGCAGAAAGAAAGAAAATAAATTAAGATGAAAATAGAAAAAAGTTATTAAAATGCATATCAATGAAAAAGAAAAAAGAAAAAAAGTCAATGAAGCCAAAACAAGTATGGCAAACCTTAGTAAGACTGACCAAAAAAAAATGGAGAAGATACCAATTACTGAAATTAAGAACGAAAGCAAACAATTCACTTCCGATCCTACAGAAATACAGTAATGTACAATTTCATGCCAATAAATTAGACATTTAGATAATAAATTCCTAGAAAGACAAAAATGACTTTAAAATTACTCAAGAAAAGAAACAGAGAATCTAAATAGGTGAAAATCGAGTAAAGAAACAATAATTATAAATCTTCCCACAAAGAAAAGCCAAGGTTCAAATGGCTTCACTGGTCAATATCTTCAGAAGCTTAATGTGCATTTTGGACAGAGAGAAAACACTTATACATGTAAAAGAAGGCCCTATGTGAAACTGGATTTGGAGAGAAAATAAACATGATTATAATTATCTAAACAATGATAGTGGCAGGTGGAATGAGCAGAAATCACATTCAAGAGGAATTTAGGAAGCAGAACCCTCAGAACTTGATGAGGATTATTGATAGGGTGGGATCTATGATGCTACCCAGTTTCCTTGCCGCAGTGAATGAAACAGGAAATACTTTCAAATGGTGTAGGAAAGGTGGACTTCTGGGGAAGATGGGCACTTCATTTTGTATAAATTGAGTAATACGGTGTTTCTGGGGTATCCAAGGACAAAGGTCAAACAGCCTGGTGCAGATACCGGCCTTAATCTCCATATCCATGTCAGCGTGATCATTCATATTTTCAGACAAATGCACTCTGCAGTTCATAACAGAAAACAGCAGCTTCAGCCAAACAACATTCATTGTTAAGACATTCAGAGGCAGTCTCAGGTTTGATATATTTGTGTAATGGGGTAAATAGGGAATCACGTATTTTATAGCTTTCTCATCTGCCAATCTCTGTATTGCAGCAGTGTGCTCTCTCATGGTCATAGCATGGACGCTGCACCTTTAAGAATTATATCCTTACATAACATCTCAATTAAGAAGGAGCAGAGCAGGATTTAGGGGTGTACTCTTTGCTTCAATCTGGCCTTTTATTTCTTTTCCAGGAGCTCTTTCCCAGGAGACTCCCCTTTATATTTTACTGGTGAGGAATGTGTCTAAGCCCCACTCTTACAGCAACTACTGCCAGTGATACCAAAATAATTGGCTTGGACTCTGGGGCTAGGCACATTGGTATTCAAACAAAAGCAGGTTCTGTTGGGAAGGTAAAAAAGGGAATGGTTGCTGTGTAGACAAAAAGAGTATTTGACAATTAATAAATGCAATTTTATTCAGATCAATAAGTATATAAGTCTCCTGGGTTCCAGTGGTCAGGATATGAAAATGTGACAAGCCATAGTCCCTGGGACTAAGAGCTCACAGTACTTTGATGCATTTATATAAGCAAACAGAATTGTGATCAAACCTGTTTTAAAAGTGGTAGTGTAGTAGCATATGGGAGTGAAGAGAAAGAGACCACACTCACAAAAAGGGAAACAAACTACCATTTACTGACCTACTGTATGCCAGCTTAATCCAAGTACGTTGAATAAATTTGTTGACTGAAAAAGTAATTATAACACAGAGATGATATCTGGCCAGCAGAGATAACTAATAGATCCAGGTTTAGAACTCATGACTCTAAACCCAAGGCCAGTAAATCTTTCATCAGATATCAGTTCACATGATTAAAAAAACTCATAAAGTCTTGTCTTGTTGCCTAACTATATGCCTGTTTCCCCTATTTAAAACAGTGTGGACATTCTATTTTATATGTAAACATTTATAATATAATTATTCTGGGATCACATATAATTGGAACTCATCTAACTGGATTTTGGTCACATCCAGTAAACCCACCAATCAAATGTAACACTATTGTTCTTAATTTTCCACTGGGATAATTAAGGAGGCTCTGCTTTTTCAGAGATGGGGCTTTATTTATACAGAGGAAGAAAAAAAATCACAGCCATAACAAAAAATGATTTTGAAGTTTTCTGCAGTTTTCAAAAATTGAAGGAAATGTTAATTGGAGAAGCTGTTCTGTAATGCCAATTACATCAACACAGTGTGTTTATTCTTAGTGTATAATATTCACCAGACTTCCTAAGTCCCATGGAAAAGTTCTGAAGCGGGAAGAAAAGGTCCAATCTTAATTAGAAGCGGGTTGATCAGAGGAATTTCTTTAAGGGGGATTAACTATCCATACAGAAACAAAGGGCCAGATTCTTACTCCTTCTTAGCTTCAAAAGGAGCTCCAAGCAAATAAGACAAGTGAAATAAAGAGAAGGGAAATGGCATCTGGCTCCATTTCTCATCCTTCTGAAGGTTCGGGAAGGATGTGTGACTGCCTCAGGCAAGATAATTAGAGTGGCTGAGTTACAAACATGAGGCAGTAACATTGGATATTATACTTTCAGTATATCTAAGCAGCTTAAATTGAAATGTTTCTTTGGGGGCAAAAAAAAAACCCTTAAAAACAGCAAACATTTTTAATGTGTTTTCCATCATTGAAAAAATATTTTTTCCTTGTTTTGTTCTGGAATTCATTGAAAATGTTTGGTACTACAGTATATTATATTGTCCTGCTATGTGTTAGCCTATGCCAATGGAAGTATACAAATTTTGAAATAGAAGGGTATTAATTTTAATCATTTTATGTTTGAGATTTTTAGAATTGGTGTTTATACTATTATAAAATTCATTGCTATGTCAATATTGCATGTTTAAAATATGTTTTCAGTTGAAAAATATAAATAATTTTATAACAGGAAGGCTACATAGTAACTAAGCAAAACCAATAGTTTGGGAAGGACTGATTTCATGTGCTATCATGTTGAATTCATGTATCAGGATGTCCTTTCTGTAGGAGAAATAATACATAGTGACTTTTGAATTAAAACGTGGATAACTTTGAATACTACTGTGATTATCTATATTTCTATTACATAAAGAAAAATCTAACGTTTCAAATAAATTAGCAATTTAGGGCACAGGGAAAATGTTCTATTAGTTTTTCACATTTTCATAAGATCTCAGATCTTTCTTTGAAGAAAGATGACACAAATTTTAGATTTCTTACAGGTGTTAGGAAATATGTGTTTCAAATTAGCTTTCAGTTAAGAATTTTTCACCTTGAAAAAATTCCTATATTGAATGTCATAAATAATAATTATAAATACCCATACTACATACTATTTTCAGGTCACTGTGTGAATTCAGAATAGTACATTTACTTTTGTAAGAACATCGGCTTCAGATAAAACCCTTGCTAAATTTACTCGCTGCTGAAAAAAAAAAATGAATCACCTTAAAATTATAAAAGATTATATACTTCAAAAGCAGAATACAATTTTCCAGTTTAATTTGACAGATGGTTTTCATTCTTTAAAAAAAAATACAAGTAATAACTGCCTTTGTTAATAACTGCCTTTGTGAATAAAAGGTAACACTACAAGTAGGTACTGCATAAATATTAAAAATTCTCCATCTTATTCTCCACTACTCTCCATGGTCTTATTTTATTTTACATCCTTCCAGATCTACCAACAGAATCATGCTATATGCAATATTTGGAAACTTTCTATCTTCATCTAACAAATATTGTAAACTTTTCATAGCTACAACATTTATTGTATTGGCTACAAAGTTTAAAATGGTATAGAGATATTATGATTTATTCAACTAGTTCTATTTCCAGGACTATTTCCTTCTTTTGCAGAAGCACTGCAAATTACTTATATGAATATTTGTCTTAGGCTATTTGTATGGTAAATTCTTAGAAATAAAATTCCTTGGCCAGAGTTTGGGGACATTCCAAATTTTGATATATATTCCATTTTGCCCCTCAAAAAGTTGTCCTATTTCATCAACGATATATAAAAAGGACAGCCGAGCATGGTGACTCACGCCTGTAATCCTAGCACTTTGGGAGGCCGAGGAGGGCAGATTGCCTGAGCTCAGGGGTTCGAGAACAGCTTGGGCAACACAGTGAAACCCCATCTCTACTAAAAATTCAAAAAAAAAAAAAAAAAATTAGTCGGGCGTGGCCACGTGCACCTGTAGTCCTAGCTACTCAGGAGACTGAGGCAGGAGAGTGGCTCGAACCCGGGAGTTGGAGGTTGCAGTGAGCCAAGATCGTGCCACTGCACTCCACATTCCAGCCTGGGTGACACAGTGAGATTCCATCTCCAAAAGAAAAAAAAAAAGGACTACTTTCTCATGCCCTGTCAAAGGCTATTTCATTACCTATTTTATGTTTTGCCAGACCAGTAATAAAAGGTATTTTACTGTAGACTTGCTTTAAATGTCTTAAGAATATGTTTGAATATTATTTCATAAGTTGGTGGCCTTCGCTTTTCTCATTCTGTGAAGAACTTCTCACGAATAACATCTATGCCAGTATTCCTCTTGGGTCCTTGGGACCTGCTGGGTTAAAATAGCAACAGCAGCAACAACAACAAAAAGACCCTTGCTTATTATCTATGTAACAAAATATTTTTGCCAGTTTGCTGTTTGTCTTTTCTAATTTATTTCTAGTAGGTTTTTCTAAGTTTATCAGTAATAAGATTTTAATTCTTATGGGATAAAATGCACCTGTGAGTATAGCTTCTAGGTTTCTGTGATACTAGTGGAAAGGTATATACTATGCTTCAAGATGACCTGTTTTTGAAAAAAATTGTTCTATAGTTCATAGTGTTTGTGAACATTAAGAACGGTAATAATAATAGTATGGAATACTGGAAAATTAACACTGACAAGTTTTCAAAGTTAGCTGAGATTTCAGGATTCAGCTTTCTTCAATTAGCCCAGTAATATTCCTAAAAAGGGAGTGTCATAGATTAAAATTCCTGTAAGATTTCTAGTGAGTTTCCTATTGTTTAATTTGCCTTCATATTGCCTTAATAATTTCCTGTAGGAAAAGCCAGTGACTATATTCCTACATATTAAAAAACTACCATGTTTTATTAACATATATAGTTTCTGCCTTTCTCTTTTCCTTTTCATGAGATCAATTTAATAAATCTTTATTAAGTGCTTACCATGTGGCAGGCACAGTGATAAACAATCAACAAACATGTAATACTTAGCAAAAGACAGAATATCTTCTTTCCTGGAGCCTGAAGCTATTGGTCCTTATGCATTAATATGGAAGTTTTTCAGTTTATTTTAAAATACAATCTTTTCTTTGACATTTCTCCCCTGGAAAACTTGTCCATATTTTCAAGTAGATAACTGAATTATTACTTCAAAAGTCAGGTCAAATTAATAACATTAATAACCTTTTACCACTTATTGGTATATTCAGGTGCCCATCCTTTACAAACATACATTATCATAATTAATATGGCCCACAACCTAATGAAGTTCGAACTAGATTCCTATTTTATAGATGTTAAACTTAGGACTAAATTTGTTGCCCAAGGATGTAAAACTAAGCCAAGATGAGATGAATTAAGTCTAAGCCAATACAATTAAATCCTGCATGTTGTCAATAATAGTCAACAAGTCTTTGTTTTAGAATTGTGTAATCTTAATGCAGATTTTCAAAAATTGGTTTGGAATTAATTTACATCTCAACTTTGTTTAAGTGAGCGTCCTTGGGCAAATTACTTAATCCTTCTATGCTGAACTTCTTAAGATAGGAATAAGAGTTTCAACTTCACAGGCTAGTTGGCAAGATCATACCATGCTAAAAATTTAACTGACCTTGTGTATGATGAATAATCTAAAGACTCAACAAAAGTTTTGCCTATTTTAAGTTTTTGTGATAGTTGGTAAAACAAAGCAGTGTCTTCTAAAATGCAAGTGTTTGTTTTGTTGTATGAAAGTTTATATAAGAATTCGAAAGGTTATTTCATAACACATTAATTTTTAATGGATTGATATTGGAAATTTTTACCAGTTTTTGATGAAGTTCCTCTGTATTGGATGGTTATGATAGTGGTTTACTTTCCTTTGGGAAAACATGAGAACAAAATATTCTCTTTCCATTTTAAGTAAACCTTTTTTTCAAGTTACATAATTTTAAAGCTTGACAATTTCAAATATGTACTTTCAATGCTTCACTTACTCTTTGGTCAATTTCTTCACTTCTCTGAAACTCAGTCCTTTTCTGTAAAATAAGTATAACACTATGTGACCTACCATAAAACTTAATATCTATTTAAATATTTGCAAAACAATGCATTATTCTTACATTCTCAATAAATAGATGTCTATTTCTTAACAAGGAAAAGTTATATATACTGAATCTAAAAATGAAAAAAATGATGGCACAAAAATGTGATCATCATTAACTGTCTCTCCCAGATAAAGGATTAATGAACTAGGTTTCATTGTTTAAATTCTTTGAACTTGTACAGTAAAATTTTCTAAAACAGTACTTTTCAAACTTTTCCTCTGAAAATAAATAGTTCAGCAAGAGGAATACCAATGGATATTCCTGACAGTAGAATGAACATTTTGAAATTATCAAGTTATACACTTTCCTTCTGGTCACTTTGCGTTGATACTTCTCTCTGCATTGGGGATGGAAATTAAAGTCTTTAATTCAGCAGCTATGTGCTCAGATAAAAAGTGAAGTTAAAAATGAAGTAAATCAAGTTACAAGCAAATAAATGTTTGACTGGATAAATATTGCTCAACTGGCATGTTAAAGTTATACAATTCTAGGTCAGAGTGTACAGTGCTCAACTCCAATAGAAACATTACTGCATCTGAAAAACTGTGAATATATTTAAATCTTATGCAAATCCACAATCTTTCTGTCTTTGGGACCTCTGGTCACATCCTGAACTGTATTATTAAAATTTACATCCTGTGAAATCTGTTCTTATCTCTGGGTTCCAAAGGAATCCTAACATTTCAGGCCTTTGTTAGCCTGAATTACTTCTTGTTTCCTTGAGATCTCCAGGTCCGTTTTCTGGAAATCTTACCCTACACCTTGATCTAAGGCACTCAGTCATATTAGTTTCTTTTTTTTTTTTTTTTTTTTTTTTGAGACAGAGTCTCGCTGTCGCCCAGGCTGGAGTGCAGTGGCGTGATCTCGGCTCACTGCAGGCTCCGCCCCCCCGGGGTTCACGCCATTCTCCTGCCTCAGCCTCCAGAGTAGCTGGGACTACAGGCGCCCGCCACCTCGCCCGGCTAATTTTTTGTATTTTTAGTAGAGACGGGGTTTCACTGTGTTAGCCAGGATGGTCTCGATCTCCTGACCTCGTGATCCGCCCGCCTCTGCCTCCCAAAGTGCTGGGATTACAGGCGTGAGCCACCGCACCCGGCTAGTCATATTAGTTTCTGAAATTGCCAATTATCCAATTTTGAGGCCTGGTTCTGTATTAGCGAGAGATAATAATGCTCTTCAACTCTCCTTCACAGGAGAATTGGTTAGTTTTCCTTGACCGATATCATTTACTAGAGTTGACCATTATGAATTAGGTCTAACCGAGCACCAGAGCCTGACCCTCAGCCCTTCCTATTTCAAAGCCTAGCTTATGGTAGCTGTTTAGAATGTCAGTTATTTTCACCTCTGGGGTACTTGTAACTCTCATTTTGGAAGGGTTTAATCTCTTGTTATCAGTCTTGATCACTCATCATTTAGATATTCTATGAAAAAGAAAAAAAATTCTAAGACTGCATAATTGTCAATATTTTATAGTACTACTTTATTAATAAACTATAGCTCTTTTGACTTCTGTAATTGCTCTAGATTTGCTCTTCAGCCATTACTTCCTTGAAAATAAAGACCCAGAGGATTTATATTCCCAATTGAGGCTGTTGCAGACACTTCCTGTTCATAGAATCTCAGGATAAATCATCCTCTTTGGGGTAGATTTTCACTGTTTGTATCACTTAGTTTCTTTTCTTCTCCTTAAGATGGTGCTTAAGTGTATAAGTATTATGATTTGTGCTGTCTCCTGAATCATTACGAGTTTCTGTGGCAGTTTTCTCTCTGCCTCATCACTGAACGTGCAAATGACACCTGCCACTGCTATGCGGTATGGTAAGCTCAAGACTCATTCACTTGTCTTGGCTGGCTTCCAGTAATTCTTCGAGCACACCTGGCCCTCTCTTTGATCTTTCTTTTACGACAGACACTCCTAAGCCTTACCAGTACCTTCCATGTACAACTCAAGTAGAATTCTCTCATCAATCATCCCTCACCCTGGCAGCCTCAAGGCAGAACCACTGGCCTAGTTGATAGCTGTTTTTCACATCCCCACTGAGAGGACGTCAGAACTTTTGAGAACTGGTAGAAAGCTCGTCCCTCAGCCACTTGCAGCCCACTCTTCTGCTAATACACGCTGTATACGGACTTTTAAAAATGGATTTAAATTTTCCATTCTGTTCTTAGGACAGTGAAAAATGAGACTGATTGCTCTGAGATTCTCTTAAATTTATTGGACTTTTCCAACCATTACCCATGCCCACAGTGGGTAATAAAAGTACATCTGACCATTTGCTCCCTATATCACTCTCTCTGAATATTGTCTCCCCTTTTGTCCTTAGAAATACTTCCATCTGTCTTCTGTGTAGGCAAGACTTTTCTATTTGATGCACTGACTTTTCTTTGCCTATGGCTTGAGTTAAATGCAGTGTTTTCAAAGTAGTATCCTAATTACATCAATCTTTTCTGCTAATATAAATAATTCACAGAAATTTTAAAATATAAAAAATAAAAAAATCTGAAATCTCCCCAAGGCATAATTACAATCAAGATTGTATTTCATACAGGTCTCAATCTTTCTCTATGAAAATATTCTCATTTGACGTATTCTATGCAAATAACTTTATACAGATCAGGTCATAGTACCCATATGTTTTTGCAAATTATTCCTTGCAACCCACAATCAGTCTTAGAGATCTTGTGGTTAATATAAGTGATATTGCTTTTAAAATGTGTACTATATTACATTGCATGAAAAGATCATAAATCATTTTACTAAGCATGTTTTGGTGTTATAAATATGTATTTTATATAAAGGTATAAGTTGTATATTGGAATCTGTCTACTTTTAACCTATTTTCCTTTTCTTAGTCTCTTAACTTGACCGTATTGAATTGTTATTTGAAACTATTTCACCCTCTACAAAAAATATTATATTACAAATAAAGAAAATAAAAACTATGGAACCATTAAACATTTCCTAGCCTGGAGTTTACCTTAAGAGTCTAGGATTATTGAAATAAGTAGAATATAATTGTAGATTGATATTCTGAATGTCCCATCCATTTTTTCATATCCAGGACATTGAAAATTTTAAAGAATGTTCATTCTTTAAGATGTTAAGAGGGTGTCTAGTAAAAACAACTTCTGAAATAAAGACATCTATGTCCTCTATGTCCTGACATTCCTCCTAAAACAAATAAAAACAAACAAGTGAAAGAAATTGTAGAATATATAGTGATTAACAGCAGAGTCTCTGGAGGCAAACTGCCAGAGTTCAAATTCTGAATGTGTCCTTTACTAGCTGTGTGATATGGGCCAATTTCCTTAATTTCTTTGGGACTGATTATGTCATTACATCAGAAGGCAAAGTTTCCGAACAGTGCCTGGCACTAAGTAACCATTCAACATAGGCTAGTTATTGTTTCTGATGAACATAGAAAGCAGGTGCGACTAATCAGGGAGAGGATACAGTGTAGTGAAAAATGAGGTTGGTGGTAATATAAATTCAAAGGCAGATGCAGATCATTAACATCTTGCAAAGCCCTTCAACGTATATTCCATAATCTGAGGGTCTAGTCCAATGAGCCCTTACTTCAAATGGTAGTTGAGGGAAGCCTTCCTGACGCGTATTTGGCACATGAGAGAAGAAGATGAGATAAAGATGACTGAGGCAGTGCGCAGGTTGACTGTGTGTCAGAGAGTCTGAGGAAAGCACACAGCAAGCAGCTCTATAGTTTCTGGTTTTGACCAGAGGAAGAGAAGTTACTGCCAAATCACCACACCAAACATGGTCATCTTCCCTGACACCCAGTGTTTTCCTGCCAGCCTGGAACGGACTGAGCCACAGTCCGTTGGGTAAATGTTTAGTAGAAAAGTGATAGCTCAAGTTTCCATCTGTAGTTTCCTATCTGCTGACCCAGCTCATTCCCCGGCCTGACTTGTTTCTCACACCATCTTTTAAGAAACAACTGACAAGAAAAAAGGCCTCCTTGTATTAACCAGGAAGAAATTAGCATGGGGTCTATACAAAGATAAGAAAGGAAAAACACAATGCTAGACTCCTTAAACCCATGGATGTTGTGTGGATCAAAGGAAACTTTTTTTTACTTTAAGGCCTAACGTATTAAAGAAATGAAGTTATTGAACAGTTAATATTCCTTCAAACATAAAATCAACTTTCTTCTAAATACTTATTCCTTGCATGAGTAATACATCAGTGTCTTTTATTAATATTTGAAAAGTAATTCAACCACATATTTTGAAAATAAAGGATACCGCAGTTAACAAGGTAAAGTAATAGCTGAAAGGAGATTCAGATATACATTTGAAAGAAAGGGAGTTACAGTATTAGGTCAGGAGAACAAAAGAGGCTATGCCTTTAAATAAATAAAACATGAAGGCTATCCTTTTGTGATTGAGTTTTCTACATTTAGAATGTAGAGCATGGCATACAATTAATTATGAAAAAACTTGTATTTCTCATTATTTGCCCTTTGCCAATAAAACAAAATGCACATATCAGTTCTCAGGTATGGATGAGCTCATGTTGTTATTCATTAGCCTATACTTGTAAATGATGCCTAGATAAAGTGGATATGATGAAAACAAAAAATAGCTATAAAAATGTGTATTACATAAAAGAAAATTGTTTTTAAAAGACACAAAATTTCAGCACATTAAATGTTGATGTCTGAGAACAGGACTAGAACCAATTTAAAAAACTTATTTCAAATATGATGTAAGAAACCTCCCTAAAATATAGGTATATTTAAATATGCAGACTAAATGATGTTGAGTGCCTCAGGATAAAGCAATTAAAAAATAACTTTGGGACAAAAAACAAAAATACTTATGGGAAAAATAAGCTGAAGTTAAAGTTTTCCACATTCAATATTCCTTATGTTCGTTATACTAGTCCCTCTAGTTTTGAGAAAGACTTAAAAATTTTACAATAAGGAGTTGAAAATATATGGCTATTATAGATCAAAGTATATTTTCAGTGTGAAAACACATTTTAAATTTTAAGCCAAGTCCTCACTTATTATAGACAACAGTCTTACATTTTAAAAATATACAAGAACAACCCCATAATATAGCATTCAATACTCTTATTAAAAATCCTCATGAGAATAAACTGTGGCCTACCTAAAGTTAAATAAAGAAACACAGTATGAGCATTGATAATAAGCACTGAATCCATTTAAATACAGAACTAAGGCTAAGAAATAATGAATATTATATTTAAAGAAGAAAACAAAAACCTTCCTAAACATTGACATCGTAGAAAATATAAAATAACTGACAAAAATCAGGAAGTAAAGAGAAACAATATGAGTGTTGCATTCTAATTTCTTCAATATTCTAGTGAAGCAGATTGGTTTATATTCTACAGATAAGCTGCAGAAGAACCATAGAATAGAAAACAATACACCAAAACCCAAACAAGAACACAAGCCATCTATCAAAATGTATTTTAGCATTAGACAGCATTTCCTCAAATATGACCCAAAACTAACAGCAAGCATATCTATCATATAAATAAACGAAGAGATAATAAGTGTACTCTTTAATGAGGAAACAGAAAGTTACTAGATTGGAAGCTTCGGTCACACAGCAACCCTCCTATTTTCTATAAACAAGAAATTCATCTGGAACAAAATGTTTAAGGATGGTAGAAAGTTAAATGATGAACAAATCTAGACAGATGAGTGTAAAAGCAGAAGTTAGAAATATCAGAAATATTTAATTCATGGAAAAATATTAGAAAAATGATAACACTTTATAATGAAAAATAATATAATTTCGTTTGTATTATGTCATGAATATTTGTTTACAAAATGACAAAGCATAATTTGTCATAAAGCTATGAGGAGTAGGAGACACATAAGAGTACAGGAGATTTTATTTTCCCTTTATCAGGATACAACAAATAATAAAAGGATGTAGTTAATAAATAGAAAATTTAAAAGACTGTATATCATATACTATATGCCATATGTTTCTATATGTTTTACGTCTTAATGCATTTCAACATTAGTTTTTCAAGTGCTCATGAAACACAGATAATAAAATAGGATCATCATAAACCACATTTCTTGATCAATAGATAACAAAAGTAGAAGACCCAAACAAAAAGTACTATGTTCAAATTTATTTTTAGAAACTATAGTTCTATTCAAAGTAATATTGTGGATTCCTTATAAAATATATTAGCAAAACTTGATGTAACATTGAAAGGAGAATATAATAACGCTTTGTGGAATGTAAGCCATCTTGTGATGAAATAAGTATTTTTCATTAAGCAGCAAAATGTGTTCTGTGAGGGGATCATTAGATGTATGGAAGACCCTAAAATTATGTCAGCAGAAACTTCATGTGTTTTGCAGGAGTCTCTACAGCCTTGAAGAGAGATGGGTTAGCTCATATCGAGAGACTAATGAGCTATAAGGTTGACTGGCTGGTTTACTCAGACAGAAAAGTTTATACAGTTAAGCAAACTTACTGCAGGGAGTTGATGTGAGTTTGCAAAATGCAGTCTCATGTTGTGAACATAAATAGTTAAAGTGATTTCAGAGAAGGCAGAAATTCAATGTCTTACAAAAGCTGATGAGAACTGGAATTCTACAGAGTTGTTTTTAGTTACCTACCTAGGGAACTTTTCCATGACTTATAGTCAATTACAGGTAAGAGACTTATCTCCACAAGACATGTCATGACACAAGTAAGGTGAGAAACAAGTGTTTTTTGCTTGACACGTTATGTTCCTTTTTGGGGAGAAGGTAGCTTTTAGAGCTTGCATTATCTTCAGAGTTTTGCAATAAATAATCCACATATTGAATGAGAGTACCATTACTGGAGAACTTGAGGTCCTTGAGATCCTGATTAAAAACTTATGAAAAATAAGACAGAGCCTCATTCAATATCTGAGGTATGACAGTCTGCATATATTTGATTCTCTCAAGGTAAACATGTATGAAGTGTTCAAATGTAAATATATGCCAAAGAAAGTGGAACCTCAATCCAAAACTGTAAAATAGGTTTCAGGTTGAGTTGAAAAGAGAATAGTCTTTAGATTTAGTACCAATGGAGAGCAGAGTATACCCTATTGATAGCCCTACGATTGTGAATGAATTTCTGACGGTATCTAAAAAGACAGGTTAGAGTATTAGAAAAGCTACTTCAAAGTATAGGTCTCTTTTCTGTTAGTCTTTCCAAAAAGGTCTTATTTCTGTTATTCTGATTTCAAGTGGTGGTGTGCAGCTTTTGGTAAATGTTCAGATGAATCACTCTGAACTTGATGGGTTTAGCTTCAGTAATCCTGCCAATATGAATAGAATTCTTGACCCATGGGAATCTGGTATCTTGCAGAGATCTTAAGGTTATAAGGTTGATTTAAACATAAAGTAAACCTGTGTCCAAATTAACTGTAACTGGATTATAAGTAGGAGACTGAGAAAGACTTTCTGGGGCTCTCTTAAGCTGGCAATTCCATTTAAGTATTAAACTTATTATGATTAAGTTGCTTGGCATGGTATCATAGAGGAGGAAAACTTTTTTTTTTTTTTTTTTAAGTAAAAGGACAGGAAATGCAGTCATGCCTCAGTATGCTGGGGGGATTGGTTCCAGGAACTCCTGCAGATGGCAAAATCTGCAGATTCTCAAGTCCCTGATATGAAATAGTGTAGCATTTGCATATAATCTATGCACATCCTCTGATATATTTTGACTCATCTCTAGATTACTTGAAATACCTAATGCAATCTGAATGCTATGTAAGTCATTTGTTATACTTTATTGTTTACGGAATGACAAGTCTGTACATCTTCACTACAGATGCCATTTTTTTCTGAATATTTTCAATCAGCAATTGGTTGAATCTATGAATGCAGAACTTGCAGATACAGAGGGCCGACTGTATTTAACTCACAATTAACACATGTTTTAGTATTTTAAAAACAAATAGGCCTGGCACCGTGGCTCATGCCTGTAATCCCAGCACTTTGGAAGACTGAGGCAGGTGGATAACATGAGGTCAGGAGTTCGAGACCGTCCTGGCCAACATGGTGAAACTCATCTCTACTAAAAACACACAAATTAGCCAGGTGTGGCGGCATGTGCCTGTAGTCCCAGCTACTCGGGAAGCTGAGGCAGGAGAATTACTTGAACCCAGGAGGCGGAGGTTGTAGTGAGCCAAGATCGCACCACTGAACTCTAGCCTGGGCAACAGAGTGAGACTCCGTCTCAAGAAAAATAATAATAAATTAAAAAATAAAAACCAATAATTTCCAGCTGAGTGCCCCTGGATATATTAACTTTATGTATCTTTAAAAAACACAGACACATAAATTTAAAAAATACAATAAATATTATAAATGTAATGAAATTTACATCCCATAAAATAAATGATTAAGTTTCTATTGAAGTTATTGTCTTAAAGAAGACTAATCATGTCATTCTCTAATTTATCTTCCACCTTTTCATTGCGTACAGAATAGTTCCCAAACCACATAGCTTGTATTACATGGCCATTTACAATATGCTCCCAACTACTTCTTTCGTCACTCCACTGCAGCTATTCTACACTCTTATCACAGTGCAGAGTTAATTATTCACCCGACAAGCTCTTCTTTGGTGAATATTTATCCTATTTATAAGGTAAGCTAAGAAAGGAAACTCTGCAACTATACTTATTGACAACTATACACATTAATAGCTTTTGTAGTTTTATAATTTTATATCTATTTAAATATGTCTTATGTATATTTCCTCCTTTCCCTAATTAAAAATATGATCAAAAATCTATAATCATATAATTTACTTCAAGATATGCACTTAGGTACCCTTGGATCTTTTATTCTTAAAACTAAATATTTCAGTCATATATCATTTATCAGCCTTTTTAGCCCTTCACATCATTATTATGGTTTTCTCTGTACTCTTTCCAAGTTCCCCTCACACAGAAAATGGTGATGTATTGTATCAAGATGTTTATAACATTAGTCAAGCGTTCATTATAAAAAGTAGTCTAACAAAGCAATGACGTAGTCTACCTTCCTGTTTATGCATGAATATGTATTATGTTTGCATTTTAACAGTGGCAGCCCATGACTGATTTGTGGCCACTGATGAGTCATTTTCTTGACTAATTACATTAGGTCTGTCTATGATATGAACAATAAAACTATGATGGATAGCTGAATTCTACAGTTTAAGTGCAGATGTTAAGAGTTTGCATTCAGCCTACTGAAAGAGGTAACCAGATAGTAATTTCACTATGCTGTCTTTTTACACTATTGCCTTCTAAATGTTCAGATGCACTGAAGAATGTTGCTTTTTTTTGTATGACCAGTTTAGTTAAATTTCAATCAGATTTTCTATCAAATGAAAATTTGAGTATAAAAGGCTCTCTTTCCAGAGACTTCCATATTACAAAATGAAAATATAACTTAGGTCATAATGTTGTCCTTGTTATTTTCTGTTTGAGTAGCTCTTCCGACCTCTGCCACCAATGGTCAGTGTCTGTACCATCAACACACATATTCCAAATGATTATTGAGACTGGAGGAGTCACATGGCTCAAGGAGGTCCAACCTGCCTCTTACGTAACCCCAGGCCTGTCAATATAGAGGGCTCAATTTTCTCTTAATTAGTGAGCCTCAGCTTTCATGATGATGTTGTTGCTCTTTAGTTCCTATGAATTTAGGTGCCTTGACTTTGTCTTGAGTTTCATTTTCCGAGAGAAAATGATTCAGGTTCCTTATTATCACTGGTGAGAATCACACAGTTGGAAGATCTACATTGAGAAACCAACTATACCATGAATGTACTTGATGCTGTCATTATACAAGTTGCTTACAATTCTACAGTAAACTTTTTCTTATCAATGTAATAAGTATAAAGATACCTCTTTGTATAATAGAAGTGTTATGTGTTTTGAAAAATAATATAGGTAGGCCAGGTGAGGTGGCTCACGCCTGTAATCCCAGCACTTTGGGAGGCCGAGGCAGGCAGATCACGAGGTCAGGAGATTGAGACCATCCTGGCTAATACGGTGAAACCCCGTCTCTACTAAAAATACAAAAAATTAGCCGGGCATGGTAGCATGCACCTGTAATCCTAGCTACTCTGGAGGCTGAGGTAGGAGAATCGCTTGAACCCGGGAGGCAGAGGTTACAGTGAGCCGAGGTCGCACCACTGCACTCCAGCCTGGGCAACAGAGTGAGACTCCATCTCAAAAAATATATGTAACTTGTTTGTTTTTAGTTTAAAATTTTATGTAAATGTAAAATGGTGCTGGGATTTCATTCCCTCTTCAATAAGCGTCCTCTGCTGGTAATTCTTTTCCAGAAACCAATTTCAGAAATCTTCAATGAAATCTGAAGCCAGGCATGGTGGCTCACACCTGTAATCCCAGCACTTTGGGAGGCTGAGGCTTGTGGATCACCTGAGGTCAGGAGTTTGAGACCAGCCTGACCAAAATGGTGAAACCCTGTCTCTACTTAAAATTGAAAACTTAGCCAGGTGTGGTGGTATGCACCTGTAGTCCCAGCTACTTGGGAGGCTGAGACAGAAGAAATGCTTGAACCTGGGAGGTGGAGGTTGCAGTGAGTGAGATTGTGCCACTGCACTCCAGCCTGGGTGACAGAGCGAGACTGTCTCAAAAAAAAAAAAAAAAAAAAAAAAAAAAAAAAAAAAAAAAACTTCAATAATTCTGGAAGAATAGTAGATCGCAAAAAAAAAAAAAAAAAAAAAAAAAAAACGATGGTTGTTAGCAACGAAATAGCCAGGCTCATTTGAGCAGCTTGGACATCTTCACATATCAGAAACTTACGTAACATCCTATTAAAATAAAAGAAAACATGCCAATGCTGTGTCTTTATAACAGATTTCAATTTTAAGATGTTTGCTATTTTAATGTTTTTATAATTTACCATTCACCTCAACATTTAAGTGGATGGAGTTTTATGTGAAGTCATGGCCATCAAGCATCTATTACAGATGGTGCCATCTAAAGATTAGTGCTCACCCTCCCTAACTCCTGACTACGTGATGTAAATTCAGACTCTACTCTCACTCAATCCCAGTTTGTTCCCTCCAGTTCCCATGACCTAGAGATGCCTACTTAATATCTATTCTCTGCTTCCTGAACCTTTTCAGGATCTCTATATTGTTGGATGCAGCAATGTGCTCATCCAAAACATTGCATTTTTCTGGTTGCCCTTGCTTATGAATATGGCCACTGATATGTTAGAAGAAGCTGTTGTGTGAGCTTCGGGGAAAACTCCTTAAGAAATCTGGAACTGGTAGGGGAGCTTTCACTTTTCATCATGTTCTTATCTGGACTTCAGTAATGATAGTGGAAATCCAATAACCATCTGGTGAGCATGAGGTAAATTTGAGGATGGAAGCCACACATTAAATATCATAGAGCAAAAAGATGTTAGCAACCTGGATCCTGATAACTTTATGGAGCCACCATAGCAACTCATGTTACGTGAGAAAAAGAGATGTTCTGAAATCAAGTTTAAGCCACTATTATATTTCAAGTATCTACAAAAAGAGCTCAATACAATTCCTAGCATTTATTACCCTTCCTAAAATAGGCATATAAAATTGTATCTTTCCCATAATCAGAAAATAGCAATAACACACACATATACACATGCATATAAAAATGTATATTTAAAAATGTTTGGTAGAAAAGGTACCATAATCATCAAAATACAGATATCATTTATATCATTTTCTGTTTCTATGTTCTTGTACTTTTCAAGTAGACTTTTTTTTTTTTTTTTTTTTTTTTGAGACTAAGTTTCACAATTGTTGCCCAGGCTGGAGCGCAATGGCGCGATCTCAGCTCACTGCAACTTCTGCCTCCCATGTTCAAGCAATTCTCCTGCCTCAGTCTCCCTAGTAGTTGAAATTACAGGCACGCACCACCACACCTGGCTAATTTTGTATTTTTCTTGTACTTTTCAATATAATAAACATGAATCTCTTGTAAAAAGAAAAAAATTGTTGAAGGAACATATTAAAGGACAATGGTATACCTGGCACTTTGGATTTATAATTCTTACACTGTAATAACCTCATTATCTTATTTTATCCCCTATACCAGTATATGTATATATCTGCTAATTACATGCAAACAAATGAGTCTGTGATAACAATATTGAGAAGTTGGGCAATCTATATATTTTTACTATGACTATTATTTAAACATCCACAGATCTGATAATATTTGTTATAAAATACTTTTCTTTCAAAACTTGAAATGGATTCATCTAAGTGCCAAGAAAAAAATAAGTATTTAAAAATGTCTTCTCTGGAGATTTATGCTGGGAACTGTCAGAAAAACGGGCAAAGTACAACCGAGAGGGCTCAGTGGGGCTCAGTCACTGCCAGGCCCCGAGTGCTCCAGAAGATTAGCACTGTCGTAAGCGCAATTATGATAGATGATGATTAGGTGTTATCTTTGGTTGTTTTTTCTGGCTTTCTTTGACACGCTTGTCTTAATTAAACCCAAACTAGAATGAAAAATAAGAAAATCTGCCATTTAACCTACTGTATAAACAGCCAAAATTACACATCAGCTCATATTTATTCATTTTTAACAAGAAAAGCAAGGCCGTCGGAGATTAATCAAGTGTTGTTGTTTTTATGTTTACTAGAAGCCATGGATGTGAAGGCATGTAAAATTATAAAACTCTGGGAAGAGAGGCTGATAATAGAGGTATGGATTGGGGGAGGGCGACGTTTCCTGACACATATTATGCCTGTAAAAAATATGTGGTAGAAAAGATACCATAATGGTCAAAATATAGATATCATGTTCTTATTTCTATGCTCGTGTGCTTTTCAATATAATAAACATGAATATCTTTTGTAATAAGAAGATAAAATTGTTGAAGGAACATACCTGGCACTTTGGATTTATAATTCTTACACTGTAATAACTGCATTATCTTATTTTATCCTCAGTTAATAAAACCCAGAATACTAGTCATCATCATCATAGTCCTTTATATACATTACGCTACTATGAAAACTATGTCCACACATTTTTTAATATTCCTGGCTTCGATAGGTAACTCTTAATTCCTCTAGCCTGGAGTATGTGTTAAACCTAACAAATAGAATATGTCAGAAATACGTGTCCCTTCTGAGTTTTGATTATTTCTGTCTGTTTCTCTCTCATCATTCACCACAGGAGAAACAATCTGCCATGTTTTTAGCTCCCCTGTGAGGAGACCCATGTGATGAGGAACTGAGGCCTGCCAACAGCCAGAAGAGTGAGCTTGGAAGTGGATCCTTAAGCTCCAAACCTTGAGATGATCCCATTTCTGGCCAAAATCTTGACAGCAAGCTGATGCAAGACCCTGAGCCAGAACCACCCAGTTTAACTGTACCCTGATCCTTGACCCTGAGGAGTTGTGAGATAAATGTTTTCTCTCTCAAGCTTCTGAATTTTGGGGTAATTTATTATGCAACAATGAATGACTTATATATATATGTCATATATAATATATATAATGCATAATGGATAACGTATGTACGTGCTGCTATTATATATATATATATATATATATATATATATATATATATATATACACATATATATATGTTACCCATTGTTGTATAATAAGTATACACACATACACCCACACATACAATTATTATCTAAAACCAAATGTGGAATTCTGGGGTAAAATGAAAGAAAGCTTAAAGTTTCCCAATCTCTACTACCTCCAAAATCTACAAATTTACCCCAAATGAGTAACTACTAAAAGCTATGTCAAACAAAGCAGCCATTGAGTGAAGGAGGAGGTTCATCATCAGTCCATAGTGTACTGCAAGAAGAGGAGACTAAAGAATTCAGAAATCAACCACGACCTTTACTCTGAGATTTCTGTCTTCCTTAAATCAGCAGGTAGGAATACAGGGATAAAGTGAATGGACACAATTCTGAGAAAAACTCACTCTCACCATTTGGTTATGAGCCATAAGTGCCTCTCCAAACTCTGAAGGATGAGAAACACTGAACACCATTGAAAAGAATTTGTAAAGACCTATGGCTTACACTCATATATTTGAGTATATATTGTCTATCATGATTTTTGTTTTCTATTCATCTTGCTAATCTATATTTTTTCATACATTCCTTGCCTTGTAAATTATTATTTTCATTTTCCTCCCTCTTCTATTTTGAAAATTAAGATCTATTTTATTCATAAAGTGACTGACTACATTAATAATTTCTATAAGCATTGTTTAAAGTATATATTAGCAATATCTCTATCCTCTTCCAGAGTTTAGACCAATGATTCTCAAATTTAATATCCATACAAAACACTGAAAGAATTTGTTAGACTTCTGACTCTGACTTAGTAGGTCTGGGGTAGACCTGAGAGACTGAATTCTAGTTACCTCCCAGGTGAATCTGACTCTGCTGCTCCGTGGAAGAGAGTTTAAAGAACAAGGCCTTAGAGCCCCACAAATTCCTTTCATTCCTCATTCTAACTAAAATTTCCAATTTACTATTGTTTATTTGATTTCTGACTTTCATCTTTTTAACAAGTCTAGCCATTACTCTTATTACTTTATAAGTCAAGGTTGATTTGTAGCTTTTCTCTATCTCCATTCTTCACTCTTTGGGGGTCATTTTTCTTTCTGCTTTATATTACGATCTGCTAGTAACAAACTTCAATTTAAGTATTTCAGAAAATACCTTTATTTTGCTTTTCTTCGTGTTTAACTGTTGTATGCATTTTTTTAAAAATAAGAGTATTTTCCAGGAGGCTGACAGAGGAGCCTCCAGCTTAAGCCCAGGAGTTCAAAGCTTCAGTGAGATAATTGTGCCACCTACTCCAGCCTGGGTGACAGAAGACCCCCATCTCTTAAAAATATATATATATATATTTTCTTATATAGCCAAAATATTTTCATCTCATTTAAAATAATTTTTGATATATTATCATCCCTTAGTCAAGTTTTCCTAACACTCTCAAAATGTCCTAATACAAGAGACAGAAACACCACCATGAATTTAATTTGCTGCTTCTTTATCTTAAGGACTATTGTATAGTCAAGTTTTTCCTCATGCAAGTAAAAAAAAAAATAGGTTTCTGTGTTATGACATTGGTGCCAACAAATATCCAGTTTCTGTCAAACTTTTCACATTATGGTTTCAACACCAATTGATAATTGTTACTACAATCTATAGTCATCAGGATTTGTAAAAATTGATTATTCCTCCTACTTATTTTATAGAATTATCTAGCTTTCTCTTATTAAACAAAGCTATTTAGTACCCTAAAATATAGTTGCTATTTAAATGAAGAATAAATTATTTATTCCTTCTCTTAAATTACCAAATTTCAAAGGAAAGTTGATTTAATAGTTTTGTTAAATAGAGATGATTCTTTTTTCATTGAGTATCATCATGAACCCAACCATTTTCATAAGCTATATTGTAATGATTTACTATCATTACTCTTTGTTGAAGCCCAAATGGTTACAATTACCAGAAAGAGTCTCTTTAAGTTGGCACCTGTCCTAGCCCAAAGTGAATGTCCTCATGCCCACCCTCAAGCAATAGATTAAATACAAACCAGCAACATCTAGCCCTCAAGGTGAAACTCTTAGGGAAAGACAAGATGTTTCAAACAAGCTGCTAGAAAGTTTAAAAATATCTTCAAAATGTGTGATGAAGAGAATAGCACAAGGTTCCGAATAGTATTATCCATGTCCTCTGATTTCTGTTAAAGGGATTTTTACTCATTCATTTATTCACATAATGAACATGCATTAAATTCTTGCTAAATTCAGGGAAGATACCCTGCCACTTGCTAAGAAAACAACTTAGCTCAAAGCATATATACATTGCCCTCCTCTATGCTGCTGTGGTGAAGGATTCCTAATCAAATAACTTCATTAACAAATGTAAGCTTATCACTTTAATAGGTTTTTTAAAGAAAAGAATGACAGCTTTTGAGAATGTGATCCTCTATCTGGGAATTGATAACATTGGGGGAGGAGTGGGTTAATGTTATAGGCAAAAATAAAATAATCCAGGTAATGGAAGATGATGATATTTCAAATAAATAAATTTTAGCAAAGGTCCATGCTATTGAAAAAAGCCATGTGAAATGATACTGAAAATATACATTGAATTTAGGAAAGCATAGGCCATTGGTGAACAATATGAAAGCTCATGAATGTTATTTTGGTATGGGATAAAGCCATTTATTTATATATAAATCAAAATCTCTGGAACTACACACTAAAACTTTTTAATAAACTTTTATAATAAAAGTTTACAGTAGAGAATCATGTTCAGAGTTGGGGAAGAGAAAAAGTAAATTGTTTATTATTTTCCATAGTGTTGTGGTTATTTTCATGCAATGTAATATTTTAAATTCAAAGAAGGAATTTTCCTAAAACTTTTTTAGGATTAAATTCTTAAATTTTGTTGTTTTAAGAGAATTATGTGTAAGAGAATTATATGTAAGAAAAAGCATTTGTATAATCTAAGTTTTATAAAATTTCATGATGCTATCCATGTGTACAGAAAGATCTATGATCATTGTGCTGGTAAACTAAGATACCTTGAATAAATATTAATATTTTTAAAGACTCCCTTAAACCAATAATAGGAACTCTGAACTCCTGAGTCCTGAGGTTTTGATTTTGTCACGGAATTTTCTTTCTTAAAAGGCAGTATGGCAAGTATAAGAATGTTACACTTTAACTGCATCCAGTCTTTTTTTATCCTATTGTGAAGAAGTGTCCTGTAATTCCAGATGAAGCTCAGTTTTTATATCAGCCATTTTTTTAGAAAGAGAACTATACTCTGGATCCTCGAGTGAAAGTGTTAGGCATAAGTAATTTAGTCTTTTTTTTCTCCTAAATGTGCTTGCTTCATTAGGTTTCAGAAGAAACTACCTTAATGAAGAAAGAGAAGGGAAAGACGTGAAAACCTCCAGAGTTCTTCAGAAAGGCTTCATTGCATAGAATCGTTCATCAATTTCAACAGTAACAGAAAGTAAGGGAAACGTGATCTGAATGAGTAGCTGAAAATTGAGGAGTAACTTAAAACTCTATTGAAGTTTTTCATCAGATATGGGGCACAGCTTGACCCTCGTATTATAAATATTTAAATGCTGTGGATATTTTGCCAAAGTTTAAGCATTTCTTCTCAAAGGAACAGTGGTGATATAACGTGAGTCATGCTAAAGTACTTAACCATCAGTGGGCAGATTTTGTGGCATGAATTTTTGTAATGATTTTAAGTAAGACCCGGTATATTCACAAATATCCAAAACCTTATTTAGAACTGTGTGGGAAGCTATTTCAGGAAATAAAATGATGTTAAAGCTTGGAAGTCTCTAGCACAGAGAGTGATTTTTTTTAGATGCTCCCAACTCAATATTAGTAAATTTTGCTTTGCTATTTTCTTATTTTTGTACGTATGCCACTGATGTCTAGCTTATACACTTGTATTATATTTACAGCTGTTTACAACCATTGAACCAAAATTTCTATACCTGTTGTATGTCTAAAAGTAGATAAAATTAATTGAAAAGCAGTAGGTTAAGAATCAACCTGTGGTCCCAAGAAAAAGAAGTAAAATCCTATAAAATTCTTTAAGCATTTCCTCTATAAATATTTGAAAGTTATTTAATCTTTTGGTCTTTATAGTGCCTGGATTGACATTCTGCATTAACTATGGGATTATTATAAGGAATATTTTGTGATTTTTATAAGAAAAAGTATTTCTCAATGTCATTGGAAGAGCTTTGCTAACTCTTAGAAGAAAGAGGGAAGAGAAGAGGGAAGGAAACAAGTAAAACGAACTGGTGGTACATCGTGTATTAAGAGATAATACAAGGATATCATACTATAATGTTTTCAGACAAAAATTATGGACAGGCTAATTCGTGAAATAAGATGAAGACCTAAAAGGTAGCAATGATCCTATACACTATACTCTGTAACAGTTGTTTTCAAACTGCTTTTTAAACATAAAAACAATTTTAAATCTACTATTTTAGCACATTCTGGTCTTATATAGTAATTACATGGCTATATTTTTCCAGTGTGACATATTTAAAATACATATCATTACATTTCTGGTTAATCTTAAACATGGAAATAAAGTACGAAATTTCTAGTTGTTAAAGTATGTTTAAAATAAAATATATTAAAATATCAATATTTCAGTCAATAATTTAAATGGGGGTATATTTGTATACGTACATATATGCATATATATGTGAATGCATAGAAATACAAACGTGTCTATATAAGGATCTATACTGCTTTAAATTTCTAAAACACAGAAGAAAAAAAAACTAAAATTTTTTTTATGACTTTTTAGTCAACTATAGGGAATTCTTCAATTGTCCAGAACTCCTTCCTCTTTTTAAGGCCAAAGGATCATTATCTATCTTCTTTTTCCCCATTAAAAAAGAAAATCAACTTAATCTCTAAATGAATATTAAATTGATTTCCTCTTAAAGTTGACATCTGTTTAACATAAGCTAATTCCAGAGGGCTAAAAGAATTATAAGCCAAAAATGAAACCCTAAGTCCCCCCAGGTGGCTGAACAGACCCACTCTGTGCCAAGGGAACCTCAGAGAAACCTGAAAAACTGAATTCTTATCCAAGACTAGAAGGGACATCAGACATGCCTCATTATATCCCATTCCTTTGGAGTTAGTACAAAATTGACCAACATTAACATTAAAACAGAGGATGGCTGGGCGCAGTGGCTCAAGCCTGTAATCCCAGCATTTTGAGAGGCCGAGGCTGGTGGATCACGAGGTCAGGAGATCCTGGCTAACACGGTGAAACCCCGTCTTTACTAAAAACACAAAAAATTAGCCAGGCGTGGTGGCAGGTGCCTGCAGTCCCAGCTACTCAGGGGGCTGAGGCAGGAGAATGAGGTGAACCCGGGAGGCGGAGCTTGCAGTGAGCCGAGATCACGCCACTACACTCCAGCCTGGGCGACAGAGCAAGACTCCATCTCAAAAAAACAACAAAAAACCGTAAGACTGACCGAACAAACTCCAGCTTGATGCTGGTATAGCTTCATGTGACAAATAGCACACTCTGAATAAATTTGAAATATTTTACCCCAAAATATTTGACATATTTTGAAATGGCCTTGTAAAGCCATCTTATGTGGGAGAAATTTTTATCTGTACAGAATTACCATTCATGTAGCCAGACCTGTCATGGATCTAGGAGAGATTAAGAGTGTGATACCGGCCGGAGAAAGGGGCTTATGCCTGTAATCCCAGCACCTTGGGAGGCTGAGGTGGGGGAATCACGAGGTCAGGAGTTTGAGACCAGCCTGACCAACATGGTGAAACCCTGTCTCTACTAAAAATACAAAAGTGTGGTGGCAGGTACCTGTAATCCCAGCTGCTTGGGAGGCTGAGGCAGGAGACTGCTTGAACCGGAGAGGCGGAGATTGCAGTGAGCCAAGATGGTGCCACTGCACTCCAGCCCAGGCGACAGTGCAAGACTCTGTCTCAAAAATAAATAAAAACTAAGAGTGTGATACCTTTTAAGGTGTGAAAATAGACATTTGCCATCTATTATCTCTAAAGGCTCTCTTCTCTCTAAAGCCTACTACCTAGAGGCTTCATCTACATAACAAAGATCTTCGCTTCCGCAACCCCCCTTATCTTAGCTCAGGCGTTTCTTTCTATGACTTCCAGTCTTTAGACAAAGCTTAACTCTCATGGAACTGCGGATGAGAAAATCTTTGAATTCACGTATAACCTGTAAGCCTCCACTTTGAGATGTCCTGCTTTTCTGGGCTAAACCAATACATATCTTACATGTATTGATTTATATCTTTGCCTATCACTCCTATCTTCCCTAAAATGTATAGAATCAAACTGTAATCCAACTGCCTCAGACACACTTTCTCAGGACTTCTTGAGGTCACTCATATTGGCTCAGAATAAGCCTCTTTAAATATTTTAGAGTTTGTCAACAAAATTAAAAGAGCAAAGAACTGTGTGTGGTAAGAAATCTCTTCCCTATTTTTCTATATTTTTGAATTGACTTCTCCAAGTATGTTGCAGAGTACCCGTCCCATATGTAAAGCCACCATGGTTAGCAGTATCTCTAACCTACTGCTATGACCCAGGGTCATCCAAGTGTCTCAATTTTTACTTTCTTAGCTTTTTAAAATTGTTACCTACTGCATTCCAGAGTGTTCTTAGAGTTAATTGACAGAAATAACATTTTTAAACTTCCCATGCATTATCCTGGCTCAAGATATTATCATAAATCTTTTTGCCTTATTATTGTATTGTCTTACATATCCTCACTTGCCTATTTACTCCTGGAGTTTGAGGTATTTTCTCTCCTGGTTCCAAAGTTGTTATTATCCCTCTACTGTCACAAAAATCAGAGTGTCCAATTCTAGTTGCTGTAACTTCACCTATTTTCCAGATATCACGACAAACAGATCTTTTGTCCAGAAGGAACAGGTATAGAGAAACAGATGCACTTCTATAAAATAGATAACCGTATTATCCCATTTTGTCACAAATCAGCCACATGTAGCCACTTGGTGTGCAGCAGGCTCAACTAAGTTGTCATTGTACTTATCATCTAGAAGCATGTCAGTCCAACACGAGAAGCCAGGTAACCAAACCAGAATTAAATTTAAATTCCTTAGGTACCCTTTTGGCCAGACTACCATCTGGAGATTGTACTAACCAATTCGGTCTGGGGTTGCCGTTAGGGGAAAGAGAAAATCATCATATCCAGAAATAGATCAGAATCCTGAACATCCCAAATAAATTAATAAAACCCTCATTTCTTCCTGATTTTTTTTTTTTTTAGCCAGGAAGTGGCCAGAGATTATCCCTTTTTGTAAACAGCCACATTAAGTAAACAAACTGCTTTATGAAAGTATGAGGATCAGTAGAAAGTGAGAGAGGTAGAGTCAGAAATCTTTTTGAGTTGATATTTAAAACCTGTTCTAATGCTCAAGAATCCCAGATACCAGTAGATGGTAGAGGAGAATGGGGAATCCATTGAATGATTTGACTCCCAGGCCATTGTTGAGCTGCCTTTGCAGTAAAACACGCATTATTAAAGCAAAAGGTCAAGAAAGCCAAAAATATGACACAAGATTAGCTTCAAGAACCTCAATGGTGTGTCTGCACTTAGCTGATTAGACGGGAACAGGAACAGCAACGTTGCCTAAAACTGGGGTGGACGCTGGTGAGACAACGCAGCAAACCTCTATCCAGCAAGGTTCTGAAGATTCACCTGGTTTCTGCCTACAGTGGTTGTGAATTTACCTCCTTTATCACTGCAAAGAGGAAAAGGTAAATTCACAACCACTATGGGCAAAAAACAGTGCCTCTCTTTGAGAGTTGTCTGTTAATTCTTGTCAAGGTGAATCAAAAGAGACGACAATATTCATTTGTTTATCTCTTCTTCATAGTGTCATGGTAACTTTGACATTATTCAGGGTCTTAGAGAATGTCTAATGTTGGAATTTTAAGTAGGGCAGAAAATCTTCATATTTGGTCTACCAAGTGTATTAGTCTGTTCTCACACTGCTATAAAGAACTGCTTGAGACTGGGTAATTTATAAAGAAAAGAGGTTTGACTCACAGTTCCACATGGCTAGGGAGGCCTCAGGAAGTTTGCAATCATGGCAGAAGGGGAAGCAGGCACGTCTTGTGTGCCAGCAGGTAAGAGAACATGTGAAGCAAGCAAAGGGGGAAGAGCCCCTTACAAAACCATCATACCTTGTGAGAACTTACTATCATGAGAAGGGCATGGGGGAAACTGATGCCCACCCCTCCACCCCACCCATGATCCAAACACCTCCCACCACGTCCCTCCCTCAACACCTGGGGATTACAATTAGAGATGAGATTTGGGTAGGGGCACAAAGCCAAACTGTATCACCACAGTATTGTCAAATAATGACAAGTTTGCAACCGTTTCTATGTGGGGCCAATTATGATAGAAGATGTTACTGTCTTTGCTGCTTTTTCTGATAAGTATAAGCAATAGTATCAGCATTTGTCATAATACACAGACTGAACATTTGTAAGATACTTCACATTTTACAAAGCAACTTTCATGTTACGATTTTATCCACCTTCTTAAATACCCCAAAGGAAGGTAATATTTCTTCTAATAAATGAAAATATGTGGCTTATTCATTATTCAACCTCAAAGCAGCAGAACTAACATAGAAACTGGAGTCTTTGATACAGAAATCTGGTGTTTGTCCAGAGCTGTCATTAAAGCTTTCCTCCTAGAAGGAAAGTATGACTCAGGTCTTTTGTTTTGTATATGTTGAGATCTTGCCATGCAGCTTGTAAATGTTCACAAAAAGCATGGGGAGTTTTGATACTTAATTACAAGATTGGGTCAACTAACATAAAGCCCTGGATTCTCAAGTTCTCATTAGATACTTTTGATGTTGGAGGTTATTGTGTGTGCCAGTGGATGCAGAAGGTTGATTTGGCCCAGCCTGTCATTCCCCCCTCAAGCCCCCCAATTACCTGGATGATGTATTGGTAGAATAGGCAATGCTACTGAAGAATTCTTTCATCTGAGAGTGAAGATGAAAACAAACCAATACATTCTCCCTGCATTGTTCACTAGCTTTTTGTTTTATCCTCCTAAGGTTTGATGTTTGATAATGAATAAATTAGGATAAAATGTGAATGCACCCTCTGTAAAGACCCAGCGGGAAACATTGGCTGTTGAGCCAGATCTCAATCAGCAAATGAAAGGGGTTCATTTTGGCATCAAGACCAGGCCTGTGAAGTCTGCATATGTAGAAGAAACTCAAGATGAAAAAGGAAATATGTGTGCATGATGTTTATGTGTATGCAAGGGAGATAGACTTAGAAAAGTTTCAATTTTATGGAAACATCACAAACTTGAGATAAGCAACTTAATTTCCTTATTATATAATTTATATATAAAAATATTCATCATTTCACTATTGTTGATTAAATTGGCATATTTTATTAGTGCACATAATGTTTTACCATTTGCAGGCTAAACATCTTTTGAAACTCACACACATCTATAAAATACCTACATTGTTGGCATAAACTGTTTCTCATCTTCACGGAGACAACTTGAGCCATGATTAAAAAAAATTGTATGGAAACTGGTTTTATATGGAATAACATGAACAGTCATGAAATTGGTGTTAATACTTCTTTTTCTTTAGTATGATATTTAGATCTGCTTCTCTCTTCCTGATCTATATGCATTCCTTCTTTTAAAGGTTGTGATATGTTGTTATTCTAAGGACAGTGCCCTAAGGAATTCAATTACATTAATTTAAAGCCAGGATCTGAGGCTAACAGCACTCATACCTAAGACAGTATGTGGTCCGATGTTGTTACCTTTCTCCTCATACCTGCCAACCACAAAGAGCTATCACATGACTTTGGCACCTCCCAATTCTTCCCCCTTCACTCAGCTTTTAGACAGAAGCTGGCTTTTTTCTGTAGTCCCTTCTTCACCTAGTGCATGCCTGAAGCCTGGAAGCTTTGCTACAGGCTTAAATTCTTAACCGTGTAAGAGGTTATAGCCATTCGAGGAAAAATTCCAAATAGGCAAATATGTTTTTCTGGCATGTTCTCCCTCTTCCCATATTATTTCAGACTCTAGGACCTGCTATGAAATGAGCCTTGAGGAAAGGATGTGCTACTGGTGGGCAGACACTCATTTTTTATATGTATCCATTACCTGTTACTTCTTCTGGGCTCATTTAAACAGTAAACTCTCTCTTAATTGTATCACTTCAAACTGAATTTCTAAATGAAAAAAATCTGAGAGTCTAGCTAGCATGTTAGATGGATATTTTGGGTGGCAAAGACACTTTCCCAAATAACCTATCACAGATGATGTCTCATGCAACACTTGTATGTAATATGCAATGAAGACATTGTTCCTTTGGAAAGTAACTCAAGATCTTGTGCCCTGAGGCTGCTACTGTAGTGTTGTTTCAGGCCTTGAATACACAGCCGTAACTCTTGTCCTCATTTATTTTATGTGATAAGTGACCTGGCTTGATGCAGGATCAACTCATTTTTAAAGAGAGGCAAAAAGGCACATATAGAGAAATGTACATGGCAGGTTCATTATATTATATGGACATCAAAACAATAGCATTTTTTTCTTTCAATCTGTAATTAGATAAATGTTCTCTTTTGAAAACATGAAAAAGGAAGATGTAGATAAGGCAGCTAACTTTTGAAATAGCCTGGTCAAATGACATTTTAAAAAGGAATTAAGGTTTTTCTATTCCTTTGACAAAATTTTTATACTTAAGAATTTTAATAATTAGGATTTCTTAAAGGGACAGGAAATGTAACACAAGATATAATGCTATGTATTATACATTCAGTGAGATTAAAAATACACTGAATTAAAAGTACTTTTCTTTTGTGTTATATCTGACTGTGATTGACATTCAATATATTTACTTAATTTTTTCCCTTGACCTCTTCTCATTTCCTTTTTCTTTATGACTATAAAGCTGAGATTTTTATCTGTTAATTAGTAGCTTAAACTTCTGATGTTAGAGCTGCCTGGGGCGAACAAACATAAATGGTTAAGTATTACATTCCTACCATATAATTAACTGACTTTCCATATGTGAAAAAAGAAATGGGAGAAAGGGAGGGAAGGGAGAGAAAGAATGGAAAGGTGTTAGAGGAAAAGTATCCATCAAAGGAAAATGTATTATATTACTAAATAAGTTGTATTTCTTTATAATATCACTAGGTGGCATGTGACTGACTTGAACAGAAACCTAGAGAAGAGCCAGGAAAGTTATGATTTAAAAAAGAAAAAAAAAAAAAGCTGTATCTGGGAGTTGTCTGTATTTGTTTATCTGCCTATACGTTTGTCAGCTCACAACTCAGATACATCAGATTTGTATTGGGGAATCAAGTGATGTAATACACGCAAAAGTGCCGTTAGTGCCTGGTGTACAATTAGCACTCAATATATGTTAATTTTGTGTTATTAGTTGTCATCGAAAGCATTTTTTGTTGCTTATATTGCCATTCAAATGTATAATCTTATTAATAAGAGTGGGCAAGAATTTCATTAACTAGGAATATGTTTCCAAATGGTTTATAGAATTATTTAAAATAAAAAATATGAAATGACAAAGTCATAAGCATTTTGAAATATTTTCTAATTATTTTAAATTTAGGTAAATATTAATGTCTTGTGAAAAATTAGATCCATTCAGATTCAAGAAAGGGTTCATAAATGTGCCTACCAAGACTCACCACCATGTGCTGAATTCAAGTTTCTAAAATCTAGAAGTATAAACATATGTATCTGTATTATACTCAGAGCCACACGCATATTTGTAACTAGCCTCTGTTCCTTTAAGAAATGATGGATTAGCTGGGGCACACTGGTATATGCCTGTAGTTCCAGCTACTCAGGAGGCTGAGGCAGGAGGATCACTTGAGCCCAGGAGTTTGAAACCAGCCTGGGCAACATAGCAATACACCATCTCTAAAATAATAATAAAATAACTGATGGATTACCAGAATTCACTCCTAAATATAAAAGAGTTTGATTACTTGTTACACACAAATTTCACTTCCTCCTTTCTTCTATGAAAAATATGTCTCAATAATAGAGAACCTGCAAGAAAAAGGTGGATTTAATAAAGCAGTTTATATATGTTAGATTAGAAAAGAGAAAAATGGGAAGTTGTAGCAACACCTTAGGGTACTAATGATATTGATATAACCCAAGAAGAATAAACATAACTAGTCAATAGATGTGCATACCATACATTTTCATTTTTCAACATGTAAAAATAATGACAGAATTAGCTTGAAACCATGATTAAAATGTTCATGTACATTTTTCCCTCTAATGGTTCACTTAGATAGGCAACAATTTGAACATGCATTTTGATGATGCCTCAAGTAGAAATTTGTATCGCTTCCTTTAACAATCCAAAAATATGGACAAATAATTATAGAAAGGAAAAAAACCTAATCTTCTAGTCTTGGAAAAGGAGAAAACTTGTTGACTGCTTACTTTGTGGAAAACATATTTACATTTTAACAATTAAACAGTAAGAGAAGTATCATTATTATACATTATCTATGAGAAAAATAAAGTACACGTAAGTAAAAACATTCCCAAAGTCACTCATCTAATGTATAGAAAGACATGGATTAAAGTTAACAGACATTTGTATTAGGCTGACCCTGACGAACACTTCCAATTAACAGATTTTATGGATGGTGAATTAAAACTACATGAATTTTCATTAAAAAATACATCTATATTTGATCACAGTTTTGCAAATAAAGACAGAAATTTGATTTTTTTAATGTACTAATACCTTGCATTGGAATTAAGGGTGTGTTTTATAATACAACAAATGTAAAATTGATTAAGGATCAGAAATTCAAAGTGGGGCAATCACAAATGATATTTAAATGATATAATAATTCAAAATGTTGGAAGCCCCTCTACTCCTAGTAGATTAGGTAATTTGGACGAAAACTTTCATGAGGATAACTGGAAAACCTAGGGGGAAATATAATGTGTTCTGAAAACACTGGAGAGTGGAAAAGATAGTTAACATTTGCTAAACCAGAATCTGGGGAAGAAAGGATAGAGATCCACTGAGGTAAGCCTGAGATTTGGGGTTGTTTTCCCCCAAAAGTATTTGCCATTACTGAACATCAAAGCCAAGAAACTCAGAGATGAAGTATGCATTTTTACAGTCTGGCATAGACAGGAAGCTGAGAATTGGAGTACAGAGACCTTCAAAAGGAGAATTATAGAATCACTTTCACTTAAGTTTGGGATTCCAAAGAGCCCCACCCCAGGGTAAGAGTGATTTCTATATAGAAAGGTTCTTCTGGAGAACACAGTTCATGTCCTACTAATCTCAATCCCTCAGAATGGATTGAGGCAACTCCAGATTTCTACTGCCCCCACATAGCTAGCAGAAGCACAATAAAAAGACTTTGGAACAAGATAACATGTTTGTTCTCAAATGATTTCTCCAAACAACTTTCAAACAAAATTTTTAAACTACCCAAAATCATAACCAGATGCACAAGGAGTTAAGGCAGCATGACTGAAAACCAGCAGCAAGAACAAAACATAGAAACAGACCTACGGGGACTCCAAATATCAGCCACAAATTTTGGAATAATTACACTATTTGTGTGAAGTAATAATAACCAGGATTGAAACTTCCAGAAGAAAATTTCAAACTATAAAAACAAATGGAAATTCTAGCAGTGAAAAAATAAAACAGTTGTAATGGAGGACTCAATGGATAATTTAAAAGCAGGTGAGAATTTGTTCAGTGAAAGAACTAAGGGGAGATATCATACAAAGAGACAAAAATAAAATAAACAAGAAATGGTAAAAGATATGAAGAGATGAATAAGAGTGTTTAACATAATGGTATTTGTAATCCTAAAGTACAGAAGAGAAATGGAACAGAAACACACTTGAACAGATGAAAGACATAAAATCATTTTCCAAAAGACTGTGATAACAAGCCAGATAAATACAAAAAAAATCCACAATTGTATCAGTAGCTGCTGAAAGCTAAAAACAAAGATAAAACTGTAAAGCAATTGGAAGGTGTAAATACAACCCTAGGGTTTATATTTTAATATATGACAGTTAATTTAAAGCCTGAGTACTATATCTGCAATAGAAAACAAGACAGCTCACTGATATTTTCAAAGTGCTGAAGAAAACAACTGCCAACCAGAATTTGATGTACAGCAAATATGCCTTTAAAAATTAAGGTGAAAAAATATTTTTAGGTGAACAAATTCTGAAAGAATTATCAGTAGTAGAATCTAATATTGTTAAGAAAAATACCTCTTCAGAAGGAATATACAAGATCTCATGAAAAATTACAGATTCATGATGGTAGGAAGAGACAGAAAAATGCTAAAAATGAGTAAATCTAAATAAAGTTGAATGGTATGAAATGATAATTATTGTGGTTTATATTTTGTATGTATACTTATATAATTTAGTTGTAATATATTGTTATATATAATAAAATTTTTTAGTTTATTTATAATTACTAAGAGATAAAAAGCACATAAATTGGAAGGTGGAGTTGTTACTCCAACCTGGGTGACAGAGTGACTCCGTCTCAAAAAAAAAAAGGAAAAAAAAGAAAAATGATAGTCAAATGCAATGCATGATTTTGAAATGGTTCTTTCTGTAATAAAGGGCATTATTAGGGATGACTGAAAAATCTTGGAGCCTGAGGATTATAAAGCAATTATGTGTCAATGTTGATTTTTCTGATTTTGATGACTGTAATGTGATTATACAGAAGAATATTTTTGTTTGTAGAAATACACAAGAACGTATTCAGTGGTGAGGGGGCATTGTGTCTGTAATTCTTTTTTTTTTTATTTTTTTTTCCCTTTGTCAGGGCTAAAGGGCAGTGGCACAAACATGGCTCACTGCAGCCTCAACCTCCCGGATTGAAGCCATCCTCCTACCTCAGCCCCATAAGTAGCTGGTACTACAGGCACGCACCACCACACCTGGCTAATTTTTGTATTATTTTGTTGTTATTACTGTAGAAACAGGTTTTCACCATGTTGCTTAGGCTGGTCTGGAACTGGTCTGGAACTTCTCAACTCAAGAGATCTGCCTGCTGCAGCCTCCCAAACTGTTGGGATTACAGGCGTGAGCCACCACACCTGGGTGTAACTAATTCTTAAATGGGTCAGGAAAAAATGTTCTCTTTACTGACCTTGTAACTTTTCTGTATTTGAAATGTTTCAGAAGAAAAGAAAAAAGGCAGATAGAATACCTTCAAAATAAGTGGTGAATTTAGGGGACATTTTTGCACACATATAAACACATATGAATATTTATAAAGAAAATATTTTAAACACCTCTTTCAATAACATCATTTATAGACAAATATTAGGAAAAATATACATGTGGACCACTTCCTCTATGACAGATTAACTTGGAGGAGACCAATTTCCAATTGAGAACAACTAGAAAATCTAGAAGGATTTTTAAAATATGTCTGAAGGATTTGGAGAAGTCTCAGGCAAGACTTGAGCAACCAGATGACACATTTTTTCTCTGAAGGTATTTGCAAATATTATCAACAAAGAGGCTGAGAAGCAGAATAGAAGGTGACTGCATAGGGACAGGAAAGCCTGATAGAGTTTTTAGTTGTGTGGAAGAACAACTGCAAAATAGACCTTTTATTAAAATACATAAAACAGTTAAGAATATATTTTCCTTGTAGTGAAGTCTCAACCATTTCTAAAGGATGGAAAACACAGAGAGCAGGTTCTCTGATCGCTAATACTGTGAATTATTTCAAAAGTACACAGAAGCTGTGGGTGAACAATTAAAATCCATCCAGTTTCCTCTGACTATATCCCAATTTCTCACAGTCACCAGAGTCACAATTATAAAGAATGTAGAGGTCGTCAAAGGAAAAGCCTCTTTGGAATTTGATGCACACATTCAGAGATCAAGATACACACTTCTAAATAAACCACGGGGCAATAAAGAAGTCACAATAAAAATTAAAAATGTCTTGAAGTGATTAATAAGGAAAATATTACATGTCAACACAAGTGAGATACAGCTAGAACCATGCTGAGAAATCCATAACTTTAAATGTATAAGAATAAATACAAACATAAATGATCTAAAATGCACTCAAAAAGTATGAAAAAAGAGCCAATTAAATGTTAAGATAGAAGAAAGGAAATTAGATAAAGATAAATAATATTTTAAGCCAACCAACTACACAGCCAAAATCGTCTTTTAGAAAGGCTAGTGAACTAAATCCCTACTGAGAGTCATAGAGGCATAAATAACCTGAGTCAGGAATAAAAATAGTGATATAACCAGAGAACCCACATTGAAAAAAAGACATAATTAGAAAAGATTATGAAAAACTTCATGACAACACATCTAAACATTTGGATTAAGTGAAAAACTTTCCTGAAAAATAAAACTTTAGAAAACTGGCACAAGAAGAGACAGAAAAAAATGAGTAGACCCTTAACTATTTTCAAGCATTCTAGTAAAAAGTAACAAAAAATTTACAAAATATCATCTGGAGAATAGAAAACCAGGAATAGTTCCCTCCTGGTTTATCACATTGATAAAACAATGGTCGCCAAACTCTGGTGATTTTTATATAGGCTGGTATCATTTATGCACACACATGCAAAGATCATAAGATGTCAAATCACATGTAATCTATAAACAAGGCTCAAAAAAGCCCACTAACTGTAAACAAAAACGTTGATAAATAGGACAAGAATAAAATTAAGAACTTCTGTTTATTAAAAAACATTATTAGGAAAGCAACAAGGAAGTTCCCAGACCAGGAGGATTAACAAAAACAAAACACCCAAACAGATATTTTTGTTAGTTCTACATATTGCAAATATATTTCACTCATATACATACTTAAGAATAACATACATATGAGCAGCAAGAACAGTGTGTAAAATGTTTATAGCAGCATTATTTATAATAAAATAGCTTAATAAGGAGTCATACAATGGAATATGTGAATGAATAAACAAGCTGCAGACAACATGGTTGAATCTCAAAAGCACTGTTGAGCAAGATAAACCATATAAAGATGAGAACATACTTTAAGGTTCTAGTTACACATAGTTCAAAAAATAGGCAGAAGTAAAGTGCTAGAAGTCAAGATTATAGTTTCTTTGACAGTGATGGAAAGGTAACATCTGGGAGGAGGGAGCTTCTGGGAATAGAATATGGTCTCTTTTTTGACATAGATAATAGTTACCTATTGACTAGTGCTTGCTTTCTAATAGCTTGCTTTGACATAGGTAATAGTTACCTAGTTGACTAGTGCTTGCTTTGTAATGAGTTAATGAAAAAACATATTGGGAATATCAAAGGATTATAAAAATTTTAAAGTTATAATGTTGAATAAATACTATAATATTAATACTTCTGTAACTGTACTTATAGGACAAAGTAGTAATTTACCTGGTAATTTTATAAGAAATGGGGACATATCAAAATATGTATTTTTGTTTGAAATTCTGTGATTTCAAAAGTGTACAGAAGCTGTGGGTGAACAATTAAAATCCATCCAGTTTCCTCTGACTATATCCCAATTTCTCATAGTTACCAGAGTCACAATTATAAAGAATTTAGAGATTGTCAAAGGAAAAGCCTCTTTGGAATTTGATATAAATATAACAACCTAAGATATGCCCACACTAAAATGACCTATAGGTCTTATAATAATAATTCTGGGTTTAGTATATTTACACATAAGGAATAAGGCAGCACCCCTCAGGTATGAAAATCATGCTAGGCCTACTGCTTCAGGTTATAAATGGACACAGTAATCAATTTTTTAACTACACACTTAAGAATGCCTCTCTAGTAAGGAGTATCAACTTCAAAAGGACTCTTATTTTAGAAACATATGGTACAGATCACTATAGAAATGCTTTTTATGATAGTTTATTCTTCATATTTCATCTAAGCAGCTAGCCACTTGTGGCTTTATGAAGGATGTCTATTTTGTGGCCCTAGCCTGAAATCCTTGAATTCAAACATCTCTATGACATTATGATTCATCTTTTTGGATAGCATGGAGTTCAGGATGTATTCTCAATGTTTTCTCCTAATGTAGTTTGGCTGTGTCCCCACCCAAATCTCAACTTGAATTGTATCTCCCAGAATTCCCACATGTTGTGGAAGGGACTCAGGGGGAGGTAATTGAATCGTGGGGCCGGTCTTACCTGTGCTATTCTCATGATAGTGAATAAGTCTCATGAGAACTGATGGGTTTATCAGGGGTTTCTGCTTTTGCTTCTTCCTCATTTTTCTCTTGCCACCACCATGTAAGAAGTGCCTTTCACCTCCCACCATGATTCTGAGGCCTCCCTATCCATGTGGAACTGGAAATCCAATTAAACCTTTTTCTTCCCAGTCTCGGGTAGGTCATTAGCAGCAGTGTGAAAACAGACTAATCCATCTCCCTTGCTGATAATTAACTTTCATGAATATTTAAAATAAAGTGATATTTGGTTATATTCTTATTTTTAAAATCTTATCCTAGATGGTTAAAAAGTGTTCTAGACAAGCTACTCAGGGGGCTGAGGCAGGAGAATTGCTTGAGCCCAGAAGTTTGAGACCAACCTGGGCAACACAACAAGACCCTGTCTGTAAAATAAATAAAGTAAATTAGCCAGGTGTGGTGGCACATATCTGTAGTCTGAGCTACTCCAGAGGCTGAGGTGGGCAGATTGCTTGAGCCCAAGAATTCAAGGCTGCAGTGAGTGATGATCAAGCCACTACACTCCAGCCTGGGTAACAGTGAGGCCCTGCCTCTATAATTAAAAACTGTTCTAGGAATACATTATTACAGTTCTCTCAGTATGTTGACAGAAGGAAATTTTAAAAAATAATCACACAACACTGCCCAGAAAAGTCTGGGCTGAAAGATAACCTGAACTCTGCTTCCAGCCTGTGCCCTACATGGAGACATCAATCCAGAGGTGGTGGCCTTTTCCTAAATTGTCCCGCAAAGGGCATTTTCCTGGCCCAAATGATGTCACTATATAGATCAGTTTAGGTTCTGAATTGACCCTCAAATCTGTGTGTGTGTGTGCACTGACCCAGCTTGTACTACTATGGGTGACCCACTGAGATATAAGCATTTCTTCTTGCAATCAGTCTTAAGGACTTCTAACCCATACCCTTCTTATGTGCATCTCCTTGCCAGAGAGACACTGTGCAAGTGCACTAGTTCTTTCTGCCCAACTGGGGCACACTGCATTCTGTATGCCTCCAAATTCCACTCAAGTTATATAGAAGACACAAGGTCCTTTCTCTAAAATTCTTTTGCCTGGGAACACTGTACCTCCCTAAATAACTGTCTGTCTCAGCTTTAAATGAAGCCCTCAAAGCTTAAAAGCAAAAAATATTGGTAGCAACTATGTGCACACTTTGAAACCAAGTGTGGTACTCATTTAGGGCTTGCTGAGGATGTGAACATACCCCTATTTTTGCGATGATATCCAGAAAGAAAATACAAAAGAATAGAGTTTGATTCTGCAATTGAAGAAGGCAAGAGAGAACATCTTAGTTGAGGTGTGTTGGAATGCTACAAAATTTCCCATCCCTGGCCCCATCAGAGGGCCCCACATTTTCCCCTCACCTCGAACTAGTGATGTGGCTTCAAGGGAATGATTTGGATAATATTCCCCTGAAATGTGAGGAGAGAGGAGATGGCATCTTGCAGATTCTGATCCCATAAGACCAGTTGCCTCTCCGCACCACATGACCCCATAGTATCACTATTGAAATAATGACAGCCCCAAGAAGAGATGCAAATAACATGATGGTTGACCTTGCCACTAATAATTAGAATGGGATGTGATAAATACTCTAATAAAGGCAAGAGGTTTTAAGAGAGTTAAAGGGAAAAAATGATGAGCCCTGTCTAAAGAACTCTATGAAAAGCAATGGCAAGAATAAAAGTTTGGGAGAGGTGATAGAAGGTGTATGGGGGTTATCCAGCTAACTGGAGAAAATGTTCTGGGCAGAAACAATAGGTTTGCTAAGTTTCTGATGAAAGAGAGATTAAGCATGCTTGGATAATGGCAGGCGGCTGAATGCTGCTGAACAGTAAAGAGCATAGATGCCAAAGGTCATCATCAGAGATGGGCTAGAGAAGCAGGTTGGGGAGAATTTGACGGCTTTTTATATCATCCAAATATCCTAGAATATTCAAAACTGACCCTGTAGGGGTGGAGTTTTTCTATATTATTGAAAGGTGGAAATAATTACTAAATCTGATGAGAATGTTTGACAATTAGTTGTAAAGTATATGCTGTCATTTAAACACCATGTGACTCTTAACTTCTGTTAGATAAGTGAATATGTATGCTTTGCACATTGAAATAACACCTGAGAAAACCACTAAGTTTGTTGTTTAGTTTTCGCCTGAAACCATAAATTTTCAGAGAAAGGACAAGTGGGGCTGCTCTAAGATGTGGGTTTCATGAAAATCTTCCATATTTTCACCCAGAGGTACTCTTACCTGATATCTCTGGGCAAACGTGTTCGGGAATATAGGAATATTTTATTTCTTCTTGAGCTGATTGTCCCTATAGCATTAAATGCCATAAAGTTTAGATTATTTTCCCCTCTAATAGCTTAATTTACCAGATAGGTCAAATCTTTCAGGTGTGAGATTTTTTTAATTTATGATTTGCTAACAGATTTTCTTCACAGTAGAGGAAATTGAAGATGGAATATGTAATCTTTCCACTGTACTTTCCTACAATTATAAAAAGTAATCAAACTTCCCTAGAAATAATAGAAAATGCCTTAAATTCTTTTAGGAGATCCAAATCCATGGTCACTTAACTTTGTTTAAAACATCTTTGCCTCTAATTGTGTTAGAGTAAATTTTGTTGGAATTTGCCCTTGAGGTTACTCTCTAACCACTTCCACAAACATTCTTTTCATATTGTCACATCTAAAGAAGATCCTTCAGCTGTTTCATTTATAATCCAGTGCCTCCCCTCTCGGTGTGAGCTTAAGTGAGAGCATAGGGCACACCAGGAAAGCTTCAGCCACTGAGTGCTGATGAAGTGATAACTTCAAAGAAGATGTCATTGGCTCGTCACAGCAGGTTGGCAGCTGCAAGACAGGGAACTTAAGTGTTATGCGCTCAGTGATTCCTATTCTTTCTGACTGCAGAATAGACTTAACACAATGATTTCTAAGTTATGTCATCTATCTAGGTACCATTGCTAATATGAGAATTTATAAGAGATGTCTAAGAAATGGTGGCATAATATCTCAGAACACAAGTTGTCTATACAACCCTGTTAATGTTTTGAAAGTTTTGGAATCTCAAGACTTGACACTGTCTTGTAAGCATTTTTTTTTTTAATGAAGCTACATATGTCTTTCTATAGCAGAGTAAGAGTGATGGATATATTGTCACCTGCTTTGGCAGACTCATTGAATATTTTTGAGGCAGAGCAAATGGGAGGACTGAATTCCCAAGATTTTGCCCTTTCACACTTCATGCCCCCTACTATTCCCCTCAGTCTCCTCACTATGCATCCAAACTAGCAGGTAAATCCCTGGCTCATGATGCATCCATAAGCTTTTCTCTCACTTTTCTAAAATATGAGAATCATCAAAATAATCATAGTCATATTTTTGTGATTTAGGATTAATATAACCTACAGTCAGTGATGTAATACAGATTATGTCATAGCAATGAAGAAAGAATTTGGAAAAAAATAATCTCTGGTATAAAAGCCATAACTCAAAGCACATATTCTACTTAAAGATAGGTTTTAGGTTTTCATTAAAACCCTAAGATCTTTAATTCTTGCTGTGTACTTTAAGAGTTAGAAACACATATTTAAGATAACTATGTGTTATATACAACTTGAGTATGCATTAAATTCATTCATTAAATTTTAGTGACAGCCAAGGCTGCTTTTAAACACTGCCTACTAACATTCTATTTCTGAATTTATAAGGAAGCTACTCATTCACTTTCATTAAGGAAAAGTTGATTAAATACTTTTTCAAAGTACTATTAATAGTTTACATGGATTCATGCTTCTCTCATTAGTACTTCAACTCACATTCCTATAAGGTGAGTCAAAATATCCAGAATTTAAAAAATACTCTGAATAAACAATTATTCTTATAGAGTTAATTCTAGTTAATTCTATAAATCAGGCACACTGAATATTACTTAGCATTTAACCTAAACAAAAACAATATTACATACAAAATGGAATGGGCTCAAAAATGAGCTCACATTCAAGTCTCTGAAAGGTTTCATTTTGTTGATTCACACCCCTCAACCCCAGTATTACGACGCTATCAGATGGACTTGATATTTGCCTTTCTTCATAAATCAGATGAACTAAAATCAATTGACAGATTTTTAATGAGGATCCTAACCATGTAAGTTCTCACAAAGACTCAAATTTCACAGTCCCCTTTTTCCTTGCCTCATGTCCCTTGAGATAAAGGTTTGGATTTAGCGTATTGTTAAATGTCTGCTATACACTAGGCTTTGGTTTACATACTTTCACACATGTAATTTCCATTTAATTTTTATTATTTTTGGAGATGGCATCTTGCTCTGTCTCCCAGGCTGGAGTACAGTGGCACGATCACAGCTCACTGAAGCCTTGAACTCCTGGGGGCTCAAGTGATCTTCTGTCTGAGCCTCCCAGTAGCTGGGACTACAAGCATTCACCACCACTCCTGGCTAATTAAAAAAAAATTGTAGAGATAGAGTGACACTATGCTGTCCAGGCTGGTCTCAAACTCCTGCCATCAAGCAATCCTCCCACCGACACCTCCCAAAGTGCTTGAATTACAGTTACAAGCCTCCACACCAGGCCTAATTTTAAGTTTTTAAATGGCACACACATACATACCCCATACCTCTCTCAATGGCACAAATAAGAGGGAAATTTGTTGGAGTTTTTGAAACCACTAAAGCCCTGGTTTGGGTTAACATGCAATGCCAGTAAATGTGAATAAATATATTTTCATGGATTGTGTTCATAGAAAGATTTGGCCTGATTATTTGAATAGGTGTACTTGCCACACATCCTGAAACAAAGCAAATTTGTTTCACATCTGTTCTGTGTCTATAGTACTTTACATTATCTTGATATAAAGGACATTTGTTTTGCTTACTCTCAGCCTGTAGCCCTGAAGTCTGCTTAGGATTGCTTCACGTTTATCCTAGATGCTTCTGTGATTTCTCCAGAAACAGTAAAAAAGGTATGTATGTTATTAACAGTACTGTTTCTACTTTGATCTTTATCACCACACTTCTGCTGAGTCTTATACACGTTCACATTCTCACAACTGGTATTTGCAGACACCACCTCAACTATGTGCACTAAGTTAGCTTCACCAACTTTTACATCAAAGATTTTAGGAGAAACTAGGGAGAAATCAGTAAATTTCTGTGGTTGAAAAGCCTGTTATATTATTATTACTCGATAGCAGTGCTGTGTATGTCAAAATAAAACTACTATTCTCCTCTCCTCAATGTCTCTAGAACTTTGTTCACTGTTTATCACCTCCCACTTCTGATTCATTTATCTCCCTTCCTACAAATCATTGTTTCCTGTAGAAAAGTTAACTCTACCGAGGCAGGCAGATTATGAGGTCAGGAGTTTGAGACCAGCCTGGCCAACATAGTGAAACCCCATCTCTACTAAAACTACAAAAAATTAGCTGGGCCTGGTGGTGGGCGCCTATAATCCTGTCTATTTGGGAGGTTGAGGCAAGAGAATTGCTTGAACGTGGGAGGCAGAGGTTGCAGCGAGCCAAGATTGCGTCATTGCACTCCAGCTTGGGCCACAGTGTGAGGCTCTGTCTCAAAAAAAAAAAAAAAAAAAAAAAAAAAAGAAACATTAACTCTAACAATGCACATCTTATTTTTTAAAAATTCTCCTTGACCCACTTCCTTTTACTTTAGATTTTCATTTATTTCTCTTCCCTTTATAGCCAAATTTTATGGAAAACACATTAATATATCTTGCCTCTATATCCTAACTATCCATCCAAGCTTCAGTTCATTCCAATTTGGCTTCTATCTCCAGCCTACTAACAAAACTTTTCTTGTCAGTGACCTCCACTTTTCCAAATTCCATTAGATTTTTACTCATATTGCGCAGATTCTCAGCAGCACTTGACATAGTTACACAACTTTTCTGAAAATATGATGAAACTGGAAGCTCTTATCTTTTCCTCTACCCACTGATATACCAAGTAAACATCTGTTCATGGATAAATTCCCTTTGGGAGAAAGTCAGAGACCAGTGGAAAAACTCCTACACCTTCAGCAATTGAGAAAATGTCCATATTGAAGGGGTAGGAAAAGTAGAGACACACTTGGGCATGAACCAAACTTCTATCAAACTTGCATTGCAGAGTAAACAAGCTCAATATATAATAGCCCTTCAGCAGCCAGAATGAAACTCGACACTTCATGAGCCTTTCGGTCAGCTTACCCCAATGATAAATCCAGTTCTACCCATGTTTTTCACACATCGAATAACCCCAGCTCCTGGGAGGAGTTTGGCCATGAACAAATGCCACAACTTCTGTAACTCCCACCCAAGGCACTGTCTCCTTATTGACCCAGACCTGGGAGTCCACAATGATTTGCATTTCTGATTAGCCATAGACCACAGAAAACAAAGAGGTGGACGCACAACAGGCACACTGTCAGCATCTATCTCCCCAGGGTCAGAGCATACAGTCGAACATTAGCACAGGTATTTGCCACAGATCCTTTCCCTGGCCTAGTACAGAGAGTGTGAAGATAAACGCCTGTGCTTAACTTCACCATGACGATATAAGAAACTGGGACACACGTGCAGCATACTACCATTTCCAGTTACATTTATTAAAATAGTTTGGTTCCTACCTTACCAGTCTCAGTACGAACAGGACATGGCACACCTGGAGGATAAGGAGTCACCAGAAACAGAGACAGCAGTCTGGACAAACCCAAAGATTTGAGAGGCACTTAAAAATTTCTGGCTGGACACATGAGTGAGATCCTTCTCCTAAAGAAGGCCAGTCTGTCAAGACTGGGAGAGGTAGTTGTATTATATAATATGCAAAAACCAACAGAGAGTTAAGGAAAATGAAGAAACAAAGCAATATATTTCAAATAAAAGAACAAGATAAATCTCCAGGGATAGACCTGAGTAAAGTAAAGATATGTGATTTACCCAACAGAAAATTCAAAACAATGGCCATAAAGCTGCTCACTGAGGTTAGGGGAACAACACAAAAAGTGAAAATCTCAACAAAGAGAAGACATTAAAACATACCAAGCAAGGTCGGGTGTGGTGGCTCACACCTGTAATCCCAGCACTATGGGAGACTAAGGCGGGTGGATCACTTGAGGTCAGGAGTTCGAGACCAGCCTGGCCAACATGGTGAAACCACATCCCTACTAAAATTACAAAAATTAGCTGGGTGGGGTGGCACTTGCTTGTAGTCCCAGCCACTCAGGAGCCTGAGGCAGGAGAATCACTCGAACCCAGGAGGCGGAGGTTGTAGTCAGCCAAGATCATGACACTGCACTCCAGCCTGGATGACACAGTGAGACTCCAACTCAAAAAACAAAAAAAAGAAAAGAACAGTACCAAACAGAAAACAGAGCTGAAGAATAATATAGCTCAACTAAAAAATTCAATAGAAGGGTTTTCCAGCAGAGTAGATCAAGTACAAGAAAAAATCAATGAACTCAAAAATAGGTAATGGAAATCATATAATCTGAGAAGAAAAAATGTAAAAAGAATGAAAAAAAGTAAATAGTTTAAGAGACATGGCCGGGCGCGGTGGCTCACGCTTGTAATCCCAGCACTTTGGGAGGCCGAGGCGGGCGGATCACGAGGTCAGGAGATCAAGACCACGGTGAAACCCCGTCTCTACTAAAAATACAAAAAAAAAATTAGCCGGGCGTGGTGGCGGGCGCCTGTAGTCCCAGCTACTCGGAGAGGCTGAGGCAGGAGAATGGCGTGAACCCGGGAGGCGGAGCTTGCAGTGAGCCGGGATCGCGCCACTGCACTCCAGCCTGGGTGACAGAGCGAGACTCCGTCTCAAAAAAGAAAAAAAAAAAAAAAAAAAGAAGGCCCAGAACCAGATGAATCCTACCAAACATTTAAAGAAGAAGTAATAATTTTTCTCAAACTCTTCCAAAAAATTGAACAGGAAGGAACACTTCCCAAACTCATTCTTCAAGGCCAGCATTACACTGATACCAAACCTAGGCAAAGACACTACAAGGAAAGAAAATTATAGGCCAATATCCCCGATGACCATAGAGGCAAAAATCTTCAACAAAATACTAGCAAACCCTATTCAACAGAACATTAAAAGGATCATTCATCATTATTGGGATTTATTCCAGGAATGCAAGGTTTGTTTAACATACCCAAATCAATGTATGTAATTCACAACAGAATGAAAAAAAATCATACGATCATCTCAATAGTTGTAGAAAAGGTATCTGACAAAATTTAGCATTCTTTCATGATAAAAACTCTCAATAAATTAGGTATTGAAGGAGTGTATCTCTAGACAACAAGTCATATATTAAAAGCTCACAATTAGCATCACACTCACCAGTGAGGAGAAAGGTTTTTCCACTAATATTAAGAAAAAGACAATTATTCCCAGTCTCATGACTTCTGTTCAACATAGTCCTAGAAGTTCTACCGAGAGCAATTAGGCAAGAGAAAGAAATAAAAGGCATCCAGATAGGAAAGGATGAGGTAAAACTGTCTGTTTGCTGACAACATGATATTATATATAGAAAATCCTAAAGACTCCACAATAAAAAACCTGTTAGGACTGATAAAATCTGTAAAGTTGCAGTATATAAAAATCAGCTTACAAAAATCAGTAGTTTTCTCCACACTAACAAATGTTTTGAAAAAGAAATTAAGAAAATCTCAATTTCAATAGAAGTTGAAAATATAAAATGCTTAGGAATAAACTTAACCAAGAAAGTGAAAGTTCTGTATACTGAAAACTATAAAACATTAAGGAAAGAAATTGAACATTACACAAATAAATGTAAAGGTATCTTGTGTTCATGAATTGGAAGAATCTTGTTAAAATGTTAATGCTACCCAAAGCAATCTACAGATTCAGTGCAATTTCTATCAAAATTTCAAGATCATTCTTCCCAGAAACAGCAATGCTAAAATTCATATGGACCCACAAAGACCTCAGACACTCAAAGCAATCTTGACCAAAAAGAACAAAGTTGGACTCATCACAGTAGCTGATCTCAAAATCTATTACGAAGCTATAGTAATCAAACAGCATGATGCTTGCATAAAAATAGACACGGCGCGGTGGCTCACGCTTGTAATCCCAGCACTTTGGGAGGCCGAGGCGGGTGGATCACGAGGTCAGGAGATCGAGACCACGGTGAAACCCCGTCTCTACTAAAAATACAAAAAATTAGCCGGGCGTGGTGGCGGGCGCCTGTAGTCCCAGCTACTCGGAGAGGCTGAGGCAGGAGAATGGCGTGAACCTGGGAGGCGGAGCTTGCAGTGAGCCGAGATTGCGCCACTGCACTCCAGCCTGGGCGACAGAGCGAGACTCCGTCTCAAAAAAAAAAAAAAAAAAAAACAGACACATCAACCAACAGAATAGAAGAGACAGGCCAGAAATAAACCCACACATTTATGGTTGACTGATTTCACACACAACGGAGAAAGGACAATCTCTTTAGTTAATGGTGTTGGGAAAACTGGATATCTACATGCAGAAGAATGACGATAGACCCTTATTTCACCTCATATAGAAGAATGAACTCAAAATGAATTAAAGACTTAAACATGAGATTTGGACCTATAAGAACACCAGAAGTAACATAGATAAAAGTTCCGTGACATTGGTCGGGGCAGTGACTTGAATATGACACTGTAATAACAGGCAACAAAAGCAAAAACAGACAAGTGGGACCATATCAAGCTAAAAATATTCTGCACAGCAAATAAAACAATACTCGAATAGAAAACCCACAGATTGGGAAAAATACTTGTAAATCATACATTGGATGGGCTAATATCCAAAATGTACAAAGAACTCAAACTACTCAAATAATAAAATAAATAACCCTTTTTTAAATGGACAAAGGACTTGAGCAGACATTTTTAAAAGAAGAATTACGAATGGCCAACAAATATATAAAAAAATTGCTCAATATCTCTAATAATTAGAGAAATACATATTAAAGCCATAATGAGATATCACCTCACACCTGTTAGATTGGTTACTGTCAAAAAATGAAAGATAAGTGTTAGTGAGAATGTGAAGAAAAGGGAACCCTTATATACACTGTTGGTGGTATTGTAAATTAGTACAGCCATTTGGAAAACCATATGGAGATTCCTCAAAATACAAAAAAATGGAATTACCATAGGATTAATTCCAATACTGGGTATATACCCAAAGGAACTGATATCAGTATGTCGAAGGAATGTCTGCACTCCTGTGTTTGTTCCAGCATTAACAATGGCCAATACTTAGAAACAACTGTAGTGTCCATCAACAGATGAATGAATTTTAAAATTTTGATATGTATACACAATAAATTACTATTCAGCCTTAAAAAAAGAAAAAAATTCTGTCATTTTGACATGGATGAACCTAAAAGACATGATATTAAGCAAAATAAGCCACGCGCAGATAGACCAATAAGGTATGAACTCTCTAATATGTGGAATCTAAAAGTCTAACTCATAGAAGGGGTGTGTAGATTGGGGATTAGCAGAGGCTGTAGGGAGTGGGGAACAAATAGGGAAAGGGGAGACGTTGGTCAGTTAGAAGAAATCAGTTCTGGTGTTCTATCGTACAGGACAGAAACCAAAGTTAATAATAATGTATTATATATTTCAAATTAGCTAAAAGAGAGGATTTTAAATATCCTCATCACAAATAAATACTTGAGGTAAAAGATATATGCTAATTAGCCAGATTTGAACATTCCACAATGTATACATGGATAGAAACATCACATTGTAGCCCATAAATATATATAATTATTTGTCAACAATAAAACAAAAACCTAGATCAATAATCCCAAGATTATTGTTTTAATAATTCAAAGAATCTTCTGAATAGCCCTGTTATGCATTATCTACAGCCCTAAATATGATCAACTGTTTGTCTCATGAATTCCATTTTTAAGGGAATTTAAGAGAAATAAAGTTATGCATGTAATTTAATCAGCATTAATGCTTTTCAACATGGTATTAATAAAACATTAGCTATACATCAACAACTAAATAAGATTAATTTTGATACATTGTCATGATAGAAAACCAAACAGCATATTTAAGTGTATATATGTAAAACAACCAACTATTTATAACATTAAAATAACAGCTGAAAATACAAACTATGTGGAATAAGATATTATAGCAGTAATCTCTAGATAGTGGATTTTAAAATATTTGATTGTGTATGCTTTTTTTGTATTAAAATTATTTATAATACATTACATTCATAATGAGAAAATTTAAGTACGTAAATAAAAGGCTTGTCTAATCCCTCTTAGGTTTTCTCTTTTTTTCTTCTTTTTTTTTTTTCCTGAGACAGAGTCTTGCTCTGTCACCCAGGCTGGAGTGCAATGGTGCAATCTTGGCTCACTGTAACCTCCGCCTCCCAGGTTCAAGCAATTCCTACCTGCCTCAGCCTCCTGAGTAGCTGGGATTATAGGCACACAACACTGTGCCCAGCTAATTTTTGTATTTTTAGTAGAGACAGGGTTTCATCATGTTGGCCAGGCCGGTCTCAAACTCCTGACCTTATGATCCACCCACCTCAGCCTCCCAAAGTGCTGGGATTAGGCGTGAGCCATCTTGTCTGGCCAGGTTTTCTTTACTGAAGAAAATAGTGATGATTCTTCCTATTCAGACATTGTTAATATTCACTTCACTCACATTAGCCATTTTTTTCTTTCATATAAAATAAAATCTTTGGCTTATTGGTATAACATATATCTCTAATATATGTAATAATTTATCTTATCGATGGCTTGAAAGTAGTTAAGCCCAATATCTTCCCTCTATTTCACGTCTACAAACATGATTAGCAAAAAAATTTTATAATAATTTTTATAATAATGAGTCTAAACATAAAGATATTATGTTGGTATTCATGAGATTTCATTTACATTGGCCTTTTAGTGAAAGATCCATTGGAGCCTTGCTTCGATGATTTTGCCCAAATAATAATAAATATTTGGGCAAAAACTATATATCAAGTTCAGTCCTAGGCTCCTTAGATGTATTTTATTGCTTAATTCTAATAATAGTGTATGATATGCTGCTAATGCTATCCCAAAAAGAAAATGAGGTTTGGAGTTATGAAGTGATTCTCTCAAAAGCACGTAGCTAATAAGAAGTGTGGATAGGATTCGAACCTAGGTCTACATAATTCCGAAATCCATTAAGGCTGTTAGTCTGCATGCTATATAGTAAACGGGTTGCTTCAGATTTGGAGGCTGTTCAACAGAAGACCACCTCCTGTGACCAGTTGTTTGTTGTTTTCACTAGTCTCCAAACATGTTTTTTGTTGCATACAACTTCATTTAAAAAGTCATGTTGGTAGTGCTCAAAAAATAGTGAAAGCCATAAGCATCAATAAGAGTGGAATTAAAGTCTTTATAAAATAAAAATCAAGCTAAACTTAGAGTAACTTTGCAGTTTTAAATTTAAAGAAGTTTAGATTTACAAGCAGGTTAAGTGTAAATATAATGGAAACATTTCCTCTGAAAAATCATTATTTCCCACTGTCTTCAATTAAAGGGTTGGATAGTTAGTTTGCCACTTAATAATCCCTATGTAAAAACGTGAGATGTCTTGGAATCACAAGGGAAGATTCATTGAAATGGGGAAGTGACTCAGTTGGAGATCAGATTCTAATCTTTTAATGCTGACAATTTGATCCTCTGAAGCCTCTCAAATGATTTAGCTACATAAGTTGTAGAAAGATTCAACCGTTCTGAAGAATTGTACTGGACTTTGTTAGTAACTTCTAACTCATTATCAGAACCAATGAATGATCGAATTTTAGAGCTGGAGATGAACTGTTACAGTAATCTAGTCCTATTCTCTTAACAATGGAAAATTGTGAAAATGTATTTTAAAGTAGTTAAATTACTAGCTCAAAGTTTCACATCTAGCTATAGTAGATTCATTCAGCGGCCAAACTAGTAACCTTTACACTAAAATTCAAGTTATAAATTTACACAAACTAGTCAATATTCATGTCCAATGTATAAATAGTGCTTGTTTGCTTAAGTCATTTGTTAGTTCTAGGAAATAATCCTAAAATGACTAGCTTGATATTTCACACCCAGCTAGATGATATTACATCACTATAAATAGAGACTTCTACAATAAGGCCACTACAATTAAATTATTACAATTATAAAATATTAACAAAAATTTCAATCTGTTTGCATTCATACATTATGTAGTTCTTACATATGTAAATCATTTGTATTATGGACTTGTTTGTTGTAGAAATTAGTTGTCTAATAATTAATTCTAAAATATCAAAATCAGACTATGTGTGTACAGTTGAAAGCAAAAAATAAAAATAAAATTATGCTTAATAAAAGTCAACTAAATAGAGAATCAGAGCTTACTTTGGAACACCATGAAGAATAACACAAATGTCTGGCTAGTTCTTTGTACGTAAACAGCAAGAAGAATCATCCACTCAAACAAGGCTATGTGACATGCCATAGAGGTTTAACGAGGCCAGCATGTTTCCTGAAAACTTGTCTTGCGAAAGGTTTCCCTGTTTACAATATTTCTCTGCATTCTAAGGTATTGCTCTGGCACATTCAAAAGTGAACAAAGAGCTAGTTGTTAATACAAAAAAAGCACCCTTCCTTCCCATGTTATTTGATACCTCGTGGCTATAAGTGATCTAAAGATGTCTGGGTGCTGAAGCAAATAAATGGAAAGAAGCTGTTCTGACATTTGTACTCAGACTTTTGAGTGGAAAGTTAGTAAGTTCTGCTTCTTGCAGCTTCTTATAGATAAGGATCTGTAGTGTGCTCATTTTCCTTTGGCCACTTTCCCACATCCTAATCCAGATTTTCCTGTCAGGTATAGTTATGCATTTCCTTGACTCCCGAGACCAGCACTTGGGTGGGATCTCATTCATGGATTTTAGATACTAAATCATTTTTGTTGTTGTTGTATGTAAATGGGACCTGTGGAGAATGATGGTAATCCTGGAGCTGCTTGGACTGAAATAAGAAAGAGGCCAGCTCTTGAAAGTACTCAAGTGGCACAAAAGAAGAACATATAGGGTAAGTGGTCTACAAAGATGGTCAGCAATAATTTCTCCCATCCTTGTTCATTCATGCATGCCATGACTTCTATCAAGTAGTGAGGTATATGGCCCCATTCCTTGAACCGAGGCTGGCGATGTGATTTACTTCAATCAAATAAAATGTGGCAGAAAGAATGTCCTGGGACTTCTGAGCCCAGAACTTGAGAGCCCTTGGATGGTCCCCTTTTGCTATCTCGAAAACCATCTACCATTTGCAGAAGTCTGGCTCCCTGAAGGCTGAGACTCTAAAGCGGGGAGCCGGGGGAGGGGAGAGGGAAGAGAGACCAAGACTGTCCCAGTTACTTCAGCCATCTCAAGCAAGGCCACAGACACACCAGTGAAGCCATCTTAGACTTTCTAGCATATTCCAGGTTCAGCTGAAGAACTTCCCGGATGAATCCAGCCAACTTTCAGAATCATGAGAAGTAACGAATCATGGCTGTTTCAAGCTGTTAAATTTAGGGGTAGTTTGTTATGTACAAACTGATGACTGAAACAGAATCGTGTTACAGTCGGCATAGCAAATAATCTAACTTCAGCCCCACTACCTTCTGTGAATCTGCTTTTGCTGTGATTTCTCTACTGTATTTTGTACCTCTGATCATGCATTTTCGAAACTTTAAATGTCTCAATATTTCAAACATGGTTCTAAATTAAGCTACTAAATCATCTCCAGAAAACTGTGCTATTTTAAAGCGATGATTACTTTACCTATTTACTTTGCTCTCTAGCAATTCTTCTGAGCCATACATCTGAGCGCCATCTTCCTATTGCCTCTCTTTCATAGCTCATCAGCCACAATATTTTTACATTTGTGACTAGAACATGTTTCACAGATGTGTCCCTTCATTTTCTTCCCATTTAAACATAAAGGACCCCATATTTATTACCTGAGCTAAATAAATCATCTCCTACATTGTTTCCTTGTCCTTCAACTAAAACAATTTTTCTAAACTGCATATAAAATCATGTAATTTTCTGCTTTAAATCACTAAATGGCTCCCCCTACCATGGGAGAGCTTCCTATTCAGTGTGTTGGACCCAATAATGGGTACGCACATTGGTGAGTCTATAAATGTTTAACAACCTGCTTTCCATGATAAAAAGTATATACAGACACATACATGTGTAAGTTTATTATGTTTTACTGATATAAAGAGTGCACAGCACATAATTTATAAGTAACAATAACATATGCATTACTCTTTCCTGTAAATTCCATATTGCCAATGAATTCTAACAGATTTTTTGTTGATTTTTGCCAAACTGATGTATCTGGAACAAAAATATAGTTATAGTTCATAAGCAACTGTAGTTTCTGACATGAATGTTAATATTTTCAGTTATATTTATGGGCGTGATGAAAATGAACAATGATGTATGTTAGAACTTCACTCATTACTGGCAACTGAATCAGACAATAGTTTTCAAATACTTATAGAATATTTCCATTTTTGTACTACTCACAATATAAAAACTTTAGATACAGCACATTTAAGTATAATCTGAATTATAACATTTTTTCCACCACTTTCTTAGGCCCAGACAACCAATCAACAAAACAACAAATAAAAATCTGATTTGTAGTGTTTGCTGATTTTTCCTGGCATGATTTTTTCCTGGCCTCTCCATAGCCAATTTCAAGCTACCAACATGATGTCACTATAGGAGGAATTGGAAAGATGCAGAGTAGTATAGAATTATATAGTATTTCTATTACTCTAGTCAAGTAAAAATAACCTCACAAGCATATAAAGAGTACAGTATAGTTAAAATCATTGGGAAGTTATAAGTTTTGAATATCTATTACCTTTGTTTTTAATTTGCTTAATTGTAAGTTTAATACGATCTCTAATAATGGCTATGTTAATTAACTAGCTTGCATAATTCTTGAGTTTAAACAATCTACCTTGTCTTGCCAGTATTATTACCCGGCTCAGGCACCCCAACCTGTTGCGCCCAAGACCTCCATCTGTTTGCCTCTAGAAGACGCTGGTAAAGCTCAGGCCTCCGTAATAGCTGAGCTTCTGGCCTTCATCCTCACATGGAGACTGTAGCCAATTTTTCACTCTGTAAATCAATCCTCCATGAAATGATCCTTTGCCCATGCAGACAGAGATGACTACTTATTCCCTTATGCCCTACTTTTACTTAGTTCTATCTCCTGCAATCTCTATTACAAATATCATGACTATTTGCCATTTTCTTAATACACTAACAGTTATAATAGTCTGTAGTAAGGAACTGTGACCTATAACAGGTATTTTGCTTGTTACATAAGAATAAATATATGAAAAGTGAGTGGGTTGTTAGGGCTGACAGAGAACAGAAGGTTGAAAATTACCACCAGAATACAGAGCTCTCTATCATCCTGGGCAAACCAACTGTCATTATCATCATCTAACATGAAAACCACCAAAGTGGTTCACTTTATTCAGGGTTAGTGAGATAGCACTGAAGAATAACAGAGCAGTCTGTCATCACTCTCCTAAGTAAATGATCAGTAAGCTCCTAAGAAGACCAAAATACTTCAAAGATTCTCCTTGGCAGAATCTGGCAAGATACTACATTACACACTTTGATGGAAACTTTAAAGTAATGAGAGTAGTCAGAGATAAAGCCAGTATAAACCTTAGTGATACAGAAGCTTTGTGAAGCAAGAAGGACTGACATACTTCTGATTAGTATTTCCTCAACACATGCGTAATCTCAGGATCAACTGGCAATATTATAATCACTTCCAGGAAAAAAAAGTCCACATCTATGGAAAATAACTGCAGAGCTTTGTGATGTTTTCCAAATACCACTATTATTTGAGTTTAAAAGCAAAGCAGTAAAGGCTGAATCCTGTCTATATTGCCTTCTTCCAATTAAATGTGTAGCTTATGTTTCAACATGTTCTGTTGTGAGGAACTCAATACATCTCTCACTGCTTAGGCTGTATTTGGCAAAACATGAAAACCAATAAGGCTGATAACAGGGGTCTGAAAGCCAGTCTCTTATCATAGCTGCACTACTTTCAAATCTATTCTTCTGGGCTGGGTAAAGCCTGGCAAAAGATTATACCACACCATGAAGGTCCTACATGACCATGGGTAGCCCTTGGCAGCAGGGCAAAAGGAGCTCTAAAAAAGATTTAAAAATCTGCATGCTTCCCACACTGACGTACACATCATCACAGGATGACCAGCTTGGCATGACCATGTTTTGTTAAAATGGTGTAAATTGTTGAAGTTGCCACAGATCTGTAATAATAAAAATCAAAATATTCGTTGAACACCTACTCTATTCAATGCTGATTATCACCCATTTTGTAACAACATTAATGCTAATTGCTTACAGTAAATGAAGAAATGTACCAACTTGTTGAATATTCTTATACCAGAACTTGTAGAAAATCTTACCTGTGATATCCATATTTACAGGTAAATTCAGAGACTCACTGAGGTGAATCTACACATCCCAGGTTACACAGGTGGGAAGTGGCAGAGCTAAATTTGAATTCAGACCTAACTTGAAAGTTTATGTCCTTGAACCTACAGCACTGAATAAAGACATACTTCATGTATTAACGTTAAAGTTCCATAAGTTTATGCTGTTAATAATTAGCCAAACGTCAACAATGGCATCTTTAAAAAGAGGTTAGCAATAGCAACACAATTAATCTCATTGTGCTGAGACATAAACACCCAAAATATTTGGATGTCGATATTCGTGTCTAAACATATTCAGACATGTGTTGAAATGCAGAAAATTATGGGGTTCCTTACTTTTTGCTATGCATATTCCTTACTAGGATAATGTTTATTTCTTTCATTCAGCAAATATTTATTGATTGTGGGCCAGGAAATGTGCTAAGCCTTCCTAATGCCCAATAAACAAGAAGGGCTCTTGCTACCCAATGAACATTATAGTTGGAGAAACAGATACATAAATAAATAAATAAACAGTAAACACGTGAATATCTATGATCATTACAAACTGTAAAAATTATGAAGGAAATAAACACTGTGATGTGGCAGAGAATAACTAGAAGGCAACTACTGATAGCCAAATAATTTCTTATTGGTATTGTTTTCAATAGCAGTAGCACCGATAGAGGGAATATTTGAGATTTTCTTGGAAGGAAATATGTACAAGTGTTTACGTGTGTGCATGTGCATGTCTGTGTGTGTATGTATGTGAGGGGCAGAATTACACACTAATTGATGCTGCAGGTGCTATGGAAAAAGGAAGAAGCTTTATCAAGTGATAATTGTTTCTGAAACCCTCCTCATATGTCAGCAACTTTTAGTTTTTTGCAGGTAATGATTTTTGGTTTCCATTTTGGAAAACTAAACTTCTGTCTCCTCTATATAGGATTCAACTGTATTGCAACTACAGGTATTTGAATCAGTGGGTTTCCCAGGAACTATGAGAAAAAAGTGGCATGAGTTGAAAGAACCAAGAGCCCCAATTCTTAGTCGGGAAAATCCTGCCCCCTAGGATATGTCCTTGCACAGGTTATAACCATTCTTTGCAGTCTCTAAAATGAGAGTGTTGCATTCACCAAATGATCTCTGAGATTCATTCCAGCTCTAAAAATCTCTGATCCTGTGTTTAGGAGTTGAAAAACAAATTAACTGAATCACTAACTACAGATTTTGTGTGTGTGTGTGTGTGTATTTATGCGCACACACACACATATACACACAATAATATATAATAATATAGTACATACTGTATATAGTTATACTATACACTATAGGTTTTTTATATATTCAGAAAGACAAGTGGAGAAAATTTATTAAAGTAGGGAACAGAATTGTCTGTTTGAAATATCCTTTAATACTCTATATTCTGAATATTGATTCAGAAAATCTAAACACATTACTGTAAAGACGTTTGGTGTGTACAACACTTGACTATTTAAAAGTTTTCTAGGGTCGGACACAGTGGCTCACGCCTGTAATCCCAGCAATTTCGGAGGTCGAGGCAGGCGGATCACTTGAGGTCAGGAGTTCAAGATCAGCCTGGGCAACATGGTGAAATGCCATCTCTACTAAAAATGCAAAACTTAGCCAGGCATGGCGGTGCATGCCTGTAATTCCAGCTACTTGGGAGGCTGAGGCAGGAGAATCACTTGAACCCAGGAGGCGGAGGTTGCAGTGAGCTGACATTGCGACACTGCACTGCAGCCTGGCTGACAGAGCGAGACTCTGTCTCAAATAAATAAATAAATAAATAAAAATTTTCTAATCTATTGTCTTCATTTTGGAGAGGAAATGGCAGCCAAGAATGATGAAGAAATTGCTATTGGCCAAGAACACAGCCGCAGAAGAAGCAATGGCAGAACTGGTCCCAGGTCTCCCACAGTTGTCTCAGATCAACTCTGGATCACATCACTTCACATATTAAGTTTTCCCACTTGAGCCAGCCATGTTCTATTTCTGATCTTTGTCCTTCTTTGTTGTTCTAATTTTATTAGTATTATTAATATTTTGGAGATATATTTCAACCAATATTATCATGACATTGTTTCTGATTCCAGATAATAATATTATAACTCAAGGTTACTGCTCATTAAAAAAAAAGAAAACTAGGGCAATACATTGTCACTTAATCTACATGCTTTGTTCTTTGTTCCTTTCGAACTGTATATTTTCCTTAATGATAAAACCAAATTACTACACTATCACTAGAACAATGACAGTTTTACTGACTACACAGGATTTCAGATTTTATATATTGCATCTAAATCAAGAAATCAAGTCAAGTACAAAAATGATTTAAGTTTCGTAATGCTTTCCCCCCTTGTGAGGATGTTCATGCCGTTCCTAACAAAGAAAGAAATAAAGTGGGAATTATAATCATGAACACTCTTCCTAAAATTCTCAGATTAATCTGGCTACCCAAATGAAAACATGCATCCACACAAAAACTTGTACACGAATAGTCATAGCATTATTCATACTAGTCAAACAGTGGACACAACCTAAACATCCATCAAATGATAAATGGACAAACAAAACATGGTATACCTATAAAATGAAATATTTGGGAATAGAAAGAAATGAAGCAATATATGTGCTATATCATGTTGGGTGAAATAACCAGTCACTGGAAACTACATACTATATGATTCATTTATATAAGAAGTCTAGAATGTGCAAATCTAGAGAGACAGGAAGTAGACTAACGGGTAGCTGGGGCTAAGAGGCGTAGAAAGAGGGAATGGGAAGTGCTCAACTACTGAAGTTGAGTAGTTCCTTGGGTTGCTTTACGGGGTGATAAAAATGTTCTAAAGTTAGATTGTGGTGATATTTGCATAACTCTGTTAATACGCTAAAACCACCAAATTTTACACTTCAAAGTGGTGAATTTCATTGTATATGAAGTTAAGAAAAATTGTCTACTTCAGCATCACTTTACTGAACTACCTAGGAGCTCCATGCTCCAACTTATGTCTTAGAAACTGTGAAATGAGAAAGTACTTTCATTAATACAAGTTCAAGTTTCATGAGCTTGAAGGAACTTTTGAATTCATAATAATCAAAAGCTACCCCAAGATGTTGTGGAGCTAGATTACTTAGGATTGAATCCTAGTTCTGCTACTTATAAAATGTATGACTTTAGACAATTGATATCTTCATTCATCTTCAGATTTAAAAGAGTATATAATAGTATTTAGCTTATAGGTAAATTCCTATTTTGTGCAGTTTTAGCTAATGTGATATGGTTCAAATTGTTGAAGTAAATCACGTGATAGTTGGAACTCCTCGTTTTATAAATTTAATATTATTGGCATGATGCTTTAAAGAAGTTATGTAGAATTGCACAAAATCATATTGTAAAATGAGATATTTTATAGCTCAGTATTCTCAACTGTAAGATATCAAATACTTTCTACTTATATTTAAGAAATAAAAATGGATTTCATTTTTTTCACTTAAAGAACTACTTTATTTTTGCATGAAAATGTGTCTCATTTTAAAATAATTTAAGCAATTTAGTCTTTATAGTTTTTTTGTTTCTTCTGAAAGGGGCAATTAGATAAAAGATAAAGACTGTACTTTTTGTTCATACGCTGATTGTTTGAATTGATAGACACTAAAAATAAATTTTGTGTTTAATTCAGTTTATATGAAATGGGTTATCCCAAACAAACGTTTATGAATTTTGAAGGCACATAGTAGTGATCTTGAGTTCTAACGATATGTATTAAATTAGCCATTTTTATCCAGCAATCTCTAGTGGGGATAATAAAAAGAATTGTAACAAACACTTAAGATGCTAAATTTTCCAAATATTAGAAATAGACACAAATATAAAACAACTCAGTAGTTAAATAAAATATTTTCTGCTGGGTTTTATTTCGTGCTTTTGATTCCCAGGTAAGATTTAAATTGATTCAGGAAAGTCATCACAAAATTATGTATATTTGATTTGCTGACTTGGGAGACAAAGAACAAGAAAGTGAACAACAAAGAAGGAGAGAGAGAAAGGAAATGACAAAGACATACTAATGGCACTCTGGTTAGCAATTTTGAAAAGGGTAACAGATTATCTGATCTTGATATAAACATCCTTCTATCATAAAGCGGATATGCAACTATGGTCCCTGAGCTGGAATGCAAAGTTTTATAGTCTCAAAGCAATTTATGCAACTAGTGTTTAAAAATACTGAAGTCATTTAGAAATGTAAACTGAAAAGCTTTTTAAACAGCATCTTTCTTATGTGGAATGAAGGGGATAGGAGCGACATACAAACTTTGACATTTGACTGCATTTATAATCCTGACACATTTGGTAAACATTTTGATAACATTAACTTCAAGCTTAAAGAAATGGCAAGGATATGTTCAAAACTTGGGTTTCTTAAATTTTATCTTTATATCTGATCAGTTACATCCTTAACTTTTTATATCATCTTCCAAGAAGAAAATACTTGATTAACCCAAGAATCAGTAGTTTCAATTAGCAGAGTTCTAAAACGTACAGCTTAAATATAGAGCAAAAAAAGAAGAGTTGTAATTGTGGTGTATATTTCATTTGTTCATTCTCCTCCATTAAAGCAAACATATCCCATATATTATTTCAGTTATACCTATATTATTAAAATATATTCTGTGAGATCATATTAGAGCTATTATAGACATAAGAATTTAAAAAGACATGCTCACCTCTGTTTAAAAGCCCCTAGTCAGTGGAAGATACACACATAACAAATAATGGATTTCAGTTACCTATAATAAATGCCATAATAGAAGTATTTAAGAGCCCTAGGAAAATATCTGGAAAGAAGAGGTAATTACTATCTTAGGGAATCTAACAAGACTCCTTTAGTAGATAGCAATTAGGCTGGCCTTTAATGGAAGGGTAGTATTGGACAAGTAGCTATGGGTGATCAGGAAAAAATGTAGAAGAAAGGTATAACAGGAGATAACAGTGTAAACAAAACAGGGCATAGTCATTAAACAAAAGATTGATTGGTCTGAGGCTCTTTATTCCTCTACAATTCAGTTTTTCTCTCCTTTTCTGGATATCATAATTCAGCAAACTGTTAAGCAGCCACCCAGCATTTTTGCCACACTGCTTTCTATGTTCATAGATAATTTCCTAAGACTAACACCATACTGAAGGATTCAAGAAAGTATGACAGTAGCTTGATTCATCTTGGTGTATAATCTTAAAAACCATATAAACAATCTATATGTCAAATATTATTGCTTAATGCCTTTTAAAAATTTATATGGACTTATGTGGTACATTGTAATAACACTGCAGTTAACAAAGTTGAGAGAACTCTTACTATGCAAATACTCAGGTCATTATTTGGGTACATCTTGAAAAAGTTAAGTTCTTTCAATATAGTATATATACAAAATTAGCCAACAGGAATATTAATCACTGGACTATGTCTCATGCCAATAAAGAAAAAGCCCCTAAACTAGCTACCACGAAAATTACTGGAGTCATAGAATAGTCAGGCCTCAGAAAATCTGGGGACTGGCTAGTTTTTCAACATCCAAAGTAACCCTACCAACTGTCTCCTCAGAATCAGAAACCTACCAATACCCACTCTGTTCGTAGTTATCGGCTACTTTCTTTGTTTCTTCACATTGTATATCTCCATCTTTGGCTTATATTGCTGCTACCAAACCAATAACACTCTTTTCTGTAAAGGTGTTTTTGGCTTGTACTTATACACAGATTCTGTTTACTCCTGTCCACTGCTACTTCATGGTCTCTTTTTCCCTCTCATCACTTTCTGTTCCCACTACCAGGTTGTACTAGTCTGTTCTCATGCTGCTAATGAAGACACACCCAAGACTGAGTAATTTATAAAGAAAAAGAGGTTTAATGGATTCACAGTTAGACATGGCCAGAGAGGCCTCACAAACATGGCAGAAAGCAAAAGGCATCTTACATTGCACCAGGCAAGAGAGAGCATGTTCAGGGGAACTCTCCTTTAGAAAACCATCAGATCTCGTGAGACTTATTCACTATCACAAGAACAGCATGGGAAAGACCTGCCCCCATGATTCAATTACCTCCCACCAAGCCTCCTCCATGACACATGGGAATTATGAGAGCTGCAGTCAAGATGAGATTTGGGTGGGGACACAGCCACGGCATATCACAAGCAAACGACTTCTGGCTACTTATAGTTCCGATTGCTAAGAAAAAGAACATGTGTAGTCCTTATGCAGTTTTTACACTGATAACTGACTGCTCTTGATTTACAGGCCAACTCTAATGTAATCACATTTAACCACAGCGATGGCAGCCTTGTAACAATGTCATGTCAACTTACACAAAAGAAAATTCTGAGGCTTGGTGTAATGTACATGTACTTTTCGGAATACTCAACTCTGTTACGAAACATGAATAGGTCGACAGTTTGTAAAATATAAAAATTTTTCATGTTTCAACTATTTAAAAAGTAGCTTATAAGCAAAGACCTTGTTAGACATAGGTAGAAATCACAGGTGGTATTAAAGATAAGTGATTAGAATATAAATGTTGAACACAGAAAATAATGGACAGATCAGAAGATACCTAATATTGATAAGGTCCTTGTGTACAAAAGATTTAGGATATACTAAATATTGAGAATGTAGTAAATATGCATGAAGCATATGAAACACTCAATATTCTTGAGTACGTAATTGGTCACCCATTGGTGACCTGCTCATTCTGGCCTCATATGACCGCCCAAGAAATTCAAATGAAACTCAAAACTGTTCAGCAGGCTACTGATAAGCTACAGATCTGACAGGTACTGTCCCTGTGTTTCTCTCATAAGAGAAAGTTTACGTCATTGGCCTGGGCCACCTTCCATTTGTGGGCCCTCTTTCTCACATCTAAACTTACCAGTAACCACACCATCAGTGCGGAAGGTAGAAGAGAGAAAGGCAGGACATACACACATAGCATACCCCAAGATTCAGGAAATGTGGTCTTCTCACCCCACTTGTATGCTATCCTATATGTATTAACTACCTCTGTCTCTTTGCTCTTTCTTCCTGTTAGTGTTCTAAATATGATTCAAGAACATTCATTTGTTTGTGAGCCTTTCTGTTCTGTGACCTCTGAGTTCACTTTCCTGGTATTTTACTTGGAGGCTACCATTGCATTAAGGTAATTTCCCACACGACATTTGATTTTCCCAAGACTCATAAATAAGACATCTTTATTTTAGGCTTGTTGCTTAATATCACCCAGGTGGAGTATAAAGAGGATATAAAACAATAGTATACTAGAAACCAGAGGGAGAGCCTTGGAAAGAAGGAAATTTTATTGCTCCTTGGCCTTTTGGCTAAGATCAAGTATAAGAAGGGAACTTAATGTTCACCCCTTTGTATTCTTTTTAGTATGAAGTAAAAAAAAAAAAAAACCCTCTTAGGGTTCTATTTTTAATAGCTAGCTGTATTTACGTTGTCTATTTTGTTACTAAGAATAATATAGCTTCTAATCAGGGTCTTTCCATTATTGATTTAATGCAAATCCATCAGTATTTGCATTCTACAAAACATTATACCTCAGCTATATTATTACTCTAGTCAAATTTGCTTGAGAAACTCAACTGTTTTCACCATTCCAACATAGTAAAAATTGAAATTCATTTTGTCTTTTTTTTTTTTTTTTTGAGATTGGGTCTCACTCCAATGCACAGACTAGAGTGCAGAGGCATGATCACAGCCCACACAGACTCAACTTCTTGGGCTCAGGTGATTCTCTCATTTCAGCCTCCCATGTAGCTGGGACTACAGGCACTCACCACTATACTCAGCTAATTTTCAAATTTTTTGTAGAGACTCAGGCTGGTCTCCAACTACTGGGCTCAAGCAATCTGCTCACCTTAGCTTCCTAAACTGCTGGAAGAAATTCATTTTATATCTTTGTAATTTTCATTGGTAACATTGGGAAGAAACAATAGTCCTTGTTCTATCAATGGTATCAGACTGTATCCATAAAACATTTATGTAATAACTCATTGTTCAAGTAGAAAGGGATTTAATGTACATCTAGCTCAATATTTCCATGGCAAATAGGAGTAAACCCCTGTCCATAATACTGTCACCTTGAAGGCCCTACAGGGAGTTTAAAAAGAACACGGATTAGCAGAATATCTCCTGACTTTGTTTTAATTATTCTAGTGTAAACTGCAGTTGGAATTGTAGAGTTGGAATTTATATTTTAATTAGTTTCTGTACTTTATACTCTGTATTAGTTTTCTATTGATGCCATAAAAAATTACCACAAATGTAGTGGCTTGTAACAATACATTTATTATTTTAGAGTTCTATAGGTTAAAAGTCCAATATAATTCTCATGGAGCCAAAATCAAGGTTTCATCAGAGCTCTGTTCCTTTCTGGAGGTTCAAAGGGAGATTTTATTTCCTTGTCTTTTCCAGTGTTAAGGCACCACCTTCTACCACTTTCAAAGCCAGCAATGTTATATCTCTCTGACCCTTTTTTTCATTATCGCATCTTCCTAATCAGGGAAAGGGTCTCCCCTTTTATAAAACCAAGTTCTCACATTGGGTCCACCCTGCTAATCTAAGATAATCTGCCCAGCTCAAGGTCCTTAACATAGTGGTATTTATAAAGTCCCTTCTCTGAGAGTTAGCATTTATATAGGTTCCAGGGTTAAAATATAGACATCACTGGGGACTGTTAAATTCTTCCTACCATATACTCCATCCTTAAAATGATCCAATACTTTTTTCATTGAGGTTTCATAATCATGTTTCTTTAAAGGCCACATTTTTTTTTTTTACATTCTAAAAGGTCAAGATATGAATATCATCGTATTGGAAGAAAAAATACTGAAAAACTTCTTTGGTAAAAATCCAGTAATATACTAATGCAACTCTAGTAGGGATTATAATTATTGTAAAACCACTGGTGAAACATGTGAAGCTATGAAAGACCTTCCGCTCCATTCACTGGTAATGATATCACCATGAAACATCGCCATTAGTTAGGGTCAGTTGAATATGGCATGTCTTTCCCATAAACTGCAGGTAAGAAAAGGCTCCAATAACTTACACAATTTAAATGGCTAGATTTCTACTTCTTAAGGACAGAATTCTGGAAGGTCAGGATAAAGCATGCATAGTTAGGACTAGATCAAAATCTCATCGAAAAGCAAAAGTGCGTATTGTAAAGCTATCAAACTTTGACTACTTTTCCTAATATTAAATAATTTGTTTAGTATTAATGATTTGTTAATACTAGGAAGAACAAAGTTGTATCTGATAGCCTCATAACTGCTGTGAAAAATAATGGTTTTATGTTGAATTTAAATATTTTCTGAGTTTATTTTTATTTTTTTGCTCTATGGCAAAGCTATTGCTAATTTTCCTGCTTGATTAGTTACATAGTCCTTTCAATACTCATTCTAGAAATATCCTGTTGCATCTTGCTGTTTCATTTGTATTAAGAAAAATATAATCACTAGAGACTGGAAATATAAGAACAAGAGGGCCCAATTCAGACTTATCTCTTCACTACTTAACTTGAGCGAGGTGAACTAAACTGGATACCACTTACCTAATGTCTAATACAAAGGAATAGAATCATCGTCCCACTTCTTTCAATTTCAAAACACTATTGTACTAACTGATCTCATCTTTTTCAATCTCAATGTAAAATGTGATTTTCCCCATTTCTAACTTGCAGCTAAGTTTTGTCTTTAACGGAAAAGTTTTGTCTTTACTGCTAAAACTTTTGAACTGTATTAATGCAGTATCTTTTTTAGTTTAGTTTAAAACTAAACATATTACAAAACATATTGATATGTTCTCCTAATTATTAAACAGTTATACTTAATCTCCATTGAGCCACTCTTCTAAACATACTACATGTCTTTTGTTAAAGCTTTACAACACCCAAATCAGCAATGGAGAAAGGATATACTAGCAACCCATTTTTGCTATACCTCGGATAGACATTAGAGCTTGCATGATTAAGACTGCTTATTGAACACAGCAGTCAGAACACTGCCTATAAAGAACATTGCAGAATGGGGAATCTGAGTAGCACTTGCCACTCTGTGTTATTAACTTCAACTGTCAATAGGTTAAATGCCCTCCATCTACAAGAAAGTCTAGCAAATGAGTTTTTTACTTCTACCTTGGGGGGACATAGACAAAAGAAAGAACATTTCTTAAATACATGTTTGAAGCTGCTGGGGAGCCAAAAACGTGACAAATATGCACTATAGTGAGAAATCAAAATTACTGAATCCTTAGTCCCTGTATTAAATGGAGAGGCTGATTCATTTAAACATTATGTCAGGCATGCATATTAAAATTATAAAGATTAAAAAATAGAACCCAAATGAGAAACTTCCAACCAATAAGAAGGGTTACTAAAATATTTAGTCAATATAAAGTTTGAAAGAAGGAAAAGAAGAAAAAATTTCATGACTGAAATTTCCAAATAAGACAGTAAAAACAAGTCAAAATTTATCAATAATTATTTGTTAAAAGACACACTGAACTTATAAATAATAATTTTTAAATTCAGCTATATGCTACTTCTAAATCAAAAGATTGAAATTTAGGAGATTTAAAAAAATATATTATATATATGTATATGTGTATTATATACAAATAAAAATATATATAAAAGAAAAAAATATATACCTCAAGGCAGAAACTCAATATAGCTGTATTATTATTTTTTAAAAAAGGAGACTTCAGGCTTCTTGAGCAAGGTTGCAGAATAGGAGGTCACTTGGTTGTATAACCCCCACAGCAATAAGAATTCTACTTTGGTGCATGAACAAGTCTTTTTGTGAGAGCCTTGGATTTAGGTAAGAGATTATGAAACCTCAGTGGATCCCAAGACCTAGAAGGGTCATTTTAAAAGTAGAGACCTGGCTGGGCACAGTGGTTCACACCTGTAATCCCAACATTTTGACAGGCTGAGGTGGGAGAATCACTTGAAGTCTGGAATTCTAGACTAGCCTGGCCAACGTGGTGAAACTCTGTCTCTACTACAAAAAAAAAAAAAAAAAGAAGGCATAGTGGCACATGCTTGTAATTCTAGCTACTGAGGAGGCTGAGGCAGGAGAATCGCTTGAACTTGCGAGGTGGATGTTGAAATGAACCAAGATCGCCCCACTGCACCCCAGCCTGGGCAACAGAATGACTCCATTTCAAAACACAAAAACAAAAAATGGAGTGCAGACCTGCACCCAGGTGGCAGACATACTAATCCTGCTCCTGGGTTCAGACTTGAAAATGGCCCCATTCCATGCCCTGTATGGCCTTACACCTGCTGCCAACACTATCCACAAGGGGTCCAGGAGAAAGCACACACACTAATGCCTTAGTCTTGGAAACGGACCTGAAAGTTTCTGTGTAACTTGGCTTTTGCCCCCTTTGTCTGTGGTCCCAGCTTAGTACGACTCACACAAGGACCCCAAGAAAGATTTGCCCTTCTGTGCCACAAAGACAAGTATTCTGGCCTCTATCTCACCACACATCCTGAAATGGCCCTGCCTTGGATCCAGTCCCTGTTGCTGCAGTCTGGGAGCTATCAGGAAGGTAGAGAGATCTACCAGATTTGCCCAACTGAGTCCCCAGGCAGGCTTCCCCACCTCTGTGTCACAACAGATTCTGAAGGGCCTGGTATCAGACTCACCTGCTCTGTGCTGTGAGTAATCTCCCATCCAGAGAACTGATGGACTCACCTGCCTGTGCCACCATAAGAGACATGCCAACCTCCATTCCACAGCAGATCCCTAAGGGGCCCTGAAGCTCAGCTTCAGCCTTTTGGCTACAGCCTGAGAGCAATCTTGACAAACAGTGAACTTCTGGGAGACACATCCATTTGTGCCAATGGGACAGATTTTCTAGCCTCTGTCCCACAGTAGTTTTAGAAGAGGCCATGATTCTCAGCTCCAGCTCCTCTCAGCTACAACCTAGGAGCAAATATGTTCTTTTCTAGTTCAATTAGAAAGATCATGAACACTTTGTGTTCACATGAAATAAACAACATGGACTTAGAGTTTTACCCCAGAACTGTATTAGCCCTCCAGCCCTCTGTCAGAATACATCACAAAGAAGTCTCAATTTTTCTGGACATCCTGCAGAACATCACATTGATCTATTGTGGTGATAATGTCATGTTGATCAGGTCAGAAGAGCAAAAAGTTACCAGTATTCCCGAATCTTTTGTAAGTCATGTGAGCTCCAGAGAGCAGAACATAAACTCTATGCCTGACAAACTTGCAAAATTGTAGGGGTTCAATGATCAGGAGCATACTAGGACATCTTTTAAACATGCTAAAAGGAAAAATAAATTGACTCTTGCAGGTTCTACCACGAAGAAGGATGCATAATACCTGATGGGCCCCTTGGAGCTTTAGAGGCTGCATATAGCACACCTGGAGGTAAAGCTCCAGCTCATAGGCCAGGTGATGCAAATGGCTGCTCAATTTGAATGAGGCTCAGAGAAGGAATGGCTTCTGCAGCAGGTCCAAGCTTAGGCCATATGACCCAGCAGAACCTATAGTGTTGGAGGTATCCACGGTGCAAAAAGAAGCTATGTATAGTTTGTGGCAAAGCCCCTTGGGAGAACACTAGTGAAGACCTGTGGGGCTGTAGGCATGGACATGCCATCTGCAATGAGAATTATATATATATTTTAAGAAACAACCACTGGTATATAAGTGCTTCCTGGTAGAGATGGAGCACCTGACTATGGGACATTAAGTAAATAATAGCCCATAGCCATAGTAGCCCATCATGAGCTGGATCTGGTCAGACCCATCCACTTACAAGTTGGGCAGTTGCAGCAAAATTCATCATAACTCTGAAGTGCAACATCTGGGATCAAGCTTGAGCAATATGAAGTCAAAGCAATCTGTTCTAACCAACCTCCGGAGAGACAGAAGTGATAGGATACAGTGAGAGATCTACGAAAAGGATCTTATTACGGTAATTTACTTACACAATTACAGAGGCTGAGAAACTCCACAATAGGCCATCTGGAAGCTGAAGAACCAGGAGAGCCGATAGTGTGGTTCAGTCCAAGTCCGAAGGCCTGGGAATCAGGGAAGCTGGTGGTAACATTCTCAGTCCAAGGCTGAAGGCTGGAGAGCCTAGGAACTGCTGGTATGAGTCCTAGAGTACAAAGGTGGAAGACCTAGAGCTCCGACATCCACGGACAGACGAACACCGCCAAGCTCTCGGAGAGAGAGTGTGCGAGAAATTCTCACCCTTCCTCTCTCTCCGAGCCATCTGGTCTCCCAGCCAATTGGATGGTGCCTGCCCACATTGAGGGCGGATCTTCCTCACTCAATCCACTGACACACACCAATCTCCTCTGGAAACACCTTCACAGACACACCTGGGGCAGCCTAATCGTTCTAATCAAAAGTAAAACCACCTGGGTTTCCCTTTCAGCAGAAGCGGAATGGGCTCAGTGCCTATTGAAGCATTGAAAACAAACAATTCAACCTATTCATGTTAACTTCAACCTAGTCAAGTTAACGCCACAAATCCTACAAGCTTATGAAAAGTAGCCCCAATTACCCCGGCACCCACTACTGTTGTACCAGCAGCTTTCCCTCAGATCACGCCTAAGTTTGTTTGGGGGCGACTTAGTGTATGGGTGCATAATGAGTGGTAGCTGAATTACAGCCTAATGCAGGGGTGCCCTGAGACAGTGGGGACAATAGGTAGGAAAAACTTTGCTAATTAACAAAGCTTCAAATTATATGTCTGGTCATCTGCACCGTGTAAAAAGAAAAAAGGCCTGAAGACTCACTGGCAGTGAAAAATGCTTTGGATGTTTGACACGGAAAAAAACGAAAGGAAAAGATTGGAAAGAAAGTTACAGGAGATAGGAGATAGAGGCATATGGATGGACATATGGAAGTACCACAGTGTGAATATTGTTGTATCATATGTTAGCACCCATGACAGAACATCCCCCCAAAAAGAGGCATGAATTTAAAAGGACCCAGCTGGTGGTGTCAGCCAGCCCATATCATTGGTCACTCCAGTGCTGGCACAATGGGCATATGCACAAAGTGGCCTGAAAGGCAGATGTGGAGACCATCTCTGTGCCCAACAGGATGTGCTCCTACTAGATGACCTACCTAAGGACAATGTCAAATGTCCAAACAGATAATAATGAAGACCAACATTGAATTCCCATTTTGGCACCATTCCTTGAGAAGCCCACTGACCAGTTGGTGGCTTATTGACTAAATTTGGAAAGGCTAGCAGTTAGTTATCAAAAGAATAAACATTCAGAGTTTAGGTTTGTCTTTCCTGTATACAGGGTCTCAGCTAGCATTAGTGTTTGAAGACATACAGAGTGATCAATCTACTGGCATAGGATCACACCAAATACTGCAAAAGACCAAATGACCAACGTAAGAGCAAAAAAGACTTTGCTTACCTGGCGCATACACAACCAGATGCTATATAATGTAATAAGAAGATGCAGTGAAAATGTTCTAACAAATTGCCAAAGACCAAACATGGCTGGCATCAGAATGTGTAGCTCCTGGGAGCTGCAGCTTGTCCTCCCTGAATCCCAGCAGGTGTTCAAGGTGAAGATTAAGGGAAATCCTGAGAAAGCTTCCCTAGCAAAGTCACCTGGGGGAGAGGAACAATTGCCACTGTTAGAAATTCCAAACAGACCCATCTCACCAATCTTCCTTAAAGAACAAAGCCATAATCTTCAGGGGAAACAGAAAGAACAATTGTCACCTTAAGACACTAGAAACCCCTTGCAACTAGGAAAAGAGAATTTAAAAAATAAAATTAAAAGCTCTACCTGGAGGCGGGGCAGGAATACTTGCTAGTCTCAGTACTACAGCTAGAAGACGGAAGAGAATGATTGCAAAGGCCACACTCCACAAGCTCATAGAGACCGCCAAGACTAAGGCTTAACGAGTACATTAGAGAACACCCTTCCTTCCCGCCACCTAGGTAACAAACATTGAGTGAAAATCACAGTGGAACACAACTGAGTGGCAAGAGACAGATTCTTATCAGGGAGCAGACATTGAGAAGCACTCTCTGATAAATTAGCCCACACCTAAACATGTGGTATCACTAAAGGCATACAAAGCCTTTAAGCACTGAGCATGACCATAGCAACACCAAACTTCAACCCAAACCCAACTTTTGACTAGATCACTACAAACTTTCACACTAAAGCTATAGAGGAAGGAACAGTATGCTCATCTCCAAGCATAAAATACACTTGCCTCAAAATCTGCTCTGCTATAGAACATGTCTGGCTTCCGACCAAAATTACAGGGCATTTGACAAGTTGAGAATAAACACAGCCTGAAGATACAAAGTAATTATCAGAACCAGACTCAGATGTAACCCAGATGCTATAACGAAAAGGGAATCTAGAACGACTATAATTAATATGTTAAAGGTCCTAAAAGAAAAGTTATACAATATGTAAGAATACATACATGGGTAATTTTAGCAGAGAGATGCAAACTATGGGGAAAGAATCAAATCAAATGTAAATACTAGAAATAAAAAACAAAGTAACAGAGATGAAGTGTTCTATGCACTTCAATTTTCAGATCTCTAAAAATGAAATTTAGTTATTTAGCACTTCATACTTCTACCAATATGAAAGTTCAGACTGATTTGACCTATCAAGTGTTTTTAACTTACTAGTATCTAATAAAAACAAGAAAACCCAACATAAAGTTATTTTACTGACTCAGTTTTGTTTAAGACATGTGTATGTGTTTGTGGTGTAATACGAAAAGGTACCTTTTAACTATTTCATTAAATTTAATCAAAATAGCTGAATCAATTTCTTCATATAGCCCAATTTTGAGTAGACATGTTGGGGTGCAAAGACAGGAAAGGTCTTTGTGTCTGAAACTAAGAATGTTACTTATTCTTTAATTTCTGCATATCACGTAAGTATGCAACCTTTCAGGCAGCAATAATTTTCTATTACAGCCGAAGATAAACTTCCTGGAGAATTCTGTTAAATTAAGTTGTTCTGTGAGAACACAATACTCTATGTGATATAAAACAGCCCCCAGAAATTCACTAAATCGCTTTCTCATTAAGCTGTATTTTTGAAAGTATAAATGATCAGTTTAAGCATTTCTACTCAGCAGAGTGCACATAAGACAAGATCAAGAAAAACTTGGATGACAATTAATGTTCTGTGGAATAGTGATATTAAAATACAATAATCATACAAGTTTTACCCATAGGTACTGCTGTTAATAATACTTTTTGTAATTTGTTAAGTGCTGACAGTGAGCAGGCACAGCCCCTGCCCTGGGCCGCTATAATATAGAACTTAGACAGCCAAGGAAAGTTGAATAAACTATACCAGTTAATGTTAGGCTTTGGGGCTTAGGTCCATCTATAAATTTGTCTTCCTTTTCTCTTCATTTCCTCACCTTTATTCTTGTAAAACATCTTATATAAAGTAAATACACTACTGTGTATTTTTTTCAGGTTTCTCATAGCTAGTTTACCTTAAATAATTCATGAGCTAATTTATAACATATAAAGTCCTTTACAATTGTTAAAGGCAGTATTGTTCAAAGTCCATGACAACTTTTTGCAGAAAGAATTTGACATTAAATTCATAAACATTGGTAAATAATGAAATATACTAATTACTAAAATTATCCTGTCTCATTGTCAGAAAAGGGGTTCTAGTTTATAATAGTTGGAAAACAAAAAAGAAGAAAAGAAGGAAATAAGACCCCGTTAACAACACTATTTGTTCACAGTTGTTGATATCTTTGTTTCACCTAACAAGTTTTCTGTATTGTATTTGAAGTGGATTTTGTTCTAAAGTGAGTTTTCCTTAAGACATTATTTTTAAAGTCTTTGTTTGAAGTAATCTCAAACATATATATCTATATTTATAATTTTAAACCAATCTTTTATTTAAGCACATATAGAGTAGAATTAGACATTGAACATTTGGAAATCATGAGCTTGATATTAATTACTGTTTAGATAAACAGAAATACATTGTTACCTTCATAGAAGACAATTATACCATCACAAAGCCATTAAAACAAAAATGAAGATCTAGCACATACAAATATGCTTACTAGGATGAAAATCCAGCTTATAATCTATCTTCAATTTTTATGAGTTTATTTATCCTGAGATAACATTTGAAAGGCTTTCCAGAAAAAGGAAAGCACACGTTTCTGGTTCTAATTTAAATAGTCATATATGACCTTAATGTAGTAAGAGGTATTCCAGCCAGGGTAGTTTCTTCTATGGATCAAGTATATTTTTGTTAAATTGTAAAAATTTAAAACAAATGTCTCCCAAGCTGAAAAAAATCCTCAAGGGAATCATCAGTCATAGGTTTAAAACACATGCCCAAATAATTAACAGCTAAATCATAGTAGAAAAAAATAAGAGCTTTTCCTGAACAATTTGTGGTATTATTTAAAGTCTTCTCTTACAAGGGAATTGTTCTAGAAAGACTGAGTTTCTCTTTGCACTTTCACTCAATAAACATTAATGAGTCGATTATGGAAAAGTAAAGAAAAACAGATGCATTGAGCACTTTTGTGATTTTATCATTTAAAAATTCTTTAGATTTTTTTTAGTTATAGAGAATTAAATGACACGATAGAAAATACTATTTAAAAAGCGTTCCTCTCCCTCAAGCTCTCTTTGATGCCTAACGTACATTCCCATCTTTTCAGGTGTTTCAACAGTTTGTTGTCTATTCTCCAATTCCTTTCTACATACTCATACAAGCACATACACACACATCTCAAAGGAAATACTGTGTGTATTGCATTATGAATTCATTAAAATATTGTGATATAACTTATACTCCTTTCCATATCAGTAGAAAATGTCCATTTTTAAAAAGCAATTGAGAATTTTTCATAATAAGGTGGGCCATAGATTATTCATTCACCTACTGACAAATATTGTGGTTTTCCTCTAGTTTCATGCCACTATGAACAATGACCAATAAACATCCTTGTACAATATCCCTATGTGCCCTGACTTATGTATCTCTAAGGCGGGTTTATTCAGATAATACTTCTGAATCAGCAGCATGTGTCATTTAATTTTTTTAAAGATGGCCAGTTCCATTTCCCAAAGAGTTTCAGCACGCACTTGCAGAAGCAAGGTATGACTACTCCCACCCCTCACATCCTCATTTCCACTGACTCCTGTATTCATTTTATTTCAATGGGTGAAAAAAAAATCAAATCAAGATGTTTTGGCTATAATCCATATTATTCTCCATGGTGAAGTTGAGAAACTTTTCATGTGATTATTTCATGTATGCCTTTCCTGTTTCCTCAATGGCTTATTCTATCCTTTACCCACTTTCCTTTTTGACTACTGCTCTTTCAAAACTAATTTATAAGAGCTCTTTTTACATTAAAGATATTAATACTTTGTTTTATATGTTTTTCTTACTTTTCAAGTGTTATATTTTATCATACACACATTTTTAAAATGAAGTTTTTTTTAATGACTTTTACTTTTTCTATATTATTTCAGAAGGCTTTCCCAACCAAAGATTATTCAAATATTCCCTGATAACATAACATTTGTATCACTTGCATATTAGGGAACCCACCATAATAGAGACCGTAAACTTTAGTAAGGAAAGCTGACATTTGAGAGTTTACGAATAGCTTCCATACATTGCCACCCATGATATTTGCTCTCACTCTCATTGATCAAAGACAAATAAGTGAAGAAAGAGGCTGGCAGATATCTTCAAAGAGTACTGTCCTCTGTAACCTAAGAATGAGCACCTCTTTAACAGAGGTAAGTTAGAATGAATGGAAGTTAGAGACTATTTAGTCCACTTATTGAGTGGACTTTTGAGGAGTATGCGTATGAGGCATAAATGTCTTCTACTCTAGGGCCACTTCAAAAAGTTCAGGTGCGTAATGCCTATGTGGGTTTCTTCCTCAGCATCCTTTGATTGGGTTCCTTCCAAATTTATTACAACCTTGGCAAACCATAAACTGCTGTTCATTAATCAGTATAGAAACTTATTTCATGCCATCCCTCTTTCCAGCCAGGTGGACAAAAAAGGTGCAGATTTGATATTCCGTGGGGGTTCTTCAGGGCTGTCCTGGACAGGGCTGTAGCATTGCAACAATGCATTCATGGTTTGTTGATGACAGCAAATTTCAGAGAAATCCATAAACAGAATTGTTTCTATTGCTGTACATTTTTAGAGTTTAAGAGAAAAAATTCCCAAATCCCTAGCTGCGTATTAATTGTCAGAGGCTATACTTGTTTGCCCAAGTAAAAAAAAAAAAAAAATCACATCTAGAATAACAATTAACTTTGATTACATTTACAACATTCCATTATTATTCTCCAGGGCCTTCTGTCATCTGCACAGGTGAGTTAAGTAGGAATGTGGAAAAAAAGGCACCACTCTTGCATCTTCCAAGCCTTTTACACAGGCACTAATCGCTGCGGTTTCCTCAGTAATTCAGGGTTGCTTTGATTTATTATTTTGGTTTGGAGAGGGAGTTCTAGTGGTTTACATTTGGTGTCTGATCACAATAGTTCTTACCTTATGTGTCAGGAAAACTCCTGATCTTGCAATTCCATAGTATTTCTATTCCTAGTACACATTCAGCAACTGGAGAAAAAGCACAGCATTGTGACAGAGATTGCAACATTTTTACCAAAATACATTTCCCGTTTTTCCTTGAGAACATGTTAGTTTATATTTCCTACCCTCCCTTGTAATCAGATTTTGCCAAAAGAACGTGAGCTGCCATTATGTGTGCCACTTTAAGGTATTTTGAAAACAGGTCTACTTCCCTTTGTGCCTTCCCCTTCCACAGGCTGGGTGCAGACAAGATTATAGGAGATGAATAAACCCTAAGAAGGAAGGAGCTTGGTTCCTAAAGCATAAGGAACATTGCCTGGTTTGTTACAAAAGTGTGAAATAAAATGTTTGAACCACTTTATGTCGTTCGTTATCATTGCCTAATGAATGCAGAAAATATATTTTTGTTGTGTTTCAGCTATATTGAGGATTATATTTGTTACTATCGTGAATACAGTATAGATTCAGGATTTCATTAGGTCTATCACATCAGACTCAGATCAAAATACATTTTTGACTTTCGGAAGTCACCACTCAAACATGTAAACTGCCACGGATATTGAGTCTTCGGGTATCAGTGTGCTCGGAGCTAGTAAGCAACAATAAGGCCTAAAAGAACTGAGCAGTAGTCTACGCCTCAAGTCAAAGTGATCTTAGTAGTTCCAGGTTCTCTTCTGTCAGGCAAGGAGGAAGGTTCACTTACATACAATATTATCATCAAGTCTTCTCAGGGTTGTCCAGGTTTTCCTTCATTCAAGGGCCTATGGATTATCTGACTGAGCCAGGTCTGAGAATTCAGTAATAAAACGATTATCTTCTCTTATAATGGGTGGTCAGACCTGGAGGATATTTTTGTTTTCTTGTTCTGTCTTGTTTTTATGTTTTCTTAACTCAGAAAAAATAGGTGGCTCTAGTAAGCTGCCTGTTCATTTTGCCTCTGACAAGCCTAAGATATATTAGCAACCACCCAAATCTCTGTGGCTCAGGCCATTTGGATTCTCTCGCCAGTAATAAATCTACTTTGCCTCTGAGATTAAGTGCCGCTATGTCATCCAGGATTTTAACTGCCACAGTGGAGTCAGGGAGACCATTTCAACTGCATCCCATATCAGCATTGGCAGCCTCAAAGAAGAGCCACTAGTGTATTTTTAAATGTGCTGATAAGCCTCTCATCAACTCCTGCCATTTCTCAAGGCCTTGGAGAGAGGACTAGTTTCTAGGCCTTCTTGAAAGGCATAAATTTCATATGATCAATGCTCTCTAGCATTGCAATCTCCTGACCTTTGAATTTTTTCTTCACCAATACACCGAGGAAGTTCTGAACTGAATGGAAGTTAGAGATTATTTGGTCTACTTATAGAAAGCCCCTGAGTTTTAGCACGTGCTTTAAGCTGATAACTTTGAAATTTGGGCATCTCGTTGGCCTTTTGTAAGGTCATTAGAAGTAGATACGCAACCCCAAAACTCTTATATTCTATATGGCAAATATATGGTTGCAGCGAATTCTGCTTTCAGGGCATTATTTAATTCCAGGAGATCGCAGACAATAATTTAAAGAAAATCTTTGTCAAGATGTGTCATGGACTGACAGATTCTCGCTAATAAATACAAACAATGTTCATGGCCTCCAACTCTAACTACATACAACTCCCTGGATTTCTCTGTGGTCCTTTTGACTGCAACTTGCTCCCTGATACTAATTTGTGTAAGTCATTGTTCTTACTTGTTGCAACAGAACCAGATTTCGGCTCACCTTGGCAAAAAACAGTTTAATGGAATGACGTCATTGTGTAGATTAAAGAATTGATGGAAGGCTAAAAAAACCAAGCTGTGAAACAAGGAGAAACCACAGGAAGCTGTCATTACAGCCAAGCCCCGCCGCTGGAATAGCTGGTGAAGATGCTGGTGCATTGTCTCAGGATACTAAACAAACTACTGGCACCATCACCACCACAATCCCTGGACAATCCTGTTGAAAGGAAATCTAAAGTGCCCTCACCTTTGTGTTACTTGTTTCAGATTTGCCACCTATGGACATTCTATTAGCAGAGATCATAAACCTGTACCCCAGTGGATAATGAGAATGAAAACCTAGATTATTATACTACTCTAGTGGAAATCAATCCCAATTTACCACCCCAAACCAGCACAATTCTTACCTGTGGGATTCCTATAATACATAACATGGGAGTGGGATTCCCATAATTCTCATCTGTGGGATTCACATAATGAGAAAGGAGGTCAAATAGTGGGCAGCCAAAACCTTAACAAATCGAATGTCACAATACCCTATCGACTTTAAATTCTATTTTCATTTCATGCTAATGGTTACCTTCCCATCTCTTGTCAACAAATAAAGGGAGTACCATTCAAACTTTTTTTCTTTGCCAATTGAGCCCTTTTTGTCTAAGAATAATTCTGATAACCATTTTTACTCACCCTTCCGTCTCTCTCTGTCTCTGTTTCTCTCTCTGTCTCTCACACACACACATACACATTTTGAATACCCAAAATAATCATAGAACTGTAAACAGAAAAAGGCCTATATCAGTCTCATGTGAGTCAACCTCTTACCTCTGGGAAAACAGTGACATGGATATGAATGGCACTGTCTTTGTGTTCAGTCATTCAATTATCCAATAAACATTTATTGATTATTTAGCAAATGAGGGCATTCCTTCTAAGACTTGACACTGCAAATAGTGTTGGAATTAAGCATCTTGCTAACTGGGAGAAAGGTATCACACTGTATAATGCAAGAAGCTTAAGATTTGTGTCAGACACAGTAATTTTAAGTCTTCAGGTAATGATCATTATAGTGATGATCATTGGTACTCAGTGGGATGCTGCTCAAAGGAATGCAATGGAAAAGTCCAAGCAGGGAGCTCTTGGCCCTGGATCAGTATTTCTTAATCTTGGAATTGGAGTCTCAACAGTTCTGTGTAAATTATGAGTAAACTTTCAGTAGCAATGAAATTCCTGCATATAAGATCTAAGTGGTATGTGGAAAGGCCTTAAAATATGGCTTTATGTTTTCATAAAGCCAGAGAACTTTATTATAACATATTTTACTGCTTTGAAAATAACATACTTTACTGTTTTGAAGGTTGGTGATTCTCATTTTTAGATTTTAATCTTGGCCTCTTTTACTATTGAGAGGATCTTAAATATCTATTTAGGCAGAACAAATTCCTATATTGAGTTTTATATGTAACCCAAACAAACCTGAGACAGCCATGTGCTACACTCAGAAATAAAACACAAGTCCCACATGCCTCCTCCTGTCCCAATTAGAAATAAATTTCATATGCCTTAAATGCATATATGCATAACACATAACAAAACTTTGTAATAATCTCTTTTATTTATCACTTTTTCCAAAGCCATTTTATCACTGCATAGAGGTTGCCCCAGCAACATTTTGTATTACTTTCTCGAAAATTTCAATAAAACTCTCAAAACTCAGTTTTCACAGACTATTTTCTTTCTTGTTCTTTTTCCTTCCTTCCCAGATTTTTTATTTTCATTTAAAAAATTGCTCTTCATACTAATAGGATTTGAAAGACCAGCTTTCATTCTATTCACCAATTACTTGGCCCAGGTGCTGAGCAGGGGGGATTTAACATGTCCATTAGAAGGCAAAAGAGAGAGAAGCCTATATATATTTCTCTCTTTTAATTTTGTGTGTCATATATTACTATGCTGACACTTGTCAATACATTTTTCTTTCATAATAGCCTGGAAGGCACAAAACTAAAAGTGATTATATCTAGGGAGTAGAATTTTGGGATGGTGAGGGGGCAGGACAAAGTCATATATTGAAATGACAATTATTAGATTGGTACAAATGTAATTGCAGTTTTTGCCATTTGGTGCTATTTGCACCAGCCTAATATAAATAGATGCTAAATCAGTGAAGACTGAATAGAAACACCACGTGCTATAATGACATAGAGCAGCAACGAGACCTAACTTGGTACTTCCGATGCTTGTGAAGAAGAAAGGTATGTGAAGAATAAGTAGGAGTTGTCATAGTTAAAGCACAGGATGAGAGAGGACACATTTCCATTAGAGGAAATGGCATATATACACAGAGACAGGAAAAACTATAGTATGCTATAAGAATTTAGAAAAATCCAAAAGGGAAGAGTAGAATGTGATGGGACTGAAAATACGAAAGGGCTGGGATCACACAGGGCCTTTAGATTTTGTTAAGGAGTTTGAATTTTGTCCTGAGAGTATCTAGAGAATGATTGGAGGATTTTAATCAGAGGATATCATTTTCATTTTAAATGATCACTATGGCCACAGAGTAAAGACTGGAATGTGGTAGAGCAACGGGGAAGCAGGAGAAAGGCTAACAGAGTGTTGCAGCGGTACCATGGAAAGATGACTGCATCAGCTTAGTGCTAGAAGCACTAGAGAGAGGAGACGAATTTAGGAGCTAAAGAAAGGAAAAGGAGAACACACGGAGTCGGGGAGGGGAACAATTCACATCGGGCCAGTTGTGGGTTGGAGGGCAAGGGGAGAGGATTAGGACAAATAGCTAATGCATGCGGGGCTTAAACCCTAGATGATGGGTTGATAGGTGCAGCAAACCACAATGGCACACGTAAACCTATGTAACAAACCTACACATTCCGCACATGAATCTCAGAACTTAAAAAAAAAAAGCCATGACTTGACTGGTTGGATGTGAGTGATAAAAAGATGCATGAGTTGGCCGGGTGCAGTGGCTCACGCCTGTAATCCCAGCACTTTGGGAGGCCAAGGAGGGTGGATCACCTGAGGTCAGGAGTTCAAGACAAGCCTGGCCAAGATGGTGAAACCCTGTCTTTACTAAAAATACAAAAATTAGCCTGGCGTGGTGGTGGGCGCCTGTAACCCTAGCTATGCGGGAGGCTAAGGCAGAGAATTGCTTGAACCCAGGAGGTGGAGGTTGCAGTGAGCCGAGACTGCGCCACTGTACTCCAGCCTAGGCAACAGAGTGAGACTCCATCTCAAAAAAAAAAAAAAAAAGGATGAGTCAAGGATGACTTCTTAGGTTCATGGTTCGAGCATTTGGGTGGATGATGGTGACTCTCACTTACCTGTGGAATCTTGAGGAAGGTCCCTATTTCCTAAACATTTAGTCACTAATGGCTAAAAATGAAACACTGGGAGTGTCACATATTTAGCTTAAGTCTTTCTGTAAATAGATTCATCGAGATATAATTTATATACAAAATATTTAACCATTGTTAAGTGTACAATTTGAATGATTTGTGAAAAATATATACAGTTGTGTAATGAGTACCTTAATTGTGATAAAGAAGACTTTTATCACCTAAAATAGTTCCCTCATAGCCCTTTTCCCTCTTTGCCCCCAAGACCATCCCTAGCTCCTGGGACTGCACTGCTTTAATTACTTCAGTATTATATTTTCTCCACTTTCATATAAAGGGAAGCTTCTTTCACTTAGAATAATGCTTTTGCGATTCATCCATTTTTGCGTGCATCAGTGGTTCTTTTCTTTTCATTGCTGACTTATGTTCTGCAATCGACTACAATTTGTTTATCTATTCATCAGTTGATTGACATACAGGTTTTTAGTTTGGGGCCATTATAAATAAAGCTGGCATAAAATTCACATGAAAGTCTTGTGTATACCTACATTAATTTTTCTTAGGTATATATCTAGGAATTGTGTTGGTGAGTTGTTGGGTAAGTGTATATTTAAGAATCATAAGAATCTGTCAAACTGTTTTCCACAGTGTCTATGCTATTATGCTTTCACATGAACAATGCATGAGAGTTTCAGGTGTTCCACATCCTTGCAAACATTTGGTAATGTAGACAATTTTTATTCACTCTAATAGGTGTGCAGTGTTGTCTCCTGTGGGTTCAATTTGCATTTAATGTGCATTGTCCTAGTTACTAATAATGTTGGCTACCTATATACAAAAATATGAACCTTGATGCCTATCCTACCTCATTTATAAAAATTAGGTCAAAATGGATAATAGTCCTAAAATTAAGAGTAAAAATTTTAGACCTAGAAAAAAAGGAGAAAAAGATTTGATCTTGGCTTAGGAAACACTTCTTAGAAAAACAAAAAGTCATTCTATAAAGGACAAATTAATAAATTGGGCTTCATCAAAATTAAAAACTTTTGCTGTTTAAGATATCATTTAGTAAATAAAGGGCAAGCCACAAACTAGGACAAAATATTTACAAACTGTGTATCTGTTAAAGGATTTTATTGAGAATATCTACATACAGTCACGTCACACTTATTGATGAAAAATTACATTTTTATTTATTTATTTTTTGAAATGGAGTTTCGCTCTTGTTGTCCAGGCTGGAGTGCAATGGCGTGATGTTGGCTCACTGAAAGCTCTGCCTCCCGGGTTCAAGCGATTCTCCTGCCTCAGCCTCCCAAGTAGCTGGGATTACAGGCACTCGCCACCATGCCTGGCTAATTTTTTATATTTTTAATAGAGACGTGGTTTCCCCATGTTGGCCAGGCTGGTCTCGAACTCCTGACCTCAGGTGATACACCCGTCTTGGCCTCTCAAATTGCTGGGATTACAGGGGTGACTCAGGGCACCCAGCAGAGGATACATTTTGAGAAATGCATCATTAGGTAATTTCATTGCTGTTGAAACATCATAGAGTGTTCTTGTACAAACCTACATGATGTATTCTATGACACAATTAGGCTGTATGGTATAGCCTATATCTCCTTTGCTATAAACCTGTACAGCATATTACTATACTAAATGCTGTAGGCAATTGTAAAATAATCCTAAGTATTTGTTTATCTAAACATACCTACACAGAAAGGTGAATTAAAAATATGATATAATATTATGGGACCACTGTCATATATGTGTTCTGCTGTTGACTAAAATGTCCTTATATGAGGTACATGACTGTATATGTCTTCTTGTTTGCATAGGTTTTGATGAGAAGTTTGCTGTCATTCTTAACTTTGTTTCTATAGATAATGTGTCTTTTTCCTCTGGTTGCTTTTCAGATTTTCTATTTCCTTTCTGTTTTTAGCAATTTGCTTAAGATATGCCTTGGCATAGTTTTATTAAGCATGTTATGCTTGCATGTATACATTATAGTCTTCATCAAATTTAGAAAATTTTCAGCCATTATTTTTTCAAATAGTTTCTCTTCCCATTTCCATTTCTCCTCTTCTTCTAAAACTCCAATTACTCATATATTAGATAGCTTGTTATTATCCCACAGTTCACCAACACTCAAGTCAATTCTTATCTTTTTCTTTCTGTGCTTCACTTTGGATAGTTAGTTTCTTTTGCTATGTCTTCAAGTTCACAGATACGTTTTTTGGCAGTATCTAATCTGCTGTCAATACCATCCAGTACATGTTTCATTTAAAATATTGTATTTTCCATCTCTATAATTTCAAATTGGGTCTTTTTATGTCGCTCTGGATCAGGTTCATGCTTTCCTCTATCTTCATATACATTTACAGCATATCTGTAATAGCTGTTTAATGTTTTTGTTGGCTTATTTTATTACTTTTGTCATGTCTGGATCAGTTTTTACTGAGTGACTTTTCTCCTTGTTATAAGTCATTTTTTTCCCATGCTTGGAATTTATAATTGGATGCCAGAGAATGAAAACTTTACATTGTTGTTGTTGTTGTTTTAAAATATTATTATTCCTAGCCAAGTGTGGTGTCACATGCCTGTACCCTAGCCCTTTGGGAGGCTGAGGCAGCTGGATTGCTTGAGTCCGGGAGTTTGAGACTGACCTGGGCAACATGGCAAAACTCCATCTCCACCAAAAATACAAAAATTAATCAGGCATGGTGGTGTATGCCTGTAGTCCCAGCTACTCAGGATGCTGAGATGAGGGGACTGCTTAAGCCCAGGAGGTCAAGATTGCAGTGAGCCATGATTGAGCCACTGCACTCCAGCCTGGGTGACAAAGTGAGACCCTGTCTAAATGAAAAAGTATATATATATTATTAATTTAAAATAGACCTTATTCTAGCAGGAAATTAAATTACTAGGGAACAGATGAACCATTTTGCAACTATCTTTTAAGCCTTGTTGAGATAGGCCCACATGAAACCTTAATTACAAGGCTAATTTAATTTTATTACTAAGCAGATGCTTTTCTAAGAACATTATCTAATATCCCTTGTATTATGATGACCTTCCACTCTAGCCAGTTGGAACTCATCACATTTGGAATACTCTTTGGCCTTTAATGCTTTATGCTTCCCCCTCCCACCACTCACACTATGCTGTAGGTGGTTTCTTCACATGCATGTAGAAATCAGAACATAGACAATTAATTCAAAGTTCTTCCAGAAAACATCCAGAATTCTCCCTTTCTCTCTTTGTCATAGCCAATATTAGAGACATCTCAATTGGTTCAATTTACATTATCCTGACCAAACAAATTAAAATTAATCAAACTTTCCGCCTGATGGCTGCCCAAACCATTGCACCTAGCTCAACTACAAACAATAGCAGGGCTTTCAATGGGAATTTTAAATCAGTGGTACCAAAACACTGAAGCATTTCTTTGATGAATTGTAAAAGGAAATGGAATGTAGCTTCCCCAGTAAAATCCTGAAGACAAAGCACAATCAAAGCAATGGCTACCAAGAGAGGGAAGTGGTCCATTCAAAGCAAAAGCAGACCAGTTAAGAGCAAAGGTCATGGCAACAGTTTTTGAGATGCTCAAGGAATTTTGCTTGTTGAGGTTTCTGGAGGGCCAAAGAATAATAACATCTGCTTATTATAAGGGTACTTTGAGAAAGCTAGCTAAAGCTTTAGCAGAAAATCTCTGGAAAAGCTTCACCAGAGTCCTTCTCCAAATGACAATGCTCCTGCTCAGTCTTCTAATCAAACAAGGGCAATTTTGTGAGAGTTTTGATGAGAAATCTTTGGGCATCCACCTACAAGTCCTGATTTGGCTTCTTCTGACTTTATTTTCTAATCTTAATCTTTAAAAGGCATCATTTTTCTTCAGTTAATAATGTAAAAAAGACTGCATTGACATGGGTAAATACCCCACAACTTTCAGTTCTTCAGGGATGGGGTAAGAGGCTAGTATCACGGCTTACAAAGTGTCTTGAACTTGATGGAGCTTACGTTGAGAAATAAAGTTTATATTTTTTTTATTTTTGCCTTTTACTTCCATTTTCCACATACTTTTTGAAATTCTCTAGTAATTTATGGTCAAGGGGCAGACAATGATGGTTTTAAAAATACGTCCACAAATTCTTTGATATTTCCCCATTTGAATGTGGGCTGGACTTAGTGACTTGTTTTTTATGATGAGAGTATGGTAGAAGTGGTGGTATGTCACTTTCAATATTAGGTTTAAAAAGACCACGGCTTCTATTTTGGGTGCTCTCTCTCTCAGATCACTTGTTCTGGGGGAATGCATGTAATGAGCAGCCGTATGGGAAAATCTGCGTAGCAAGATGCTGAGCTTCCGGTCAATAACCAAGTGAGTTTGAAAGCAGAACCTCTTCTTCCAGTTAAGTCTGCTGAAACTATAGCTCTGGCCCAGAGTTTGACTGCAAACTTGAGAGAGAGCCTTAATCAGAAATACCTGGGCTTATCCAGTCTCCGATTCCTGACTCTCAGAAACTATGTCAGATGATAAATGTTTGTTGTTTTAAACTGCTAAGGTTGTTATGTAGCAACAGATAACTGATTCACTCTCTGTGTAGTTCCCTCCTTTCTGATATTCTGCCCTATAAATTCTAGCCTCCTTCTCTGCCTCCTCAGCTCAGCTTGTCTTCAGGGCTCTGTTTGGCTTTCTTCTCTCTGTGTTAAGGCCTGAAACTGCCTCCAGGTTGTAAGCTGGGGAAATTGTAGTGATCAATTCATTTACTTCTCTTCTCTCCTAAGTCATAACCCCAGGCTGCCTGTTGTCCAATGTCTAAAAACTTTTATTATGTTTTCTAATTGCCTCCGGTGAGAGTTAACTATGGTCCCTGTAATTCCATTATGGCCAGAACTAGCTTAGGACTTGATGTCAATTTAGATGTGAGTTCTGCTGGGAGTTGGTATCTTCATGGAACTCAGTGAAAGGGTTCTTTGTATTTTCTCAAGATTTTAAGATTTGGTGGGGGGAGGGCAGGTGGATTTAAGATTAGCTTAGGTTAATTTTAACCTAGGGTAAGATTAGGTTGTGAGGGGCTTAGTACCAGTGAGTGAAGAGAATAAGGGAGATTTGACAGCATCAAGGCCAACTTTCTATATGGAGAAGCCTGGATTATAAATGGCAATATGAGCACCAAAACAGTTGATTCCACTTACTCTGATGCTTTGTCATTTACCTCTTCTCCCTCTGTCCTTATTCTGAGAACACAAAAGCAGTGCTCTGTTGCTGCTAGCTACCATCTGGTGACATATGTAGTGATCTGTCTTACCAACATATTTTTCCCAGCTGCTCTTTTCTTTCCTCTAAGGTTGATAATGCACACACATGCCTCAGTCCTGCCTTTTCTTCTCTATCTCACCACGCACAGTTTACTCAATTCCAAATTAGGCTAGTTCTTTCTTTTATATACATATGTACTCGAATTCACATTAACTGACGCTCTTACTTGCACATCTAAGTCTCTCCTACAGCACAAAATTTCCCCACACATTTCTCTCTTAGGCCTGTTCCTTCTGTAAACCAGATAAGTCATGTTGATGGTTGCTAATCACCAGCAGTTAGTGTTGCAACTCCTGATCAAGGAATTCGAATTAGAAAAAAATACCATAGAGAAATCAATTTCTATCACTTTCTAAAGCATCTTGGAGAGAATTTCCTGATAATTTCTGAGCCTATTCAGTGTAAATCCTTGAATTAGTCGGGGTGATATATAAAAGAAATCATTCCTACCTGTCAAAAACGTTGATAGTCTAGTAGGAGAAATAAGTACATAAGTCATTAAAACCCAAATGACTTAGAAATGTCTCTAAAATATGTAAATAAATGATAACAGTACTTCAAAAGGGAAAAAAGAGAAGAGTTATCTGGGAATTAGACAAAACATTCCATAACAATTAATATTAACCTTTACCATGAAGGATTGGTAAAGATTATACATTAGCAGGAAAAAAAGGCAGCAATGCAAACTTACATTGGTAAGCTGTGCTTCCGAGTATATTTAACTTAGTTATACAACTAATTTGGTTTTAAAAAATCATGAATGTACTCTAATAAATATATACAATTTAATATGCATTATTCCTTCAGTTCTGCTTTTTGTTGTTGTCGTTAAAATATGTGTGAGAAACGTGTTAAGATTCATCCCCTGCTGGAGGTGTTTCATTGAAATTAGCTTTCAATGTAAATAGCTTGCTATACTCGAAAAATAAACTGCCTCTGATTTTTTGCCTAGCTTTAAATCTGTAAAATTGAGTTTCACGATAAAAAGCATTTAGGTTTCTAAGTAACCCAGACATTTCTTGAGCATCTGGAAACCCACACCTTAGTTACTCCAGCATTAGAGATTTTATAAGACAGGGTTTAGAAGCAGATCACTCTTGACAAACCCACCTAGAGTGTTTTTGCCTTTGTTTCTAAACTCTGGACAACTCAAAGAAAGTATTATAGGACCCAGCTAATTCAAACAATGGCTTTCCTTTGAAATAAGATCGTCTGCTTCCCTTAAAGGCATAGTAGTCACCTTTGACACAAGGAACAGAAGGTAAAATAATAAAGGAAGTGGTGAACCAACCTCAGTGCTGGAATAAAAAAAAAACGAAAAACTGATTTGCATTAATTCTCATTTCTAGGTGTCTGGCCTAGTGCAGAGGATGCAAACGGCAGTTCAGATCAATCATCCTTAAATCGGATGTGAACGCTTTGATGTGGCTGAGGGAGAGGTGTGGAAAGGGGAGTAGGTACCATGAAGAGAACTGCAACAAAGGAAAAAATATATATATGGGGTTGAATTGCCCCCAAAGAGGACAGAAACAGCAAAAATATATTTTTTTATGTACAAGTAAAAAGTACAGAAGGCAAAATAATCTCACCTGGTCTGAGATCTTTAGAATATGTTTAATGTTGATTCCCTTACTCTTACTCCTTTTAGGACTCTGTGTGCGTGTGTGTGTGTGTGTGCGTGTGTGTGTGTGTGCGTGTGTGTGTGTGTGATGGAGTGGGGTAGGGGAAGGAGAGAAACTGATAGTACTGATGAATGGGGAGCTAGAAAAATAAGGAAGGAAAAGAGGCTCTGAAACGTAAGGGTGCCTACTGTCCTGGGAAACTTTAAAGCACATTCCATGACGAATTACATTATCTCTGGGCTTAGAAAATTCCGACAGACAAAGATGGCAAGACAAATCAAAGGCCTTTGGTAAATGAGGCCTCAGCTTTGTGGTCAAGTCTGCACTAATTTTTGCCTTGTGTGATGTGCGAATTTGACAAAAAGACGCGCTGGATTGAGGAGTGGGATGGGAAGGCGGAGGCACCTCTACCTGCACACACCTCAGCTGACTGGTGGGGGGCAGGGGATGGATGCAAATCAGGCCTTCCCGAGTGGCCAATCAATAGTCAGGTGAGGGATTTTGGGTCCCCACCCCATCCCAACCGGCGTTTGAGCACGTGCACGGTGTTCTGGGACCTTTGTCCCGCAAAGTCACGCTTGGCGGGCACCCCTTGGTCCCTTTTTCTGGTCAGATGTGCTTGATTCTTTTCTGCTCTACAACCCACCTCTCTAGTCATGTCTTCCCATCTCCCTACTCATTCCCTCCCGCGCCGCTGCGGGTGAGAGCCTTCAGCGTTGCGTCCCAAGGAGCGTGAGGAGTGTGCGGAGCTTGGCAAACCAAGTTGCTGAGACTGTGAAACCAGCCTCCGCCCGTTCCGCGCGGGTGCAGGCGGCGAGCCTCGGCTCGGACACCACAGCTCTCCTGCCCGCGCCGGGCAGTCCTCCGCCTGTCCAGAGGCAGCACTCCCGGCCCTCGGCTGGCTGTGGGTCTGTCTTGTGGGGCTCCAGCACTAGCCTGCTCGGCCTCGGAAACTCCTGCAGCGTCCAGAACACAGAAAATAGACTCATCACCTAATTCGCCAGGGAGCTCGAGCGCTGCGGGGCCGCGGGGCTGCCTCCCCCGTTCCTCCCCCCACCCGACCCCACCCCACCCCCGCCAGGGCTTCGGCGGCCTCCCGGAGTCACACAGCCTACCCCCCCACCCCAACACCCCCTCCCCCGGCAGACAAAGGGCCTGGGCAAATTCGCCGCCCGGCCTCCTAGCGCTCCGGGGAGGCCGCTGCGCCCGGAGTGGATCGCGCTGGAGGCGTGCGCCGGGCGAGAAGCCGCGGCCGCGGGAGCGCAGTATGGGGAAGAGCCGCGAGATGCGCCTGACTCACGTCTGCTGCTGCTGCCTCCTTTACCAGCTGGGGTTCCTGTCGAATGGGATCGTTTCAGGTAAGTTCTTCCGTGACTTTCTCGCTTCCTTTCCAGTCGTCCCAGCGGAGACCGCGAACGTACGGGTCGGCAGGACTTGTGCAACCGGTGCGTGGAGAGCAGGGCTCAGTGGGTAGCAATAAAAATGAGCTCGAGATGCAGGTTAAGGGGTCAAGTTCGGAAATGAAGCACACTTCTGCCGGCCTCGTTTTAACCGTATGTGGAATAGTTTCCTTCTAATCAGAGCAATAATATTTGCAAAGGTACGTTTACACCACCTGGAGGAAAATTAGAACGTACCTAAGTTGATAGCAACGCTCTGCTCTAGCATACACTTCAGAAATCGTTTACTCGTGCTGGAGTCTTTGCATCGGTTTTCTTTCCAACAATGAAGTGCGGTCACCAAACTTTGATTTCCCCCTCCCCCGCCCCTAATATAATCGTACTTTTACTCTGAAAATGCTGCGGTCTGTAATCTGATCGCACGGCTTCTGGGGTTGCAAAGAGTTTCAGGGTCTAGACGGGTGGTCTCCATTGCATTCAACGCGAGCGCCCTGTATCTATGGACTGTGAGCTTGGAAATGTTTGTGCTACTAGAACCGCGGCACTTTAAGCCCCGCACTTCTGTCTGCCCCGCCCGCAGAGCTGCAGTTCGCCCCCGACCGCGAGGAGTGGGAAGTCGTGTTTCCTGCGCTCTGGCGCCGGGAGCCGGTGGACACGGCTGGCGGCAGCGGGGGCAGCGCGGACCCGGGCTGGGTGCGCGGCGTTGGGGGCGGCGGAAGCGCCCGGGCGCAGGCTGCCGGCAGCTCACGCGAGGTGCGCTCTGTGGCTCCGGTGCCTTTGGAGGAGCCCGTGGAGGGCCGATCAGAGTCCCGGCTCCGGCCCCCGCCGCCGTCGGAGGGTGAGGAGGACGAGGAGCTCGAGTCGCGGGAGCTGCCGCGGGGATCCAGCGGGGCTGCCGCCTTGTCCCCGGGCGCCCCGGCCTCGTGGCAGCCGCCGCCTCCCCCGCAGCCGCCCCCGTCCCCGCCCCCGGCCCAGCATGCCGAGCCGGATGGCGACGAAGTGTTGCTGCGGATCCCGGCCTTCTCTCGGGACCTGTACCTGCTGCTCCGGAGAGACGGCCGCTTCCTGGCGCCGCGCTTCGCAGTGGAACAGCGGCCAAATCCCGGCCCCGGCCCCACGGGGGCAGCATCCGCCCCGCAACCTCCCGCGCCACCCGACGCAGGCTGCTTCTACACCGGAGCTGTGCTGCGGCACCCTGGCTCGCTGGCTTCTTTCAGCACCTGTGGAGGTGGCCTGGTAAGCGCCTTCTTTCCCTAGCTCTCCATTTTCCCCTGCTGCTCCTCTCCTTGCCCATAGATCAGGATGATTTGCATGCACCTTCTCCCCTTTCAGTGTGCTCCTTTTGAGCTTCGCCCTAGACTGCACTCCCAGGTGTCTACATCGTTTGCCTGCCATGAAATATCTCCAGGGCAGTTGTGTAAATCGGAAGTTTAATTGGATGGATAAATGGCCTTCTCCTTCCAGATGGTTATGTGTCTTTCAAAACTGCGTGAAACTCTGCCTTTTCGTAACTTCTTCCCAATGGCTCAACTTCTTTCTGTTCTCCAGAGTTCTCTAAACTAAGCACACCACGTGATGTCTTTTAGGAACTCCAAACACAACCAGTCGGCTCACTGATGAATCTCCTTCGTGCTTGCGCCACACTCTCAGTTCCTCATCTGTTATCTTAGAGCTTTTTCATAACCTACTTCAAAGTTGTAAGAACAATTCTATAGGGGATTATTCTAACAGTTGTCTAGAATTTAAACACATCCAGAGCCATACTGGACACCTGTTCACTGTTCTTCTGAAAGATAGGAGTTGGGAGGGACTAAACTGAGAGACTGGAGGTTGAGTAATGGGTGACATTAGAATCCAATCTGTGTTCAAAGGGTTATGGTTCTGTGATTTACATTTCATTTGACAGTAGTTCCTTCTTTCCACTGTTTGGAGGAAAGGAGCAAGGTGTAGAGCCTTGTTAAAAGGCCTGTTGGGATGCAAAGTAAAAGCCATTTGCTCTGTCAATATAGAACATCATTTGATTTTTCCCCTCTGTCATGATTCAGGGGTTGGGACAAGCTTCTATAAGTTGACCTTTGTGTGTGTGTGTGGGGGGGGGTGTCAAATATGCATAACATAAAATTTACTATTTTAACTGTTTTTAGATGTACAGGTACCTGGCATTAAGTACATTCACGTTGTTGTGCAACACCACCGTGTCCTTTATGGTTGGTTGTTGCCACCACCATAGGCTTTACTATTAATTGGTTTAAGACAAAACTCATAAAATATTAAAAATGCCCTTGTCGATTTGTGGCTTCATTTTGCTGTTCATAGTGAGCCACTGAGAAATCCACAAGAACTTGCATGGAAGCAAACTGCTCATTTGGAGAAAATCCAACAGCAGTGGATAGCAGAAAATATCAGCACAATCAAAGCCACCCAAAACTACCACCTCCCCTGACCCAAGATCCCATAGTCAAATGATGTAAACTGTTGGACAGTGCTCATAATGATGAATACTCAAATACGGGCATTTTTAGGCATAAGTGAAAAAAATTGGCATGGAAAAATTACATGAAAAGCTTTGATTAAAAGGTTTTATGTGGAACTGATGTTTGAACATTTCACTGGGCAAAACATTTTGTGGAGATTTCATTGTCCACTAGCTTTTGGCTGGGGATTAAATAATCACATATAGAAAGTTCCTGGTGTGGTAGTAGCAATGGGGGATAAAGAATTTCACTGTGTTGAAATGTGCACTTTTGGTCAGATTTTCCAAATGACCTATTCCTTCTCTCCATACTTAAGGAAGCAAAGTTAGAATTATAAGTAGGTTTTTCATATGTAACAAACCTGCACGTTGTACACATGTACCCCAGAACTTAAAGTATATATAAAAAAAGAGTTATAAGTAGGTTTTTCATAGACCGAATAGGAGTTTGACATACCTCCCTGTTTATCATGTTGGACTTTTACTCACTTTTCCTATTAGCTACATATGTATATGTTCTGAACTGGGAAGTCTTTGTTATTGAGGAAAACTGCCATACAGTGTTAGGAGTTAGATTTTCAGTAAAAAACGTTAAGCAAATAGCCAAGAAGGGTGGGTTTGTTACTCTAGACTCTAACATGCCAGCCCTGTCCCCTTATGAGCTGGTGGATAAGGAAAGAGAGAGTTGTTATCTGTACTCTGGAAGAGGTTTGTTCCCTGATGATTGACAAGCTCCTTATCTCTTTAGGCTTCAGTTTCCATAAGTAAAATTAGAGAATTAGATGATTTAATTTAAAAAATTGGGTGATGGGATTAAAATTCTATTGGCTATTTAATGTATTCTAGGTCCTTTGTTTAGGGGATAGAATGTTCTGCCTTTTAGGGGCTCACAAATTAAGAGAAAGATACCATGTATAAGTGGAAATGACACAAGTAGTCACAAGACAGTGACAGACCAGCATGATGAATCAAATATTATGCTAAGGTGAAAATCCCTTGGGAGAGGTGGGGAATGCTTCCCAAAGCAGAAGACATTTAACTGCATTTTAAACCATGGAGAGGATTTCTCCAGGCAGAAAAAAAAGCTGGAGTGTTGTAGGTAGAGGGAGGAGACTGAGTGCAGGCATGAAAATGCAGGACCTGTCAAGGGAATGCTAAAGAGTATCTCCTATGACTAGGCCAGAAGATGCAATAGAGAGAAATGATCTTAAAATATCTAGAGATCAAATTTCAAAAGCCTTGTCTGCAAGAATATGGGCTTTTTCTAACTGAATATTCATAGAACTTCTTACCTCTTCCTTTATATCTCAAGAATTCTGTGATCCTGTAATTCTAACGTGAGGAATTATGATACCTTTATATAGAGATGGTGAATCATTTATAAATGCAACGGCCATGAGTTTGCAACAATTATTTTCTTCTCAGGGAAAGCTTTCTTATTGTCAGTTGCAGAGAAGAGGGTAGTTCACTAACTGTACCTTCCCTTACCCGCTCTTGATAGTAAGCTTGCCTACCGGTACCTGAACTTTTCAGTATCTTTTGGATTATTAAATATTTAAAAGGATCCAAAAGTCTGTACCAAAGGAAATAGAACATCAGCTATCCAGTAAACTGAACATTTATAAGATTGACCAATTTACTCTCCAGGTACTACTCTAACTTGTGTTATCAAAGGATAAGTGCCAGAATGGAGATTTTGGATACAGGGGCAAGGGCTGCCTCTTCAAAGTTTTTAATCTTTCTGGATCTCATATCTGGATCTCTCTCTATATAAAATGTACAAATTATACTTATATATCTAGCAATTGATCTGTGAAGTGTTATTATTTCTGTTTGTCCTGATTAGTGTATTATTGAATAACAATCTTATTTGAGCCATATATTAGATCTTATAAGCATGCAAATATACTACAACTAATCAATTAAACATTCATTGAACAACTCTTATGACTAAGGCCTTTTCCAGATATAGAGAATACAAAAAGAAGATGAAGCAGTCTCGGTATATTTCACGGTGCTCTCAACCTAACTTGCCAGTTACCAATGAAAGCAGGGAAATACAATAGGTTGAGATATGTGAAAATACAGGTATACTATGAGTGCTCTGATGACACTGTCTTGTTCATCTCTTTTCATTTCCAACACTTTAGTTTTTAGTTGGCACTCAATAAAAATCACTGAATAATAAAATACAACACATGAAGTACTTTATGATACTTTAAAATCATCTTTAAAAATTAAAACACACAAAAGCAACAAATTAAATCCCATGAAACTGTGCAACAATTATCTTTGCTCAAAGTTAACACAATTTTGTTTTTGTTTTTGTTTTTGTTTTCTAAAAACATACTTATAAGCACTGGGCCAAAAATAAACTAGATTAGTATATACCTGGCCTATGTTTTTTTTAATGGACTATTGACATGGCAGACTACTTAGATTATTTTTTCCAGATTATGAAGTGTGGATACTAATACTAATGCCACCTTTTCCTACTTAAATTAAGAGTTTTATACAGTAGTCTTTTTAATTAGCTTTTGATACAGAATCTGGAGCCTTCTGTAAATTAAATTATTTTTTATCTTATTTGCATTAAAGTATTGTATTCTGTGGAAAGTTTTAAACAATTAAATATTTTTGTAGCTCCAATTTAGACAAGGCAGTATATCAGTTAGCAGTGTGAAAGCTGCTGTCAGGGCAGGAATGGGTAAAGGGAAATAAACACATAACAAGGAGAACCAGTGGAATCCATCAACGTCCAAATGAAAAAATTAAGATTACGGACTGACCTCATATGTCTACTTTCTTCATTCAAGCAAAATCTTAGGAATGATAGAAAAGATATTCTAAATAAATATAAAGCAGTATTAGAAGAGAATGTCATCAGGACATCAGATATTTCAAATATCTCCTGAAAGATTGAAACAGTTTGGCTTGGATTAAGGGAGACATATAGTCATTAGGAAACATCTGTGACTTGCAGGAGCCATGCCAGAAGGGCCGCTGTACATGCAGGGAAAGGCAATGCAGTGAGCAGAAAGGTACCTAGAACAAGAGCAGGATTTGTTTTTTCTGTTATCCCATTCTGCCAAGCACTGGAAGCCACATATGTGTTGCTAACACAGGAACAGAGAACAGAGGCAGAGCTTACCCAGGCATGTGGGTGACACCCAGGAAATAGTCTCCACTCTCAAAAGATGAGCTCTTGGCTTGTTGCACTGAGTCAAAGGTCCCATCTGTCTCTAACTCAAGGAGAGCTGAGTAAACTGAACTACTTACAACAGATAGGTGAGCAGGGAAACCAAGAAAAGATGAGCTGACACCCAAGAATATTATATTTTGAAGAAAATAATATAAAAATAGTCTCAAACTCTTGTTAACACAAGAAGCAAAAAATTAATAAATAGAATAACGGAAATCTAATGCCCAGAAGAATAAGAGCAGGTATATATTCATGGAAAAAATAAATTAAAAAAATAGGAACAAATTGCTATCCATAGAAAAGAAAAGGTTAGATACAATGGAACTGAAATTATATTTTTGTTAGAATAAAAACTCAGTAGATGAGCTGATAGGTAAATCTGTGACATGGAAGATCAAACCCAGAAATTATCCCAGAACATAATACAATGGCCAAACGAATATAAAAGAATAATAAAATAGTTGTAAGCCATTGATTAATAGGTCTAGATCAAATATTTCTCTAATAGGAATGCATTTTTAAAAATCAGTATAAAGATTGAATTGTAAAAATATATGCCATTATATGCTACCTATCAGTTACACTTTGGATGTGAGGCCAGATATTACTTCTTTGAGGGTAGAGGGTAGATGAGATAAGTGGTGTTCTGGATGATCCTCGCTCAGCATACACCAAAAGCAATTTTCAACACAGGTTTCCGTATTTGGAATTAAAGATAAAGACATGGAGAGTAGTTTATGTGTAGAATCCTTGATTTTAAAAATTGTCATTCTTTATAATTGTTTCATTTCAAAATTATAGCAAAATTTTTAAACAACTTTCTTGTTTTTCTAAAGTTTTCACAGAAACAAAAACGTATTTTGCACTCAGATTTAATTATTTAATATTTAAATATTGATTAAATTATACAATTACAGAATGTTGTACCTACCTGTGTTCAGACAAATATGGCTGACTCTTGTCAGTGGCTGACTGGTGGAAATGGTTGTATGCTGTAAGACAAAGGAAGTGTCTGCTAGCTATGAGCATTCAGCATGCTGTATGCCTCAGTGACATATTTTCCAGATGGTGTGTGGAGTATTAAGTCAGCGATTCTAGTTGATTTGGTTGATATAACCAAGATTTGTTAGGGAGAGGTTAAGAGACCAGTGATTCTAATTGAATTGGTTGATATAACCAAGGTTAGATAGAGGTTGAGACCCCTTTTTCAGCATCAGAAACAAATTTATCAGAGATAAGACACAAACCTTCAGATTGAAGGACCAACCACAAAACTCAGCATGGCATAAGAGGGACCCAAATCTAGATATACATTCACAGAATATTAGAAAATCAAAGAGAAAGAGAAAATCCTATTCATTTAATAGAGGAGAGATGATCTACAGTGGGATGTATGTCAGATTGACTTTAGAGGATTGAATCAGTAATACTGGGTGCCAGAGGATCAGGTAACTTCAGAATTCGGAGGAAGAGTCATTTAAAATCCTGGATTATATGGTCACACAACATACCATTCAAATCTGAGGCCAAAGTAAAATCATTTTCAAAATTATAAGGACTCAGATGTTACCACACAGAATCTCCAAAAAGGTATGCAATGAAAAATCTTCCTCAAATACCTATTCCCCGTTTAGTACTTAGTTTTCCATCCTAGAGGTAACCAGGGTTATCTGCTTATAGTGTCTGATCTGGAGGTAGTTTATGCATAGACAAATATATATACATGTATACACTTACAGCTTTTTAAAAACCCATACTGTTTACACACACACACACACACACACACACGTGGTATTATCACACTTGAGTGTGTAAAGAGAGTCCCCCTTTTTTTTAGCCCCCATATCTAATTGCAAGGATCTTTTGCAATCTACCTAATGAGTTTGGTGTTCCTGGATATTTGATTGAATACAATATTTTCCTATTAAGAACAAGGCTAAATATATAGGATTCTGTAGAAAAGCTGTTTTGCCTCTAATGTATATCTGTGTTAAAGGGCATGTATATTGGTAATTTGGAGAGAGATTGCTTAGTTGTACCCCATAGAGATGGTGCTACTTTAGTCTCAGACCAGGAGAGTAGGAGAGTTTCTCTTTCCCACGTCCTGTTACCAGTATGGACGTTATTATTAAAATTTTTGACCTTTGTGAAATCTAATAGGTAAAAGATGTTATTATTATTATTATTTTTGAGACGGAGTCTCACTCTTTTGCCAGGCTGGAGTGCATGGCACGATCTCGGCTCACTGCAGCCTCTGCCTCCCAGGTTCAAGCAATTCTCCTGCCTCAGCCTCCTGAGTAGCTGGGACTACAGGCACGCACCACCACGCCCAGCTAATTTTTGTATTTTTAGTAGAGACGGGGTTTCACCATGTTGGCCAGGATTGTCTTGATCTCTTGACCTCATGATCCGCCTACCTTGGACTCTCAAAGTGCTGGGATTACAGGCATGAGCCACCGTGCCTGGCCAAAGATTGATGTTATCTTAATATGGTTTTAATTTACATTTTTTGTTGTTATGGTGAGGTTGAGTGTCTTTATATTTTTTATTCTTATTTCCTTTCCTGTAGACTTTCCATTCATATCTTTTACTTATTATTATTTTTTTTTTAGTGATGGATTCTTGCTCTGTCGCCCAGGCCAGAGTGCAGTGGGGCAATCTTGGCTCACTGCAACCTCCATCTCCCGGGTTCAAGCCATTCTCCTGCCTCAGCCTCCCAAGTAGCTGGAATTACAGGTGCCGGCCACCACGCCCAGCTAATTTTTGTATTTTTAGTAGAGATGGGGTTTTGCCATGTTGGCCAGGCTGGTCCCAAACTCCTGACCTCAGGTGATCTGCCCACCTCAGATTCCTAAAGTGCTGGGATTACAGGTGTGAGTCACCATGCCAGGCTATCTTTTGCTTATTTTTCTATTATATATTTTTATTTCTAATTCCAAAGTTCTTTATATACTAGTATTTTAAAAAGACAAATGTTAATTACAAAATAATATATTCTAAGTATAGGACATTTAGACCATCCAGAGATAAACAACTAACTTTTTAGTATTTATGCTGAAAAGGACATAAACATACAAAATAAACCTCAATTTTCAGAAGATTTGTTGAAAATTTGTTGAAAGCTAGAAAAAGCAAATTTTCTCAAACATCTTTTTTGGTTTATAAGATCGGCACAAATTGTGCAGATTGAGACTATCCAGTGGACATAATTGGGGAACATTTAATCTTACACATTGTAGGACAGTAAATTTGTAGAGTCAATATATACTTTTGTGTAGTATCTATTAAAACATAAAATATGCTTACGTTTCTTTTCAGCAATTCTGCTTATAGTTGTCAATTTTAGAGAAATATCTATATATGTGCAAAAGGTTTATGTATAAACCTATTCATTGCAGAACTTAGAACTCTCTAGATATTCAGCAGTAATGGACTAGTTATATCTATATATTATACTGAAGGCCAGGAGAATGAAAAGATAAAAGAAACAGTTCTTTGCTTCAAGGTGTTTACAGTTTTGGAGGAACAATTTTCTTTGTCTCAACTTTTTATCCTTTTAGAGTTCATCACAGTTATTTAATTTAGTAAGTATTCAACCTCTCCTTATTAATGAAATAACTGGTTTTTAAGTGTACCTACCTTTATGGCATTCTGTGGATTTCCAGTTTAGCATTAGCGTGGCATGGATAATATAGTTACATGTGAGAGAAGTTTCTGGATTATGAGAGGAGCAATATGTAGATACATTAGTCTTCATTAAAGGAAGCTACATAGTGAATAAACAGAATTGTGATGCTGATCGAATAAGCTACATCGTACATTAAAAAAAAACTATTTAATCATATATTAACCTATGTCTGCATTCTCAGAGAATTGAGACATGGACCAATTTTGGGAGAAGAAATTTTCTTTATTTAATAAGGAATAAATAATTGTATGTATTTATTTGAAGTTTGTTAACTGAATCATAAATATAGTATTCTTTTAAATAACAAAATTCTTTATAGGAGCCTGCAAATATGTTTATGCAACACTAAAACAGAGCACATTTTTATTGAGCTCATGCACAATTGAATGTTTCCACGTATTTGCAATTACATTTTTACCCCAGAGGGTTTTATGTCTTTGTATCTGCAAAATGAAGAAGAATCAGAGGAGTTCCAGGTTCCTGGTAGGTGGGATATGTTTTGGAGCAGTGGGAGAACCAGTAGTCCCCCTTGAATTATGATTTGGACGTTTCCTGAAAGGAAGTTTTAAGATTCCCTTAGCAAAGTGAGAACCATAATTTGATGCAGAGTGCATTTAGGGTGCAGCTATAGTGAGCACATCCATCTCATCATTATTCTGATGCCAAGCCCTAGACTGAGAGAAGTGAGAAAATGGGAGCTTAGCCATTCCAGTGCTACCCAGATATTTTTATAGAATTATTACATGGCGGTGTTGGGAAGTACCTTAGGGATTAGACAGTTTACTGCCTGCCTTTTCCAGAGAGAGAAACTTGACTTCATCTCATAATTAATGTGCATATATCTGCAATAAATTATTAACTCTTTAGACTCTAACTCAGATGATCAGGGAATGGTGCTGGTGAGCCCAGGCCAGTTTGGGCATTACCAAATGCTTCTGCTTTTCTATTGTTTTCCATTTAAAATAAATGAAATCTAAACTTTTTTTTTTTTCATTTTTTTTTCCTCGAGCACATTCAAGGGATAAACATAAGCATATTTTGCCCTCAACTCTTTGTAGTCTACTAGCCTCAGCCTCGCTTTACTTAAAATAAGACCACTTCTGCAGTGAGGCTACATCATCAGCCATTTGACCACGCTCCTTGATGTCCTGTTTCTTCAAGTGTGGTGTGTAGATACCAGGATCAAAATCAGGCGGTGGGATGTATGGGGGCGGGGGTTGGGGGGTGGTTTGGTGAGGTAGAGGTAGTTGGTAGAGGTAGTCTCTATTAAAAATAAGGCTTCCAGATTGAATGACAAACCTAAAATATGAATTTAAAAAGAATCTAAGATAAAAATAAGCCCGGGGTGGTGGCACATACCTGCAGCCCCAGCTACTCAGGAGGTCAAGGTGGGAGGATCACCTGAAGCCAGGAGTTAGAGGCTGCAGTGAGCTGTGATTGCACCACTGCACTACAGCCTGGGTGACAGAGTGAGACCCTGTCTCAAAAGAATGAAAGAAAGATAGAGAAAGAGAGGGATACGGAGGGAAGGAGGTAGGGAGGAAAAGAAAGGAAGGAAAGAAAGAAAAGGAAGGAAGGAAGGAAGGAAGGAAGGAAGGAAGGAAGGAAGGAAGGAAGGAAGGAAGGGGAAGGGAAGGAAGGAAGGAAGGAAGGAAGGAAGGCAGGCAGGCAGGCAGGCAGGCAGGCAGGCAGGCAAGACTCTGTCTCTAAATAAATGAATAAATAAACAAAAAGAATACAAGGTACTTTTTTAAAAAAAACTTTTAACTTCAGGAGTACATGTGCAGGTTTGTTAAGTAGGTGAACTTGTGTGATGGGGATTTGTTTTACAAATTATTTCATCAGCCAGATATTAAACCTAGTACCCATTAGTTATTTTTCCTGATCCTTTCCCTCCTCCCACCCTCCACCCTCTAGTAGGCCCGAGAGTCTGTAGTTCCTCTCTATGTGTCCATGTGTTCTCATCATTTAGCTCCCACTTATAAGTGAGAACATGTGGCTTTTGATTTTCTGTTCCTATGTTACTTTGCTAAGGATCATGGCCTCCAGCCCCATCCAGGTTGCTGCAAAGGACATGATATCATCGTCTTTTAGGGCTGCACAGTATTCTATAGTGTATATGTACCACATGTTCTTTATTCAGTCTACCATTGATGGGCAGTTAGGTTGATTCCATGCATTTGCTATTATGAATAGTGCTGCAATGAACACACACACGTGTGTGTCTTTATAATAGAACAATTTATATTCCTTTGGGTATATACCCAGTAATGGGATTGGTGGGTCAAGTTGGGTATTTCTGTTTTCAGGTATTTGAGGAATCACTACACTATCTTCCACAATGGTTGAACTAACTTAAACTGCCATCAGCAGTGTATAAGCATTCGTTTTTCTCCGCAACCTTGCTAGGATCTATTTTTTGACTTTTTAATAATAGCCATTCTGGCTGGTGTGAGATGGTATCTCATTATGCAAGCTAAAATTTGAGGGCAGCCACTCCAGTGGCTCTGAAAACAGCAGAGCTCAAGATTCTTTCCTACTGGATTTGCATCCACTAAACTTCATACCCTAAGGATCTTGCATGAATTTTAATCCTTATATACTCTTTTTGGAAAGTTCCAGTAATAGTAAAATTAGATACGTCCTGTCCTTACTTAATAATATCCTCCCAGAAACCTACTCAGATGCTAGTGAGCTAGAAAGGATTCTAGCTATGTGAACTAGTTGGAATGTAACACAATGGAACATTAATGCCAGCATGAGTGTTTTCCTACACTTCAAATAAAAAGAAAGCAAAAGTTGAAATCTGCTTCCTATTCTAGAATCTGGAAATATTAAATAGAAGTAAGTAATTTCAGTCATCAGCAATTTTATCAGTAACATTGTAGCAGGAGAGTTACTCCAGCTGTTTCACAATATTATAGTTATATATTTATATTATTATATTTCTTAAATACAATTTTATATTTATATATTATCTATTTATATATTATATTATTATATTTATTATAATAAAATTTATCAGAAATACAGGAAGAAATATACCTTCAGACTGAAAGGGACCAACCATACTACCAAGTTCAGATGCAGATAAAGGAAGACCGAGGCACGTTGTAGTGGGGTATTAGAAAAGCAGTGGTGAAGAGAAAATTGTAAACTCTTTGTGAGAGTTTATCTGTCCTGGAATAGCAGTGTAGTATGTTCAGGTTAAAAGGACCTTGAAAATGCATAAGAATTGAATGGTAAACTCAGATGACAAAAAAATAAAAATAAAAATAAAAAAGCAGGTCTTTTCTACTCATTCACATCAGGTATTTGGATGTCAAATGTCCTGTAAAACTCATTACAATTAACAGTAAAAAAATGATTAACCTGCTAAGAGCAGTGGACAGGCAGGTGATTATATCAGCTAATCAGATTAATGCATTTGGTCTTTCTCCATTATAATTTGGATTTGAATGTATGTATTAGCAACTAAAATGTGATAGGTACATTTCCATTATAAGATTATTATGTTACCAACAAATATGTTAGTCTGCCCAATTTATAGATAGGCAATTAAGTTACTGACAGAGAAATTGTATATAATTAACGTATCTAGGGTGTTTGTGTTGTCTGACTCTGGTTATATTCTTACAGATGAAATAAATAGAACTTTAAAATTTTATTACAAGATAGAAAGTTTGAGTAATTCATCATGGAAATAATATTTGTATATGAATATAATTGACACATTTAAAGGTTGAGTAACTCATTGTGGAAATAGCTGCCTGTTTATAAATTTAATTATTTAGTGCCCCATTTTGTTTGCTAACATGGATAATTTCTCTGTAGATCTCCACTTAAAATTTGTCAGTTCAAAATCGGTGGTTCTATTTAGTAATATTTTAATATATATTGAATTGATATTTTAAGATGAAAGTTCCTATGTAGAAATTTTTCCAAGTGCACCCTAATTATCTTTCATTAGTAAGATACGTTCATGGATATGTCAGGCTGATTTTTTCAGGATAAATCAGTATTTAAAATGTAACAAATTAAAAAGGATATTGCGAATGCCCTTTTTTCCAACATCTTTTTTGGGGTATGATTTACATACCCTAAAATTCACCCAGTTTAAGCGTAAAATTCAGTGTTTTTTAGTTCATTTACAGAACTGTGCAACTATCACAACTTAGTTTTAGAACAGTTCCGTCAACTAGAAGCGTCCCTTATCCCCATCTGCAGTCACTGTGTTCCTATCTACAGTCCCAGGCAACCATTCATCTACTCTGTGTCTCTATAGATTTGCCTTTCATATAAATGTAATCTTATAAAATTTGGTCATTTGTGTCTGTCCTCATTCACTTAGCATGATGTTTTTGAGGTTCATCCATGTGGTAGCATGTGTCAGTAGTTCATTCTTTTTTTCTTCATGGATTATTTCCACTGTCCTGAAATACCACATTTTGTTTATTCATTCATCAGTTGCTGGGTATTTGGATTGTTTCCATTTTTTGGCTGTTATGAATAATGCTACTATAGATATTTGTGTACAAATCTTTGTGTAGATGAGTATTTTCACTCCTCTTAGGTAGATACCTAGGACTGCAATTACTATGTTATACGGTAAATTTGTTTAGTATTTTAAGATACTGTCAAACTTTTTTTCAAATTACTATATCATTTTATATTCCCCCCAGTAATGTATGAGGATTCCAGTTTCTCAACATCCTCAACAATACTTGTTTACATACCACAAAAATCTCCCAATTTAAGTGTACAATGCAATGGTTTCTAGTACATTTACAGAATTGTGCAACCATCACCACAACTTAGTTTTGGAACATTTCTGTCAACTCAGAAGGTCCCTTATACCCATCCGGAGTCACTCTGTTCTTATCTCCAGCCCCAGGCAACCATTAATCTACTTTGTGCCTCTATTGTCTCTTTTGGATTACTTTTGTGGATGTGCAGTGGTATCTCATGTGGTTTTAATTCTGTTTTCCTAGGGACTAATTATATTGAGCATCGGTTCATGCGCCAGTTTATAGCCATTGTAATATCTGTCATCTTTGGTGAAATGTCTACTCAAAACTTTTGCCAACTTTTTAATTAGTTTTTTTCTACTATTTAAAGAGTTCTTTATATACTATGGATATAAATATTTTATCAGACAAGTGATTTACTAATGTTTTCTTCCAGTCTCTTGCTATCTGTTCAGTTTCTTAATGGTATCTTTTAAGGCCAATTTTTGAGACTTTTGATAAAAATCTAGTTTATCTTTTTTTTTTTTAATAGAACATGTTTTTGATGTTGTATCTAAGAACTCAGTGTCTAACCCAAAGTCACAAGGACTTCCTCCTATGTTTTCTTCCATAATTTCCATAATTTAAAGTTTTACATTCAATCCTATGATTCATTAGCTTTTGTGTATGGTGTAAGAGACTGTAATTTTTTCTCTTTGCATGTACTTTTCCAGTGGTAGCTCAGCACCATTTGTTGAAAATACCGTACTTTCCTCATGAAATGCCATAGCATTTTTGTTAAAAGTAAATTAACCGCAAATGTGCGAATTTATTTTTGAACTATTTATACTGTTGTTTTGATCTCTATTTATCCTCGTGTCAATACCATACTGTATTGATTTATTAGCTTATAATATTTTTTGAATTTGGGAAATTTAAGTCCTTTAATTTTGATTTTCTCTTTTCAAAATTGTTGTGGCCTGCCAGGCACAGTGGTTCGTGCCTGTAATCCCAGCACTTTGGGAGGCCGAGGCGGGAAGATCACTTGGGGTCAGGAGTTTGAGACCAGCCTGGCCTACGTGGCGAAACCCCGTCTCTACTAAAAATACAAAAATTAGCAGAGCAGGGTGATGGGCATCTGTAATCCTAGCTACTCAGGAGGCTCAGGCATGAGAACTGCTTGAAGCTGGGAGGCAGAGGTTGCAGTGAGCTAAGATTGTACCACTGTACTCCAGCCTGGGAGAGATAGGAGACCATCTCAAAATAAAAATAAATTGCTTTGGCCATTCTGGCCTTTTTATATTTCTATATACATTTTAGGATCAGATTGTCAGTATCTTCAAAGAAACTTCCTGGACTTTGATAGGAGGGTTTATGCTTAATCTGAAATTCAGTTTTCTGAAATTCCATTTTGGAAGAGGTTTTATCTTAAACAATGCAAAACCGTTTTTTTTTTTTTCTCTGTGAAAATGATTATTACTAGAGGAATTGTTAGGGTGTGTTTTTCAATACGCTGTTTATTTGTTTGCTTGATTTGAACCCTGACCCTAACAACTTTGGTCTTTTTCATAGCAGTAGGCCTGAAATACAATAGTGGAGTCTTGATTAAAAAGGAACAAAATAAGTTACTGGTAGTCCCTATTACAGTATTTAAAATGAACAATTTCAAACCATTAACAAGATTTAAATTCCATAAAGGATTTATGAGAACAAGTAATCCAAGCTACTCATTTGGAGGCATACAGATAAGGAATACAAAATAGGAAATCACACAGATAGTGTTTTTGCAGGATTAGGACATGAAGCCAGGATTCAGACTCCAGATTCCACTCTTATTTCAGTCCTACTGCTATGAGAAAGACCAAAGTTGTTAGGGTCAGTGTTCAAATCAAGCAAACAAATACAGACAAATGAACAAAACCCAAACTAATCTCTTCAGGAAGTGGATTTCACTCACAAACATTTAAAGTTATTCTCTAAATGTAAGCTTGTATAAAATCATTGTATGTGTTTAGTTAATCAGAACCAAGGATATCAGTACAGTACTTTTTATTAAAAACCAAACCAATATGCCCTGTCTGGTAATGTAAGTTTTAAGAGTTGTCTCCAGACCACAGGAATTATGATTGAGTAAATGTTAGGGAAATAGAGACCCTTAGATAGTTAATCCATTAGTATTAATTTATGAATGAGATAAACCTAGTAAAGGATAGAAATGCTGTATTTAGTTAATTCCAATGAAAAATTTTCTCATTTTAGTAGCTCTTACATAGAAGTGTGTTATGACACTAATGACATCCTGGAGTTATGAAATTTGATATGAAAGCAAATGTGGAATCACTATCATTTTTGGAAGTGAACATTTATAAAGTTCTAGTTGAAACTGTTGCCCTGGAAAAACTTGGCTCAGGAAGTAAAAGGGAATGCTATCTGAATGGTTATATTTAAGTCTTTGCTTTAGAATAATAATATATAGAGATATACACAGGAAATCTTTATAATCTTTATGCTTGAATTTCTTCTATTTAAGTTGACTGTAGGTGAAAATTAAATCAAAATTTTGTTCCTGTATGTCTTACACTCAGTTTGAGCTTTAAGGGATAAAATGATGACTAGGAATTCTATCAGGAGAGATGTTTTTGAATGGTCAGAGGAAAACAGCCAAGTATCATTTGAAAGTCAGATCAAAATCTTAGCTGATAAAACAGTAAATTAAAGAAATAGATTTCATTACTAATTTAATGTCCATGATGGTTTATTTTGCATTTTTAATTTCTGTAGTTCCTTCTTTCGTCAGGCCCCAAGAGATTACACAGTTTGTGTGAATTGACACAACCTTCCTATGAGGGAAGCAGAATCATAAAGGAGGTTAGTGGGTGGAAAGATGAAAGAGGAAAAATAAAGCCACTGATGTGTATTTAGAGTGTGTTTTAAGTTTAAGAATATGGAAACCCCTATTTTCATTTGAAACGCTTTGGAGTAACATACTAAAGCATCCTTGGGGACACCCTAACACTGCACATTAATATGGTTTAAAAGGTCTCCAAAGCATTTGCCTATAGTTAGCTCTGTTGTAGTATTTTAGTAAGTCTTCTAATAACTTGGCTGCTCTTGCCTTTGGCTGTGAAGTCTTCACAAGTGCACAGTGTCCAATTTTTGGGTCCTTGGTTACATGGTCTTACATGTTCACGTTCTGAACCTATTAATAACTCAGCATAGGCTTGTAAGAAAATACATCAGACTCTATATTGGAACTGCATAATCAACTGTCTACTTAATCCTTCTCTCATTTCTTTCCATTACCTCTTACTGTAGAAGATACACATTCAGCCATGTGTTCAGTGCCTGTTTCCCCTTCTATTCTCATTATTCTTAAATTGATTTCCATAAATTAGCCTTAGAGAGTTAAAAAAATTCAATATAAGTGAAAGAGAAAGCGGAGAACCATCACAATAATATAAATGGTTATAACCATGATGATAACATAGGTTTTTAAAGTATATTATAAACTGTATTTACAAATTCTTTTGGCTGTAGTAAGGTTACACACTTTGTAGAAAACAGCTGACCTGCTTGAACGAATGCTTATGTGTAAATCTAGTTTTTAGAAATGAAATTATATTTTAAGGGCTCTATAGGGTGTTGCTATGTAAGGGAAAGCAATTGTGATTTTTTTGTCATTAATAAAATAATAACCTAGAATTTAGTATCAGTTTCTTAGCACAAATCTGGTTTGCACATGCTTATTTTATCGTTTAATAATAATGTGGGATACTCTTAGACATTTTGAAGGTGCTAGTAAAATTTAAAACATATATTAAATAATTAGAACAGCTTTCTGTGCTATGTCAGTGGTGGATTTTAAATAACAAGGAACATATCTGCAAGGAATGGGAAAAGTACCAGATTCTCCTTTTAATCATACCTACAAGGACAGGTAGAAATTGGCACTCCTACCTTTTTTTGTTTGTTTCTTTTTAGAAACAGGGTCTTGCTCTGTCATCCAGTCTGGAGTGCAGTGGTGTGATCATAGCTCACTGCCACCTCGAACTCCCATGCTCAAGCAATCCTCCCACTTCAGCCTCCCCAGTTGCCAGACTACAGGTGTGTGCCACAGCTAATTTTTACATTTTTTTTTTGTACAGATGAGGGGTCTCTCTGTGTTACCCAGGTTGGTATTGAGCTGCTGAGCTCAAGTGATCCTCCTTCTCATCTCCCAAAGTACTAGGATTATAGGCATGAACCACTGCACCTGGCCACCTCTACCTTTAGTAAAAATCAAATCACAAGAGGAAAATCAATGAATGGAGGTGCTGTAGTTTTCATTTGCATTGATTTTTAAAAACAAAGACTTGAGGACCAAAATATAATAGCCACTGTTTATTGAACACTGCTATATGCCATACACATATTGCCATAAGGTATGGTGAATTTTTCACAGAAACCCACTATATATATACTGTATAAATAGTGTGTATACAGTACGTGTAGTCACTCAATTTTATAGATAAGGATGCTGAAGCTGAGGGAGATTAAATAAGTCACCCTAGCAGGGCAGCTGATGAGGCCTAGAGGTGAAATTTAAAACCATATGTGTGTGTGGTGTGTATGTTTGTGTATGTGATGAAGATACTTTGTTGCTTCAGTATTATTTATCAGACATATATAACACATTCACATCATTTCAATCCTTTGATCCAAGATATGGGACAGAAATTGATGTGGAATAAGTATAGGAGTAGAAATAGTAGAATTTAACACAGAAATTTGCTGATGTGTAATGTAATCTATCTTCTCTTTCTCTATTTCCTTTCTGATGTTAGTATATTTAAAATTTTTAAGTAAGAAATTATCACGTTAGGGAGATTTCCTGTAAAATAATCCTGGCACAGTCCAATATCATCAGTACTTCTAGAAGCAGGGAACTCACTAAGGCAAGAAAATAAATGAAAGGTATTCAGATTGTAAAGGAAGAAGCAAAGCTGTTTTTTATTCACAGAAAACATGATGGTCTATAGAGACAATCCTGCTAAAACTAACGTGAGGTTTAGCAAGATGGCGGGATACAAGTTTCATGTACAAATACGAGTTTATTATAACTTCTTTTATAGTACTAATGAATGATTATAAATTAAAATTTTATAAGCACATTTACAATACTATAAAAACATGAGATACTTAAACATAAATTTAACAAAATATGTCCTGTACCTGTATACCAACAACTGTAAAATATTGCTTGAATATTATAAAATATTGATAGAAATTAAGGAATATCTACATAAATGGAGATACATACAAAGCTCATGAATTAGAAAACTCAATTTTAAGATGTCAATTATTTCCGAATTGATTTATAGATTTGGCACTCTCATTTTTTAAAAAAACAAGCTTTTTGGGTAGAAATTGACAAACATGTTTATAGTTAACGGAATTCCAGAGAACTTAGAAAAGCCAAAACAATTCCGACAAGAACAAAGTTGGAGAACTTACATGATCTTATTAAAGTGATAATGTTAAAGCTTTAAAATCCAGATAATCTGATATTGGAACAAAGAGGCATATGGAACATAAGACAGAATCCAGAAATAGTTCTGCTTAAATATGGCTAGTTGATTTTCAAGAAAGTTACCAATGAAATTCAGTGGAGAAATTCTAGCCCTTGACATATGGTGCTGGAAGAATTTAACATCAATATAGGAAGAATTTGACATCAATATAGGAAGAATTTGACATCAATATAGGAAGAATGAATCTTGACAGCTACCTCACAACAGCCACAAACCTTAATTAGAATAAACTATAAATCATTAGAAGAAAATCTTCACTACTTTGACATAAGCCAAAAATATTTTAGGTAGGATACAAAGCTACAACCTTAAAAGAAAAATAAATTACATAATTTGGACATCTTAAGTATTAAAATCATCTCTTTTTCAAATGACACTGATATAAAAACATAATACAAAAAGTGGGAGAAAATATTTGCAAAAGATATATCTGATAAAGCATTTGTTACCAGAATATGTAAAGAACTCTCTTCATTCATAAGAAGGAAGACAACATGAAAAATAGGGAAAATGTTTGAGCAGTCTGTTCACTAAAGAAGATACCAGATGGAAAAAATGTTCATGAAAAAGATGGATAATATTATTAGTCATTAAGAAAGAAATAAAGGTGATTATCAGTATAAAAGTTCTCAAAGATTCATAGCAGATTTATTCATAACAGCCTCAAACTGGAAAATAAACAATAATGTGTTATTGTCATACAATAGAGTACTACTCAGCAAAAATACTCATATATTCCGCAAAATGGATGAATGATGGAAGCTAAACACCAACAAAATTACATAATATTTGATTCTATTTGTATGAGATTCTAAGAAGGAAGGACAAAACTGTGGATCAGTGATTGACAAAAACCAAGTAATGAGGAAAAAGAATTCATTATAAAAGTGCACCAGGAACTCTTGGGGTGATAAAAATATTTTATATAATAATTGTAGTGGTTGTTACATGACTATATGTTTGCCAAAACAAACGAAAAGCAACATGCAGCCTTTTACCCCTGTATTAGTCTGTTCTCACACTGCTATAAAGATACTACCTGAGACTAGGTAATTTATAAACAAGAGGTTTAATTGACTTATGGTTCTGCATGGCTGGGGAGGCCTCAGGAAACTTACAATCATGGCAGAAGGTGAAGGGGGAGCAGGCACCTTCTTCACAAGGTGGCAGGAGAGAGAGACAGAGAGTGCGAAAGTGCAAGTGCAGGGAAAACTGCCACTTTTAAATTACCATATCTTGTGAGAACGCCTTCACTATCACTAGAACAGCATGGGGGAAACCACCCCCCATGATCTAATCACCTCCTGCCAGGTCCATCCCTTGACACCTGGGGATTGCAATTTGAGATGAGATTTGGGTGGGGACACAGAGCCACACCATAGCAACCCTTGATTACCTAACCACCCTCTGATTAACACTCTTGCTCCTAGGATAAACGCAAGTGTCCTTAACAGTTTCCTATCTTTTTGAACCTGGAGGTACAGGTATAGTCTGATAATAGTTATATTAAACCTGTTACATTTCTTAACAATGCATTTTAGTGGTGTGATCTCAGGTGATCTTTGCCTGTTTAGCCCACATTTCATCTAGTCTGACAGTTCTTTTAAATCAAAACATTAATGGATTATTTTGTAAAATAGTAAAACAACACTGAAGTAAGTATAGAAAGAGAGAATCCCCAGTCCCCAAACCCTCCCCAAAGGTGACTTCAGATAGCAGCTTGATGTGTTTTCATGGAGGTCTTTATACACACTACGTATCAATAGAGTGCGGGTATTACTTGAAGGCCTTTTTGCCCTAAGATCTCCAGGAAATTCCTTGAAGCCCACGAGTGTCTAAGGCCTTGACTCAAGATTTCTGTCCAAGCTTGGGGTAAGGAGTTAAAAAGCGTGGACATCCTTTCTGAGCTCCTTCCTTCACTCTGCACTTGCATGTGTTGCCTTTGCTTCCTCTCCATCAGCTAGCATAGAACATTTAAGCACTTCACAACTTTCCCAGAAAATAGTTTCTGACTAGTCATTTTTAGGAATTACAGGAAATTTTGATGAAGAACTAGGGTATTTGAAAATACAATATATTGGAAGACCTCAGCCTTCTAGTACTTCATTTTCTCCCATGCTTTCTCCCCATCCATCTGTGCTCTCCCCCTTTTCTTTCAGTGTTGTTTCCAGATATTCTGAATTCTTCACCCTCTATCATGCATAATTATTCACCTCTTCACTTCTCTCACCCAACAAACTTTCCATATCAAATCCGTCAAGGTATATAGAAGAAAAAAGGGCCTTCCAGTCAATGAAATTCTCTTCTAAGGAGTCAGTATGAATTACCACCTTCCTCCTTGGATTTTTGCTGTTCCATATGTTTTACAATAGAAGATATTTCATATGCAATATTTTGGACCTGTTTTTCTCCAGATTAAGGGAACTACCAGAAAATAGGTTTCTTAATTCCCAAATTAATTAGCTAAAATCAAAATATCTAAAATCAAATTATTTAAAATCAATTATCTAAATTATACAAATTAATGATCTATAAAGATGAGTTATCATATCATACATGTTTGCAAAATTCAGTGAAGTGTTTTAAGCACTTGTTTATATTACAACAGAACTTACAACAAGCAAGACCTGTCATGATTCATGTGCTATCAATAACGTCCCATGATATCACTCCATGACCATCCCTGCCATTCTCCTAGTTATTACCAACTTCTTATTAACATCTCTATATTCACAGTATCACCATATGCTCAGTCACATGTCAGATATTTCTTCAGTTATCTTTGTGTTGAGTTTCTAAATGAATACTTATACAAAATTATCCTTTTAGGATAATTCCATTCTTACTATATTTTGGTATTATAGGGTCATAAATAACACAATATTTTCACATACAAAATTTTGCTCATATAAATGGGATTACATATTATATGTGTTCCATAACTTTTTTACTTGTTTATTGACTTGTAGGAGATCTTTATACAGCTTGAATACTAATCTTTTATTAACTGTATACATTACAAATACCTTCTCTGTGACCTAGAGATCATTTCATGGCATTTGTATACATCTACTTTTTTTAAACAGTCATATAATAATCCATCATATGAGAACACAATAATTTATGTAGGCTACCCACGTAACTTCCTTTTGAAGAGCAAGAAGCTCTGCCTCCTATTAGCTGTGTTACTTTGGATAAGATATTTAATCTCTCTGAGACTCTGTTGCTTCATATTTAAAATGAGGAAAAGTATTTTCTACCTCATATGGTTATAGGTGAGATTAAAGAAATAATGCAAACAAATTATTCCAGAGCTGGGTTTCTCAACCTAAGTACTAATAATATTTTGGGGGAGGATAATTGTTGTAGGGGGCTGTCCCATGCATTGTAGGCTATTTAACAGCATCTATGACCTCTACCCCTAGATGCTCAGTTGTGGCAGCTCAGAATGTATCCAGACATTGCCAGATTTCTCCCTGGTATGTGTGTGTTTGAGGAAGAAGGCACAATCACACCCAGTTGAGGACCAATATTTTGGAGAAGGGCCTGGCAACTAGTGTCAGATATAGTACTACATGAAAGTGGACATAGGCACAGCCAAATTCTGTAAGATGCTCTTCATATAGATTACATTATGGGTAGCTCTTGCTGCAGTTGTGCATAGTTGTGGCCCTGAAGAAAAGTGCTTTTATTGCTAGGCTTTTAGGTTTGTGTCACTTTTACACTAAGGCAAATAACAACAGTTTCACAATATACAACTAATTACATAGATCTTTGCATGCTTGTGTGAGCATGCCTGCAAGAGATATTCCTGAAAATGATGTCTTTGAAAGGGGGGTGGGGAGACACAGGGCTTGCGTTATTAAAAGTTTTATATATTCTGCCAAATCAACTTCTAGAAATGCTAGACCAAGTTACACTCTCACTAACTGTAGTTAAGAGTGCCTTTTTCCTCATATCTTTATCCGTAGTGAATATTAACTCTTATTAAATTCAAACATACTTGGTGAATTTTTATTGTTTATTTCCATAATTTACATTTTTTCTCTTGTGCATTACATCCTCATCATCCTTTTTATATGTTTCTGTTAATCTTTTAGTCTTTAAATGCTGTACCCAGATCTCGAATTATAAAACTATTAGATTACACAATAAAAGCACAGATATAAATATAGGTAACACCCAGATTTCATGAATGTTAACATTTTATTATTTTTGCTTAAGACTTCATTTTAAATTCTGCACATCATGTTGAAGCCGTCTGGGTACTTCTCTCCAACCAATTTTTTATCTGGGTCCCCAGATGTAACAACAATTCCAAATTTGCCTATATATTTCCATTCATATTTTTATAATTTTGGTAGGCATATATGCAGCCATAAAAATGTACATAGCATTGTTTTGTTTTTAAAATTTGCACAAATTTAGTTGTACTTTACAAATCCTTTTAGAATGCCTTTTAAAATTCAAATTATATTTTTAAGGTTTGTTCAGGTGAATGCATGTAGTTTTAGCCTACCGTTTAAACTGCAGTGTTTATATAATTATTTGAATATTTTATTCATTACCTTATTGATGGAGGTTCATTTTTTCTCATTTTCTTAATTTTTGGAATTATAAGCAATATAATAATGATGATCCTGTTGTAAGTCTTATGTGTACATGTGCAAGAGTTTCTCTTTGGGTCATAGCTATCAGTAAGATTTTGGCTTGTGAAGATATACATCTTCGTATTTATTAAATGCCATCAAATTGTTCTTCATGGTGATTATAATACTTCATCCAGCTGGTTAGTGTTTGACACCCATAGCAACCAACTCCTGGTACTTTCAGTCTTTATTGCTTTTTCTTCTAATCTTAACTCATCTGTCAGTTGGTAGAACAAGCAAACAGAAACTCAAAAAGAAAGTTTAAACAGGAAAAAGAGAACAATACCATCAACCTACTTAACCTAGTTTACAATTAAAGAAAATTTTATATCTATTACACATGGAACAGTTATCAAGATAGATTATATACTGGGGCCATTAAATTAGTCTCAACAAACTTAAAATAACTGAAAACACATTGGTGTAATCTTAGGCAGGAGTGGATTTAATGGAAATGAATCACAAAAAGATCCTTAAATATTACTTCAAATTTAGAAATAAAACAACTCACCACTAAATAACATGAGACAAAGAAGAAATCCCAAAAGAACTTATAAAATATTTGAACTTAATGAAAATGAGAGCAAAATATCTCTAAACATGTGGGATGCAGCTAAAGCAATGGTTATGGGAAAATATATAGCATTAAATACTTTTGTTAGGAAAGAGGATGGGTCCATCCTAAATTTAAAAAGAAGAAATTAAACCTGAAATATAAAGAATAAAGGAAATAATATAGATAAGAGCAGAAATCAACAAAAATTTTTTAACCCCGAAAAACACTGGAGGAAAATTAATTTTCTATAATGAACAATAAAATAGATAAATTTCTAGCTAGACTGATCAAAGAAAAATAGAGAAAATACAAACTATTAATGAAAGGGAGTCATCACTATAGTTTCTTTGAAATTAAAACAATAATAAGGAAATATTTGAACCCCTTTATGTTGAGAAAGTTTACAACTTTGGATAAAAGGAACAAATTCTTTGAAAAATACATATTAACAAATTAATTTTAAAAATGTAGAACATGGTGGAGCTGTCTATAATTGAATTTATTCATTTATTTATTTATTTAATTTATTTTGAGATGGAGTCTCATTCTGTTGCCAGGCTGGAATGCAGTGGTATGATCTGAGCTCACTGCAACCTCCACCTTCCAGGTTCAAGTGATTCTCCTGCCTCTGCTTCCCGAGTAGCTGGGATTACAGATGCCCACCACCACCCCTGACCAATTTTTGTATTTCTAGTAGGGACAGGGTTTCGCTATGTTGGCCAGGCTGGTCTTGAACTCCTGACCTCAAGTGATCTGCCCGCCTCACCCTCCCAAAGTGCTGGGATTACAGACGTGAGCCACCGCGCCTGGCCTATAATTGAATTTCTAATTAAAATTTCTCCCACACAGAAAATTCCAGACCCAAATGACTTCATTGGTAAACTTTGTCAAACATCTAAGGAAGAAGTACTAGAAATTCTTTAAGAAATTTGAAGGGAGGGAATATTCCCTATTATTATTTATGAGGCCAGAATTATTTTGATACCAAAAATGATGGATTAATTTTAAGAAAAACCTAAATTATAATTCTACATGAAGATAGACACTAAAATCCTTAACAAATATTAACAAATCAAGTCCAGCAGTAGATAAAAAGAGTAATAATACATTATGGCAAAAAAAGAGCTTATCCTAACACTGCAAGGGTGGTTTAATATTAAAAACATCTGACAGTGTCATTCACCATCATAAATGAAATAAAAAAGAAAAGGTATAATAATGCCAGTTACATGCAGAAAGATAACTTGACAAAATTCGGCAGTCATTTATGATCAAATCTGTCAACAAACTAGGAATAGACATAACTATCTCAATCTGTTAATGGACATTTACAAAAAACCCATGGTTAACATCATTCTTAATTTTGAAAAGCCACTTACTTCCCCCTATTATGAGAAATAAGACAAGGATGTCCATTCTAACCACTTCTATTCAACATTGCAGTGAAGATTCTAGCCACAACAATAAGCAAAATAAATAAAGTAAAATAAAATAAATTAAAAATCAGAAGCAGGTGGATAAGAAAAGAAGTAAAATTGTGCTTATTTGCAGACAACATGATCATGTACATAGAAAATATTAAGGAATCTAAAATAGCAACTAGAGCTAACAAGTTTAGCAAGGTCACAGGATGCAATGCCAGTTCATCAAAAATAACCACTGAGTGTGCATGCACATGCATTTGTCACAGTCCTTCTCTCCTTTTCTTCTGGCATCCTCTTACTCCCCTTCCTGTCAGGTTCACATACTATTTTAGCTTTCTACATGTGAAATTTGAATGAGAAATGTTTTCCAAGAATAATTTTTAACAATTAGGGTAAAGTTAGAGGTAACCAAAACAGAATAATTTCTTCCTTAGAAGACCATATAACCTAGTATTTTTGTTTTGTTTACATTTTTAAGGAGTGAAAGAGTTTATTTTCTTCTTTTCAAAGGAATACTTGGGCAATGCCAAGATACGGATAAAAATTTCAGTCAGGGCTTAAAATGCAGGATGGTAGTTTTTCAATATATGATGCTATATTTTGTGTAAACAACAATGTATTTCAACAATAAATTTAAAACTCTTACCATTTTAAGCTTCTAAAATTAATAATATTGCCCCAAAATACACTCTGTAGCACCTCTAAAAATACTTGTATTCACTCAATGGCTTTTGGGGTCTATTTTTTAAATTTAACAAGTGTGTTTTATAATAAACATTTTTACAATAATAATAGGGAAATTCTGGCTTACCACTTTGTGTAATATATAATCCACTTGTAAATCATCAGAGTTCTATTTATGGATGATAGTACATATATATGTGTGCTAATTAATTAATGCAACTGGATTTAGAAGTTTTGTGTTTCTGTACTTTTTATGTATGTAAGATAATGAACACGTTGATCTGTTTTCTTGGCATTCAGACCCTGAACTCTAAATAGCGTAATATTTTCTAGATGTGCTTTTTTCTTTACATAATTAGTTTCAGTTTGTCTGTAGGAGAGGTCTGTGGCATTACTAATGAAGAATCTAATTCAGCAAAACATATGTCTTCAATTCTTAATTAATTTACTCTGGTACATATTGAATTAATGAGAATTGCCATCTATACATATTTCTTTAGGTAGCTGTTGAATTAAACCGAAGCGATTCATATCCATGTATGGATTTGAAGTCTACATGTGGGATAAGTTGAATAAATAATAAATCACAGATAAATTGCAAGACCAAAAGAAAGCAAGAGGTAATGTCGTAACTCTATATTGTGTGTGTGGTACGATTTTCTCTCTCTGGTTTTACTTCTTTTCTGTAAGAGACCCTATTAATACTCATAGCAAAGAAAATACACCAAGCTTTTATGTTGAATTGAAAATCTTAATTATTCAGAGATAAAGTACTTGTGCAGGGCTTTATGAGATAGAACAACAGAAATAGTGTAAATTTGTACTTGTAAATAATGTACTTTCTATAGAGGTTTATAGCTGTACAAAGTGTTCACATATGTCATTTCATTTCACGAAAAGCTGTTATTTGTAAGATAGGAAAGAGTCACTTTAATTTCAGTCTTACTGTTACCTTTTTCTTGATTAAACTTTACACAGACAACTCCCACCCATTTATATTTGCTGAACATCAGCCCAGGTCCTAAGGCTGAAAAACAAAGTAATTTGGTTCTTTCAAATGGATGAGTGGTGTTTAAGGAAATTAATCTAAGTATAGAATATATTTTTAAATGCCACAAAGCTTCAGTGATCTGTAAAGATCAGGTTTTAAATGTTACAATTGAGCTTATGTAGCTGTATTTTAGAGTCTCAGTTTACTACCCAAGCCAGTAGAAAATAATTCTGAAGTCATTATCATCAAAGGCCCACATTTCTTGAGTGCCCATTATGAAAAGTAAAATGTGATTTATACATTTGATTATAACAATTTGTGGCACTTTTTATCTTAAAGATTATTACCTGAAAAATGACATGGTGGAAGTGAAAGGAAAATAATGACTACTGAAGAAAAGGGTTACTTGGAATTTCTACTTTCTACACCGTTTTTTGTATTTATCTGTCACTTGATAGGAACATGCTAGTCCATAAGGTCCTTTTGGTCACTAAGGTGATCTCATCTTATGTGTTGGGATGCTCATGTTGTTCAAAAATATATTGGCCCAATTGGCTTCAGTTTTCAAACAGAACTGCAGACACTTAACCTTTCTTTTCTTAATAATTTGAAATCTTCTATCTTATCTTTTATAAGAATGAGATAAGGACAGTTGGCTCTTAGTTTTCTAGGTGCATGAACAATTTAGCTATAATTTCCTGAGATTGCTTGTTTTTATATTTTCTAGGAATTAGGAATCATATCATCAGTTGTGTAAATGTTTTAGAAGTGTCCGTCTTTTGTAATTAGGGCTTTGGCACTGTTCTTTGGGATAATAGTAGATAGTATATGTTTTGTACATAATAGTTGACAAGAACTTTTTATAGATTAAACTACTTATTTTTCAGATAGCAGTGATCAACAAGTCTTAGTAGTCCCATATTAACAATAAGAAAAATAAAGACCAATGTGGTTATGTTATTTGCTTTAAAGACATACAAGTCCCATGTGACAGAATAGATACTGAGTTTGGTCTTCCAGTGCCACATCTTCTTCCTTTTCCTTTATGCATAAGGTTTCGTCTAGTTAAGTTGAATTGTATGAAATTCTCAATATATGAATATTTGACATACAATAAAACAAAATTCGTATGCTACAACCTACAAACAAAACAAAACAAGAAACTGCCAATTAGGAAAAGTACATTTTACATATAGCTAAAACTGAACAATTTTTTAAAATGTTCACTACTATTAGTAAGTTTGAGGGGGAAGAAGACGTAGTCATTAATGTGTGAAAATGAAAGGCCAGAGCAAAAAAGTTTACTTTTGGAGTACTCTGGGCTCTCTTAAATTAAGAGTGTGGGCTCAGCAGCCAGAGTGTGCGGTTTAAAACCTCAAGTAACTTGCTGTGTAACCTTAAGCAATTTGCTTAACCTCCCAGTGCTTCAGTTTATTCCTATTAAGAATCAGTAAGATACTTAGAACAGTATCTGGCATCATTGCAAATCCTGTAAACGTATTTGTTAATTAAAATGAAAATGAGAAGTAGAGATAGAAAATGTTTCCTTCCATGCATTAAATAATTTTCTGACCTTTCAAAGTGCTACCTATTAGGTACTTTGGAGTTAATTAAATGAATGCAGAATAGTAAATTTAATTAACCCAAGTAATATTGTACTCATGGGCAATCTGCACATTAATTTTTTAGGCAGATCTGAAAGAAAATGTATGAAATGAATTACTCCCGGCATTCCAGGAAATGTCTGTTGGTTGGCTGAGCAGTTGAATGAAGTTTTGTCACTACAGTTCTCCCAAAATTCTTTTCAAATTTTAAGTGCTGAAAAGCCATCCAGGAACTGATTTTTAACAGGACTCTAACACTTCCCCATTCTCTTACAGATAAGTGATACAGTAACTTCCCATGGCCAAGTGATCTACTATAAAATGCACACCCATGAGGTGATGGGTTGATTGGCTTGTTTTCCTATAGCCTCCAATTTCCTATGTGGCTTTTCAAAACATCAGAAGAATGTGTAGGAAACAAAAGTGAGAAAAGAATATGCATTGGTAGCCTGCTAGGGGCTGTGCTAAGTACATTATAAGATAAGAATTAATTTGTAATATTGTGATAAAAGGCAACTAAAACTCTCGAATTCCTATTTATTTCTAGGAACCAAATAAAATCACAGGTACATAGAAATAATTTTAATTGAAACATCTACTATCCAGCTTGTGAAATATAGAATAAATACTGGCCAAAGGAAAGGAAAGCTTAGGTAAATAATGAGACAAGAGACCCTAAGTCTTCAAATAAGCCCATTTTCTGGTGCAGATGTGTCATTTTATCCCAGATTACTGAGAGAATTTGCAGAGTAAACACTGAACTGCTCCCAGTTATCTTTGTAAAACAGGTATTTTATAACCATTTCATTAAAATGCCACAGTCAGAGGTCGCTTAGGTGGTTTTTTGATTTTTTTTTGGTAAATTATGAGATACAGTTTGCACTGCCAATTTTGTACTCCCTTGTTCTCTTTCGTATTTGTGCAAATACTCTTTTTAGTGAAACTGTTAAGCCAATGAGTAAACAGATTTTGTTGTTAGAGATAATGTGGAATTGCCCCGTCAGTGTTTTCTTTGAGACGGAGTCTCGCTCTGTTACCCAGGCTGGAGTGCAGTGGTGTGGCACGATCTTGGCTCACCACTGCAAGCTCTGCCTCCCGGGTTCACGCTGTTCTTCTGCCTCAGCCTCCCAAGTAGCTGGGACTACAGGTGTCCACCACCACGCCCGCCTAATTTTTTGTATTTTTAGTGGAGACAGGGTTTCACCATGTTAGCCAGGATGGTCTCAATCTCCTGACCTTGTGATCCGCCTGCCTTGGCATCCCAAAGTGCTGAGATTACAGGCGTGAGCCACCAGGCTGGGCCACCCCTGAGTGTTTTTATCACTTTATGCCACTGGTAATGTTTTAGAGAACCTGTTTCTCCAATTACCTCTAATTAATTGTCTAATTTTAAATTTTATTTCCAAGTAGATGACTGTGAAAAGCATTCTGTTATTGTTTCCATTTTAATTTCCTTGCTTATTGGTCAGGTTGACCATCTTTTCATGTCATCAGCCATTAGGGTATTTTCTATTGTGAGTTTCCTATCACTTAATTTGGAATCCTTCTACTCGATTAACTTTGTATATCAGAATTATTTTGAAAATATATTTCTTTGTTATATGTTGTACGTATTTTCTTCCTGTCTGGCAAATTTATGACTGTTTTGTCATGAAACAGTTTTACATTTTAATGTGGTCAAATTTGATGACACTATCTAATATGATTGTCACATTTTGGCATTCCTTAAGAAGGTTTTTCTTCTCCAAAGTCATAATCAAATCTCACTCTGCTATTCTCTTTTACTACTTTTGTATTGCTGAGGTTCAATAAAAAGCAAATTGCAGAGTGATACATAGATTATGTTACTTAATTATGATTAAGAAAAACTCACAATACTTCGCACTTTCTTGTGGGTACCTATATGTGTATGCATAAAGATATAAACATGCCTGGAAGAAATCACATCAAATTGATAATAATGATTACTTTTGGAGATAAGTTGTATTCGTCTGTTCTTCCATTGCTGTAAAGAAATACCTGAGACCAGGTAATTATAAAGAGGTCTAATTGGCTTATGGCTCTGCAGGCTGTATAGGAAACTTAGCAATATCTGCTTCTGTGGAGGTCTCAGGAAACTTACAATCATGGCAGAAGGTGAAGGGCAGCATGCATCTCACATGGTGAAAACAGGAACAAGAAGAGATATGGGGGAGGTACCACACACTTTTAAATGTGCAGCAGATCTCCCGAGAACTCATTCATTATTGTGAGAACAGTATGAAGGGGAGGGTACTAAACCGTGCATGAGAAATCTGACCCCATGATCCAGTTGCCTCTCACCACCTCCAACATTGGGGATTACCATTCAAGGTGAGATTTGGGTGGAGACACAGATCCAAACTTGTATCATAAGTGGAGGGGTCTAGGATTGAGACTGGTGGTCAAAGAGATCATTAAACTTACTGATAAATTTGAAAAACCATTTTTACAGAGAGTACTGATGTATTGCTTGTATAATTAAAGGTCAGTGCGTGTGTGTGTGTGTGTGTATGTGTATATATGTATGTATGTGTGCGTGTATGTGTGTGTAATGAAAATAGTGTAACCAAATCACATAATAAATTTGAAAAAAAAGAGGGACTTGTTTATGTTTTCATTACCTATAATCACTATTTGAATTTTGCTATACTGTTTTTACTACCAGTCTGTTTTCTTGTTACTGTATTATTTTAAAATAAATTCAAATCATAGTGTATATAACTTTTACCATTTTTAAAGAAACTTATCACACACATTTCACAGTATTGCCACATAAACTTCAGTAAAGCCAGATTTAGACTATATAATGTGTTTTTCCTGAACATGCCATAATACAGTTTACCATTTTCTTAATGGTAGATGTTGAGATAGTTTCTGTTTAAAATTATGCAAAGTGAATATTACACTATATAGTTGCTGCTTTATGTGCTTCTTTAAGAAGAACTTCCCTACTCCAAACTCATAATCAGATCTTGTCTATATATTTTTCTGTAATACTTTTATACTGTCAAATTTCATAAAACAAACGAAGGAGGTCTAATTTTGAATATATCCCAAGAATAAATTACAAGAAGTGTAATTTGTGAACCCAGAGGGGTAAGTAACATGGTTCTTCAAGGATTTCCCAGAGGGCACTGATTTAATGAGTCATCAGTGAAGTTTGAAGGTCCCAGGTTCACTTCATTTTTATCAACTATATGTTATAATTTTATGTGCTATTTTTAATTGCTATTTGAAACATTGAAATTGTGCCTGATTGTTAGAATTTACATTCTTTTAATTGCTGGCCAAGAATGATCATGATTCCACACCTGTTTCTCTACTTGTTTTTATTTTTTTGTGAATTATATATATCATGTACTCATTTGGCTACTAAGATCTTAGTGTTTGCCTCTTTGCGAAACAGATGTGCTATAATCATGTGTTTACCAAATGTTTTCTCGATTCATTTTGCATTTCATCTGTTAATTTCTCTTTCAGTATTTTGAATAACTTTCAACTAAGATGCTTTGTAATTTTGTTAAGAAGTAACTGTTTAATCACATAGGATGAGAGTATTTGGTAGATTTCTAGCTATTTAAATGAAGATTTAATCTCAACTATGAAAGAGATTGCTAGGAAGCATCCTGATTCTGTCTTTGACTCTACCTGTTCAGTAATTTCAGTCAGTCTCTTAGATAAGAACATTAATATGTTTCTAATTCTGTTAACAAATGCTAAAAATAATTTATGAATAGTTAATTCCTTCAATGATGAAATCAGTATCAAAAATATTTTTAACGTCTTGGCTGCATATAGCAGTTAAAACTTGCAAGGATAGTAGAGAAGTTCTACCATTAGTTTAAATAAAGCTTTGGATGGATGAACTCATTCTTTATGACAACGAAGATGGAAGACAGAGATGACTATTACTCACATATTTCTATTTCATAAGAATCACACCCTAGTTACTTTGCTGTTTGTTCTTGGTGGATTGCTCTCAAATATTTTACTTTTTATATTTCATGTTCCTTTCAAATTACAGAAATTCTATCCATTAATATTAAAATTATAAAGTCCATATGTATGCATGATGAATTTTGAAGTTGGATATTTTCCCCATCTTCCATAAAAATTATATTGCATTTAGTATTAATGAAATAAATAATGGAATGGTAGTTATATTTACTTTTTTCATTTGACTTGTAAACAAAGAAATATCTATATTTCAAAATACTTAATTACGAAGGATAGAAGCTATGGAGCTGCTGGGGAAAAGTATTCCTGTGGGGCTACTGATTTTCAGTGCTTAGCTTATCATCAGTAACACTGGAAATAGCTGATCATGCCTTCCTTCTTGATACACGTTTTTGTCATTGGCCATCCTGGACACCACACGTCTCTGACTGTTCCCTTTCAGATTGTTTTATTGATTATTAGTTTTCTCTGTGTATCCTTTACACTGGCATGTACTAGTGCTCAGTCTTAGGCCTCCTTTTCTTCTCTGTCTACAATCACTTGGTAATCTAATCCAGTCTCATGGCCTGAATGCCAACTATCTGCCAATGACTTCAAAACATATAACTCTAGTTCAGACCTCTTTGTTTAACTCCGTAATTGTATTTCCAGCTACCTAGTTGAAATTTAAATATGAAATCTAATAGATACACCAAGTTTAACATGTTCTTAACTGAGTTGGTCTCTTCTTCCCCTGCAATCTCCAGTTCTGCTTTCTCCACATTATTCTCAAATCGATGGCCATATTGACATGGGCCAAAATTATATTGTGATCCTCATATTGTGAATTTTTCTTTCTTTCAAATTACACATCCAAACATCAGTTCATTCTTTTTGTTCTACCTTCAGAGTTTATCTTGACACTGACCAGAGGGAACTCTTTTAAATAAGTCCAGTCATTTTCATTGCAACATTTGGCAAAGCGTATGTAGTGAGAATAAAAAACCATGGGTGCAAAAAATAGCACCATCTTCTGTGTAGTAATTACTTTTGAGCCATAAGAAAAATAATTGGCTTTGGGAAGTTGTATAGGGTCCACTTCAACTGAATCAATAAATTGTTTTTTATTTTTTTAAAAGATATGTAGCAAATAATTATTAATATTTGTTAAATACTGAGGGTGGATATGTGAGCACTCTATTATTGTACATTTCTGAAGGTTTGAGGAATTCCCTAATAAAGGATGACTAAAGACAATAAATTAAAACACTTTCCATTTTGTTATCCTGTGCCAGTATGCACCAGGCTCCTAAAGGCATACTTATAGTCTCTTATTTCAATGCATTCTTCATTCCAGAGACATTTTTCATTCAGCATTCATTGCCATAATTTAGAATCAAAAGAAATTGAATCTAAGAAAAGCATTTATACACTACAGAACATCCAAGAAAAATACGAATGAAGAAGGACAATAAGCCCATCTCATACCACAAATGGTTATACTAGCGGGACCATGAGAATATTTGTCATATATTTGAAGTAGAAAAGGGTGCTTAAGATACAGAATCAGAACTCAGGGTATATAGATATGGTGTGGAAGCATTCTGGGCCTTTTATAAAAACTTTAATGGATAGTCACCACTGTCTAGTAGAGAGGTGGATTGCCTCAGAGTAGTGATTGCTCTACTGGTGACTGAAAGGAGTAAACAGAATTTTAAATATTTATCAGTAACATTGATGAATGGTTCCTTCTTTCGCTTGAATTTGGAACCAACTTAACCCTAATTTCTTTTGATGTTCTTATGTTTATAATTGTCTTTCTTAAAACATGATGCATGGCCATGCATGGACATAATAGTCTTGACGTGGTCTGGTATGTGCAGAGTGTTTTGGGATTGATTCAGAGTTTATACCATATTATATCAGCTCTTCAGCTGTATGATCTCCTATAGCAGCCTCTGATAAATCAGCAAGAGATTACATTAGATTTTTGGCCTCTGTTCTCACTGGTGGGATATGTATAAAAGGGAGAGTATGGAAAGGCTGGGAAGAAAAAAAGGTCAAATGTGTTCTTTAAGTTCTCCTTTCATAGCTACATTTGTATTTGGGAGTGTCATGGTTGAGAAACAGGCCATGAAAGAAAGAATTTTGTTGGTACAAAGTACATACATTGTTCCTTTTAAGGGGGGGGACACATAATTATAATTTCTTGGGTTTTATTTATGTCATTTAGAATGGGAATTGGGGAGAATTATCCAAGGGTTCTAAGTGGGGGAAAAACACAACACCATCACCACATTTTGCTGATGGTACAAGTGGCAAGGAGGACATTAAATCTATAATAAGTAAATTTCTTCATTACTGTAAAGATATTTAAGATTGTCAGCCTGTATTAAAATGACTGTTTTGCACATTGCTATATTTCCTGCATCTGGAACATTAACACAGAGTATACACTCAATAAATATTGTTGAATACATTATTGTATTCATTTGACCTTTAATTGAATCGTGAAAATAAGTTGCAACAGATTTTCCATTTCTCTGACTACCAATGCTATGGTCCTTGAGTAGTTTGCTCCACTAATCTTGTTTCCATGGTAAAATGAATTTGCATCTACTCTCTAGGGGTATGTAGGAGGTTGGCAACATCTCTGTCAATTGTGAGGTCACCAGTAAGACCTGGCAGTGATGAGTGCTTCCCCAAATCACAGCTGTGCAGCTTTCTCAGTGGTCTCATTCTCTTCCACTTAAAGCACATAACTGGGCTAGAATTGCATGAGATAAGTGCTGCAAAGGCTCATCACCATGGTGAATGCCTCCAAAAAATCACTGAGTGACTAACCCTTTAACAACTAGGTGTACAATTGAATGTGCACCAACTCATTAACTGCTAGGGTGGGTGGTGATTTGGAAGCCACCTTTCTGGTTAAGAAATAATATAGGTCAAAGTTAGTTAGTAGATTTAAATTCTTGTAACTCAACAATATGGAACATGTAAAATTTTCTCTTTTGCAACAAAAAGAAGCCACGTTGTTATGACTTTTGAGAATCCTGATGGATGAAGACATGGAAATGTTTCTTTGCTCAGCTCTTGCTATTGACTTTAACAACAGCATGAACACATGTGTTTGATCATCTTGCATAGCACTACTAAAATTTTAAGCCTGAGCAATGTGGGTTAGACACGGGCAGGAGGTTCCTCTGAGTGAACTAAAGGAGAGCTTACTCTTTTCTTTTCTTCAAAGCCAAATTGAGAAGGCATTAATTCTGATTTTGTTTTTTGAAAAAAAAAAAAAAATCAACCTTACAAGCTTTCACTTTTTCTTTAACCTCACTAGGCCTTCCTCCATAATCTCCTTTGCTTGTTCTTTCTCTTCTAACCAGTGTTAGGGTCCTCAGAGATTGATCTTAGGCCCTGTTCTTTTCTTTCTCTACCGTCTTTTACTGAATAATATCATTCAGTCTTAGGGATTGAAAAATGATCATTATTTTGGCAACTCCCAGATAGGTGTCTCTAGCAGAAAACTATCCAGTAAGCTTCATTCTCCAACTTCTTGACTTTTCCCTTTGGATGTCTCACAAATATATCAGAGCTGATAAGTTCTCATCAGAAACTTTGATTCTCTATCCCTAAAATCTGTTTCAGCTCCATGATTTGACTTGCATATTTCAATTACAGGCAGCTGTCTCTTCCTTCTTAAGTACTAAAGCTAGACACTTTGGAGTAATCCTTAATTCTTCTGTGCCACTGTTCCTCCATGTCCCAATATCACACCATTAACACATTTAGATGATTGCCATCTGGTTTGGGTGAGAATCCAAAATAAATGTCAGATCTGTTTACTTTTTTCCACATCCTTAGTCCAGTCACCATGCGTTGCCTCCTTAGCCTAGCCACTGTGATCTTGCACCTGTATTATTGGAACTGACTTCAAACTGGCCTCCCTTATTCTACTTTTGGTCACCCTAGAATCTGTTTTCTGAAAAAAAGCAAGAATGGTTTTCTTCAGATTTACATTAGATCGTGCCATCCACCATCATTTGCTTCCAATTACACTTCAAATAAAATCTAAATGGCTTAGGGTCTTGAGAGCTCTACATGAATCATGTCCTGCCAACCTGTTTGCTCTGTTTTTGCGGCCATCATTGTTTATGAATGACTCCTATCCCTGCCTCAGTCTCCACACCACCTGTCAGTTTTTAACTGAGTTTGGCTTGTATGTAGGTTTTCCTAATAGACTTTACACTAATGCCACCATTATTTATTGCTTTAATTACTGCAGTAGCCTCTCAACATGTCTTGTGTCTCTCCATTTCAATCTTTCTTTTAAATTAATCTAAGTCATATGTACATCATTTACAAAGCTAATGCTTACTATAAGAAATAAAATATCCTGCCCCTTCTCCCCTTCTTTGATTTCTGCCCTACAGGAGCAACATCATTTCTTCTGGTACTAAGTATTCTAGCTATATTTATTCTTTATTTTTCATTTTTGAAAAATGAAAGGTTTATAGGAGCAATCCTGTTTCTTCTGCTACAAAGCATTATAGCTATATTATTCTTTATTTGTTACTTTTTGAAATATGTTTTGCTGTGACATATACACATGGGACACAAACATATGTTGTTATAAATGATAATTAGAAGCGTACACTTTTGTGAACATAAAGTACATTTGTTGAGTTTCTCCTACATATCTTCCAGAATTACAGCCTTGATTTATGGCATCACTCACCTGGGACACCATCTTTTCCCAATTTAAGTTCGTTTTCATATGGCAGGCTCCTTCTTTCACTTTAGTTATTGCTTCAAATGCCATCTCCTCAGTTATTGAGCTACGCTTTCTGGCTTCTCTAGCATTCACTCTTTTTTTTTTTTTTTTTTTTTTGGATCTTTCTTTGTTTCTTTAATACTGCTTTTTACCATTTAGAATTTCTTAAGTGTATTTTTCTGAATACCTGATTTTTGTCTGTCCTTCCCTCATCATCCCCACTAAATATACAAAGTCCATGAAGACAGGGGTTCATTCTGTTTTCATCTTTGAATCCTCAATTACTTGCATACTGCCGCATGGCAGGTATTCAATAGGTATATTTGTAATGAACGTTAAATAATAATCAGGAAGTTGCAATGGAACATACTAGATTTGGGCTAGACTGGTGAACAACTAAGAAGTAGATTTTAAAATAAATTTGCTCCCTGTTTTTAACATGTTATTTGCATATTTAAAGAATTCATAGATAGCCCAAAATAATAATTACAAATTATTACATGTAACAAGAGATTACAGTAAGGTGAATGGATACAAGAATGTACATAATAGCTTCTCTTGATATTGATCAAAAATTACAATATACAATGAGAAATGAGATAACCATCAGAACAAGAGCAACAACAACTAAAGCAGTCATTTTGGATATCTAAATGTGAGGATGGGGCACTCCTTTTCCACTTGACCAGTCTTCACCACTTCCTTTTTACCTCTTCACCATAGAGTCCAAAGAGTAGCTTCTATTTATTCTCATACTTGTGATGTTGTATATGATAGAGTTGAAAAGGCACATTTTGAACCTTTTAAAATCTCTATCTCTATTAAACGTCAAAGGAAAAGATAGAAAAGGCCAGCAGTTTACAAGAAAATGAAGAGCAGCCATATATTTTTCATTTGTAGGAGTGAACTTGTTCCTGTGTAATTATGTAAGTGAAATATGACTGTGTTGAAAGATATACCACAAGAAGCCCTCATGAAGCACACCATGATAAAATTTGTAAGCAGTGTCCAAGAAAATATAGATGGTTTAAAAAACAAAGAGGACTTTCATCAGGGATTGTTTTTGAATATGAATTAAGTAAGTGAATCTGCTATGGAATGCCCCTGGGTTTCTTTCTGATAACCATTTCACATTCCCACTTCCCACAGATGAAGTCTCTTCTCTGAGGTCCCCTCATTTAAAAGGCCATTTCTACATCCCTCTGTAACCCATTCCTAGTACTTGGCACTACTTGAATTCATATTATACGTGTATAGCTTTTCATTGAGTAAATAAGACTCAAGGGTCATAATAAAACTCTTGCCCGCCCCTCCTAGTTTTATCTCTGGTGTTTATTTGTAGGTTCTGAGAAGACTTCTGGTAAATTTAGTCACAAAATTCTCTATTTAATCTTTCAAATATTTATTCTGTAATCATCAAACTGTCAAAATTCACATAAAGTTAAAATGAATCAGCCACATGCCTTCCGCATTCAGGCTTTCTTAGAAGAAATTATATCCAGTGAAAAAGGGAGAATGAAGTCAGAGGCCTTGTTATTTCTGCACCTATGGCTTTCAGTCCTCCTATTCAGTGCACTGGGCTTTCTGTGGCTCCTCTAGCATTGGAACTGTTAAGGGACACCCAGAAGGAGGGGCAGGTTCTTAGGTGACAGATGGCATTTTGGGATATTATTGCTGAGCTCTGCATTTGCCAGGTGCTTTAAAGGGACAGTCTTTCATGGGACACATTTGTGGCTTCTTGGGAGACTCTTTTCCTCAGAGATGCTCCTCAGTCTCTGGGGATCTCACTCTTGTCCTGTGAGGATGGTGAATTCATCTTCTCAGGTGGTCACTAGCAATGCCTGCCTTAGTCTTTGGGTATCTGTTGGGATACTTTCTGGCTGTATTTTCGTCTTATTTTTTATTGCAAAATAGAACACAGACAGAAATCAGATTATAAGTAATCAACATAAAGCTTAACAACAGATTATGAAGCAAATATAGATCTTTTTGACCCAGCTGGATAAATGGTGCATCGTTTTCTTTCCTAGAGTGTATGTTGATGATGGGCCTTGACCACCTTGTTCGCTACTGTTCCCTGAGCTCTAACTGTACCAAGTTGATACTAATAAGCATTTATTGAATAAAGAGTTGGGTGAAAAAATAAGTAATAAAATTATGATATATTTAGAGGATAAACTATTATTTGGCAATTAAAAAACACACAAAGATCACATAATGCTATTAAGAAACAAGCTTTTCTTAAATGGGACAAAGTAGAATATAAAATTCTAATATATTTCTATGCCTGTGTACACATGCAAATGTATGCCCACACACAGATACATATACAATACAAATATATATGTGTATTCAAATTGACTAGAAGTATATACATACATTCATATGTAATTATCCTGTATCATAGGATTTAGAAGAATTTTTTAAACCATATTTTTTGTTCCACTATGTTTAAATTCTGTTTGTATGATCAGAAAAGATTGTAGGAAAGAAAATAGAAAAGAGAATTAAAAGAAAGGAAAAGGAAAAACAAAAACCTTGAAATATTCTACCAAGTCTGCCATGTTATATATTAGACCTTATGTATTGAAGGCATGAAGACGAGCACTATTCCAAAGCCTCAAGTAGCTCATGGTCTAATCAGAAAGACATGAAACTATAACCACAGTAGACCTATTAGTGCAACAACAGAAAATGTGTGGTGTAGAATTAGATAGGGAAGGCATTGGTTACTTTGGAGAAAGGACAGGGTCTGCTTGATTTTGAAGAACTGATAGCTCTTCACAGGCACAATGGCATCCTGGAAAGAGAAGGCAGTATGTGCAATATGCCAAGATGTAATCAGGCAACTAAAGGTTATTTTGAAATGTGTTTGTTCACATAGTAAAAGTTTGTCTGTTATTGTTATATATGAAGCTTGAGTAGTAAAAGTAAAACTGGAGAGGTAGACGATACCATTCTCATAGCCTTATAGGCCTCGTATACCTTCATGAAGGATTTTATCTTTTTGAGCATACTGTGGAAACATTGAAAGGATCATCAGGAAGAGTGTTTTAACATGATAAGACAATAGGATAGATATGGTGTCAGAAGTGTAGTTTAATACAGATTTATATGTAGATATAGAAAGCACAAATGCATGACAAATCACTCCCATTTACAGTAATACTGAAATGATATTTTATTTGAATATAGCATAAGAAAAACTTGAGGCATTATAAGTTATGCCAATCCATATGTCATGCCTACATTTTAAACTATATAATGCTTTATAATGAGATATATTAATAAACTATAACCTTATGAGAAAATACTTAAGAAAATTAAGCCAGGCTAGGTGCCATGGCTCATGCCTGTGGTCCAAGTACTTTGGGAGGCCGAGGCATGCGGATCACCTGAGGTCAGGAGTTCAAGACAAGCCTGGCCAACATGGAGAAACTCCATCTCTACTAAAAATATGTGGGTGGTAGTGGGCGCCTGTGATCCCAGCTACTAGGGAGGCTGAGGCAGGAGAATCACGTGAACCCAGGAGGTGGAGGTTGCAGTGAGCCGAGATCATGCCATTGCACTCCAGCCTGGGTGACAGAGTGACACTCCATCTCAAAAAAAAAAAAAAAAAAAAAAGAAAGTTACATAGAAGTTCAGATCATGTACTGCATCAGACATTTGTCTAACATGTTTTTACAAGCATATACTGATTCTAAAGGCTTTAAGCAACTTCTCTTAGCACTGTTTACAACCAAAACACTTCTGCTTCTTTGAATGTCTCGCTAATTCTCGGATGTACCTTATATTGGGACAGTAGACTTATATCCTAAGATATTCGATATTCAAGACATTGGCTTTCCTTGTCCCATCAAGAACATTGTCATGTTTTTTAAATTATATGAGTTTATTTTATTTTCTGACTATATTTTCCCATTTCTCTGCTCAAACCAGACATCTTCCAACTGTTGCCTAGACTTTCCATCCGCTTTGCCCTCACTCACAATGCCTCCTCTATAAGGAACATCCTTGCACTTGTCTGATGCAAATCCTGCTGTCCCTCAGGACCTTTCTCAGATCCTAAATTTATAATGATCTATCACCTTTCACGTGTCCATCAGCACTTAGGACATTTAGTTATTATGATATGCTATATATTTTTAAATTACTTTAAATGACAAAAATTACAAATACGTACATCACAAATGCACATGTTTTTGGTGTGCAAAATGTTTTGATATGTGTATACACTATGCAAAGATTAAATCAATTAATGTGTCTGTTATCTCACATACTTATTAGTTTTTTGTAATGACCACATTTAAAATCTACTCTCTTGACAATTTTCAAATATACAATGCATCATTTTTAATTACAGTCACCATGTTGTGCAGTAAATCTCTTGAACTTATTCCTCTTGTCTAACTGAAATTTTGGATCCTTTGACCAACATCTTCCCAAACTCCCTTTCTCTCCTTCTTCTGACCACCATTCTACTCTCTGCTTCTATCAGTCTTACTCTATACATGTAAGTGAGATTGTGCAGTATTTGTCTTTCTTTACTTTGCTTATTCTACTTAATATAATGCCCTTCACATACATCCATGTTGTCACAAATGACAGGATTTTCCTTATGAAGTCTGAGTAGTATTCCGTCTACACACACACACACACACACACCATTTTTTAATCCATCTGTTAATGGACACTTAGGTTGATTCCACACCTTCCCTATTGTTAATAGTGGTGCAATAACTTGAGAGTGCAGATCTCTCTTTGACATACTGATTTCATTTCATTTGAATATATACCCAGAAGTGGAATTGCTGGATCACGTTTTTTAAAAATAGGATTTTATCACAACTCTTACAATATTAAGTACCTAATGAATGCTCAATACATATTTGTTCAACTGAGCCTCAAAAAATACCTTAAGCCAGTTCACTGAAACTTTATCAAAAAATTAGAGGTTCTGGAACATGAAGAAAATTGCAAGAAACGAGCATGGAAGAATGAAGAGAAAATTTCAGATAATTGTAGTAGTACTTTGGTTATGTCAGTGATTTGGAACTGAGATAGTTAAAGTGAAATAGTCATCCCAGTAGAAGGGGGGAAAAGAATGGAGAGTATCATATTGCTTTCTGTTCCTTCTAACTTTTTAGTTAGATCTTATATGCTTTAGGATCTGTTTATCTATTTAATAGCCCATAATTAACTTGAATTTGAATAAATGAACCACTTATAATTAATGAGGTAAAGAAACAATATATGAACATCCCTGTTCATTGTCCAAATCAAATTTTATCTTTTGCTTAGAAGTTGGTTTTAGTGTCAGCACATCTACATGGAGATAAAAGTTAATGGTTATTTTAAAAAAGCACAGAGCCACATAAATAGAGAAAAAGAAATTTCAACCAGTAAGAAAAGAAATGACTGGTAGCTTATTTTCACAAAAGCAATGCTAAATTGCAAAATACAGAAATTCTTACTAAATTGAGAAATCAAATAACATTAAATGACAAAAGAACAGATGTCATCATATGAGAAAATGCCTATGAAGATAGAAATAAATTAGAAAACAACTGTTAAACTTAATTTTACATCCAGATATTTACATGAAATGACTCGAGTTAAAATTATTTTGAAAAAGTTAAAAAGGAAAATATGAAAAACACTTATATACTAGGCATTTATTTGAGATAATGCATTGTGCCATATTCATTCACATAATCTTTTATTTCTTGCTAAAATTCAGAGGATAATATTTGCACTAAAGCAAAGGCTGCCTAATTGTGGATTGCCCAGCACGGGGGTACTTGTGCAGAAAGGTTAATATGGGTTCATGTTGCTTCATAGCTTGTAAAATCGCAGTGCAGATAAAACTATTTTGTTAATGGAAAAAGTGAGCCCTTTGTGGGGACACGAAAACCTCAAGATTTTCTATAATTCTGCTTTAATATGAGCCAGTATCTTGAATGACACATATTCATGCTAGGGCACTTTGTGTGCCATAGGATAGTATTCTAGGCCCAGATAGAAAATTCATGGTGTGACTCTTGGTGCTAAATATGCCCCAGAGTGAACTGAGTTGGAACACAGTGGTCAGACTATAAACATTTATTGAATGAATGAGTCATCACTTATAATTATTCCGACTTGTTTTTTCCTTTTAAAAGTAGCTTTCTTGTTTTTAAAAGTGTCTATAGATAAAATTCTAATACAACAGAAAATGTTATGTAATGAAGAAGCTTCCAAATCATAACAAAACAATATAATTTATTTCAGACAGTAATTTACATGCTAACAGGGATACAAAAATTAATAAAGTTAGATCCTTTGGACTTTGTGAGTTTTTCAGCCTATACTCAAATGTTTGGGTGCTTATATTTATTATAATTGTCCTTATTATTAAAATTAAAGTAACAGCAAACATTTATTGACTAGTTACCCATTATCAGAGCATTACCCATGATAAGAGCATTGCTTTCTGTTCCTTCTAACTTGTTAGTTAGAAGGATATGTGTATTTTTAAAATATATATATATTTATTTGTTTAAAAAGATATCCTCGAAATAACCCTATGAAGTTGGGGTTTGGATAAAGATGCTGTAACTTACTCGTAGTTACACAGCTAGCAGTAAGTTATGAACCCAGTTCAGAATCTGTTCTTGGAGTCATTAAATTTTATGTGATAGTGTGCAATTAAATTTTATAAGGTTTATTGTTATAAATCTAACCATGTTTATAACCTGGTTGAAAGGATGTATGGAATCACAAATTTATGATTTTCAGAAACTGAGCATGTTTGCCTGAGCTGTGCTGAGCATCATAATTATTATTTTAATCATCAGCCTCACTGTCAATTTTAATAGCGACCTTGAAAACTTAGTGACTCAGAATCACACTAATCCATAAGACAAGAATAACATATTTCTTTATTTTTAGCCTAGATCAATAATGTGTAGCACACCACCAACTATTCTCAATTTATATGTAGATGTACTACATCTTTAATGGCTATTACTTAATAATTTTATCTTTAATATTTTTTTTGTTTCTCATTAAATTAAGCTCAAGGGAAAAACTGCTGGATTTGGTGTAATTGCCTTAAAATTCAAACTAGTTTCAGACTGAGAGAAGTAAAATATGTATGGAAAATGAAAGAACTTATTTGAAGGTATTTGAAGACATAGTAAAATTATACAAATATTTGGCCCACATATATGCCCAGTATTCTTAAAGGTTCATTAGAATAAATCTTTCTTCATTATCCCTTACGGCCACATGTATTTGTGTGCGTGTGTGTGTGTGTGTGTGTGTGTGTGCGTGTGTGTGTGTGAGAGAGACAGAGAGAGAGAGAGAGAGAGAGATTGAGACATAGGGAAACCAATAGAGGGAGACAGAGAGAAAGGGTGAGAGAGGAGGGGGACAGATCGAGGTGATAAAATTGCTATTATTTAATAATTTTTATCTTTAATATTTTCTTGTTTCTCATTAAACTCAAGGGAAAAACTGCTGGATTTGATGTAATTACCTTAAAATTCAAGCTAGTTTCAGATTGAGAGAAATAAAATATGTATGGAAAATGAAAGAACTTATTTGAAGTTATTTGAAGGAATATTAAAATTATAAAAATATTTGGCCCACATATATGCCTAATATTTTTAAAGGTTCATTAGAGTAAATCTTTCTTCATTATCTCCTACCCCCGAATATATCTGTGTGCTTTTGTACGTGTGTGTGTGTGTGTGTGTGTGTGCGCGCACGCGCGCGAGAGCCAGAGTGAGAGCAAGAGAGAGAGAGATTGAGATATAGGGAAAGCAATAGAGGGAGAGAGAGAGAGAGAAAGGGATAGAGAGGAGGGGGACAGATCAAAGTGATAAAATTGCTTATTCTCATTCTTGATAATTTTTTAGTGATAAAACTCATTCAATGAGATTGATTAGGATTTTAAGATTTACCCTCAATTTACTTTATTTGGTACAGAATGAAACAAGGTAGAATATTGGCAATGGAAGATGCAATACTGTCTAATAATTCAAACAAGTTTTTTAAAAATTTCTTCGATACTTCCAAAGAAAACATGCATTTCTTTCAGGGTATATGTATTTGTTTAATTTTCACTTTAGAAAATAATTATATTATTATTGTGCCACTTACATGTGGATCAAATTGAAATGAAATATACATAAAATTCACATTGATAATTCAAAACAGAATTAAGAACTTTGATATTAGCAGATTGGATATTAGCAATACAGGTTTTAGTATATGATTTATTCAAAACTATTTGCTAAAGAGATAATGTAGTTGAATGTATGCTATCTATATATATTAATTATACAGAGTTAAATACTAAAAATGGAAAAGATCAAGTCATAGCATGTTCTTTCATGTGGAATACTTTCCTAGTTATAATGTAAATTTATATTCTAGAAAAGGAAAGGAAGAAATGACTCAGCTTAGCCTCAAAATATTACAAGTATACCTACTTGTTATAAGTACTTTTTATTGATCATAACTGTATTATACAATTTTAACCCTCTATCTCACAATTGGATGACTTTTAAAACATGTCACTATGTGAAATGAAACTTGTTTATGTAAGTAATGCTTCATTTTTCTCTAACTTATTCTTCAAGGGCTTTTAAAATATATAGTAAAAGACTTTAAGAATATTTTATATATTAATTTTGATGCTTCTTGCATTTGTCTCTTGCATTTGTCTTAATATGTTATATGAATTACTTTATTAAACAATGACTGTCAAAAAGTTGGACTGTGTCATGTATGCAATTAAAAAGTGTATTGCTCTTTCTGTACATGCTGTACATTTAAGTGACCCCAAGGGTCTCCCAAAGTGAGCCTTTAACATTCCAAAATTTTTACTGTGCATCTGTTGCTGGCGTCTAGCCTCCCACCCACACGGACTAAGATTAACTAAATGAAGTTTATGTTAGTGCAATAAAGTACATAAAGATGAAGTAATAAAATGGGAAGACAGTTACCTTACTAGTGGGGTTGCTAAGTTAGTTTCACTAGAAGACTGTATGCATGTTTGTTAACAAAAACAGAATGTATGAATGGAAGAATCTAAAAGTATTTTTTCAAATGATATTTCTTATGTATCTTTTTGTGTTATATATTCCAGATGGGATTTATACAGCTCAATGAGGACTTCATATTTATTGAGCCACTCAATGATACAATGGCCATAACAGGTCACCCACACCGTGTATATAGGCAGAAAAGGTCCATGGAGGAAAAGGTCACAGAGAAGTCAGCTCTTCACAGTCATTACTGTGGTATCATTTCAGGTAAATGCCTTCTCCTGAAAGAGTTTAAGTAAATATTCAATGTGAGATGACTACTTTAAAAAAATCTCTCTCATCTATTTACTAGCTTTACTTATTTATTTTTAATGTAGAATCTTGTGGTTAGTAACAATTAAATCTATCAATTATAGGATTATCTTTTAGTTTTTTTATGAAGCACTACATTTTAATGTCAAAAAATAGAAACTCAAAAGGACTTTAGAGATGAACATATAATATATCCTATAACTTTCTTGAATTGTAAAGTGTTCCTCATGGGATACTGTTCACTTTACTGGAATAGAAATGACACAGATAATTCCAGATACCCTGAAACGGAATACTGTGAGCTCATAGCCTTATTTTAGTCCACCTCTGTGAAAGCATCATAGATATCTCTTTACTTGGACTAGAAGCATCCTCATCTTCTCTTTCTTTTTCTTTATTTTCTTTTTCACATCTAAAATCATTTTGGAGGTTAAAATTAGCTGCAGAATAGGAAGAAGAGTAAAGATTTATACGTTTGAATTTTGTTCTCAGTATTCAAATCCCTTAAGTCTGGAACTTTTCGGAGGCTCATAAACATTCCCAACCATCAAATCCTTGGCTCTTTTTGTCTGCCAGTTCTTTACAGGAACAAAATGAGGGTGACTGTTTCATGTACTTTCTTACTTCCCTTAGGCAGAGATCTGTGGTGTTTGCAAGTATGGTGAGGAAAATGAATGATTTCTGTTACATAAGTAGGATCTGAAAGTCATAGCTAATATTCAGAAAAAAATTAAAAGTTTTCCTAGGAAATATTTTTAGACATGGAATCCAGACATCTCAGGGTATTTACTGATCTAAGAAATATTTCCACAAAAAATTAGCCGGGCGTGGTGGCGGGCGCCTGTAGTCCCAGCTACTCGGAGAGGCTGAGGCAGGAGAATGGTGTGAACCCGGGAGGCGGAGCTTGCAGTGAGCCGAGATCGCGCCACTGCACTCCAGCCTGGGTGACAGAGCGAGACTCCGTCTCAAAAAAAAAAAAAACGAAATATTTCCAGTTAGAATCTGAGGAAATATGAATTTATTGAAAAATTTTCAGTGTAAGGACTTTAAAATTTGACTTGCAGATTTTAATTGTCAATGTAGCTTGTATCAAGATATCAATTCTAAAATTGATTATGATATTTGAGGCTAGATTAGATATGTGCATGGTGACAATAAATCACATTTGTAGAGACCAGAGGATGTCTATATCAACAATTGCCTAGAGTGTTCAGATTCAGAAAAATATTATAACATATTTCTATTTAGAATATATTTTTATCTGAAATTAATCTGTTACTTCTATTTTCTTTTGTAAAAAGTCATGATGTCAGTCTGTACAGGAATCATCATAAAAAGCAGTTGAGTCTGTCTCCACATCACAGTATTCCATGTCCACAATCAAGCCAGTTTAAATAAGACATATCCTTCTTCTCTATTACAAACACTGTAGATATAAAGGAGAAAAAGTCGGCCGAACAAAAACTGTAGCATTATGAGCAAGCAAAAGAAAAGCTTCTGCACTGGGAAATGATAAAAACAACAGCAATAGTTTGGATTTAGTCCATTTAAGGAGATTGCTTTGTACGAGTTATACTGAAAATCTGCTTTGTACGAGTTATACTGAAAATCTGCACTGTGTAACTTGAATAATTGTTAAGTTCCAGCTGTTCTAATTACTCATGTACTCTGATGACACAAAGCAGGCTTTGTATGCCATTATTCATAGAGAAAAGGTTTTCAGAAAATTCTGAATTATAGTAGGTTAATAAAGCATAAATACATAGTTCATGTTTGGCAAATGTTGTACATAAAGTTTCTGATATATATATCAGATATATATATAGATAGATATATACTATATATATCAGATATATATAGATATATACTATATATATCAGATATATATAGATATATACTATATATATCAGATATATATAGATATATACTATATATATCTGATATATATAATATATATAGATATATACTATATATATCAGATATATACTATATATATCTATATATCAGATATATACTATATATACACTATATATATCAGTTATATACTATATATATACTATATATCATATATACTATATATACTATATATATCATATATACTCTGTATATACTATATATACTATATATATCATATATACTATATATACTGTATATACTATATATATCATATATACTATATATATCAGATATATACTCTCTCTCTATATATATATAGTAGGCATGATTGTTACATGTAAATGTTGACCTACTTGGGTCAAGAACTTGCATGTAAGGAGTGCTAAACTATCATCAGCTACATGATTTACTGAGCTTACCTATTTTCAGATGCTTTTTGAGGGCTCAGAATTTTAAAAATCATTTTAAAATTAGCAATCTGTGAAATAAAATATTTATTTACTGGTACTGACATGTCCAATTGTAGCCTTTCTCTTCTTACTTCAGGCTGATACAGTAACAAATTAATAACATGGTCCAAATTTTCATAATGTTGCAGTATTTGACTCTGGAAAATGAGATTATTAAGTTTGCTTGTCTTCAACTTGGTCTTTGTACTCTCTTAATGTTTTCAACGTTTTAGGTAGATTATGTTTATATGTATTGCTTACATGAATATTTTTTTCCAAACAGGGATTTTCCTGTTTTAAAATGACTTTGTTGTGTTATTGTACTAGAACATAATGTAAAGGAGGGAAAAGCACGTGAGTTTTAGAGTCAGAGGCCGCAGGTTCAAGGCCCAGCTTTAGTCTCACTCCGGCCTAGGTAATCTTGAGCAATTCCCGTTAACTTTTGAAACTTAGCTTTTTTGTTTGTAATGTAAGCACAACCAGTCACCTTACAGGAATGTGGAGATAAATGACACAGTTTCTATTCTCAAGAGGTGAACAATATACTATTTTAACAAACTGGTAACTCAGCAATTACACCATAGTGTGATAAGAACTACAATAGATCCCATTTGTCAATTTTGGCTTTTGTTGCCATTGCTTTTGGTGTTTTAGACATGAAGTCCTTGCCCACGCCTATGTCCTGAATGGTATTGCCTAGGTTTTCTTGTAGGATTTTAATGGTTTTAGGTCTAACATTTAAGTCTTTAATACATCTTGAATTAATTTTTGTATAAGATGTAAGGAAGGGATCCAGTTTCAGCTTTCTACATATGGCTAGCCAGTTTTCCCAGCACCATTTATTAAATAGGGAATCCTTTCCCCATTTCTTGTTTTTTTCAGGTTTGTCAAAGATCAGATAGTTTACACTGTTGGTGGGACTGTAAACTAGTTCAACCATTGTGGAAGTCAGTGTGGCAATTCCTCAGGGATCTAGAACTAGAAATACCATTTGACCCAGCCATCCCATTACTGGGTATATACCCAAAGGACTATAAATCATGCTGCTATAAAGACACATGCACACGTATGTTTATTGCGGCACTATTCACAATAGCAAAGAGTTGGAACCAACCCAAATGTCCAACAACGATAGACTGGATTAAGAAAATGTGGCACATATACACCATAGAATACTATGCAGCCATAAAAAATGATGAGTTCATTTCCTTTGTAGGGACATGGATGAAATTGGAAAACATCATTCTCAGTAAACTATCACACAGACAAAAAACCAAACACCGCATGTTCTTACTCATAGGTGGGAATTGAACAATGAGAACTCATGGACACAGGAAGGGGAACATCGCACTCCGGGGACTGTTGTGGGGTTGGGGGAGGGGGGAGGGACAGCATTAGGAGATATACCTAATGCTAAATGACGAGTTAATGGGTGCAGGAAATCAACATGGCACATGGATACATATGTAACAAACCTGCACATTGTGCACATGTACCCTAAAACCTAAAGTATAATAATACAAATAAAAATAAAAAAATAGAAAAATAAAAAAAAAAGAACTACAATAGACTTAGCATACAAGATCCCAAGCTCCTGAAAATGGATACTTGAGTCTCAAAGATCAAGTAAAACTTATTAAGACTAGAGGGAGAAAAGGGAACAGAGTCCAGGTTGAGATAATGGACTTTGGGATCAGACTGCCTGTGTTCATATCCCTATGCTACTTCTCTCTGTGATCTTGGGAAGTTTACTTTCTCTCTCAAAGGTCCACTTACCATACACAAAATGGGAATAGTGATACTTGAACCTCAAGACTGTCCTCAGAATTAAGTGAATTATGTATTAAAAATGAGAAACATGAAGTTTTTAGTGCATGCTGTTGCATGTTAATGAGGCAAGAACATTTCAGCAGAAGGAATAACTCATGAAAAAGTATAAAGGCATGAGAAGGCATTGAGGGAGCGGAAACCAAGTTTCTGTACTTGATAAGACACAGCCCTGGAAAAGTGGTCATGGACTAGAAACTGAAGGGACTTGAGTGCCATGGTAAGGACTTTATCTTCAAGTGACATTATCAGTTTGTATTAACATTTTAGTATAAACTCATGAGTATGTCTAAGACTCAGTAGGAAAAGAGAAGAGATTTACAGAGTTGAAGACAAAGGTTTAGGCAGGATGTAGAGATCATCTATCTCCATTCTTCGAGCTGACTTAACCAGGCCACTACTACACTAGTTCCCATACTCCAACCATAAGTATTGTGGAGATTATTGTCAATCTGTGGAGGGCATTAGAGAGAACGCACACTGAGCACTGGCGAATAATTCTACATTTCTTCTCTGACTGGAAGTGTACAGTATCAACTGTGTTGTTTTTATACATGCATTTGGATACAACATGGTCTAAAGATTTAGGAGATGAAGAATGAGCTCTGCATAGTTGTATATAATAAAAGCATCAAAGAGAGCAACTTAATAAAAAGATTACTTCAATATGCATGATTTTCACAGACAATGGATAACTTATATGGCAGAGTCAACCATGAAGTTGAGATTCTTTAGAAACCTAGAATCTTCCAGGTAGCCTATTTAAATGAAAATAAGCACACAGGAAACTGACAGATTGGGGCCAACACAGCTGTCACCAGCTGGGACACTGAGGGAAATAGACTTTTCTAACTCTCTCTTACCTGATGTATCTACCACTCTTGGTACAGATAAAAAGCCTCTCATTTTGTAAACTATCCGCCTCATTTTATAAACTATCCTCCTTTTACATTTCTTACATCTCCATCTCTGTCTCTTCTATGGGAATGTCTTCTTCCATCTGTTTACCCCTGAATACAGGCATTTCTCAGGACTTCCTTTTTTTTTTTCTACTTCCTATTCCACCTACTTTCCCAGGGTGATATAATCCGAAGCCAGTGCGGGTTCAGCTTTACATTGATTAATTCCAAAGTGTCTCCATTTCAATTTTTCTTCTGACTTCCATATATATATGTAATAGTAACTTCTATTCAGATGTCCTCAAGCATCTCAGATTTAATAAATCTAAAACTGAACCCATCATCTCTCCTCCCAAAGGCCTCTTCTGATATCCTTGACTATTTATCTAGTCACTTGAAAATTAAAAATAAACCCCCCAACAAAAACACAAGTAACGACTAAAAAAAAAAAAAAGTATTAATCTAACCTTCTGCCTTTGTTCCTCTAAGTCTGATTGAGTTTACTCATGATGTTGTCTACCTCCTAATATTTTGCCTGTCATCTCTTTCTACCACTCTGTGTTATTATAAGAACATTTGTTTAGCCAGTCGTAGTGGTGTACCTGTAGTCCTAGCTACTTGGGAGCCTGAGGCGGGAGGATCATCTGTGCCCAGGAGTTTGAGGCTGCAGTGAGCCATGATCACACCACTGTACTCTAGCTTGGGTGACAGAGTGAGACCCGATCTCATCTCTAAAAGAAAAAAAAAGAAAACACATTTCTATAAAATGTACCATGTGCCAGTTCATGTAGTTATGTTACATGTGTTATTTTATTTTTATGTTTTCTATAATCCTTTGAGGTAGATAGTATTTGTATCCTCATTTCTTATTATTTTTAAAATTTTTTGTGGGTACATAGTAGGTGTATATATTTATCAGGCACATGAAATGTCTTCATATAGCCATGCATTGTGAAACAAGCACATGATGGCAAATGGGGTATCCGTCCCCTCAACCACTTATGCTTTGAGATACAAATAATCTAATTAAATTCTTTGTTATTTTAAAATATACAATTTTTATTGACTATAGTTAACTTATTGTGCTATCAAATAGTAGGTCTTATTCATTTTTTCTAACTTTTTTTTGTACCCATTAACCATCCCCACCTCCCCTCAAACTCCTCACCAGCCTTCCTAGGCTCTGCTAACCATCCTTCTACTGTTGATGTCCATGAGTTCAATTGTTTTGATTTTTAGATCCCACAAATAAGTGAGACCATCCCATGTTTGTCTTTCTGTGCCTGGCGTCTTTCACTTAATATAATGATCTTCAGTTCCATCCATGTTGCTGCAAATGACTGTATCTCATTCTTTTTGTGGCTGAATAATATTTCATTGTGTATAAGTACCACATTTTCTTTATCAGTTCATCTGCTGATGGACACTTAGATTGCTCCCAAATCTTAGCTATTGTAAACGGTGCTGCAACAAACATAGAAGTGCAGATATCTCTTAGATACACTGATTTCCTTTCTTTTGGGTATAAACCCAGCAGTGGGATTGCTGGATCATATGGTAGCTCTCTTTTTAGTGTTTGAGGAACCTTCAAACTGTTCTCCATAGTGGTTTTACTAATTTACATTCCCACTAACAGTGTACAAGGGTTCCCTTTTCTTCACATCCTTGCCAGCGTTTGTTGTTGCCTGTCTTTTGAATAAAAGCCATTTTAACTGGGGTGAGATGATATCTCATTGTAGTTTTGATGTGCATTTCTCTGGTGACCAATGATGTTGAGCACCTTTTCATGTGCCTATTTGCCATTTGTGTGTCTTCTTTTGAGAAATGTCTATTCAAATATTTTGCCTATTTTTTGATTGGATTATGAGATTTTTTCCTACAGAGTTGTTTGAGGTACTTACATATTCTAGCTATTAAACCTTTGTCAGATGGATAGTTTCTAAATATTTTCTCCCATTCTGTGGGTTGTCTCCACTTTGTTAATTGTATCCTTTGCTGTGCAGAAGCTTTTTAACTTGATGTGATCCCATTTGTTCATTTTTGCTTTAGATGCCTGTGCTTGTAGTGTATTACTCAAGAAATCTTTGCTGAGGCCAATGTCCTGGAGATTTTCCCCAAGGTTTTCTTGTAATAGTTTCATACTTTGAGGTCTTAGATTTAAATCTTTAATCCATTTTGATCTAATTTTTGTATATGGTGAGAGATAGGGATAAAGTTTCATTCTTTTGCAAATGGATATTCAGTTTTCCCAGCACCATTTATTGACAAGACTATCTTTTCCCCAGTGTATGTTCTTGGCACCTTTTTCAAAAATGAGTTCGCTGTAGGTATGTGGATTTGTTTCTTCATTCCCTGTTGTATTCCATTGGTCTATGTACCTGTTTTTCTGCCAGTACCATGCTGTTTTGGTTACTGTAGCTCTGTAGTACAATTTGAAGTCAGGTAATGTGATTCCCCCAGTTTTGTTCTTTTTGCTGAGGATAGCTTTGTCTGTTTGGGGTCTTTTAGTGATTCCGTATAAATTTTAGGACTGTTTTTTTTTTTCTATTTCTGTGAAGAATGTCATTGGTGTTTTGATAGGGATTGTAATGAATCTGTAGATTGCTTTGAGTAGTATGGACATTTTAGCAATATTGATTCTTCCAACCCATGAACATGGAATATCTTTCTACTTTTTGATATCTTCTTCAATTTCCCTCATCAGTGTTTTATAGTTTTCATTATAGAGGTCTTTCACTTCTTTGGTTAATTCGTGGGTATTTAATTTTATGTGTGGCTATTGTAAATGGGGTTACATTTTTAAATTTCTTTTTCACATTGTTCACTGTTGGCATATAGAAATGCTAATGATTTTTGCGTGTTGATTTTGTATTCTGCAACTTTACTGAATTTATCTGATTTAATAGTTTTCTTGTGGAGTCATTAGGTTTTTCCAAATGTAGGATTATATCATCAGCAAACAAGGATAATTTGACTTCTTCCTTTCCAATTTGGATGACCTTTATATTTTTCTCTTGTCTGCTCTAGCTAGGACTTCCAGTAATATACTGAATAACAGTGGAGAGAGTGGGCATCCTTGTAGTGTTACAGATCTTAGAGAAAATCTTTCTGTTTTTCCCCATTTAGTATGATACTAGCTGTAGGCCTGTGGTGTATGATTTTTATTATGTTGATGTATGTTCCTTCTATCCCCAGTTTTTTGAGAGTTTTTATACTGAAGAGATGTTGAATTTTATGAAATGCTTTTTCAGTATCAATTGACATGATCATATGGTTTTATCCTTCATTCTATTTATAAGATGTATCATGTCGACTGATTTGCAAATGTTGAACCATCCTTGCATCCCAGGGATATTTTCCAATTTGTCATGATGAATGAACTTTCTAATGTATTGTTGCATTCAGTTTGCTAGTATTTTGTTGAGGATTTTTGCATCAGTATTCATCAGAAATATTAGCCTGTGTAGTTTTTTTTTTTTTTTTTTTTTTTTTTTTTTTTTTTTTTTTTTTTTTATCAGCGTAATACTGGCTTCCTAGAATGACTTTGGAAGTATTCCCTCCTCTTATATATTTTTTGGAATAGTTTGACTAGGATGGGTATTAGTTCTTCCTTAAATGTTTGACAGAATTCAGCAGTGAAGCTCTAGGGTCCTGGACTTGACTTTACTGGAAGACATTTTATTATGGCGTCAATCTTGTTACTTGCTATCTGTTCAGATTTTTGATTTCTTCATGTTTCAATCTTGGTAGGTTGTATATATCTAGGAATTTGTCTAATTCTTCTACATTTTCCAACTTATTGGCATATAGTTGCTTATAGTAGCTACTAATGATGCTTTGAATTTCTGCAGTATTGGTTGTAATGTCTTCTTTTTCATTTCTGATTTTATTTATTTGGACCTTCTCTCTTTTATTCTTAGTCCGGCTAAGGGTTTATCAATTTTGTTTAACTTTTCAAATAAAGCAACTTTCTGTTTTATTGATTTTTTTTGTATTTTTTATTTCAATTTCATTTATTTCTGCTCTGATCTTTATTATTTCTTTTATTTTAGGTTTATGTTTGGTTTGCTCTTGCAACTCTAGTTCTCTGAGATGCATTGTTAGATTTTTAGAGATTTTTCCTTTTTTTTTTTTTTTTTTTTTGGTGTAGGCACTTATAAACTTCCCCGAGTACTCCTTTTGCTGAATCCTAAAGGTTTTGGTATGTTTTGTTTCCATTATCTTTGTTTCAAGAAATTTTCCAATTTCCTTCTCACTTTCTTCATTGACCCACTGGTCATTCAGGAGCTTATTGTTTAATTTCCATGTATTTGCATAATATCCAAAATTCCCTCTTGTTATCAAATTCTAGTTTTATTCCATTTTGGTTAGAGAAGATGCTTGATATTATATTACTTCAACTTTTGGAATAGTTTAATGCTTGTTTTATGATGTAGCATATGGTCTTTCCTTGAGAATGATCCACATGCTGAGGAAAAGAATGTGTATTCTGCGGCTCTTGGTTAAAATGTTCTGTAAATTTTTATTAGAGTCATTTGGCCTATAGTGCAAATTAAATCTGATATTTCTTGGTTGCTTTTCTGTCTGGAAGATGTACCCAGTGCTTAAAGTGGGGTGTTGAAGTCTCCAGCTATTATTGTATTGTGGCCTATTCTCTCTCAATAGCTCTAATGATATTTTCTTTATTTATATGGGTGCTCCAGTGTTGGTTGCATATATATTTAAAATTGTTATATCCTCTTGTTGAATGGACTCCTTTATCATTCTATAGTGACCTTCTTTGTCTCTTACAGTTTTTGTCTTGAAATCTATTTTGTCTGATATAAATATAGCAACTCCTGCTCTTTTTTGGTTTTTATTGGCATGGAATATCTCTTTCCATTCTTTTATTTTCAGTCTATATGTCTCTTTATAGGTGAAGTGTGTTTCTTGTAGGCAACAGATCAGTGGGTCTTGTTTTACATCTATTTAGCCACTTTATGTCTTTTGATTTAGATGGTTTAGCTCATTTACATTTAATGTTATTATTGATAAGTAAGGACTTACTCTTGCCATTTTATTTTTTGTTTTCTGGTTGTTTTGTGGTCATATCTTCCTTGTTTCTTTTCTTCCTGTATTCGTCTAGCAAAGGTGATTTTCTCTGATGATATGATTTAGTTTTTTGCTTTTTATTTTCTGTGTATTCACCATATGTTTTTGGGTTTGAGGTTACCATGAGGTTGCAAATACTATCTTATAAACCATTATTTTAACCTGATAACATCTTAACAGTATTTCCATAAACAAACAAGCAAAAAGAAATCCAACAAAAACTCTCTGCCTTAACTTTGTACCCCAACTTTTTAAACTTTTTTTGTTTCTATTTATATCTTTGTACTGACTATGCCTTGAAAAGTTTTTATAGTTATTAGTTTTGATTGTTTCATTTTTTAGTGTTTTTACTTAGGATAAATGTAGTTTGCACACCTCAGTAACAGTGTTAATAATATTCTGTGTTTTTCTGTGTACTTACTATTACCAGTGAGTTTTGTGCCTTCAGATGATTATGTATTACTCATTAATATCCTTTTCTTTCTGAATGAAGTACTTCCTTAAGCATTTTTTGTAGGACAGGTCTGGTATTGCTGAAATCCCTCAGTTTTTGTTTGTCTGGGAAAGTCTTTATTTTTCCTTCATGTTAGAAGGATATTTTTGCCAGATATACTATTCAAGGTGAATTTTTTTTTTACTTCAGCATAGTACATGACACACCACTTTCTTCTGGCTTGTAAGTTTCCCACTGCTGCCAGTGTATTGGAGCTCAATTGTATGTTTTTTGTTTCTTTTCTCTTGCTGGTTTTAAGATTCTTTCCTTATCCTTAACATTTGAGATTTTGATTATTAAATGCCTTGAGGTAGTCTTCTTCAAGTTAAATCTGCTTGGTGTTCTATAACCTTTTTGTACTTGGATATTGGTATCTTTTTCTAGATTTGGGAAGTTCTCTGTTATTTCTTTGTAAAAACTTTCTACCTCTATCTCTTTTTCTACCTCTTCTTTAAGGCCAATAACTCTTACATTTGCCATTTTGAGGCAATTTTCTAGATCCTGTAGGTTTGCTTCATTGTTTTTTATTCTTTTTTGTTTTGTCTATTCTGACTGTGTATTTTCAAATAGCCTGTCTTCAAGATCCCTAATTCTTTGTTTGTTCAATTCTGCTGTTAAAAGACTGTGATTCACTCTTCAATATGCTAATTGCATTTTTCAACTCCAGAATTCCTGCTTGAGTCCTCTTAATTATTTCAAGTTCATTTGGTGTTCTATCCCTCTGTGGCTCTGCTGGTACCTGAAGCCAGTAAGTCTCAAAGGTTCATCCAAAGTCCTCGATGTAGTACCTGGGTGTCACTGCTGGTTATTCAGGGCTTTTCAGTTAATAGGTGGCAAATACTGCCAGGACTGGGTTCCTTTCTTCAAGGCAGTGGGTTCCCTTCTGGCCCAGGGGATGTCTGGAAATGTCTTTTGGGAGCTAGGACCTGGAATGGAGGCCTCACAACTCTAACTGGCACCCTATCCTTTGTGGTTGTGCTCATATCTTAGATGTAAGACAAAGTCTTCCCCACGTTTCCCTCTCCCCTCCTCAAGCACAAGGAAGTAGTCTCTTTGGAGCCACCAGCTTTGCAGCCTGAGGTTAGGGGAGGGGTGATGCCAGAACTCCCTTGGCTATCCCAGCTGGTGTCTCAGTATAATTGTGTGTACCTCCTAGTCCACTGTCTCTAGGACTTGCCTAAGAGTTGCAGTCCTTATGGCCCAGACTGCCTTTCAAGTTTCTTGGAGGCTCAGAGTGCTATAGCCTCATTATGAAGGTTTATAGGCGCTCAGTTTCTTACCAGTGGGATTGAGGATTCCCCTCTGGCTAAGGCTGGTTTAAATGCTCTCTCTATGGTGGGTGTCAGGTGAGTTTGATCTGGTTTTCCTTTCTGCTCTAACAGGACAGCGTTGAGGTCACTGCCTTGCAATTGCTGTATTCTCCCTCTCTCAGCACCCAGAGATGCTCTCTGCACCACTCTACAACTGCTGGGGTGGCGGAGGGGTAGTATCAGCAATTCAGCACTGTTTTTCCATCTTCAGTGCCTTTTTCAGCGATATGAAGTTAAAACCAGGTATTATCAGTGCTCACATGATTTTCAGTTTTTTATGAAGGTAATTTTTTTCTGTGTAGATGGTTAACTTGGTGTCCTTACAGTGGTGACAATTGGTGGAGCTTTCTATTCCACCATCTTGCTCTGCCCTCCCTATTCTCATTTTATAAGAGGAAAAAAAAGGCAAGAAACTGAAAGATTTTAAATAAATACACAAGGGATGATGTGATTCCCAGTATGCCATTTTGCATACCAGGAGACCCTGGACTCTTGACTCTACAGCCAATTTATATATTGCTTGGATTACTGCAGTTTATTGCCTTCTCTGTGTCTTCTGGATTTCAGTCTAACCCTCTCATAATCTAGTTTCCAATTTTTCTAAAATGTACATTTGATAATATTCTTTTCTGGGATTCTTCACACCTTCAGAGTAAAATTCATACTCTTCAGCTAAGGCACACAACAACCTGAATATGGTTAGTAGATTAAGTGCACCAAATTCACCTGGGGATCAGAGTTAAAATGAAGATTTCTGGATCCCATCCAGATGCACTAAGTCAGAGTTACTGAGTCCAGGACCCAAGAGAATCAGCATTTTAAACATGGACCCCAAAATGTGATTCTTGTGCATATTTAGAGAAACATCTGAGTTTATAGAGATCTTTTATTTCTATCCCTATGTACCATACTCCTTCCTGCCTCCAAGTCTCCTGGTTTTCTTCAAAACTTTCTCTTCTTTTCCTTTAACCTTCTCATCCTCCAAGACTTAGTGCCTTAGGGAAGTCCTTCTGAATCCCCCTGGATGCTACTTTCCCTAAGCCTTTCCAAGCTATTGCTTTGTAGTGCTACCATTGCATTTTGTGCATGTGGTGTTACACACTAGGGAGCCTAGTAAAATGCTGGACATAAAGTTTCTTCACATTAATTCCATAAATATTATTTACTGCATGCCATACCCTGGACACATAAATGTGAGTAAAAGTCAGCCTCTAAAGACAAAAATATGGGAAGACACAGTCTTCTTTGTGAAACCTAAGAGAGTAAGATGACATTTCAATGATAGGAAAGATAAACAATGTTTGTAAACACCTTGAGGAAGAATTTGTTTCCACTAATTATTATTATTTGGACAATAATTATTCAGAGTCTTACTCTGTTAAGAGTTGAGATAAATACATTTTTTCCACCAGATATTTTGCTATCCAGTTGTATGTATTTGGACGAGTTATTTCTCTGCCAATTGGAGTAGATACCCATGATTCTGAGATTCATTTACATGATTTCTAATGAGTCTAAAGTTGTAAAATTGTTGTATTTTATTATCTCATTTTCTAAATCTGCATGGTTTTCTCTTATCTGCTGAAGCTCATTGCTCAGGACCCTAAGTCTCAGCTCTGAATGAGAGCTCACCTGTTTTCTATCTCCTGTGATGCCAGCTCCATGCCCTAATTTGTCTCTTCTCTGAACTCCATGAGGTTTTCCCAGTGATACTGTGAATGAGATGGTCACTATAGTGATATATTTTATATGTTTATAGCTTTCTATTTTATAGCCTTATAGAATGGAATCCAGTTTTCTCTTTTACAAAGGAAACCATCTTTGAAGGAAGAGATTTTCATGTGGGCTGTGGCGTTATTAGATTGCTTAAATATTGCAGTAACAAAATAGTTGCTGTAGGAATTTTCTTGAGTTCTAACTATCAAAAAATAGTTTTAATATGACCAGTGATTATTTACTCTAGGTTTTAGTAAATTTTATTTGATAATCAAAATGTAATAGTTTGTTAAAAGCAAAATTTTTACTGAGAGCACAGAGTATACATCTAGGTGTACCTTTAAACCTATGTAAGTGTGCATGTTCCCATTTAGAGATCAAATAAATATGAAGATTCATTTCCATATTAAAAATGTCATCCTGGTAGCTAATGTATTTCACATTTAATATATGAATTAGACATTGCAATAAGCAAGTTACGTATACATGCTCACATATCCCTATTCATATACAATTTTTATCTATATAACAGTCCCAAAGCTAGTAAGTAGCAAATCCAAGATTTTTATCTACGCATTTTGACCCCAAATAATTGGTTTAACATCCCCCAGAAATGTTATCTTCCAATGTCCACCTAAGCTCTCTATACTTTGCCTAGTTTCTAGCCTATAGGATGAAGGAAGGAAAGTAGGAGCAAGCAATTTTCTTTTAAAGGGTGACCCGAAAGTTTTACATACAAGTTCTGTTCAAATTCCGTGTTTTACTACTCAGTCACATAATTACACTCAGTTGAACAGTAGACTGAGAAATGTTTCTGGGTGCATAGCCACACATCTAACCAAAAAGCAGTGGTTGGGTGGGGATGTGGTTAGGGAGTTTTTTTATTATTAAAAGTAAGAAAGGGAGAATGGATACTGATGGACAATTAACAGTCTCTACTACAGCATGTCATCCAGCAATGAGGACAGGAAGGTGACAGCTGGAAGAAAGTAAGCAAAATGTGGAAAAGTATCTAAGTAGAAGGAGGTGTCTCTTTTTAGTTATTGGATGTATCCATATTAATCTCATTTGCTTAGCAGAAGTTGACACTGGTGAGAAGCTATCACTTGTCACAGTTGGTGAATATGTGCTGGATAATACTCAGATTCTCATTTCCCTTCAAGGCCAATTATATATCCATCTAGAAAGGTGATGTTGAAAAAAATATATATATATACACACACACACATATATGTTAGAATGTAAGTATATACACACACATAATATATAAACAACATATGTATGCGTAGTTGTGTGTGTGTGTGTGTGTGTGTATATGTATATATATATATGATCAGTTTGGTCTTTGGTATTAACTGCTGGTACCGAATCTGGAGCCATAAAGTTTACTTTTAACTATAGTGATTCTGATTCAGACGGCTAGTATTGTTTTTGTCATCTTGCATTGACTTGTTATATGATATAAATAAGGAATATTTGCATTAATCGTTATAACACTTCAGTTAACTTTGTTAATTGATTGTACATGATATTTGAGTAAAACTGGATTTATTATATATTTTTGAAATCTGCATCATTTGCTAGAAAAAATGAGAAACAGTAACTTATGGGGATAGTCTGCATAAGATTAGTTTCCAGCAATAGTGGTGGGATCCAGTTCTTATTAGATTACAGAGTTGACAGGTGGGCATAGAAGTCATAATACAAAGGAAACGGTAGGTCAAAAATCCAAGAGATAAGGCTGGGAGCAGTGGCTCACACCTGTTATCCTAGCACTTTGGGAGGCCAAGGCAGGTGGATCATCTGAGGTCAGGAGTTCGAGACCAGACTGACCAACATGGCGAAACCCCGTCTCTACAAAAACTATAAAAATTAGCTGGGCATTGTGGCACATGCCTGTAATCCCAGCTACTTGAGAAGCAGAGGCAAGAGAATCACGTGAACCCAGGAGGCAGAGGTTGAAGTGAGCCGAGATCGCTACACTGCACTCCAGCCTGGGCAGCAGAGTGAGTCTCCATCTCAAAAAAAAAAAGAATCTAAGAGAAGATAAATTAATTCTGCAAAAATGAAAATATGTTAGAGGTCAAAGCAAAGTAGGATATGTGGTTAGTAGAATAGGATAGAATAGAATAGAATAATATAATAGAATAGGCAAGCCAAAACCCAGGTACCTGGTATAAGACTCAAGGGATTTATCAGAAACCAAAAAGATAGATTAGAACTCTGAGAACACATATCCTGAATTCAAAACAAAGTTAGAGACATACAGGGAATCATGAATAATTGAATATACATGTTTCACTCCACTCTTGAAGAGACTTCACTGAATTTATATTAAATAGTAAAGAAATATAAAAGGTGTCGGTCAACAGTGCAAGTTGTGGAAAGATGACAGCCGCTTAGAGACATCAACAGAATATGATAAATAACAAGGAGAAGAGCAAGTGATAGCTGATTTACCAATATACCATGGAGATCATTCTTCAACTGTAGAAAATTCTTAAACTTGATTGAATTGTACACATGAATGGCTGCATAATGTGACATGTAAGTTACACCTCAATAAAGCTGTTATAATCATAAATTTATTATTGAAGCACCATGTGCATACAAGAAATTGCAGAAACAGTTTGTTCAACTGCTGAATTTTCCCAGTGTGAACATAACCAATAGCTACCACTGGGATCAGACTATAGAGAATACCTAGGTATTCAACTTGCAAGGGACATGAAGGACCTCTTCAAGGAGAATTGCAAACTACTGCTCAAGGAAATAAGAGAGGACACAAACAAATGGGAAAAAAAAATCATGCTCATGGATAGGAAGAATCGATATTGTGAAAATGGCTATACTGCCCAAAGTAATTTATAGATTCAGTGCTATTCCTATCAAGCTTCCATTGACTTTCTTCACAGAATTAGAAAAAAACTACTGTAAGTTTCATATAGAACCAAAAATAGCTCGTATAGCCAAGACAATCCTAAGCAAAAAGAAAAAAGCTGGAGGCATCATGCTACCTGACTTCAAACTACCACAAGGCTGTAGTAACCAAAACAGCATGGTACTGGTACCAAAACAGATATATAGACCAATGGAACAGAACAGAGACCTCAAAAATACCACTACACACCTACAACCATCTGATCTTCGACAAACCTGACAAAAGCAAGCAGTGATGAAAGTATTCCATATTTAATAAATGATGCTGGGAAAACTAACTAGCCATATGCAGAAAACAGAAACTGGACCCCTTCCTTGCACACTATACAAAAATTAACTCAAGATAGATTAAAGACTTAAATGTAAAGCCCCAAACCATAAAAACCCTAGGAGAAAACTTAGGCAACACCATTCAGGACATAGGCATGGGCAAAGACTTCATGACTAAAACACCTAGAGCAATTGCAACAAAAGCCAAAATTGACAAATGGCATCTAACTAAACTGAAGAGCTTCTGCATAGCAAAAGAAACTATCATCAGAGTGAACAGGCGGCCTACAGAATGGGAGAAAAGTTTTGCAATCTATCCACCTGACAAAGGGCTAATATCCAGAATCGACAAGGAACTTAAACAAATTTACAAGAAAAAAAAAATCAAAAAGTGGCCAAAAGATATGAACAGACACTTCTCAAAAGAAGACATTTATGCACCCAGCAAAGTGCCATAGCACATGTATACCTATGTAACAAACCTGCACGTTCTGCACATGTATCCCAGAACTTGAAGGGAAAAAAAAAAAGAAGGAAAAGAAAACATCAACACCACAGATATCTCCCTTGTGCCCATGCCCAGGCTCTAATTTCTCCTACCCTAAGATATTCACTGAGTTGGTTTTTAAGAGCATTTCTTCCCAGGTTTTGATGTGTCTTTAAATGAAATCATACTACCTAATCTTTTGTACTTGTCTTATTTTCATCAGTATTATGTGGATGAACCTCATTATTTGTGAGATTCTTCCATAGTTTCACATGTTACAGCAGCTGGTTCCTTTTCATTGCTGTATAATATTCCATTATATGACTATTCTAACATTTCTTTATCCATATACTATTGATGATTATTTGAATTTTAAAAATAGTGCCACTCTGGATAGTCTGTACATGCGATTTGTATGCATTTCTGATGGCTGTATGTTTTAGATCATTGATTAATGGGTATGCAAATATTCAACTTTAGTAGACCCTGCAAACTAGGTTTGCAAAGTGTTTATCCCAGTTTAATCTCTCAGCATGTAGGCATATGATACTTCTATTTGTCCCCACAGTCTTGTTAGCACTTGATATAGTCAGTGTCTTTAATTTTAACTAATTCCAGGGATTTTAATTTATTTAATGTATTTTGGTTTTAATTTGTATTTCCCTGAAGACCAGTGAGGTTAAACATTTTCACATGCTATTAGGCATTTAGATATCCTATTGTGAGAAATGGTTGTTCAAGTTCTGCCCATTTTTCAATTAGACTGTCATTGATTTAGAATAGCGCTTTATTTCTTTATTCTGGAAAAGTATTGCAACTATCTTCTGTCACTTGGTGGCATGATTTCCACTGTGATAGTGACATGTTTTAATAAATGGGAGTTCTTACTTTTTATATAGGCAAACCTATACATGATTTTTGTTTCTGCTCTGATTTGGCTTCATTTGAGGAATCTGTATTCCCAAGCAGTTATAACTTCTGTAAGATTCTGATGGAAAGTGGAGCTGAATCCTTTGTAATTCATGCATAGTAATTTAGTAATCAGGAGCACCTGCCTGAAATTAGGATGCGTGGGGCAGTCACTTCAGGCACTTCTTTCAACTAACTAGGCCTTTATTTTGCCATTGGTGTCAAAAAGAAAATTGTAGTATCTTTTATTTTTTGAGTCATTTTGTTTATGTTGGAGCTGTTTGCTAGAAATCTAACTAATGTGATCTTATTATAAGCCATCAACAACTCTGAAAGGTAGGTGTTATTATTATCCACTTTACAGATAAGGAAACTCAGGCTGACTGAGTGATGTTAGTTTGCTAAAATGGCAGAACTAATAAGTGGGAGAAGTTCAGTCTGTCTCATTCTAAAGTCATACTTCAAAGCCAAATGCCCTTTAAGATTTTATGTGTGTCGGGAACTTATTTGGGTTTGCTCATTGTTAAATATGTTTAATATTATTCACTTTGCCAATATGAAGGCACATTGAAAAATTCAATTCTCTGTTGCAGATAAAGGAAGACCTAGGTCTAGAAAAATAGCAGAAAGTGGAAGAGGGAAACGATATTCATACAAACTACCTCAAGAATACAACATAGAGACTGTAGTGGTTGCAGACCCAGCAATGGTTTCCTATCATGGAGCAGATGCAGCCAGGAGATTCATTCTAACCATCTTAAATATGGTAGGCAAACTTTAAAGTGCGCTTGGAATTTTTTCAAGAAAACTCTAAGGAAGACATGTGTGAGTATTTATAATGAAATTCTTTAAAATTAACTCATTACTATTCCTTTCTCTTATTGTCATTGGTAAAAAAAAAATACTTAGGTATACAAAATTGATCCATCTCAAAAGCAATATCAAAATAAAAATTTACATCTTGTAAAAAAGAAAACACCCTTCTTGTTAATTTTGATGTGGCAAAGCTCTTTCTATGTTACTCTTTTCTCTCTTTTTTTTGGTACTGTTCTTTTCCTTTTTTTAAAAAATGTTTCTAGCCCTATTTTATGTATGTATTTATGTATGTACGTATGTATTTATTTATTTATTTTGTTGGTACATAGTAGATGTATATATTTAGGGGTACATAAGATATTTTGATAGAGGCATACATTTGGTGAAATTATCATAAATATTTTAATATATGTTTATATACGTGGCCCCACAAAAGGACCATAGGTTAATTATGATGTGATATAAAAATGAATGTTGGTAATCCACTGAGCTATTATATACGTGTGTAAAATTGGATGTCAGATATGATTCTAGTTGATGAGCTAAAATTTTAACCAACTAAATCACAGGTGGCTAACTTGAGTTGATGATTTCTGCTTGTAGAAATCCTAGTATCTATCATGTTTGCTTATTACCAAATTAATCTTTTGACTTAATTGCATACTCTGTTGGGCAAACCTCATTCAAGGAAGAATCAGAAGGTTGTAGTGAAGAGTGATTCTTAGATGAGAATAAACAGAAATAAATGTTGAAGGCAAATGTCCATTTATAAGTCAATTACCGTTTAAGAATGGCTGATGTAAGGATAAATATAGTCCCATTTTTTACTATCTTTGCTATCATTTGGATGTTTTCCTGGGGAACAGAGGTTTTTTTTCTTATACTTTAGATAATTCTGTCCATATTCCGTTACCTCCTAAGCACTCCTCTAAAATGGGATATTTGGTAGATTAACACTGCCTAACAACCAGTCTTTTCTAAGTAGAAATATCTCTGAAAGCATGGGTTTGGTGTGTCAGTTATATATTTTCTAATACAAATTAAATCAATACTAAGTTTTCTTTTAAATTCAATGTAACAAATAAAAAATTACTTTGCTTTACAAGCTTTTTTTTTTTTTTTTTTTAAAGATTTCTCAACTAAATTGAGACATCTCCATGTATGGGCCTTGAGAAAAATTAAGATGATTTTCAGTTTAATTTTAGGATCTTTATTTTTATTTATTTTTAGGTTTTTAACCTTTTCCAACACAAGAGTCTGGGTGTGCAGGTCAATCTTCGTGTGATAAAGCTTATTCTGCTCCATGAAACTCCAGTAAGAAAGTCTTGAGTTTTTTATTAAATTAAATGGGTGAGAAATTTTGTTCAGAAACTTTCAAGTAAAGGGAATGTTAAGGATGTACTTAAAAATCCGGAAATATCCATTGAATCACTTAAAGTATACATAAAACTGGCCTTTAGTTTTGGTTAATGCCCCAATCTTATTTAAAAAATAAGATGTTGTTAGTTTCCAAGAATCCTGAAAACAAATCTTAACTTTCCAAAGTATAATAAGTCATTTTAAGTGACAGTTTTATTCTATTATTTAGATGTCTACTTTTAACACTTTTTATTTATTTTAAATGGGAACTATTCTGTGACATCATTTTGATATGCTGCTTAACTGGCACTTTAGAAAATGTTCTACATAGAAAATGTTGTTCTTAAGTTGTAGAAACAACAAGTTATTTAAGTCTGAAAGTTCCACATTCTTAATTGAACCTCTTTGCTTTTTCAGAATACCATTAAACAGATTTTGTAATTATTACACCTTCACAAAGTTTTAAGCTTTTAAGCTCAGGGTAAATTAAACCTGAATGTCTTCCAGGTTCTAATTAATGTTATGGTCAGCAGTTTGCTTTAGTAATTCAAGAGTGCCTTTGTTGTTGTTGTTGTTGTTGTTTTGTATATACCTAAGAATAATATGCCTTGTGATGAGCTCTGTTCTTTTGCAGCCAGAACTATATATTGGGCATCATGGAGAAAAAATGCTAGAGAGTTTTTGTAAGTGGCAACATGAAGAATTTGGCAAAAAGAATGATATACATTTAGAGATGTCAACAAGCTGGGGGGAAGACATGACTTCAGTGGATGCAGCTATACTTATAACAAGGTAAATTTTCCAAAGCCAATTAAATGGCATTCCTAATTCAGTCACTGCACTGTTAATCCCATTAATCCCTTAATAGATGTTTTTATTTCAGATTTCATGTTTCAAAAATGATTTTGGCATAATGATGTCAGTCATCTCCCTCAATTCATAATAACTGATTTGTAAACAGCTAAATATTGGATGGCATATTGACAAAAAATTTGGTTAGTTAATTCTAAAAAATTACCTAAGTTTTTGACCTTAAAGGCATAGTCATTGATAATGATAAGCTAAAACTATGGTGAATTTTTCTGTAAGTTCAAAATTATGAAGCTAGACTATATGTTTTTCAGTCATCACCATATAAAGTAACCTAATATGTTAAATTCAGCAATTGAAAAACTTTCTGGGCTGGGCGCGGTGGCTCACGCCTGTAATCCCAGCACCAGGGAGGCCGAGGCGGGTGTATCACGAAGTCAGGAGATCGAGACCATCTTGGCTAACAAGGTGAAACCCCATCTCTACTACGAAATACAAAAAAAATTAGCTGGGCGTGGTAGCGGGCGCCTGTAGTCCCAGCTACTTGGGAGGCTGAGGCAGGAGAATGGCATGAACCCGGGAGGCGGAGCTTGCGGTGAGCCGAAATCACGCCACTGCACTCCAGCCGGGGCAACAGAGCGAGACTCCATCAAAAAAAAAAAAGAAAAAGAAAAACTTTCTGGCTCCATGTGAGAAACAATTTCAATTAAGTCTCTGACTGATTAATTATAAACTACATTGTGAATGTGCTACTAACAAATATTTTTAATATAGCATTAAGTATAAGATGTAAATAAATGTAAGTAAAATAATGAGCAACAATATGCTCTATATGATTACTATGTTTAATAATCATACATAATTTGTCTTACTTAAAACTGGTAAAAATAAGTAATTCATCGTGAACTAGCAATTTAATTTTAGTTATCAAAAGTGTTAGCATTTCACATCACAGTAGTGTAAATTACATATGATTTTCTGAAATGAAATCATTGAAATCATTGTAGTTTCTTGTAATTAATACTAAAGGCAAATAATTCACAAGGTTGAAAAATCTCTATGCAGGAACACAATTGGACTTCTACTTTCAGCTAAGTAGGTATAACTGATACTGAGCTTCTGCAACAAGCAATCGTAATATTGGAAAATAAGAAGTCACTGATTTTAGTCACTGGAGAATGAACAGTGTATGACTGCAATTCCTGAAAGAAGGGAAATTTATTATGCAAACATCGCAGTCAACTCAGCTTTTTCCTCAGGAAAAATTTCTTAACTAGCATAGCAAGCTAGAATCTAGGTAGAGCACAGTGATCCTGCGGAGGACACCAGAGATAAAAGTCTTAGGCATGGAGAGGTGCCATGAAGTACATGTGCTGACCATACGTGAGAACTTGGCAAGGGCTGGTCTGAAGATAAACAGAGGAGACTGCCCCAAATTTACCATAGGATTGCTGCTATGAATTAAAAAAGATAAGAGGAATGAGCAAATTCAAAGCACAAGTGTGGAACAATCTTGTGATACCTTATCAACATTTTTAGCCTTAGGGGAGACAGAGCTTGGAGGTTGAATACCACCAATTTACACAGGCTTGGGTATCAACTTGGATTTTTGATAGGTCTCCCCTACCAAAGAATAAAATCAGATTTATCCAAGTGCAGGATGATGAGCCAGTAATTGAACTGCCTCTTAAAACAGCTGTAAGCACTCTTCAGAGGAAGATAACAGAATAGCACATCTCTAAAAATATATCATCCACAATGTCCAGAGTATAATAAAAATTAGTCAAGCAAAGAAACATGAAAATGTGACCCATGGTCAAGGAAAATTAGTCAATAGAAACTGACCTTGAGATAGCCTAGATGTTGGATTTAGCAGATTAATGTAGTTGTAATTGGAGTCTCAGAAGGAGAGAGTAAGAATGGTTGAGAAAAATTATTTGAAGACATAATGGCAAAAAATTCTGCAAATTTGATGAAAAGCAACAAATATGGACCTAAGCACATCACATGAAAATTGCTGAAAACCAAAGAAAAATGGAAAAATTTCCATCAGCCAGTGGGGTGAGCGTCGGGGGGAGCAGAGGGAACATTGAACAGGAGGAACAATGTTCAAATAAATGGCTGACTTCACATCCAAAAAACAGTAAGTTCAAAAGACAATGAAACAACATTTCTAATGTACTGAAAGAAAGTAAAATAAAGAAATCCTATCAACCAAAAATACTTATTGAGTTCTCGAGGTACTATCTTAATCTCTGAAAGGGTATCTATCAAAAAATATATCTACAACTAATATCACAGCAAAAGGAGAAAACTGAACATTTTCTCCTTACAACTGAAAGCAAGGTAAGGATGTCCCCTCTTACCACTTCTATCCAATATCATACTGAAGATCATAACCAGTGCAGTAAAGCAGAAAAAAAAACAAAAACAAAGGAAAAACATACATATTTGGAATAAAAAGGAAAATGTCTCTTATTCACAGATGATATGAAATAGTACAAAGAATATTTTAAGAAATCTAGCAAAAATTTGCTAGAATTTATAACTGGGTTTTCAAGGCTACATCATGTAAAATCAGTTTTCAAAAACCAATTATGTTTATATATACTGGAAGTGAACAATTGGAAAAAACTTACAGTGACTTCCAAAACCATAAAATACTTAAGAAAAATTTTAGTAAAATATGTGTAAAACCTCTAAAATGAGAACTATACAGCACTGTTATGAGAAATTAAATATCTAAATACAGATTAATTCATTGGAATACTAAATATCATTAAATGTCAGTTTTCTCCAAATTGATTTATAGATTCAATATACTCCCAATAAAACAACCTTTTCAGGCATGTTTTGTAGAAATTGACAAGCTGACTCCAGTGCTAATTTGTAAAGGCAGAGGACCTAGAAGAATCAAAAGTTTTGAAAAATAAGAACAAATTGAGGCCAGGTGTGGTGGCTCACACCTGTAATCCCAGCACTTTGGGCAGCTGAGGTGGGCAGATCGCATGAGGCCAGGGATTCAAGACCAGCCTGGCCAACATGACAAAATCTCATCTCTACTAAAATTACAAAAATTAGCTGGGCATGGTGGTGCATGCCTGTAGTCCCAGCTACTTGGGAGGCTGAGCCACGAGAATTGCTTGAATCTGGGAGGCAGAAGTTGCAGTGAGCCAAGATTGCGCTACTGCACTCCAGCCTGGGCGACTGAGCAAGACTCTGTCTCAAACAAACAAACAAACAAACAAAAACCCCAAATCTTCCCATTCTGTCACAGGAATGATAATGTTTATATATACATATATATGAACAAATTGGATGGACTTACACTATATGATTTCAAAACTTACTATAAAGGTTTGGAAATCAAGATAGTATGGTTTTGGCAGAAAGTCATGCAAATCAATGAAGCAAAATAAACGGTCTAGAAATAAACCCACATATATGTGGTCAATTCATTTTTAATAAAGCTACCAACATAATTCAGTTATAAAAATAATCTTTTCAGCAGATGGTATTAGAATACATCAAATGGTACAAATGGAATATCTGGACACCTTTGTGAAAAAAATGAGTATCAGTCCTATTTAACATGTGTAATATTAATTCAAAAAGGATCATAGAATTAAACATGAAAGCTAAAACTCTATTGTAGTAAAAAAAGAACATCTTCATGAACAAGAGGAGGGCAATGATTTCTTAGATGGGATACAAAAAAGTACTACTCAAGAAATATTAACAATCATCTGGAATTTTTAAAAGTGAAAACCATTTCCCGTTCAAAAGATGTTCAGATCTTTTGTGAATTTGAGAAAATAGTTGTCATGCATATACTAACAAAGAACTTGTATCCAGAATGTTTACATGTGTGTGTATATACACATATACAAATACAAAAATATGTTAACCTCTTAAAAATAAGAAGAAATATGAATCTCCAATAAGCATATAAAGAGATACTCAACATCATTAATACTTAGGAAAATGCAAATTAAATTCACACCCACTTGAAAGGCTTCAGTTATAAAAATTGAAAATACTCAGTGATGGTGAGGATATGGAACACTCCTCAGTTGTTGGTGGGATTATAAAATGGTTCAACCACACTGGAAAATGAGTAGTTTCTTATAAAGTTAAACATTTGCTTACCATTTAGCCCACATCTGCTTCTTAGATATTTACTTAAGAAAAATACAAATGTTATTCACCTAAAAAATTGAACTTGAAAATTTATAGAATCTTTCATAATTTTTTTCATAATTTTTCATAATTGCCAAAAATTATAAATAAATGTTCATCTACAGGTGAATGGATGTATTGTGTGTTCATACAACTGAATACTCTTCATCAAACTACTAATAAATGCAACCACATGGATGGATGAATATGAATAACATTATACTGAGGCCGGGTGTGGTGGCTCATGCCTGTAATCCCAGCAATTTGGGAGGCCTAGGCAGGCAGGCAGATCACTTGAGGTCAGAAGTTCAGTATCAACCTGGTCAACATGGTAAAACCCTGTCTCTACCAAAAATACAAAAGTTAGGCAGGCGTGGTGGCTCGTGCCTGTAATCCCAGCTCCTCGGGAGGCTGAGGCAGGAGAATTGCTTGAACCTGGGAGGCGGAGGTTGCAGTGAGTGGAGATTGCACCACTGCAATCCAGCCTGGGCAAAAGAGTGAGACTCCACCTCAAAAAAACAAAAAATTATACTGAGTGAAAAAGCCAAATTAGAAACCGATCAGAGGATGATTCCACTTATATAGAGTTTGAAAATAGGCAAAATTCACCTGTAGTGTGACAAATGTCCCCACCTTTAGGTGGGAACACTGACTGCAAAAAGGCAGAAGGAACTTTCCGTAGTGGTGGAAATATGGCATATATTGCTTTGAATACATGCGGGTTTATACATTTGTCAAAATTCACCAATCTTCTAATTTAACTTGTGCGTATTTTATGTAAGTTTTACCATAATAAAGTTGGTTAAGAGTAGTAAATTGGTAGTTTGTATTTCTGTGGGATCGGTGGTGATATCCCCTTTGTCATTTTTTATTGCATCTATTTGATTCTTCTCTCTTTTCTTCTTTATTAGTCTTGCTAGTGGTCTATCAATTTTGTTGATCTTTTCAAAAAACCAGCTCCTGGATTCATTGCTTTTTTGAGGGGTTTTTTCTGTCTCTATTTCCTTCAGTTCTGCTCTGATCTTAGTTATTTCTTGCCTTCTGCTAGCTTTTGAATGTGTTTGCTCTTGCTTCTCTAGTTCTTTTAATTGTGATGTTAGGGTGTCAATTTTGGATCTTTCCTGCTTTCTCTTGCGGGCATTTAGTGCTATAAATTTCCCTTTACATACTGCTTTGAATGTGTCCCAGAGATTCTGGTATGTTGTGTCTTTGTTCTCGCTGGTTTCAAAGAACATCTTTATTTCTGCCTTCATTTCGTTATGTTCCCAGTAGTCATTCAGGAGCAGGTTATTCATTTTCCATGTAGTTGAGCAGTTTTGAGTGAGTTTCTTAATCCTGAATTCTAGTTTGATTGCACTGTGGTCTGAGAGACAGTTTGTTATAATTTCTTTTCTTTAACATTTGCTGAGGAGTGCTTTACTTCTAACTATGTGGTCAGTTTTGGAATAGGTGTGGTGTGGTGCTGAAAAGAATGCGTATTCTGTTGATTTGGGGTGGAGAGTTCTGTAGACGTCTATTAGGTCCGCTTGGTGCAGGGATGAGTTCAATTCCTCGATATCCTTGTTAACTTTCTGTCTCATTGATCTGTCTAATGTTGACAGTGGGGTGTTAAAATCTCCCATTATTATTGTGTGAGAGTCTAAGTCTCTTTGTAGGTCACTAAGGACTTGCTTTATGAATCTGGGTGCTCCTGTACTGGGTAAACACCTCTACGCAAATAAACTAGATAATCTACAAGAAATGGATAAATTCCTCGACACATACACTCTCCCAAGACTAAACCAGGAAGAAGTTGAATCTCTGAATAGAGCAATAACAGGCTCTGAAATTGAGGCAATAATTAATAGCCTACCAACTAAAAAAAGTCGAGGACCAGATGGATTCACAGCCGAATTCTACCAGAGGTACAAGGAGGAGCTGATACCATTCCTTCTGAAACTATTCCAATCAATAGAAATAGAGGGAATCCTCCCTAAATCATTTTATGAGGCCAGCATCATCCTGATACTAAAGCCTGGCAGAGACACAATAAAAAAACAGAATTTTACACCAATATCCCTGAGGAACATCGATGCAAAAAGCCTCAATAAAATACTGGCAAACCGAATCCAGCAACACATCAAAAAGCTTATCCACCATGATCATGTGGGCTTCATGCCTCGGATGCAAGGCTGGTTCAATATACAAAAATCAATAAATGTAATCCAGCATATAAACAGAACCAAAGACAAAAACCACGATTATCTCAATAGATGCAGAAAAGGCCTTTGACAAAATTCAACAACGCTTCATGCTAAAAACTCTCAATAAATTAGGTATTGATGGGACGTATCTCAAAATAATAAGAGCTGTCTATGAAAAACCCACAGCCAATATCATACTGAATGGACAAAAACTGGAAGCATTCCCTTTGAAAACTGGCACAAGACAGGGATGCCCTCTCTCACCACTCCTATTCAACATAGTGCTGGAAGTTCTGGCCAGGGCAATCAGGCAGGAGAAGGAAATAAAGGGCATTCAGTTAGGAAAAGAGGAAGTCAAATTGTCCCTATTTGCAGATGACATGATTGTATGTCTAGAAAACCCCATTGTCTCAGCCCAAAATCTCCTTAAGCTGATAAGCAACTTCAGCAAAGTCTCAGGATACAAAATCAATGTACAAAAATCACAAGCATTCTTGTACACCAATCACAGACAAACAGAGAGCCAAATCATGAGTGAACTCCCATTCACAATTGCTTCAAAGAGAATAAAATACCTAGGAATCCAACTTACAAGGGATGTGAAGGACCTCTTCAAGGAGAACTACAAACCACTGCTCAATGAAATAAAAGAGGATACAAACAAATGGAAGAACATTCCATGCTCATGGGTAGGAAGAATCATTATCGTGAAAATGGCCATACTGCCCAAGGTAATTTATAGATTCAATGCCATCCCCATCAAGCTACCAATGACTTTCTTCACAGAATTGGAAAAAACTACTTTAAAGTTCATATGGAACCAAAAAAGAGCCCGCATCGCCAAGTCAATCCTAAGCCGAAAGAACAAAGCTGAAGGCATCACGCTACCTGACTTTAAACTATGCTACAAGGCTACAGTAACCAAAACAGCATGGTACTGGTACCAAAACAGAGATATAGATCAATGGAACAGAACAGAGCCCTCAGAAATAATGCCGCATATCTACAACTATCTGATCCTTGACAAACTTCTCAAAAACAAGCAATGGGGAAAGGATTCCCTATTTAATAAATGGTGCTGGGAAAACTGGCTAGCCCTATGTAGAAAGCTGAAACTGGATCCCTTCCTTACACCTTATACAAAAATTCAAGATGGATTAAAGACTTACATGTTAGACCTAAAACCATAAAAACCCTAGAAGAAAACCTAGGCAATACCATTCAGGACATAGGCATGGGCAAGAACTTCATGTCTAAAACACCAAAAGCAATGGCAACAAAAGCTAAAATTGACAAATGAGATCTAATTAAACTAAAGAGCTTCTGCACAGCAAAAGAAGGCACCATGAGAATGAACAGGCAACCTACAAAACGGGAGAAAATTTTTGCAACCTACTCATCTGACAAAGGGCTAATATCCAGAATCTACAATGAACTCAAACACATTTACAAGAAAAAAAAAACAACCCCATCAAAAAGTGGGCAAAGCATATGCACAGACACTTCTCAAAAGAAGACATTTATGCAGCCAAAAAACACATGAAAAAATGCTCATCATCACTGGCCATCAGAGAAATGCAAAGCAAAACCACAGTGAGATACCATCTCACACCAGTTAGAATGGCCATCATTAAAAAGTCAGGAAACAACAGATGCTGGAGAGGATGTGGAGAAATAGGAGCACTTTTACACTGTTGGTGGGACTGTAAACTAGTTCAACCATTGTGGAAGTCGGTGTGGTGATTCCTCAGGGATCTAGAACTAGAAATGCCATTTGACCCAGCCATCCCATTACTGGGTATATACCCAAAGGATTATAAATTATGCTGTTAGAAAGACACATGCAAACGTATGTTTATTGTGGCACTATTCACAATAGCAAAGACCTGGAACCAACTCAAATGTCCAACAATGTTAGACTGGATTAAGAAAATGTGGCACACATACCCCATGGAATACTATGCAGCCATAAAAAATGATGAGTTCATGTCCTTTGCAGGGACATGGATGAAGCTGGAAACCATCATTCTGAGCAAACTATTGCAAGGACAAAAAACCAAACACCGCATGTTCTCACTCATAGGTGGGAATTGAACAATGAGAACACATGGACACAGGAAGGGCAATATCACACACCGGGGACTGTTGTGGGGTGAGGGGAGGGGGGCGGGATAGCATTAGGAGATATACCTAATGCCAAATGAGGAGTTAATGGGTGAAGCACACCAACATGGCACATATAATCATATGTAACAAACCCGCACGTTGTGCACATGTACCCTAAAACTTAAAGTATAATAATAATAAAAAAAAAATTCACAAAAAAAAGAGTAGTAAATTGAAGTTGGTAGAAGGGATGGAAAGATTTGCATGGATGGAGAGGAGACTTATGGTTATAAGGTTTGAGGTGAGTCTAGGTTACACATTTGCATTTGTCAAGTCTTTCTTCCTTCTTAACAGTGATAGATTTGAGAAATATTGCTTCTGAGACTAAAGAAGATGAAAATCATAATTTGATTACTGATTTATAATTTTCTCTTATTACAAATGCAATATATTTATTACAGAAAATTGGTAAGTACAAGAATAAAGATAAAAATTAGCTTATAGTCCCACTACATAGGAAAAAGTATAGTTAACATTTTAAAGTATATTTCATCAGTTGTATTTCCTATGTATTTATATAATTAAATACATGGATTTACCTTTTTGGGATCATAGTCTACATACAAGTTTTGTTTCTCACCAACAAAATATATTGTGGCATTAATTTTATTCCTTATTTCCAATGCCATTTTTTCTTTCAAAACTTTAAAAAAAGCTTTAGAATTTTCTGCACCCAATTTTTTTAGTATTAAAAACCCTTAAAACTAGCATCTTGAACTGACCACTCTTCATTATTGCCTCCCTTTTTGCTAGCTTTCCGTAGCTATGCAACACAAGAATTCTATTAAAAGGAAAAGAAGAAAGCATAGTGTGATATATTTCATATATACAAAGAGCATAAAGAATAACATAATTAACAACTGCCTGTTTACCCCTCTACTTAGGAAACAGAACGTTATCTATATTGTTGAAGTCATTTTACATACTGTTTTATAATCCGTATTTTCCCTTAAAAGTCTGTTTCAAACGATTGCTTATTTTTATATATTTTCCTTGGAAATGTAGCCTAATATGGTTTTATTTTCCAAGTAATGCATATTCTCATGGCACAAGGTTAAATGTAACTTTTAAATATATTGTCATATTATAAGCATATTCTTATGGTAAAAGTAAAAGAAACACCTTAGTGTTTACATAGTAAATTAACTTTTACCAACTTCTACTCCTGCTCTCCAACCCTAAGGTAATCAATGTTAAGAGTTGGTGTGTATGTACAGAACATTGTTTCATGCTATACACAGTTTTCTCTATTTGTTTGTTTTTTCACTTTACTATTATGTCTGGCAAGTATTTTTATGTCATTTATTGTGGAAGGCAGAATAATGTCCCTCCTCCCCAAATATTCACGTTCTAATCTCCAGAACCAGTGAATATGCCATCTTACATGGCAAGGAGACTTTGCAAATGCGATTAAGGATCTTGAGATGGGCAGATTATCCTAGCATATTTGAGTGAGTTCAATGTAATCACAAGAGTCCTAAAATAAAGAAGAGGGAGGCAGAAGTTCAAAGTCAGAAAAGGACTGGAAGATGCTATAAACCCACTTTGGAAGACAGAAAAACAGGTCAAAAGCCAAAGAATGCCAGCAATGTCTAGAAGCTGGAAAAGGCCAGGACATAGACTATACCCTAGTACCTCTAGAAGGAATGCAGCTCTATGGCACTTTTATTTTGTCCCATTAAGACCTGCACTTGACTTCTGACAAGATAACAAATTTGTGTTGTTTTAAGCCACTAAGTTCATGGTAATCTGTTATAGCAGCAATGGGAAACTGATGCATTCCTATGGGTCTGCATCATTTGTGAGGGGGAGCTGACATACTATATATTGCATAAAAGTATCTTGATTTATTCAACTACTTATCTGTTTATAGAACTTTCTAATTGTTTGCTGTTAGAGAAAATGTTCTATAAATATGTTTATATATGGTTTTAAACATGTGCTATAATAGTATTTATTTAGGGTAGATTAAAAAGTACTTGCTCTGTCAAAGGGTACACATATATAAAATACTGACAAATACTGGCAAACTGTTCTCCGTTTACTCACTTGTGGGACAAGGTTTCTGTGGAAGATCACCTTTTCTCCATATTTCTGTTTCCAGTGCCATAATAGTGAAAAATCACCCCACTAAAGAGAATATTTTATTCCTAAGTGACCTAGTACCATTTGGTTAATAAAGATTAAATGAGTGCTTCGTGTAGTTAAGGAAAAAATATCCCTTTCTAGTTAGGGTAAAGATGATCAGCTATTTAGCTTTGTAAGAAAGCTGTGAAAAATAGAATAACATAAGAAAAAATGTTAATCTCCATGAATTGCATGTTCTTATCCGTATTTGGCAGAGTAAACTCAGAACCAGGCTCAGTTTCTAGTAAATGCTCATCGTAGATAACCAGCAAATGTTGGGGGTTATGTGCATACATTAGTAGGAAGAAATTTTAGCTCAGGGATCAAGTTTGGTCTCAGCTAAAATGCATAATGCTTCTACAAATCCAAACCTATCTGAGGTCATATATTTGTCATATTGTCCTGTGCAGTACAATAAAGTAAATAGTTTAAAGCTGACCTAGTTATGATTCTGGGTTCATAGTAACAAAAACACAAAACATGTTCTCTTAACTCTCAACTCTATGATTTCTTAGAGCAAGTTTCACATTTCTCATTGAAATCATGGAGAAGGCATATATCTTTATGCCCTTTGAAAATACTCTTTAAAATTCAATTTTATTAATGATAGCTTTGCCTTTCCTATTTACAGAAATGCTTTTGGTTTACGTGTAATACATGTGAAAGTTAGTTTCAAACTAATGCCATTGGCAAGTAGGAGAAAATTTAATAAAACATAGAAATCACAAAAATAGCTTGATTTAATACAAATTACAGAATAATTTTTGAATGAATCATTTATAGGTATATCCCAAGGCACTATTAAACTCTACAGTGAGACTTATTCTCAGATGCATCTTCATTCTTGGAAATTAAAGGCTACATTTCATTTTGTTCAACATAAATCAGAACTTAGGCAAAATTTATTGGCCCTCCCAGTTGCCAAAGTCTAACAGTATCATTTCTATAAACTCACATATGAAACTCTATGATGCAGACTTCAGGCGCACAGAGTCTACATGAGCCAAAAATAAGAGAATTTGAATCCACATGATCAAACGTCTAGTCAGCAAATAATCTCTATCCCCATCCCATAAAATAAATATTTGAATATTTTGAATTAGGAATACATTACTTTGGTCTTCTGCAAAGAAGATGATTATTGGAGAATTGAATATTAAGAATTATAGTCTGATCTTTGGTTTATAATGCTCCTGACAATTTATTCTTCAATTTTTGTGAGAGGTACTTCTAGCGTTTCTGGATGAAATAACTAGAGTTTTTTTTTCTTTTCTTTTCTTTTTAATGTGCTTTTTTCATTTGTTTGCTAAGTGAACAGAAATTGGCTATGTGGTGGACTCTAAATGCCCTTGACAATAAGCAGTGCATTTGTCATAGTTGTATCATGTTGTTTAGTTACAGATGAAGTCCCATGTTTCACATTATGTAAATCAAATAGTCATGTTGCAGCCTCATGCATCATGATATGATGTATTATATATTTAGAAAAATCACCCCAAATCCCTTTCCCCTTACATCTGAATATACTTTACATTTAGTGATTCTTGACCCTAAGGTGAAGATTTGATTTTATGTGGTTCTTTAATTTTTTGCATTGCCATTTTATTCAGTATTATTCATTATTTAATATAACTCCCCAGACTTCTTTCTCACTGCTCCTAGGACCCTTATCACATTACAGAGGTGATATGTTTTATCCACTTCTGTGCCTTTCAAGTAGAAGCCTATTTTATTTTCTCTGTTGTGTCCTTCCCCTTATTTAGTACATGGCATATTAGAGACACTTAATGTATCCCACAATATTCAGTTATATAGGCCATACACTACACAACAGTAGAGGGAGCCATTTATGTTGTGTATTATAAATGTGTCCATAGAATTATGCAGTATACAACTTCTACCACCAGGAGTGGTGTTCTCATAAATATTTGATTTCTATAGTTTCCTATGCAGAGAAATGATATTTTGTCATTTATTTATAATAATAATGCTAGAAAACCTTTCCATTCATCTTCATCTATAGTTATATAGAGACGGAATGTTTTGCTGCCAGCAGAAATTATTTTCCTTTATCATTAGGATATTTTTTTTTTTGAGCCACAGAGATCAACTTTGCCTAAGTTGAGCAACAGAAGAAATAGTTGGCTTATTTTGATTCGATATTCTCAGAATCAAAGGAAGAACTGAAGAATCAGGCATCAGGAAAGATAGCAAAGAGGAAAGCTCTAGGAATCTCATCTACTGAGTTTGGATGATTCAGAGCCATTCATATTTTACTATATTATTTCTTTTCCATCCTCTGAAAACATGGGTTTTAGTGTTGGGGGATAATCCTATGATTGGAAGCTGATGACTAGAATACACTGACCAGAAAATATGATGCAATACAAAGTGATTTGCCAGTGGAAAGATGCTAGGGACTAGAGTTGGGGAAGGACAGGATTTACCTCAGGACTATGAAGGAACCATATGGCTTTGTAAAAACCTTCCATTATAATCCTGGGAATAAATGTTCTGATTGAGAGCAGCCTTCTCTTGCCCAGACTTACAAGGTTTCCTGTTTTGTATCTTGTATATTGAAGGGGATGGTGACTGCTTGGAAAAAGTAGTTGCATGCTGTTTACCATGGGAAAAGTTTGGGGTAGGGCAGCTATAGTGATTATGTTTTATGAGATAAAATTTGGATGTATCTTCCCTCATTTATCTAGAGTTTTCCTTCTAATTTTGGTACATATTTTCAGAAAGATATATATATATTTACAATAAAAGTTATAAATATTAAAACTCCCAATACTGACAAATTATTTACTTCATCAAAATTTCTTTGCTTTCTTTCCTATTTACTTTTTAATAACTTACCAAAAAATGCATCTACTTTTCAACATCCATTCTGTTGGGTCAGTAGACTTTTAAGGAGTATGCAAGAAACCTGATAGGATTATATCATATATATACAAAAGAAGTGAAGATTAGTGCACCAAGTGCTAACAGCCATCTTTAAATTACCAAGAATGGATTAACTAGTTGTTTTTTTTTTTGTTTGTTTGTTTTTTTTTTTTTTTTTAATTTAAGAAGGAGTTTTGCTCTTGTTGCCCAGGCTGGAGTGCAATGGCATGATCTTGGCTCACCACAACCTCCGCTTCCCGGGTTCAAGTGATTCTCCTGACTTAGCCTCTTGAGTAGCTGGGATTACAGGGATGCGCCACCACACCTGGCTAATTTTTTGTATTTTTTTTAGTAGAGACAGGGTTTCTCCATGTTGGTCAGGCTGGTCTTGAACTCCTGACCTCAGGTGATTCGCCCACCTCGGCTTCCCAAAGTGCTGGAATTACAGGCGTAAGCCACCGCACCCAGCCTGGATTAACTAGTTTTTGGATTTACTAGAATACAAAAATAATAGCATATTTGAGAAAAACACTAAAATTTGTACAAACTGGTAAAAACATGTTATACTGTTTCTGTTGTCTGGAAATATACAGTAATCAGTAGACAGCACAGTGTAACGTTACATTATGTCTACTGTGTTTTAGGGATAACCTGCTCCCTTGCCAGTATAATGAGGTGAGCTTTGCAGTGGGCAGCAGGCCCTCTTTAGAGCAAAGGTTCCTCTGGATGCATTATAAAGGCAAACAGAGGTAGGGGAAACATGGCCACTAAAACAAACTAAAGCCAAGTATTTGAAGGTGAAGTTAATTAAGTAAGGAAAGAGAGAAGGGATAACATGCAAGCGAGCCTGAGTCTTTCCCTTGCTTAAGTCCTAATGAAATAATGGAGGAGTGTTCTCAGCTAAGAGAACCACAGGAATAATACATCTTCCACTGATACTTCATGAAGCAATTCATGTGATAACCTATCATACTTGGATTATTTTTGTTATTCATAACTAAAGAATGGTAAATGTATTCCTAAATTTTGGGTGTGATTTAAATGAATTAAGTTTATATTAAGTTCATTTTGTACCTTGTATTGAAAAGATATTATTTAAGATTATGTTTTATCTTCTCTATTTTAGCTCTACCTTTTCCACATTACTCTCATAATTGAGTCTATATTTGTTTCATATAGTCATCTCTTTCAGAATTTGCCAGGAGAAACAGAGAACAATTTTAATAATTAATGTTGATATTAAAATACTTCATCCCTATCTTATACTCACGGCTAGCAACAAATATCTTTTTCTATCTCCAACCATTTGGAAGAAAAATAACAATATTGTAGTAATCACTTACTTTTTTACAATAATTTAAAAGTAAAATAATCCCCACTTGTTGAAAGACATTTTTGAAAAGCTATTAAATATCAACTGAACATCTTATTGAGGCAGCTCTGCAGTCTTTTAAAGCATTTGGTGAAAGTAGCTGCATGATATAAAATGTAATAATAAAATAAGGCCTATATGGCTTGTTTCTATATATATTTAGACCTAATGCTAACAATAAACTAATGTATCATTTTACTGCACTTCATTCCTATATGGTAGGTCACAGATTAAGTCCAGTTCTTTTAATTATGTGAGAATCCGGCTGTCTAGATAATCAGAAAATGTTCCCATTACGAACATCTATAAACCATAGCAAAAAATACAATAAGCATACTTTCCCATGCACAGATGAGCCAAAAACAAAGCAAGTTCTGGCAACAAGTTAAGTAAGCATCTAAGGTAATGTGGTAGCTTCCCTGAGGGAGTTTTTTGAACTAAAAAAAATCTAGGTTTTTATGTTTTAATGAATCTGTGCAAAGTGGGGAAGTGGAACTGAAATGCTTACACACAACTAGAATTTGCAGATACTTAGATCCTTAATAAAAGTATGAACTGGTAAAAGTTCTGCCAGCAAGCACAGGTTGTGAACAAGGAAACATTCTGCCTCATCCATGACCCCAGGTGAGGACAAAAATGCTTCCTCTGGGTATTCATTACCATGAATCTGATTTCAAAATTGAAGCACTTAGTGAAAGCATACGCAAAACTGCTCTGAAGGGACTCTCTTTCAACTTACACCACGAGGCAACCACAGTTAACATCCCACTGACTGAGTTCATAATACAATTCCAAAATGACCAATGACAACATATTCCATTATAAGAACCCAGAGGCATATTAAAGAATAATAATTTTTAAAAAGTACTAACAGGGATTATAAAACAAGCATGTCTACCTAATTAAAAACAATCAAAAATTTCAAAATATGAGAATAAGATATTTTAGGGAAAAACAGTTGATTTGAAAACTGATGAAAATAAATGTTCTCAGGGAGAAATATGGAATATGGTACGTATACTTAAAATTTCAATTTCTAAATTGAAGAGCAGATTAGATCCAGCTGAAGAGAGCATTAGTGGATTGGATGATAGATCTGAGGGATTCTCCCAGCAGGCTACATAGAGTGGTTAAGAGATGGAAATACACAAAGGTGCCTCAGCACTACAGACATCAGAATGAGAACTATCATATTCCTAAAGAAGTTCTAGGAGAAGAGAATGGAATGTCAGAGGGATTAAATAGATAATGCTAAGAATTTTTAAGTGTTCATGGATCTTTAAGTTGAAAATATACCAAGTATCAAAGAAGATAAATAAAAACAAAATCAGTACCTTGACCCATCTTCGTGAGACTGTAGAATTATAAAGACGGAAAGAGTGTTAAAAATTAAGCAGAAAGCAAATGCATGAAAAAAGGGCAAAAACTATAATCAGAGACTTCTAATCAATATTTATGAATGCTAGACTAAAATGAAATGGTATCTTCAGTGTGTTGAGAGTCAATAAAGTTGACTTTATAACAACTCAGTTACTATTCAGTTATGAATAAATGCAAAATAATAAAAATGAAAGCAAAAGAAAAAACAAGCAAAGTTTACCATTCATAGTTAGATCCTCATTGGAAGAGATGCTGAAGAATGTACTTAAAGAAAAAGAATAGTGAGATGTCTAGAAAGTAAAGTATAACTGAGAAAATAAATTGCTAAATAAATAGGCAAATTGCTACATAAGCCCTGATGGTTTTTAAAAGAAACTAATTTTAGATTTGAAAAATCAAGATGGAACCACAATTTCAGATTAAAAACACATGAAAAATTGAAGGGAGAGATTGGATTAAAAAAAGTTATGATCCTGCCTTTTTCAGGAGGAAGAGCCTTAGACATTCTAAGGATATGTGGTAGGCAGGAAAAATAACATCCCCTGAAAAGATGTTTATGCTCTAATTTCCAGAACCTGAAAATATGTTATCCCGTATGGAAGAAATGACTGTGCAGATGTGATTGTAGTAAGAACTTGAGGGGGTGAGATTATCCTGGTGTGAGGAAAAGAGACAGAGAGGAGAGTCAGAGAGGGTCATATGATGATGGAAGCAGGGGGCAGAGTGACGCAATTGTTGGCCTTGAAAACAGAAGGAGGCCCTGAGTCAAGAAACCTGGGTAGCCTCTGGAAGCTAGTGAAGGCAAGGAAACATTCTCATCTAGAGCTTTCAGAGGGACCATGATACTGCTGACACGTTGATTTTAGTGCAGTAAAGCCCATTTCAAACTTCTGGTCTTCAGACTGTAAGTTAAAGTTTTGTGTTGTTTTAAGCCACCAAATTTATGGAATTTTTACAGCAGCAATAGAGAACAAATATATCATACTTTAAAATGTAAAAGGAATCACACATCAACCACAATTTAATGTTACTTTCAAAGTAGCCAAAAAAAGTGAGTGAAAAATAAAAGGAAGAAAGAGAAAAAGAAGAACAAACAAATATAACTTGGTAAATAGAAATCATAAATAATAGAAATCCAAACACATCAATAATAGAAAAGGATTAAATTCATTTAAAAGATATTATATACCTAGCTTTTAAAAATTTCACTATGTGCTCTTTATAAGAGACTCAGAGAAAATGGATGTTGAAAACAAAATGAAAGAGATAGGACAAGCATATATTAGTGCAGTACTGTATATTAATATTTGTTAGTATCAGACACAATCCACCTTAGCAAAGTAAACATATGGATTTTACACAATAATAAAAATAATAGTTCAAAATAAACAATCAAACTTAGAGACTGAGTACTTAATAAACAATAAACTGAGATAAACAAAGCAAAAATTAGAATCACAGGGAAACATCAAAAGATTATAACCACAATGGAATTTTAACAGTCTTTTATCAGTACAATGTAAAAATCAATCCAGAATTGATTATTCTACTTAACAATTGTGTATCAGAGCTTTTAAGAGCTAAATGTAATGAGCGTATATGGAACTGCACTCCAAAAAATTAAATATACATTTCTAATATGCAAGGAACATTTACCAACACACACACATACATACATATATTGATATATACATATATAGATACATATTTATGTATCGATACATATATCTATATATACATATATCTATATATACATATATCGATACATATATCGATATATGTATGTATTAAATCACAAATGCTGCTGATGAGCCAAGCAAGATGTGAATTGAAAGCTAACCATTATAAAGATCAATGTAGACTTCATTGGTAAATAGGCAAAAGTATTGTGCTTAATTTTAAAAGTCATTTTTTTTTATCATTTAGATACAGCTTTCAGATCCTATAACAAAGAGAGGAAATTTTTTTAAAAAGATAATTTTACATTTCTCATTTATATACACACAAAAAACCTACTGTAATATTGTTTGTGATAGTAAAAATTGTATAGAACCTAAAAGCTTATTGCTAAGAAGTTGCTTATATTATGATACACTAATAGCATCAATAAAAACAAACCCCAACAAAAACATCACAACTAGCTTTTGAGAGCTTACTTTGTGTGTGGCACTGTTTTAAATACCTTTTATGTGTTAATTCATTCCCCTTGCACAGTAATCTAAGTTTTTAAGGTTTTATACATGTTAAATCATTTAAATTGAACAATAAACCTAGGTGGTAGATATTATTACTACCTCTATCTTTATGATGAGGTGACAGAGGAACAACAAGGTTAAATAAGTTGCCTAAGGTCACATAGCTAGTAAGAGGTAGATTAAAAGTTTTGCTTTCATATATTCTGCCTCCAAATCTTATAACTCTTACTGAATTCTATTAAATTTTGCTCTATGAAATCCTAAATAATTGATAACAAGAGTGAAGCATTCTTAGGAATGCTCACTAAGCATAAAGAGTAAAAATTATAAAATATTATACATAGATCCCATTTATGTAAAATAATAATTTCCTTATACCATTAATAAAATGATTATCAGTCTTTCAAAAATTTTGCCAGTCTTATGATAGAAAATATTATGTTGTTTTAAGTTGTATTTCTTACATTTAAATCTTTGATCTGGAAATAATTTTTGTGTTACATAAAGTAGGTATCTTCCAGTAATTTTTCAAATTGAAAGCCTTGTCCCAATACCAGATTTTTTTGTAATAAAACAACAGAATACTGTCAAATTCAAAACAAGATGAGATCCTACTTTTGAAATATTGTCCATCATATGGGAACTGTCTAATGTCTGAGGATTAATTATATCATGTGCTATAAAATTTAATTAGTCTTCCATATCTTAGAATTAAAAATTAATCTTATTCACAGTTTTATTAGATTCTTGGAGATAACAGATATGCTCAATTAAACATATAACTATTAAAAATGAGTCACATGATGTTTTGTTTGTACAAAATAATTTATCTTTATTTCAGTTTTCTATTTTTCTTTCTAGGAAAGATTTCTGTGTGCACAAAGATGAACCATGTGATACTGTTGGTAAGTGTAAAAATTCTCACACTTTCAGAGTTCTGGAGAACTTGAACATAAAACTTGTTTAAGTATAGGAAATTATTTGTGTTCTGGTTATAAAGGAATAACTTCAAAATGTCAGACATACATATTTTCTACCTATATGTTTAATCATTGGTCAGCACTTCAGTGTAAAAGACATGTATCAACTATATATATTGGAGACAAACTTTAAGTGATGCTTTAAGGCTATAATCAGTCCTTTTTTGTTATTTTCTCAGATATCACACATGGGTTCAATAAAATTTTATTATTATGTTTGACTAATTTGCAGGATAACAGATTATTTTTGGAGTTATGTATGCTTAAAGACCTTTGCAGACTGTGTCAAAACAAACTGCTTGATTCAGTATGATTCTTCTTACATGAAGTGGCAAATTTTTCACCATTTGTATTAGATATCTAAAGTGCCTAAAACAGAACAATATAGCCAACAGAATTCATGAAACCACTGTTCTTCTAACTTTGAGAGAATGGTCACATATATGTTCATGTTTTAAAATGTATCTATATAAATATAAATGTATCTAACCAAAGATACCCCCATCTTTATATACAAATATTTATATTTAATTTTAAGTTATGTAGCTGTGTGTAACAATATATTATTGGTAAGGTTCATTTAAGAGTTGTAATATAATTTTGGCATAGCATGTAGGGTTCATTTCTATAGGATGAGCAGTATTTTAACTTGACCATTTTGTTGTGTCATTTGTTTTTTTATAAAGTGAACAATAAATAAAAGGGGGTAGAAACAGAACATAGGGATATTAGTATTTTAAAAGATAATTCTAACTAGTTCCATTAACCTAATTTTTCATCAACCTCCTCATATGTTTAAAATCTTAGATAATATAAGGATTTTTCACATGTATTATTCATAAAACTTATGATGGAAAGTAGTTATAATAATGTAAAGTGGATGATGATGGAATCAAGGGAATATTTGGTTCAGAAGGAACTGTCGGCATAAAAAGAGCTGGGCACCTAAGGAAAAGCGGAATTGATGTAGGGACCATCTTCCTACTGTTGACTCTCTTGCCTGCTTTCCCCAGTTTTCTTCTTTTCCTGTCTGAATCTCCAGAAATTAAAACTTGATATCTAGTTTTTGTTACCTTAACCATGGAAGCTTTTGATTACCAGTAAAGCTTGTCTCAAAATAATAACCTTTTCTTTCATGTAAGCAGCAATGTTGCCCCCAAAAGCCTTCTTTAATAGGGACAGCTCAACATCTTGCCTTGCTTGAGCATATGTGAGAAATCAGCAACTCAGGCGGCATCTTCCATAGCTATACACACGAACTGACTCTTCATAGCCTGTAAGCAGCTACTAATAAGAAGAACCAATTTCTGCTTTGATAACAACAAAACTTCACATCTTGCTAAATCTGCTAATTCAAAATTGTGTGTATATTTGTGATATAGTATGTGTAAATCTTATTTCCTAATTTAAAACACATTTGAATAATTGAGTACCTCAATGTGTTCTGATAATCAGAGTATGTAAGATTTGGCAGGAAAGCAATTTATTGAATCTTTAGCTCTGTTTGTCCTGTTCATAAAGATCTTCAAAAAAATCAGTTTTAAATATTACAGCATAGGGTGTGAAAAGTCCAGTGCCCTTCCTGAATTCTCTCTGTTTTGCTGATTCCTTAGATTGTCATCAGCACCTCTGACATCACTAAAGCCTAGTTCTCCCTTCCGTATTGTATGGCATATTTTTCTCCTTTAGCCCAAATATAGACAGGGTCTTTCCCTATGTAGTATTGACAGAGTAAAATTCTGAAGTATTTCTTCAAGAGAGGTAAAATAAAAACTTCTAACAACCAAGTCAAAGTAATCTGTTTCACCCAAACCCCACGAAAACCTTCTTGTCACACTGCCTATGCCTATGTCTAGAATCATATACAGTCAGCCTTCTGTATTATGGACTCCATCTCCATGGATTCAACCACTTGTGGTTCAAAAATATCTTGTCTAAATAAAAATGAGAAGTAAAAATGCAGCAATAACAAAAAGTGCAAATTAAAAGTAATATAGTATAACCACTATTTACATAGCACTTACCTTGTAAGTGCTAGGTATTATATTAGGTATTAAAGGTAATCTAGAGATGATTCAAAGTATAGAAGAGGATGTGCATAGGTTATAATCAAATACCACTCCATCATATAAAAAGGAATTGAGCATCCATGGATTTTGGAACCAATCCCCTATGGATACAAAGGGACAACTGTATATTTATAAGATTTATAAAGACATTTGTGAGACACAGACATTGTGGTTGCCACCTCATCATCCATGCATCTACCATAGTGTAGCTGCAATGCTATGTTAGGAAAGGGTAGCCCTACAGGGTTGGGTCATGATTAGTCTAGGTCTATCATGGGGATTGTTTCAGGACCCTAGGCCTAAGCCAGTCAGCACATGCCATTGCCCTGGTTGAGACATATGATCTGTTCCCTATATTTGCCTCATCAAGCTGAAAAAGGTAGCATTTTTGATGGTTAGAGCTTGATCATATATGCCTCCAATATATATAAATAAGGAAGAATGCAAACCTGATCACTATAATCAGGAAGGAAATCATCCTTAGGATGAATCTGACATCATATACTGCAGAATGAAGAGATGGAAGGTTTCTTTCTCCTGGATGACATTGTTGAATCCTCCAACCCTGGAGCCTAGTCTAATGTTTGGGTTTCCGAATATGTGAGTCAGTATATCCTTATTACTGAGCCAGTTTAAGACTTTTACGTTACTTGTAGCCTAAGGCATAAAAATCTTCCCTGATGTTCATATTTTCATTTACAAGGCAAAAAATATGGGGCAATATTAATAACCTCTCTATTGTTATTAAGAGAAAATGCTGGTAAACTGCTCTGTGACTTGTTAAAAAATTAAATGAGCATATATATAGGTTATCAAACATCTTAACAACTATCAATCTCTAGTAAAACAAAGCCAAAGTGATTTGGGGTTAATATCAATAAAATATTTATTCGTACACATTTTAAAATCTCCTCATGTAATCCAAAGGGATATATTTTTTGACAGATGCTTTTAAGTCATTGTTTACTTCTTTTCTCTTTTATCTATAACCGATGTGAAGTCAGCCATTTTACTTTTTTTCTATAATGAAAATATGGAGAGAGGAAAGAGAAAGGAAAGAAGTGGATTTAGTATTTATTAGTTTGGATCATATAGGGTTGAATGATAACTTTAAGATGCTTCTCCCTATTCTCCTAGGTATAGTAAGAGGAAAGAACAGCACTTACAGGATTTGAATTTATATTATTAATGTGAGTTATAAATGGAGAGGAATGCTTGTATTTTCAAAGCAATGGTAAGATTTATGCTTTGCATTGTAATTCAAACAGTATTTTCGTGGACATTATCTCATTTAATTCCCTCAAAATCTGAACTCTCTAGTTTTGTTATCATTATTATTTTACAGATGAAGAAAGCCCTGAAAAACAAAAGGATCATAGATTTTGAAGTCAGATGTCTAGATTTAAATCAGGGCTATGCTACTTATTGGCTATGTAAATTTGGGCGCACTAATGCCTTGAAAGCTTGGATTCCTCACCTTTAAAATAGAGGCTATGTCTTCTATCTCACAGAATGTTGTGAAACTGTGACAGTTGCAAAGCAGCTAGTTAACTGGCATTTCATCTACACCAGTTTCTATCACATCCTCTTACTCCCCATGGAGAGGTTACAGATTTGCCCAGAATCACTGATAGTAAATGGTAGTGCTAGACTCTACCTCAGATCTTCTGACTGTACTGTCACCTTTCTTTTATAACATAAAGCATTTTTATACAATAGATAAAAATACAACTAGAAAACTGAATGTGAGAAAAATGTCTTCAGGTGAAGATATAGAATTAAACTGGAAATGACAAATTACAAATTTTGAAATAATTTTATTTACCAATATTTCAAGTTTAAAACAATAGGATATTGTGCTCATTCGCTGAGTCAAAAGATTTGTGCATTTTAAATGAGTTGAGCTGTATTAATGTTACAGCATATTGTTAAGTAAGTGCTTCCATTGATAAATTATAATTATTTACTAGGCCTATATTTGAAAAGCTACGTGGGGGATAAAAAGTAAAAATAATTTTTACCACCTTCTCAATTACACACTTTTTCCTGTTGATATAGTTATGTAGATGGTTTGGTAGGTTAGTAGGTAAGTATGTAGATCATGGAAGAAAATACATGCTATTATATGTTTTAACCCATGAAAATATCAATTTAAAAACATATGTGCATTTTCCTTTTAAATCCCTGAAATTAGGATTCATTTAGCAATGAATGGCTTACCAGGGTTGTCGTAATATAATTCAAAGTTTTTAAAATCTTAGATTGAATGAACTATGGTGGTATACTTAAATTTCAAGGGAAATAAAGTATATTTCATTATGCAAGTGGCAACTATCCCTTTGCTGCTATTGATTATGAAGTTGCCTTAATTTTTGTGGTAGGCAGAATAATGGTCCTCAAGAGTGTATTTGCCCTAATCCGTGGAATTTATGAATATGTTAGGGTACAAAGCAACAAGGAATTAAGGTAGTGGATGGAATTAAGGCTGCCAATCAACTGACCTTGAAATAGGGAGATTATCCTGTATTATCATGGTAGGCCCAGTGTTGTCACAAGAGTTCTTAAAAGTGGGAGAGTGAGGCAGAAAAGTTCTGAGTTAGAGAGAGACATGATTACTAAAGAAAGACAGAGATGCAATATGAAAAGGATTCAACTCATTATAGATGGTTTGAAAAATGAGGGGGTTACTAGTGAAGAAATGTGATCAGCTTCTAGAACATGCAAAAACAAGGAAATAGAATCTCGCCAAGAGCCTAAAGAAGTGAACACAAACAGCCTTTTCAACACTTGATTTTAGCCAGTGAGGTCTGTGTCAAACTTCTAACATAGAAAACTGCAAGAAAATAAATTTGGATACCTTAAGCCACTGAATTTGCAATATTACAGGCAGCCATGGAAAACCAGAACACTTTCTAAGTTAATGTTGCCTCCATCATTTAGAGAAAGAATAAAGAAACGTGGTGATTTCAAATCTTTAAACTGTGGTATCAACAATTCTGTTTCTATGGTTAGTTTTGAGAACTGGTAAAGAGGTTGAGATTAGATTAAAAAGTAGTAATTGGTACCATGACATATAAATATATATAAGGAATAACAAACTCAGGTTCTGTTAACAAACATGATTAATTATAGTTAACTATTTCTAGCTGAGAGATTAGCCAAAAAAAAAAAAATCCTATCTCTTCTTTTAACAATTAAATAAATTGAATCAATTCTTTAAAAGCTACCCACGGCCAAGCACAGTGGCTCCTGCCTGTAATCCCAGCTCTTTGGGAGGCTGAGGCAGGCAGATTTCTTGAGGCCAGGAGTTCGAAACAAGCCTGGACAACATGGTGAATCCCTATCCCTACTAAAAATACAAAAAAATTAGCTGAGCATGGTGACACGCACCTGTAATTCCAGCTACTTGGGAGGCTGAGGCAGGAGAATCGCTTGAACCCAAAGGCAGAGGTTGCAGTGAGCCGAGATGGTGCCATCCAGCCTTGGCAAGAGAGTGAGGCCCTGTCTCAAAAAAACTTACAATAAAATAAAATCTACCTACGAAAATACTAGGCTCTGATGATTTTTGCAGTTGATTTCTATGTTCCAAAGATGGATTATTTCAATGTTATACAAACTATTTTAGAAAATTGAAAATGGAGGGATTAAAACTGTATAAATGTCTTACTAAATCCTAAGAGGACAGAGTAAAATAGAAAAATGATAAGCCCTTCTTTATTAGGAAAGAAATGAAGAAAGTCAAAACCAAATACTAGCAGATATTATCTCAAAATTTTTTTTAAATAACCATGTACGGTTATTTTATTGCAGGTTTATTCCAGAAATGCAAGGGTAGTTTAACATTAGAACATTTTAAAATGTAACTACATATTCCAATTAAAGATAAAAACCATATGATCATCTTGTTTGGATAAAGAAAATGCCTTTCATACGATTCAAAACACATTCATGATAAAAACTCTTGGCAAAGTTGAGAAAAGTAGGAACTTTATTAACCAGTAGAAGTCACTTACAAAGCAACTTGTAAATATCTTCCCTTTTAAACAGTGGAGCATTAAAAGCATTCCTTTCAGAATCAGAAACAAGGAAACAATTCTGCTACCACCACTTCTATTCGACAATGCACTGAAAATTTTAGGCATTACAATTAACTAGATAATTGTATTATCTACATAAAGAAAAAAACAGATTATGGAATTAAATTATGAGAAATAGGAGAGTTTAATTGGTGGTTAGATATCAAATCAATATGCAATAACCAATTGCATTTTATTTTAGTGATAGGCAGTAAGAAATTAAAACTTCTGTTTATTTTATGTAAAATATGAAATATATTGAAATATACCTAATGACAAATATGTAAGACATATGGACAATATTATAGACTATATTACAATTCAATAAAGAAGACCTTGATGAAGAGATACACTCTACTCATTGTCTGAAAGACTAAATATGATACAAATGTTCATTTCCCTCAAACTGATCTATTAATACAATGCGTTCCATTAAAATTCTAACAAGAGTTTCGAAGGAACTAGACAGGATGATTCTAAATGTATAGAGGAACATAGGTCTGAAAATTGCCAAGATACTGGTGAAGAAAAATGTGGGAAGGAAGGAAACCTGTGCTATCAGATACTAAGATATAGTACACAGAAAATATGAAAATGCAGTTGCCCGTATTTGGAAATTGATGTATACTGCAGATCACTGGGTAAGGCATAGTTCAATACATTATGTTAAGATGGTTATTCACATGAAAAAAATTTGAGATTAATTCATATGGTTTAAATTTGTAAAAACAGGAGTCTATTTTTGATGTAGAGACAGATTTCTTAGAGAGTACACAGAAATGTTAATCATAAAGGAACTATATTAATATTTAAAATGTATGCATATTAAAAGATATAGTAATGAAAGTGAACAAAAGCAAGCTTCTATCAGGGAGAGGATACCATATTTCATGGATTTTAAAGTATCTTCAATTTTCATTCATTTCAAGACATACCATTACTTTATGTGTCACTAAATAAGACAATGACTAATTTTAATTTTCAGATATTATTCAAGACATTATAATGTGAAATAAGGTGAATCTTAGAATTATTGATATATATTAATAGTATTTCCAATACATGTAACCAACAAAATATTAGAACCCAGAGTATAAAAACAACTTTTCTAAATCAGTAAGTAAGAAACAAACAAGGAAGTAGACATGCCAAATAGGGCAAAAGACTCCAAAGACCATTTTTGGAAGATAATACATCAAGGGTGAATTAAAAAAAAATAAAATGGTAAGATGCCCAACTTCATTAGTAGTAAAGGAAATGAACGTTCAGATCACAAGCAGATATCCACCAGTGGGATTGATGAAATTAAAATCTTACATTATAAAGTGATGGCAAGTATGTGAATCTATGGAAACAATGTGCTTCAGGAGTGAATTTAAATTGGTATAATCACTTTGGAGAACTTTGGGCAGTATTTAGTAAAACTGGCATTTGTACAGCTTGACGTCATTGATTACATTCTTACACATATGCCTTAGAGAATCCTATATGCATTAAAGACATGTTTATGATAGAAACGCAAACATATATCCAAGTCCAAAGTTTATCTTTTCTTTTCTCTCAGGAATATAAAGCCCTTAAAACATTCTATATCCCCTGTCCTTATTGTGGGCTGTTACCAATTTTTAAAACAACTTATTTGATTTTTAAAACACACAAGATGTTATGTTTTTCTACAGTCAATGCTCAATTAGATTTATTCACATTTATTATTTTATTGGTTTTTATTAGTTCTTCATTCTTACTTACAAACCAGTTCTCTCTCCTAATCTTACTTTCCTCCTATTGAAGCAATATTTATTAGAATTTCCCTTAGTAAAAGTCTACTGGTGACACACACTTAAGTTTTTTTTGGTATGAAAATGTCTTAATTTTACTTCAATTCTTGAAAGATATTTTAAGTGAGTATAAAATCCCAGGATTCTGGATGCCTATTTGGTATTTTTGTTTTTTCAGCACATTTTGAAGATTATTTGACCTGTCCTTTGGCATCCTTTGTTGCTCTTGAGGATTTAGCTATCAGTCTAACTTATTTTAATGCCATCTGTCCTACAAAAACAAAACAAAAACAGAGTCTAGGTTAAAGTAGACAAATTTTCATGCTATAACTTTTTTTTAGGGAGCAGGTTGTTTTTCTTATCATTTCATTGAGTTTAGTTATTTGTGTGGGAGGGTAGGGAAAGATGGTATCTTCTCCCACTCACTTTAATTAGAAGTTTCAGTTCTGAGACCTCACCTTGAACAGGAATTATCTTTGTCCCAGTGTGATGGCTAAGGCTGAACATTTTGGATCTGAGATTGGCAAATGCCTATAGGCAACCAGCACATCGGTGCCAGCTCAGAACTCTTCTCTGCTTTTCCTTCAGCCCATGGAAGGATTTCCCTTAAGAGTGAACTCAGCTATGCATTTAAGACGATTTTTGTTATTTTTACTCCATCATTTATATGTTCAGATGATTTGCAAGCAGAATTTTCTCAGTGCTGGAAGTAGAATTTCAAGGAAAACTTTTAAAGTACTACTGTACTTTATGTATGTATTTTTATACATATATATGTTTATACATCTTGCAGCAACACTTAGTCACACAATCCAATTTGCTCAACATTCACATGTGTTGTGACACTAACTTGGATAATTGCTTTTATAGTTAAGATGTCACCACAAGTTTTTTTAAAAAAATAGTTTTAGAAACTGTTTTAGAGATGTTCAGATTGTCTGTATGCCTCAAGGTAGTAATTATTAAACTTTTTGGTCTTTGTACTCCTTTACATTCTTGAATTATTTAAGATCCCAAATAGATTTTTATGTAGGTTACATTTATCAATTATTACTGTATTAGAAATTAAAATAGATAAATTCTAAAAACATTTTGATTTATTTAAAATTAATAATAAACTCATCAAATGTTAGCATAAAGGACATGCATTCATAATTTTTACAAAAATTAGCTATATTATCTAGAACAATGAAAATAGTGAGAATACATGGCTTTGTTTTATATTTTTGAGAGTCTGGGTTCTAGAAGACAGCTGAATCTCATATCTGCTTCTGCATGTAAGATGTTTCTGTATGTTATTATGGTTGATCTGTATGAGGAAAATGTGGCGTTACCCAGAATGTAGTTGAAAAATGGAGGACTATTTTCAGATTATTGTGCGTTTTCTGAAACCCATGTCGTAGTGTTTTAAAAGTTTGTGGAATGGGACAATGTAGAATCTGAAAGCATAGGATGAATTTTCACACTCTATTATATTAATATCTATTGGTATATCTTACACTTTAAATAGATCTTTTAACCCTGCATGGCTTTTTAGTATCAATTATCTATTGATTGGAATATATTAGTTCACTGAGTTAGGCAGATCTTCTAAATGTTGACATATTTCACCATTCTATCTATCTATCTATCTATCTATCTATCTATCTATCTATCTATCTAATCTAATCTATCTGTTAATATCACCATCTATATTATCAGAAAAGTATTTAAGTTTTGAGAAGCTGTCAAGCTCATGGTGACAGATGAAAGTTTTCCAATATTCTAATTTTTCACTTGAAAACTTGAATTTTGTTCTTGGCAAGAAAAACAGTCATAATACCATCAGTTGGTTTTCATAGAGTGACAACTTCACTTTGTTCATTTTTAGGCAAGTATTGCTCAGATTTCCAAGTCTGAATACTGTTTGTCACTTATTATTTCAATGAAAAAATGATGCTTCATGAAAAGCACAGCTGGCTCAGCTCATAACTCAAACAATCTCACAATACTTTTAACTGAGACATCATATTTTAGCCTGCAACAGAAATGCTTTATCCATACTTCCTGTTTGTTACACAAAAATATTTTTTAAATGTAGATACTCAAGTGTTCAGATTTGATAAAATGAATAAATGTTACTGCTACATCTGGAAATTTTGAAGTGAAATTGTCATGGTACCCCTCCTGGGAGTAAGCGGCAGTGAATAAAATGACTGACAGTGAAGTTTGTGCCACTGCCTTGACTAGGCAATTTTACCTACCATTACTTTGGCACCATCACTACAAATGTCAACAGTTTTAACTTTGCATATACCTCTTGAAAAGGTCTTAGAAGACCCACTGAAAAGGTCTTATGGAATCCCAGGTTTCTGCATAACCCTCTTTGAGCAATTCTGCCATAAGCTGAGAATGATTGATAATCAATGGGGATAGTCAGTGTTTATGTGTGTGTGTATTTGTGTGTGTGTGTGTGTGTGTGTACACGTGTTTCATGAGACTTTTTAAGGACTTTAACGTATAGAAAATTGGTAAATACTTAAAGCTGGCAAAGATAAACGCTGATTGAATAAGTTTCCTGCTATGAATATTCCTCCAATACTTGTTGATGAGAGAGGCTGTGTATCCTTTACCACCAAGTTCCCAGCTCTATGATGTTCTGACTCTCCAGGCATTCTATGGAAACTTAGTTGCTTCAACATCCTAACTTTTTTTTTTCTGTCTTTGAGCAGGTTGGAATGATCCAGGTTATTCTTCTCTATGCTTCTGAATATTCTGATTTTATGTACTTGACATATTGTCAAACAGGTATACAGACCACCCAGGAAGCAACTGCCAAAAAGAAGCATAACCATACACTAAAACATATTTAAATAGCCCTTTATGTCAACACTGTACTGTGAGAATCTCCAGACACTTCCCTTTCCAAACACCAGTACATTCTTCATACCACGTTTCAGCAGAAGTAATCATTTTTGCTAGGTGAGAAGAGGTTAAGCTCATTTTTAAATAGCTTAATTTTTATTAAACAGCTATTTGGCTTTTTTTTTTTTTTTTTTTTTTTTTTTTTTTTTTTTTTTTGCATTATGGCACCTCAACCATAGAGAATTTCAGGGACTTAAAATACTTAAAGCAATTATTGAGGTCATCTTTTTACTTCAATACCTTTTATGATAGAATTATATTGTTTGTACTGAAAAGCCTTATTAGTTTAATATGCAATATTTTGACATTTTTAAGCCTTTGGACTAGGCAAAGAATAGGTTAACTTTTGTTTACATAAATCTTAGTTTCTAATTGACTTAGTAGTGTAATTAAGTATTCAAGGGAGTTCCAATACATTTATTGGGGATTTACTATATTCAAAGTCCAATGTCAAGCTCTATGATGGATTCAAGGTTGACAATCAGATTTTTGCCCACTCAGTCTAGTGGGACATATACTTTTGCAGAAGAAATTAGCAAGCATATTAGAAGCCTCTGCCAACCTTCAATGGGTAAACTTTTATAAAAAATACTTTTTGAAAAATTTTTGAATATTTAGAGGTCTTCACATTTGTGAGAGATATGTTGTTATAATGCACTGCTCAGTGATTAACACTGGAAGCTTCAGATATGCAAATAGAATATATTCAGTGTAGTAGACAGAATTCTAAATATGGCAATCCCAAGATTTCTGACCCCTAGCTATTCAATGGAATGCTAATCTAAATACTGCTGTGAAGGAATTTTGCAGAGGTAATTAAAGTTCTTCAGTTTACCTTAGGACATGGAGATCTAACCAGGTGAAACTTTTTTTTTTTTTTTTTTTGAGACATAGTCTCGCTTTGTCACCGAGGCTGGAGTGCAGTGGTGCAATCTCGGCTCAGTGGAACCTCCGCCTCCTGGGTTCAAGCGATTCCCCTGCCTCAGCCTCCCCCAAAGCTGGCATTACAGGCATGTGCCACCATGCCCAGCTGATTTTTTGTATTTTTAGTAGAGACAGGGTTCCAGGTGAAACTCTTAAAGCAGAAGCAAGGCATTGAATTGTAGCAACAACCTGCATGAGTTCTTAAGCTGATACTTTCCAAAACCTTTAAACAAGAGCACAGCCTGAATGATATCTTGACTTTGGCCTTGTGAGACCCTAAGCAGAGAACCCAGTCAAGCCCACCCAGACTTCTGACCTATAGTAATGTGGGATAATAAATGGGTCTTACTTTAAGCTGTTACATTAGTGGTAATTGTCTATGAAGCAATAGAAAACTAGCTCATTCTGACTAAAGGATGCATATTATTTCATATTAATTGGGGGCTTATATACGGCAAGAAAACAAGTCCACCTTGGATGCAAGTATATACATGATCCTTGGTGAGGACAGAATAAGAGGGAAGAAAATGTTTCTTAAGAAATTAAAGTTAAGGGGAGAAATTCAAAGAGATTTTCATTTATCGTATCTGATAGTAAAACAGCAAAAGGATTTTAAGAGGATTTGGAAGGACTTCATACAATTCTGTAATCATTTCAATTTCTCCATATTTAATATTCGTTTCCCTTGTCTCATCAGTGACAAACAAAAGCATATTAAGGTGATATGGCTCTAAACACTTGACTGTGGTACAGAAAGGAAAGAGGTAGGGAAAACTGGTTCTTCAAGGAGGTAATTTGGATGGCACCAGCTTGGAATAGAGGAAATGCAAGTCTCTGGGCCTCCAGCAAAGAAGCTAAGAAAACCCGATGGAGTCAGATTGGGACTGGGCATGACATTAGCTTTGAAATAAGAAGGCCTGTGAGGTTTATTTATAGATAAGGTAAACATATATTTTGTAATTCATACCAAGGAACTTTTAAAAGTTAAAAGAGACATAATTATGCTTAGACAAAAGCATAAGTTGGGATGCCCTAGGCAGAGTGGCCCTATGGTCACTCTATTGTTGATGAACATGTTTAAGACATTTTTAAACACACTAATCAGAATTTTTAATAATAAATTTAAAATTGCTTATTTCAGAAATATTAACCATCACAATTATTTCTATAATTTAGATTTTTCATTATTTGAAATCCCAATAATTATAATTAGACTTAATAGGAATAAACATATGAGCATTTGCTACATGTATTAGGAACTGATTCTATAGCATTTCTCTTAACTTTGTTTTCATTTAATCCAGATGGCCACAAAGCATTGGCTATTGGCACATTATGATGGTCTGGGTCTCAGATATATTCGATACATAGAGAGTAATAACCTTCATCTTGTACTAAATTCCCATATCTGAGAGGCCAGGAAATATACTTTGAAGATAATATGAAATGTGCTACTGTATCCATTTTCCTCAATTTTTATTGGTTCTTGAATTTCAGATGGTCTTTTCACTTCTCTGTCTCTTATCATTTATTCAATTTCCTCCAATATTTTGAAACCCCTATTCTGTGCCCAAGTTTGTGTTAGGTGCTAGATGCTAGAAATAGAGTGGTGCCTAAAATGATCCTATTTATATATTCTTTAAATGTTTTCCTTTTATCTAGCCTTTTATGATTGTTGCCCAGATAACCTAAAAAGTTTCCTGTCTCCTTTTTATCTGAGCCAACTTTTTCTCTTTTACTATCATAGCTTCCAAGAATAAATGTATTGATACATATCTCTTAAACATAGAGAAGCCTTAGTATTTCCTTCCAAATCTGGATGTGAAGGGAAAGAAGGTCTGCCATCAAATTTTAGTGATGTTGGTTTGATCAGAAAACTCTATTTTGAACTCAGTGGAAATTTTTCTTAGCATTTTTTAAAGCAACAGTATTGGGGAAAATTGACAAATCTGTTTTTTTCCTTTTTCTTTAATCATTAGTATGCTAAAATATTAATACAATTTATATTATTTTAAAGCAGATGTCTAGTAGGTTAGTTCTACTATGGTGTATAGAATATTATCGATTATTACATGACAAAATATAGAAACTGTATAAGCCCATACAGAAGAAAATCCTTTCGTCAAATATTGCAGTGCTTTGGGACTTTAGTATGTAAATAATCTAGTGGTATACCAAAGTTGTCTCTGCATTTTCCAGGTCCTTCCCAATCCTGTCCTCTAAGTAGTTGGACAGTGGAAATAACTCTAAAGAATGTTGAGATAATGGAAATGTTTGATTTGCATCATAGAAAAAAATACAATTCCCTAGGCAGTTTTCTTTGAGTTATAAGATGCTAGTTTTTGTTTATTATTTTTATTTTTTGCAGAGAAGTAACTATCTCTGTCTAGTTTCAGGTAAACTGGAGTAAACACACTCCACCCTTCTCTCTCCCATTGAATGCAGCTATAAAACTTGAGAGAATGGAACACCTATTTGAGGATTTTTAAAAGTAAAAGTAACAGGCTGATTGGGAAGAAGATATGAATTTGAAGTGCCACCAAACCAGCAGTGAGTTTATAATTTTTCTCTCTTTTTGTATTCTCCATCTTGGATTCAACACAGTCCACACTTGTAAGTTGTCATTACGGCCTGTAGATATAAAACACTAGGAGAAGCCCTCCCATTCTGGATTAAGGACCAGGAAGGGGCCCTGATGCTCACAGAAAGTAGGAGAAGCCCCTCCTTTAATGTCTACTTTCTCTTCTGCCCCATCTCCCGTCTTCTACAATCCCATGATAGTGGCATCAGGGATAGTAACAGTGTCAGGAAGATGAGCCATAAAAATTTGGATAAATCTTCCTCTCTGATCTGAACAGCTTTAATCCCATGAGGATGGGGTAAACACCATTGCTTCTCATCTCTTGATTCCATCGGCTTGTACGTGGAAACAGACATGATTATGGGAAGAACACAGCAGAGAGGTAATTAACTCCACACTTTCTGAAAGCAGGACTGGAATGAGAACTGCATGGAAGTGGAAGGTGCTAAAAAGAGCATGGAGAGGGAAGGGCTTAGGAAAGTGACCTCGAAGCTGTTTACCAACTTGTGCTCAACCTTAAGCTTTGTATGTATGGATATGACTCTAAAATTTCTTTGAGAACAGAGTTATTTGAATAGCAATGCAAACGACTTGAAAATTGACAATTTAACCAAAACACACAGAAGCCTTGTAAGTTTGGAACTTATAGCATGAACCAAACTAGGTTGATTTTATGCAAAAAAAATTAGCATTCTTCATAAGATTTAAATAAGTCTCCTAATGTTATAGGTAAAATGTCTAGAACACAATTCAAAATTATTTTACAAATAAAAACATATGAAAATCTCAATTTGCATGGGAAAAGACAACCAACAGATGCCAATTCTGAGATGGCACAGATTTTGGAACTATCTTGCTAGACTAAAGCGTTTATTATAAAGATGCTCTAACTAGTAAGGGCAAACATATTTCAAATGAATGGAAGGGTAGAAAGTCTTAGTAAATAAATAGAAAGAAAAAGCAAATTGAATTTTTAGAATTAAGAATATAATAATTGAAATAAAATCTCTCTGGATAAGCCGAATAGCAGCATGGAGCTGACAGAAAAGAGTCAGTGAACTTTAAGACAAATCAGAAGAAACTATCCAATCTGATAAATGGAGAGAAAAAAGATTGGGAAAACAATACCAACAGAGCCTCAGGAACCAGTGAGCCCAGTTATCATGGGCTCCAGGAGAAGAAAAAATATATATATGATTGAAGACTTCTCAGATTTGGAAAAAAATTTAAACCATCAGATTTAAGAATCTGAGCAACTCCACACAAGAAATACACAGAGAAATGCACAGCTGGAGACATCATAATCAAACTGCTGAAAGCAAAAGACAAACTAAAAATGACACCAAAAAACAAGCTGTTATTTATAAGGGAACAGTGATTCCAATGACAGCCGATTTCTCATGACAAACCATGAAATCCAGAATCCATGAAAGGAAGGATTGTCAATGTAGAATTCTATATTTTCAAAAAATATTTTTCAGATATGAAGGTAAAATAAGGACATTATAAAATGAACAAAAACTAAGAGAATTCATAGCCAAAATTGCTGCTTTAAGAGAATTGCCAAAGGAAGTAGTTCTAACAGAAGGGAAATGATACTTAAAGGAAACTTGGAACATCAGGAATGCAGAAAGTAAAAGAAATGACAAATATCTGGATAAATAAAATAGACTACTCTCAACCCCAGAATATTTTAAATAGGCTTGATATTTGAAAGCAAAAATTGTAACATTGTCTGATGGAGTCCCTGATGTATAGTAGATTTAATACATAAGACAACAACAGTAATACATGGGGTGGGGGATAAAGGGACTTTCATGTTGTTAATTAAGCTTTCAATATTCTATTTGAAATGGTAAAATACTGATTCTAAGTAGACTTTTAAGGGTGAATATTGTGTAATGTAAATCCTATAGGAAGCAACCACTAAAAATATATACAGAAGGATGAAATTAAAAACACAATAAATACACTGGGCATGGTCACTCATGCCTGTAAGCCCAGCATTTTTGGAGGCTGAGGCTGGAGGATCACTTGAGGCCAGGAGTTTGAGACCAGCCTGGGTAACATAATGAGACCTCGTTTCCACAAAAAAAGTTTAAAAATTAGCCAGGCATGTTATTTTGTTCTGATAGTCTCGACTACTCAGCAGGCTGAGGTGGAAGAATCACTTGAACCCAGGAGTTTGAGGTTACAATGAGCTATGATGACACCACTGTACTCCAACCTGGGCGACAGAGCAAGACCTTGTCTCTTAAATAAATAATTAATTAAATAAATCATTTAATATTGAAATAATATTCAAAAAAAAAGTCAGGAAAGGATAACAGAAGAAAGGATAACAGTAAAAACAACATCAACAACAAAAAATAATAAAATGTTAGGCCCAAGTTTTCACATTTCAATAATTACATTAAATATAAATAGTTCGAACACGCCAACTAAAAGGAGTTCTTCAGAATTGATTGAAAATTCAAAGACCCCATCTTTGCTATCTGAAAGAAACTCACTTCAACTATAGTACATAGGTTAAGAGTAAAAGGATGAAAAAGATATACTATGGAAAAAGTAGTAAAAAGTAAAAAACAAGAACAAAACAAAAAAAAACCCTCAAGTGACTATTTATATCAGATGATGTAAATTTCAGAACAAAGAAAATTACCAAGAATTAAGAGGGACATTACATAATATGAAGGGATCAATTAACCAAAAAAATATAGTAGTTTAAATGTTTTAGCACTTAACAATAGAGCTTTAGAACTCATGAAGCAAAAACTGACTAACAGGAAAAATGGACAAATGCACAATTATATTTGAAATGTCAACACTCCTCTAAGTAATTGGTAAAACCAGTAAACAGGAACTTAACAGTGATATAGAAAAATTGAAAACCACCATTAGCTAACCTTTACACACTGCTCCACCCAACCATAGCAAAATATGCATGCCTTTCAAATGACAAGGAAACTTTTCCAAGGGGGAAGGAACATTTTCTAGCTCATAAACCAAACCTTTACCAATTTAAAGGAATTTAAATCAAACAAAGTATGTTCCTAGGCAAAATGGAACTAGACTTCAAATTAATTACAAAAAGATAGCAGGAAAATGTTCTCTAAATGTTTGGAAAATAACAACTTCTCAATAATTTATGGGTTGAATAAAAAATTTCAAGGGAAATTACTAAGTATTTTGAACTGAACAAACATGAAAAGACAACATACAAATTGGAGGATGCAGAAAAAGCCATGCTTAGAGAGGAATGTATAGGGTTAAGTGTTCTTATTATAAAAAAAGGACAGATCTCAAATCAATAATCTAAGAATCTACCTAAACTAGCTGAAAAGGTAGGATAAGCAAAACAAAACACACTCATATCAACCAGAAGGAAAGAAGTCGTAAAAATAGGAGCATAAATCAGTAGGAGAATTCCCCTATTGATTTGGATAATTCTCCTATTGACTCTCCAAAAGAATTCTCCTAAATTGGTTCTCCTGTTGATTTATGCTCCTATTGATTTATGCTCCTGGGAAATCAAAATGGAATAGCAATAGTGAAAATCAGTGGAAACAAATTTTTTTGTGGAATTGTGAGTAAAATTTCAAACCTCTAGCAAGTATGACAAAGAAAAATAGAAAGTAGAAACAGTTTACTGATACCAGCAGTGAAAGGGAAGATATCATTATAGACCCCACAGACATTAAAATAATCATTAGGGAATAATAAAAATAGCTCTGCGAGCATCAGTTTGACAATTTAGATTAAATGGACCAGTTCATTGAAAACCTCAAACAAAATTTATCCAAAATAAAATAGATAATCTGAGCAGTCTTGTTAAATATTAAAGAATTTGAATTTTTATTTTAAAATCATCCAAAAATAAAATCTCCAGCACCAGGATGTTTCATTAGTAAATTAAAGAAAAAATTAAGTTAAAGAATTTCATTGGGTAATTAAATAAGAAATAATACAAATTTTACATTAAATCTTTCAAAAAACAAATGTCAAGGATACTTAGATTTACCCTGATACTAAAAACCAAACTAAAGAGTACAGGAAAAAAATTTAAAAAATAAAAACTTATACACCAATATTTCTCATGAACATAAAAACAAGTATTAGCAAATTGAATCGAGAAATATATGAATAACAGAAGAGAAACAAGTGGGGCTTATCTCAGGAAATAAAGGCTGGTTCAATATTTGAAAATCAATCCATGCAATCAAATACATTGAGTCTAAAGAAAATGCATGTGACCATATCAACTGATGCAGAAAAAGCTTATGACAAAATTCACCATCTATTCATGATAAAAAAAAACTCTCAGAAACTTGTGAATAAGTGGAAACTGCTTTAACCTGATAACGAGCATCTACTGAAAAGAAAAAAGGCAGTTAATGTCACATTTAATGGTGAAAGAACGAATGCTTTCTGACTCAGACTGAAATGAGGCAAGGCTGTCCACTCCATCCCTCTTAGGAAAAAATAATCCCAGATATGCAATTAGGTAAGAAAAATAAATGAAAGTCATAACAAATATGAAGGAAGAAATAACTGTCTCTGCAGAAAACATTATTGTTTACATAGAAAATGTCAAGGCATGTATGAAAAAACTCCTAAAACTAATAAATGAGGTTAGCAGAATCAAAGAATATAAGATTAACCCACAAAAATCTAATGTATTTTTATGTACTAGAATTGGATAATCAGATACCAAAATTTTAAATATGTACATGTATATTTATATGTGTGTGCATATATGGGTGTTTATGTGTGTATGTGTATGTATATATATGTATATGTATAAACATTAGGACATGATATGTATGTGTTTCTGTGTGAGTGTGTGTGTGTGTGTGTGTAATCAGAGCTCCAAAATGAAAAAATGAAATATCTAGGTATAAATTTAACCAAACAGGTACAAAATCTGTGTACTAGCATCTACAAAATGTCAATGAGAGCAATAAAAGATCTAAATAAATGGAGAGAAATACCATGTTTATGGAGTGGAAGACAGCATAGTATGGATATACCACTTCTCAGACTGATCTATACATTTAACATAATGCAAATCAAAATTTAAGTGCTTTTTTGTAGATATAGACAAGATGATTCTAAAATTTATATGCAACTGAATGATCAACACAATTTTGAATAGAAAAATCATTTCAGAGAAATACTACTCATTATATCATTTATAAAACAAAGCTTTAGTAATCAAGACAGTGTACTGTCAGTGAAAGAAAACATACATAAATCAATGGACCAAAACAGAGATTCCAGAAATAGATCCACACAAATAGGGGCCAATTGATTTTCTACAAAGGTAAAAAGGCTATCCAATGAAAAAAGTTTTATCTTTTCAAAAAATGGTGCTTAAAAAGTTGAATATCAGTATGCAAAAGAATGACCATTATACAAAAGTTAATACAAAATAGACTATTAATCCAAATGTAAAATGCAAAACTATAAAAACTTGGTAGAAAACATAAGAGAAAATCTTGATGACCTTGGATTAGGCAAAGAGTTCTTTCATGTGACACCAAAAGCTTGGTCCATGAAAGGAAAAATGATAAACTGCATTTCATCAATATTAAAAAACAACAAAAGTACTTTGTTCTGTTAAGGGATTAAAACACAAGTAATAGCCCTGGAGAAAAGATTTGCAAGTTGCATATCCAGATACTAGGACTTGTATGCAGAATATGTAAATTACTCAACATTAAGAAATCAAACAACTCAACTCTCATACATTGTTGCTGGGAATGGAAAACTTCACAACCACTTTGGAAAATGGTTTGGCAGTTTATCCTAAAGGTAAATATGCACTTACCATATGACTCAGCAATCCCACCCCTGAGCATTTACTTCAGAAAAATGAAAACTTACATTCACCTAAAGCCTGATCACAAATGTTTATATCTGATCTATTCATAATTGCCAAAATTTAGGAACAGTCCAAATGTTCTTTAACAGGGGAATGGATAAACAATCTGTAGTACATGTGGACAAGGAAATGCTATTCAGCAATGAAAAGAAATGAATTAGTGATCCATCTAACTGCTTGGAAGAATACCAAAACATTATGCTGAGTGAAAGAAGATACTCTCAAAGGTTACTTACTGTACAATTATATTTATGTGTCATTTTCTAAAAAACAAACATAATGAACAGATGAGTGATTACTATTGATGAGGGAGAGAGGAGGCTGTAAGTTTACAGGAATAGCACAAAGAAGTTTTGGGGTGTGATGGAAATGTTCTGTCCCCTGATTATTGTGGTCATTGCACAAATCAACAGAAGTGTTAAAACACATAGGATAGTACAATAAAAAGATAACGTTACTGTATATGAATTTAAAAATTACAGTTAGAACAAAACAAAAAAGAGTATGAAATTTTATGTGATCGTTAGATTTGCTTTTAGCATTACAACTGTATATTCCACAAAAGGTTTCTGCACGTTGTGCCCTTTCCAAAGGTATCTAACCTATAGGGCCTACAGGGGAGTACATATTGAAATCCATCCCAGACTTCACCTGCCAATCCCTTTTTCTAATCCTTCCATGAACTTGAGAAGCCTTTTAAAAATATCCGTCTCCCCAGTTTTGTACCTCTTTTAATTGACATTAACATACTCTCATAAATGAAGCCTTGCTTAGGACCAATATTTTTTGCAGATTTTAGTGAGTTTCTGTGTTCAAATATATTGTTTTAGAAATTCCAAGTGGAGAGCTATTTCTTTGTTGTTCCTTTCTCTCTTTATTCCTTTTCCACATTTGACCCCTTCTTCAGAACTCTAAATAAATTCTTTTAGATTTCCTAGGTTGTTTCTCAGCCTACCATGCATCACATTTCAGTATGCCTTTCTTATAACTTGCATTTTATTCATTCTGTCTCCCCAGTTAGATTCTAATCTCTTTGTGATCAGGGATCTTACTTAATGCATGTCTGTCTCTTCAGCACATAGCATAGTGACCTGAGCATCCCATATCTATATATTTCTGAATAGAAGTGAATTTCTGATAAGAAAATATTTCCTATGGTTCACAAGAAAAGCAAAGCTGAATGTAATTGTGTTTAATTTTTGGCTGTCTTGTATATTTTATTAGGCACTGGCCAAAACCTAAATTGGACACTTTATGTTTCTATTTTAGCAATAGGGATAAAACTTGGATACATCGTCAAAGTTGATTGTTCTTAAGATATTTCTCTTCTCAAGATTCTTTACTGTTAACAATTGACTTTAATTATAGCATTTTGCTTCTATTAAAATGTTTTGATGGTGCTATTAAATAATATATGAATATTAAAATATGTTGAATATATCCTTGGGAAATTTAGACCATTTGAATTTAGAAACCCCTCGAAGTCCTCATATTTTTTTTGAGTTGTTGGGATAAACTCTGGAAAATGGCAGCTTTGTATTCATCACACATTTACCCAATGTTGTCAGTGAACAATAATACTTGTTAAGCATCTACTAGGTACCAGGGGTTTTAAAATATGTTACCTCTTTTAACCCTTGGAGAATTCAATGCAATAAGAGATTGTTATTTCATTTTACAAATAAAGCAAGCCACAGTTTATGTTTAATGGTTATCATATTTTAGACCAGCCAATATATGCTTGAAATATGTATCTAAATTACTTAGCATTCCTAAGACAAATTATCACAATTCTACTGTTGGGAAAACTGAATGTCGGAAAAGACAACTAACTTTTTTTTTGGCATTTTTTTCTTTATTTCTTCTAAAAATAAATAAATAACAAATACATGTGCAGAACGTGCAGGTGTGTTCCATAGGTATACATGTGCCATGGTGATTTCTGCACCTATTGACCCGTCCTCTAAGTTCCCTCCCCTCGCACCCAAATCCCTCAACAGACTTTGGTGTGTGTTGTTCCCCTCTCTGTGTCAACATGATCACACTGTTCAACCCCCACTTATGAGTGAGAACATGCAATGTTTGGTTTTCTGGAAAACTCACTTTTTTATAGTCACAGATTTAAAACTGAGGCTGGGACTCAAACCCTACAGTATTTGACACAAGAGCATCGGTTATTATTTTTAGGCAGGTTCTTTTTTAAAAATAAAACACCTTTATTGAGGCAAATTTAATTTACAATAAGCCTGTTTTATTTATACAATTTGATGAGTTTGGATGTATTTATAAATTCTTAAACTTTTATTCTCCTCATTTTACCTTCTTTATACTGAATGCAGAAAAAGGTAAAAAAGCATCTATTATCAAGTTCCAATCAGAAATTTTTTTAAGTATCAAAGCATTCTTGAAAAAAAATTTAACGTGCTTATTTACTATGGCAATTTCCTCAATGTACAAACCTAAAAACTGATGTCTTAAAAATACATCTACAGTTTGAGTCACTTGACTTTAAATAAATATTTATTTTATTTAACAAATTATGTCAAAAACTATATTAAACTTTATATTTTAAATAGTAATATTTAAGAGCTTCAGATATTTGTAGGTAAAATTGCTTTGAAATTATAACTATTTTCTTTATATTTCTGCAGTTTATAGATTACTTGAATAAAAATGCTGATCACACTGAGTAGAAAGCAAGTTGTGAAGAATAACAAAATGATTAAAAATTGGCATGGTTTAAAAATATTGTGTCCAACTGTTTGGAAGTTTGAGATAGTTTGTAGTTGTAAATGAATGCTGTCAATGCTTTTGCTAGTATACTAAAAAAGCAATTTATACAGCTTTTTGCTAGCATGATATTTAATTTTTTTTTTTTTTTTTTTTTTTTTTTTTTTTTGAGACGGAGTCTTGCTCTGTCGCCCAGGCTGGAGTGCAGTGGCGCAATCTCAGCTCACTGCAAGCTCCACCTCCCGGAGTTGACGCCATTCTCCTGCCTCAGCCTCTCCAAGTAGCTGGGACTACAGGCGCCCGCCACCACGCCCGGCTAATTTTTTTTTTGTATTTTTAGTAGAGACGGGGTTTCACCGTGGTCTCGATCTCCTGACCTCATGATCCGCCCGCCTCGGCCTCCCAAAGTGCTGGGATTACAAGCGTGAGCCACCGCGCCCGGCGATATTTAATTTTCTAATTGTCCCTATTTAATGCCTTCAGGATATGATTATAACATTGTAAAAATGTGTCAGCCAGAATTCCTGATTTATGTGCAATCAGAACACTTTTAAATTTTTCCAGCTGTATCCTTAAAGTTACTTCATGAAAATCTTTTAACTGTGATTCATCTTACCTATTTTTTAGAGTTATGACAATTTGTTAATCTCCAAGGCAGATGAAATCATTAAACCTAAATAACTTCTTTAGCTTGTGAGCAAAGTCATATAGAAAGTCTAAGAACTCTGACTTTTATCTTTCTTTTAATTAACATAACAATGAGAATACCAATTTTCAGCTGTTTCTGTGTAGGCTGTGCAGTAGTGTTCCCATTACTGATTTACAAGAGTTAGTTGTGTAATCTACCATGTATGACTTTTTGAATGTGTCATAAGCATTATATTTTCCGGGGTACACTGAAATCTAAATTAAAAATTTCAGATGGGGTATTTTATTATGATCTGTCAAAACTACAATAATGTATATCAGAGTTTGGCTTAATTCAAACTCCCTAAGGATTTGAGGGTTTATCTTCTAAAGCCATCCAATAATCTACCCTTATATTTTCTGAAGAGAGATAAGATGTGAATGTGAAGTAGAATAAATGTGGAACAGGAGCACAAAAGCTAGCTGCAGACATAATTTTTTTTAACATTCTTCCTTCCATATAAAAGCAATCCATCTCATCATCTTAATGCAGGGAGGAAGGGAGTGGGTGGGTCTCGGTGGTGTAATTTGTAAAAAAAGCTTAAAGGAAGTATAAAACAATAACAGCAGAAACAAACCCTATTTTGGAATGTGTTCTTTACTATGACATCCTTCTCATTTCAAAGAACAGAATTTAGAAATCACCACTGCTGCTCCTACATACCATTGTCCCTGTGATTGAATCTCCTTTCTTTCACTTTTTCTCTAAACATTTACTTGAATCATCTTTCATCTCCTTCCTCCTGTACCATATTAATACTTTATATAAAAGCTTGCCAAAGATTTAGAAGTGACCTATGTGTGTACACACACTTTTAAAAATATAGGTATTTCCATCTGTACTTAATTTTGTCTCCATACATGGAGCAGGGCAAAAAATTATACTAAATTAGGCAAAGAAAATGTAGCATTTAGCTTTCTACAGTGTTTTAAATCTTTCTCTTAAGTTTCTATTTCACTTAATTCCAAGGAAGTCAAAACTTAAAATTGTCAATTTGTGTTATTTCCCTCTAGTTTAAATTGCTTTATTTTTTATTTTTTTTAGTTAAACACACATTTTTTCCAAATAGCCCCTCCTAACCTCTCATCTGGTGCTTTCCAAGTAGCTGGGAGGGGGACTTTGTGTAGGTCAGCAATCACAGGTTCTTTCACTACTCTCTGAAACTTTTTTGGTCTTTGCAGTAAATTCCCTTACTTCAGGGCAACCAGGGCACACTGTTGGATTTGGTCGCCTACCATGCAGTTGGTGAGTGCAACTCAAGCATATTGGCTGACCTACCTATTCAATTCATCTACACCACAATTTTTTATCGTTCCCCTGATGCTCACCCTACTAGCTTGTACTGCTGAAGACACTGCTGAGCTTCAGGCACATCATCCATAGGTTCCCTGTGTTAAACTGCCCACCTCTCTGACTTCCATGGCAGTCAGAGTCAACGTGGGCTCAGGAATAACTCAGCCCTTCTCTCTGTCTAATTACTCAGTAGTTTCACTGCTTTTCTTCTTGAGCCATCCTATATTGACATGGAATAGAGTTCCAAAAGTGTTCACTAATCCTAATTCCTCCTCACCTGCCATCAGAGAGAAGCCTTTAGAGGACTAGAAAGACATCAGCTACATGGAAATAGAAGAGAGATGCATATTAATGCATTTTCAATTTTTTTATTGCTACACTGTACGAAACATACCTGGACTCATAATTTATTCACCTAAATATTTTTCAGGTTCCCACAAAAAATTCCAGAAACTGTTTTACACATTGGGAATTAACATATTGTTTTATTTCCTGTCATTGTTGTGCTTACATTTTGATGGAGACAGTGAATATACATATTAAATAATTGGTATATTAAAAGATAAAACTGATATAGAAAAAATAGCCCAAATAAATAAGGGATAATCTGGGAGTTCCAGGGGAGAAGGAAATTTATAATTTTAAATAGAGTGATCAAGAAATGTCTCACTGAAGAAAGTGACAAGTGATATTTGAATAAAGGTTTGATGATGATCTGGAGGGTACATCTAAGGAAAGAATGTTCGAGGCAAAGTGAAATCCAGTCAAGAGGTCCTAAGATGTAATGATGCTTGCTCACATTTGAGAAATGACTAAGAGAAAACCAAGGTAGCTGGAATTGAATAAATGAACAATTACAGGAATTTCAGATTTTGTATTTCTTTTATTTGACTGATTTGATAAATTGTAAAATTTATTTACACATATTTGTTATATTGCCTTGATATCTTTAAGAATTGTAGAGATGTTCCCTTATTTATTTTGATGCTGGTAATTTGTATTTATCTCTCTTTTATCCTTGATAGATTTACCAGGGAATTATTCATGTTTTTGCCAACTTTCTTATACATTTATTTTATAGTTCATTGATTTTCCTCTTTTTTACTTCCCTTTTTTTTTTAAGCTTTGATAGTCTTCTTTTTTTCTTTAGCTCCCTGAAGGAATTTATTGATTTTTAAACTTATATATATACACACACACACATACATATATACACATATACATATGCATGTATATATACATATACATACATATACATATATATATATATATACACACATATATATACTTTAAGTTCTGGGGTACATGTGCAGAACATGCAGGTTACATAGGTATACATGTGCCAGGGTGATTTGCTGCACCCATTAACCTGTCATCTATGTTGGGTATTTCTCCTTACACTATCCCTCCCCTAACCCCCATGCCTTGAAGGCCCTGGTGTGTGATGTTCCCCTCCCTGAGTTCATGTGTTCTCATTGTTTAACGTCCACTTGAGTGAGAACATGCAGTATTTGGATTTCTGTTCCTGTGATAGTTTACTGAGAATGATGGTTTCCAGCTTCATCCATGTCCCCAGAAAGGACATGAACTCATCCTTTTTTATGGCTGCATAGTATCCCATTGTGTATATGTGCCACATTTTCTTTATCCAGTCTCTCATTGATTGGCATTTGTGTTGGTTCCAAGTCTTTGCTACTGTGAACAGTGCTGCAATATACATACGTGTGCATGTGTCTTTATAGTAGAATGATTTATAATCCTTTGGGTATATACCCAGTAATGGGATTGCTGGGTCAAATGGTATTTCTGGTTCTAGATCCTTGAGGAATTGCCACACTGTCTTCCACAATGGTTGAACTAGTTTACACTCCCACCAACAGTGTAAAAGCATTCCTATTTCTCCACATCCTCTCCAGCATCTCGTTTCCTGACTTCTTAATGATCATCATTCTAACTGGCGTGAGATAGTATCTCATTGTGGTTTTTATTTGCATTTCTCTAATGACCAGTGGTGATGAGCTTTTTTTCATATGTTTGTTGGTCACATAAATCTCTTCTTTTGAGAAGTGTCTGTTCATATCCTTAGCTGACTTTTTGATGGGGTGGTTTTTTTTTCTTGTAAATTTGATTAAGTTCTTTGTAGATTCTAGATATGAGACCTTTGTCAGATGGATAGATTGCAAAAATGTTGTCCCATTCTTTAGGTTGCCTGTTCACTCTGATGGTAGTTTCTTTTGCTGTGCAGAAGCTCTTTAGATTAATTAGATCCCATTTGTCAATTGTGCCTTTTGTTGCTATTGCTTTTGGTGTTTTAGTCATGAAGCCTTTGCCTGTGCCTGTGTCTTGAATGGTATTACCTAGGTTTTCTTCTAGGATTTTTATCATTTTAGGTCTTATGTTTAAGTCTTTAATCCGTCTTGAGTTAATTTTTGTATAAGGTTTAAGGAAGGGGTCCGGTTTTAGTTTTCTGCATTCTAGCCAGTTTTCCCAACACCATTTATTAAATAGGGAATCCTTTCCCCATTGCTTGTTTTTGTCAGGTTTGTTAAAGATCAGATGGTTGTAGATGTGTGGCCTTACTTCTGAGGCCTCTGTTCTGTCCCGTTGTTCTATATATCTGTTCTTGTACCAGTACCATGCTGTCTTGATTACTATAGCCTTGTAGTATAGTTTGAAGACAGGTAGCATGGTGCCTCTAGTTTTGTTCTTTTTGCTTAGGATTTTCTTGACTATACGGGCTCTTTTTTGGCTCCATATGAAATTTAAAGTAGTTTTTTCTAATTCTGTGAAGAAAGCGGTAGCTTGATGGGGATAGCATTGAATCTATGAATTACTTTTGTCAGTTTGGCCATTTTCACGATATTGATTCTTCCTATTCATGAACATGGAATGTTTTCCCATTTGTTTGTGTCCTCTCTTATTTCCTTGAGCAGTGGTTTGTATTTGTCCTTGAAAAGGTCCTTCACATCCCCTGTAATTTGTATTCCTAGGTATTTTATTATCTTTGTAGCAATTGTGAATGGGAGTTCACTCATGATTTGGCTTTCTGTTCATCTGTTATTGGTGTAGAGGAATGCTTGTGATTTTTGCACCTTGATTTTGTATCCTGAGCTTTGCTGAAGTTGCTTATTACCTTAAGGAGATTTTGGGCTGCAATGATGGGGTTTTCTAAATAGACAATCATGTCATCTGCAAACAGAGACAATTTGACTTCCTCTATTCCTATTTGAATACCCTTTATTTATTTCTCTTGCTGACTGCCCTGGCCAGAACATCCAATATGTGTTAAATAGGAGTAGTGAGAGAGGGCATCCTTGTCTTATGCTGGTTTTCAAAGGGGATGCTTCCAGTTTTTGCCCATTCACTATGATATTGGCGGTGGGTTTTTCACAAATAGTTCTTATTAATTTCAGACACGTTCCATCAATACCTAGTTTATTGAGAATTTTCAGCATGAAGGGGTGTTGAATTTTATCGATGGCCTTTTCTGCATCTATTGAGATAATCATGTCATTTTTGTCATTCGTTCTATTTATGTGATGGATTACGTTTACTGATTTGTGTATGTTGAACCAGCCTTGTATCCCAGGGGTGAAGCTGACTTGATCGTGGTGGGTAAGCTTTTTGATGTGCTGCTGAATTCAGTTTGCCAGAATTTTATTGACAGTTTTTGTATCGATGTTCATCAGGGATATTGGCCTGAAATTCTCTTTTTTTGATGTGTCTCTGCCAGATTTTGGTATCAGGATGATGCTGGGCTCATAAAATGAGTTAGGGAGGAGTCCCTCCTTTTTCTATTGTTGGGAATAGTTTCAGAAGGAATGGTACTAGCTCCTGTTTGTACCTCTGGTAGAATTCCACTGTGAATCCATCTGGTCCTGGGCTTTTGTAGGTTGGTAGGCTATTAATTACTGCCTCAATTTCAGAACTTGCTATTGCTCTATTCAGGGATTCGACTTCTTCCTGGTTTAGTCTTGGGAGGGTTTATGTGTCCAGGAATTTATCTATTTCTTCTAGATTTTCTAGTTTATTTGCATAGGGGTATTTATAGTATACTCTAATGGTAGTTTGTATTTCTTGTGACAGTGGTGATATCCTCTTTATCATTTTTTACTGTGTCTATTTGATTCTTCTCTCTTTTCTTCTTTCTTTGGCTAGTGATCTATATATTTTGGTAATCTTTTTTAAAAAAGCTCCTGGATTCATTCATTTTTTGAAGGGTTTTTCATGTCTCTATCTCCTTTAGTTCTGCTCTGATCTTAGTTATTTCTTGTCTTCTGCTAGCTTTTGAATTTGTTTGCTTCTTGCTTCTCCGTTTCTTTTAATTGTGATGTTAGGGTGTTGTTGTTAGAACTTTCCCGCTTTCTCCTGTGGACGTTTAGTGCTATAAATTTCCCTCTAAATACTGCTTTAGATGTGTCTCAGAGATTCTGGTATGTTGCATCTTTGTTCTCATTGGTTTTAAATAACTTATTTATTTCTGCCTTAATTTCGTTATTTACCCAGTAGTCATTCAGGAGCAGGTTGTTCAGTTTCCATGTAGTTGTGTGGTTTTGAGTGAGTTTCTTAATTCTGAGTTCTAGTTTGATTGCATTGTGGTCTTAGAGACTGTTTGTTTTGATTTCCATTCTTTTGCATTTGCTGAGGAGTGTTTTACTTCCAATGATGTGGTCAATTTTAGAATAAGTCTGATGCGTTGCTGAGAAGAATTTATATTCTGTTGATTTTGGATAGAGAGTTGTGTAGATGTCTGTTAGTTCCACTTGGTCCAGAGCTGAGTTCATGTCCTGAATACCCTTGTTAATTTTCTGTCTCATTGATCTAGTATTGACAGTGGGCTGTTAAAGTCTCCCACTATTGTTGTGTGGGAGTCTAAGTCTCTTTGTAAGTCTCTAAGAACTTGCTTTATGAATCTGGGTGCTCCTATATTGGGGGAATATATATTTAGGATAGTTAGCTCTTCTTGTTGCATTGATCCATTTACCATTATGTAATGCCCTTCTTTATCTTTTTTTTAATCTTTGTTTAAAGTCTGTTTTATCAGAGACTAGGATTGCAACCCCTGCTTTTTTTTTTGCTTTCCATTTTCTTGTAAATATTACTCCATCTCCCTTTATTTTGAGCCTATGTGTGTCTTTGCGTGTGAGAAGGGTTTCATGAATACAGCATACCGATAAGTGTTGACTATCCAATTTTCCAGTCTGTGTCTTTTATTTATTTATTTTAATTTTTTAAATTTTTTTGAGACTGAGTCTCTCTCTGTTGCCCAGGCTGGAGTGCAATGGCACGATCTCGGCTCACTGCAAGTTCCACCTCCCGGGTTCACGCCATTCTCCTGCCTCAGCCTCTCGAGTAGCTGGGACTACAGGCACCCGCCACCATGCCCGGCTAATTTTTTTTTTGTTTTGTATTTTTTAGTAGAGACAGCGTTTCACCGTGTTAGCCAGGATGGTCTATATCTCCTTGACCCCGTGATCCACCCGCCTCAGCCTCCCAAAGTGCTGGGATTACAGGCGTGAGCCACCATGCCCGGCCCAGTCTGTGTCTTTTAATTTGGGCATTTAGCCCATTTATATTTAAAGTTAGTATTGTTATGTATGAATTTGATCCTATCATTATGATGCTAGTTGGTTATTTTGCCCGTTATTTGATGCAGTTTCTTTATAGTGTTGATGGTCTTTACAATTTGGTATGTTTTTGCAGTGGCTGGTACTGGTTTCTCCCTTCCATGTTTAGTGCTTCTTTCAGGAGCTCTTGTAAGGCAGGCCTGGTGGTGACAAAATCTCTCAGCATTTGCTTGTCTGTAAAGGATTTTATTTCTCCTTCACTTATGAAGCTTAGTTTGGCTGGATATGAAATTCTGGGTTGAAAATTCTTTTCTTCAAGAATGTTGATATTGGCCCCCAATCTCTTCTGGCTTGCAGGGTTTCTGCAGAGAGATCTGCTATTAGTCTGATGGGCTTCCCTTTGTGGATAACCTGACCTTTCTCTCTAGCTGCCCTTAACATTTTTTCCTTCATTTCAACCTTGGTGAATCTGACGATTATGTGTCTTGGGGTTGCTCTTCTCAAGGAGTATCTTTGTGCTGTTCTCTGTATTTCCTGAATTTGAATGTTGGCCTGTCTTGCTAGGTTGGAGAAGTTCTCCTGGATAATATCCTGAAGAACGTTTTCCAAGTTGGTCCCATTCTCCCCATCACTTTCAGGTACACCAGTCAAATGTAGATTTGGTCTTTTCACATAGTCCCATATTTCTTGGAGGCTTTGTTCCTTCCTTTTCATTCTTTTTTCTCTAATCTTGTCTTCACACTTTATTTCATTAATGTGATGTTCAATCTCTGATGTCCTTTCTTCTGCTTGATCAATTCAGCTATTGATACTTGTGTATGCTTGACGAAGTTCTTGTGCTGTGTTTTTCAGCTCCATCAGGTCATTTCTGTTCTTCTCTAAACTGATTATTCTAGTTAGCAATTCCTCTAGCCATTTTCACCATTCTTAGCTTCCTTGCATTGGGTTAGAACATGCTCCTTTAACTTGGAGAAGTTTGTTATTACCCACCTTCTGAAGCCTACTTCTGTCAATTTGTCAAAATCATTCTCTGTCCAGTTTTGTTCCCTTGTTGGCAAGGAGTTGTGATCATTTGGACGAGAAGAGGCATTCTGGTTTTTGGAATTTTCAGCCTTTTTGCGCTCGTTTCTCCCCGTCTTTGTGGATTCATCTACCTTTGGTCTTTGATGTTGATGACCTTCAGATGGAGTCGCTGATTGGATGTGCTAATCCTTTCTGTTTGTTAGTTTTCCTTCTAACAGTCAGGACTCTCTGCTGCAGGTCTGCTGGAGTTTGCTGGAGGTCCACTCCAGACCCTGTTTGCCTGGGTATCACCAGGAGAGGCTGCAGAATAGCAAAGTTTGCCACTGGCTCCTTCCTCTGGAAGCTTCATTCCAGAGAGGCACCCACCAGATACCAGCCAGAACTCTCCTGTATGAGGTGTCTGTCAACCACTGCTGGGAGGTGTCTCCCATTCAGTAGGCACGGGGGTCAGGGACCCACTTGAGGAGGCAGTCTGTCCCTTAGAAGAGCTCAAACACTGTGCTGGGAGATCCGCTGCTCTCTTCAGAGCCGCAGGCAGAAACAATTAAGTCTTCTGAAGCTGCACCCACAGCCGCCCCTTCCCCCCAGGTGCTCTGTCACAGGGAGATGGGAGTTTGATCTATAAGTCCCTGACTGGGGCTGCTGCCTTTCTTTCAGAGATGCCCTGCCCAGAGAGGAGGAATCTAGAGAGGCAGTCTGGCTACAGTGGCTTTGCAGAGCTGAGATGTGGGCTATGCTGAGTTTGAACTTCCTGGTAGCTTTGTTTACACTGTGAGGGGTAAACCGCCTTCTCAAGCCTCATTAATGGTGGATGCCCCTCCCTCCACCAAGCTCCAGCATCCCAGGTCGACTTCAGACTGCTGTGCTGGCAGCTTGAATTTCAAGCCAGTGGATCTTAGCTTGCTGGGCTCCATGGGGGTGGGATCTGCTGAGCTAGACCATTTGGTTCAGCTGGCTTCAGCTCCCTTACCAGGGAGTGAATTATTCTGCCTTGCTGGTATTCCAGGTGGCACTGTGGTATGAAAATAATCTCCTGAAGCTAGTTAGGTGTCTGACCAAATGGCTGCCCAGTTTTGTGCTTGAAACTCAGGGCCCTGGTGGTGTAGGCACCTGTGGGCAACTCCTGCTCTGCAGGTTGCAAAGACAGTGGGAAAAGCGTAGCATTTGGGGCCGGAATGCACCATTCCTCAAGGCACAGTCCCTCATGGCTCCCCTTGGCTAGTGGAGGGAGTTCCCCAACCCCTTGCGCATCCCAGGTGAGGCAATGCCCCGCCTGCTTCTGCTCGCCCTCAATGGGCTGCACCCACTGTCTAACCAGTCCCAGTGAGATGAGCCGGGTAACTCAGTTGGAAATTCAGCAATCACCCGCCTTGTGCATTGATCTTGCTGGGAGCTGCAGACTGGAGTTGTTCCTATTCGGCCATCTTGCCAGCCACACTCCAGTCTTTTTCTTTCTAATATGTATTATGAACTTCCCTAAGGACAGTTTTCATTTTAGGCTACACATTTTTAATGTGTTCTTTTTTGTAATGACTATGTTAAAATATTTTCTAATGTCAATTATGCTTTTTTAAAAATAACTTTTGAACACTTGTACTATATCCCTACTACATATTGTTGCATGTATTTTGAATTTAGGGAGATATTAACATTAATGTTTTATGTATTCAGTATTTGTTTATAGCACTTATATAGCCAGTCTTCCTGGTGTTCTTCATTTCTTCCTGCATTTTCGTGTTTCAATTTGCAATGATTTTTCTTTCTGTCTGAAGAAACAGTTTTTGTATATAGGAAAACATTCTTATGGTACCTTTATTTTTAAAAAAGTTGTTTCACATAGCATAGAATTAGAGGTTGGTAGATTCTTTTTTGTTATAAAACTTTAAACATGCCATTTCATTATTTCCAGCTGGTATTGTGATGTTGCAGACACCTGTCAGCTTTACTGTTGTTACTTTCAAGTAAAGTTTCCTTTTTTTCCTGGGCACTTTTAAGATTCCCTTTTTTTCCTTTTTATTTTCAGCAGTTGTGCGTTGTGTTTTGTTCTGTTTGTTTTGTTTGATTCTGCTTGTTGCTTCCCAGGCCTTTAAATTTCTTATAGACTATTTTTTAGAGCAGTCTTAGGTTCACAGCAAAATTGAGTGTAAGGTACAGAGGTTTCTCTTACACTCCCTGTCCACACATATGCATAGCCTCCCCCATTATCAACGTTCACCACTAGAATGGTACATTATTTTTACAATTTATGACCTTACATTCACACATTACTATCACCCAAGTCCACAGTTTTCATTAGAATTCAGTCTTGGTATTTTAAATTCTATGGGTTTAGACAAATGCATAATAGTATCCACCTTATGGTATCATATAGAGTAGTTTCTCTGCCTTAAAAAATCTTCTGTGTTCCACCTATTTATTCCTTCTTCCCCTCTTAATCCTTGGCATCCACCAATCTTTTTACTTTTGCCATAGTTTTGCCTTTTTCAGAATGTTATATAGTTGAAATCATGCAATAGGTAGCCTTTTCAGACTAGCTTCTATCACTTAGTAATGTGTATTTAAGTTTCCTCCATCTCTTTCCATGGCTTGATAGCTCATTTCATTTTAGCACTGAATAATATTCTGTTGGACAGAGATACCAGTTTATGAATCCATTCACCTTTTCCAAGTTTTGGCCATTATGAATAAAGCTGCTATAAACATCCATGTGCAGGATTTTGTATGGACATATATTTTCAGCTGCTTTAGGTAAATACTAACTAGTGTGATTGCTGGATCATATGGTAAGAGTATGTTTAGTTTTATAAGCAATTGCCAAACTACCTTCCAATGTGGCTGTACGATTTTACTTTCCAATCAACAATGAATGACGGTTCCTGCTGCTCCACATTCTCTTCAGCATGTGGTGTTATCCGTGTTTTGAATTTGGGCCTTGCTGAGCTTTGTTTATTCTGCGTTGCCTTACAATTTTTTTCGAAATACATTTAATGATTAATTCTCAAATAAAAATGTCATATTTTGTTGTCTGTTTCCTCTAAGATTCAAATTAGAAGAATGCAACACCTGTGATTGTGTCTCACATGTATACTATGTTCCTCTTTAAAACATTTTCTAATTATTTTCTTCTCTGTTGCTGGAATTTGGGTATTTTAAATGAACTAATCCATCCAGGAAACTATCTGTCCTCCTGTGTTTAATCTGCAGTTACATTATCTATTGAGGTCATAATTTACTGATTATAAACTACTAATTATATATGTAATTATATAATCTACTACTGGAGATCATAATCTACTCTCAAATACTGTAATTTTCAAATCAAGAATGTCTGTTTGATTTTTTTTATAAATCCCAATTCTTTGAGAGTTTCTGCATCTTTTATCAATTTTGTCTAACTTTTACTCAATGTTCTTTATTATTTTTTTTAAATCTCATCTGCTAACTGCTATATTTGGTCACTCCTTGGTGACAGTTTATTGTCGTGATTTGTTCAAATTGACCTGCTCATGCAAGCCTGGTGTTTTTTGAATCAATTATTAATTTTTAGAAATCTCTGCAGCAATGGAGGTTCCAGATGATATTATTATATAGGAGAAATTATTTAGTCTTTCTTTGTCTAGACAGATAGTACGGGAACTAATGATCTAATTCGGGACTGCATTGTGTCACAAGTTCACATGGAGATTCTGTTCGGCTCTTCAGAGGTTTAGGGTTTTGCTATTTAAAATACCATTCCATGCCAGTTTTAGAATATGGCAATTTTCTCGAAGGAGAATACCCTATGGCATCTCAATTCTCCAGTTTTGTTACTCCAGCTTGTGTGACTATCAAAATCTCCAGCCTTTTATGGACAGTAAAATCCAGTGCTAGGTGGCCCCTCCCACCCCCAGATTTTTTGTTGTTGTTGTTGTTTTTTCTTCTGCAATTGTCCTCTTCTGGATCAAGTCCAGCTTCTCAGTCTCTAGTTCTTGCTAAAAATCAGCAAATACTACCAGGGAAAAAGTGCCTTTAGTGATTTAGCTCACCTTTGAGACTCTCTCCTATTTTTAGGATTTAAAAACTTCTAGTCTTTTTTGTTTCTATACTTCACTGATGCCTTTACAAATATTATTTTCTGTTTTATCCAGCCTGCCTAGTTGTTCCCAACAGGAATACTGGAACACTATGAACTACTCTACACTGTGTACCACTGGCTTTGTTATGCAATGAATGGATAGGTTTACCTCTACAGTATTTATTATTTACACTGTAGTTTCTCTTCTTTGATCCATATGTTATTTAAAACTCTGTTCCAAAATATCCACTTTTTAGGAGGAAGAAGACAGGGAAGAATTGGAAGGGTAACCATTTTTGTGTTGATTTCTAATTTTATTGCAATATAGTGAGAGAATATTACCTGTATGACATTGTTCTTTATATATGTAGTAAGTGTTGTTGGGTGGCATTGGCAACTTTAGAAAAAGTTTGATGCATGTTTGAACGTAATATGAATCTTATAATTGTTAGATATAAAGTCTGTGTGTGTGAGAGAGAGAGAAAATTAGATAAAACTTTTCAGATAGAATATTTAGATTCTCTGTATCTTTATTTTCATCTGTTGAATCTATCAATTATTGAAAGATCAATTATTGATACTAGTTTAGAATTATCATTAGTTTGAGATGAAATTGTGATATACACGTATATTAAATACTATCAACTACTTCTTATAATTATATAATTATTCCTTTTATGCATGATAATATTTTTACCTCAGGGTATATTTTGTAAAATATTAATATTGTGAACCAGCCCTTTGGGGGTTATTTGGTGATTCTCTGTTGTTGTATTAATTATTAAGCTTTACATGTGTTATTTATGGCCAGATATATGGGAATTTTATTAAACCCAATCCAAGAAGTTTTTAAAGCAAGTTCCTTTTACCCTAATTTGACTACTAATATATTTTACTTTATTTCTGTTTTCATTTTACCTGATATTTTTTCTCCAGTTGTTTTCTTTTTTACTTCTATTGCAATGATTTTTTCTTATTTTCATTTCCCCTCTATTATTTTGCTAGTTATTAATTATAGTTCTTTATTTCAGTACTCACTTTGAAAAGTACATATTCTTATATTAACATAGTCTAAAATTAGTTATCATTTCTATCCTGAGTCTGAACAATAGTAGAGTTTAGATTTGTTCATGTTTTATCTAATTTTATGATACTGAATTCACTATATTACTTCCTTCATTGCATAAATCTCACACACCTCAAAACTTACACATTATTATTACTATCACTGTTTTTTTTATTGAGAATGTTTATGAAGATTTTCATGCCAGTTTTCTTCTATTCGCCCCTTGTTTCTATGGTCAGCTTCCTTTTTTTTGTAGCACTTTTTTACTAGTTCCTTCACTGAGGGTCTTTTCCAGATTAATGCTTATTGTAATAGATAACATTTAAATTTTCATTTATACATTTGTGTAGTTATTTATACATTATAATTACATATATGTTATCCAAATGTATAATGGATATATATATACACAAGTACATTACAACTGTGTACATTATACATATGTATATTTACTTGAACAACTTTTATCACATATCAGTGCAAGTTTTTATTCTCAAAAAACTGTTTATTACACCAATAATTGTATATGAAGTATCATGATGAAGTGGTTTCTTTCTCTAACTTATAAAAAGATATATTTGGGTTGTGGTGGCCCAGTAAATGTGAACTTCAAACTCTCTCTCTTTATGTTAAAAAAGCATTTATTTCATCATCATTTTTCTCTAGTTTTATATCTGTGGTCTCTCTCTTCACAGGGAAACATTTCTTTACTTGGTTTATAATTATGATTTGTGAGCTCATATTCAGTGGAACATGTTTCCCCTCTGAGAACTTCATGCTTGCTGAGGTGATAAAGTGTTTCATCATAGTCATATTTCATTTGTTATCACAGGACTGGCAAAGATTTCCACACAATAGGATCAACTTTTATGTCACATATATGGCTTAGTATTTCTTAAGCTTCATACTGATGTTCATGTGCTCACGGTAGCTTTGGGTTTTGATTTCTAGCATTCTCAGATTTTTTTTAAGCCAAGTTTTCTTGATACTTCACTGCACTGACAGATTCTTAAAGTTATTTTCAAATATGCTTGATGGTAGTTAACAACAGCATTTTCAGGCTTTTTGATTTATGCATGAATCTCCATCCCCTACTCACCAGCACCTGTACTCACAGACATTTTAAAACCACACATTTATTTAATCAGTTATATATCTTATCTGATACTCAGGCAGTGGCAGCATCAATTCATGATTTTATCTCTCCAGATTTGAATTTTTTTAAACTTTAATTTTGCACCTGGGAATTATCTTTTCTTCTTCAACCTCAGCCGTACATTCAAAAGAATGTATATTACCTATAATTTGTGATTTCTATGTGTTTTTAGTGAAAGGGGATTCAGTCTACCATGAAGCTGGAATGCATAAACAACATTTTAATATCCATACAATATTCTATCTTATTTGATCGGAGACTTATTACAACTTTTATTGTACTCCTTTCTCTTTCTAGATCAGTTTTTTCTTAGTTTTCATAAAAACTGCACTGTTAAGGGTGTTGTAAATTACTTAAACATTTAAGAAAATCTGGAAGCCTTTTTTAAAAATCTTTTTTTAAAAATAGAAATTAACTGCGCGGACACCAAACTTATAACTTCCGTAAGAGTACTTTTACATTCCTAGATAACCTTCTTGTCTTTTAATGAAACAGGCAGATTATTAGTCAACTAGTGAGACAACATATTATTGAAAAATATGTTCAAAGCCCAATTTGAATTTAGTCATGTAAATGGGTTTCATATTATCTGGGTACCATTCTTATATCATTCCAGAATTTTTTTTTATTAGCAGATAAAATGAATTTTGGTTCTTCACAATTACATTTTTATTGGATTGCATTGGATCACATTATATGTTAGTCTTTGTTTCAGACAATTTCACCTGTGCAGTTCCTTTAACACACCCTTTACTGAGGAAATCCTAAATACAGTGTTGATGCAGAGATGTGCTACATGGTTGGCACACTTAAAAACCCTAGGCCACCACCTCTATGAGAGACATTAACTTTCATGAGCATCGCTTGCCCTTTTACCCTGTTTAGTCCTTTGTTCAGGAACTCCCTCCAATTCCCATTGCCTTTTCCTGGCTAACCCCTGCCCATTCAGTGGTATCACCAGGTTGTTGCCCTCTCTCAAAGCCTTTCCTGCTTAGATTTTTCTCTACCTTATTTCCCTTTTATATTCTTCCATGATATCTTATGTACATCTTTATGTGTTAATGAACAGATTTTAAAATGAGCATTTTAAAATTATGCTTTTTTTTTTTTTTTTTTTCTGAGATGGAATCTTGCTCTGTCATCCAGGCTGAAGTGCAGTGGCACAATCTCGGCTCACTGCAACCTCTGCATCCCAGGTTCAAGCAATTCTCCTGCCTCAGCCTCCCGAGTAGCTGGAACTACAGGAATGCACCACCACACCTCTTAGTAGAGATGGAGTTTCACCATGTTGGCCAGGGTGGTCTCAAACTCCTGACCTCAGGTGATCCATCCGCCTCGGCCTTCCAAAGTGCAGGATTACAGGCATAAGCCAGCATATCCAGCCAGAATCACACTCTTAAAGTCATACTCAGCATCTTTGCACCTTCACTGCTTGTCCTGTATTATGATTTTTCTTCCGTTACGCTTCAAATAATAGTAAGACTCACAGAGTACAGTCATAGGACCAGTAATTAACTGGAGCTTCGCCAGGAGTTTGTACCAAGAGTGGCTGGATTTTGAACTCAGGTAGCTTAGCTAGTGCTTAAAAACAGCATTTCTGGAGCCCAGAGACTTACTTTTGTTAGAATGCATCCATCTGATCACATAAAAACTCTGATTTCTGACAGAACAGAGCCCTCAGAAATAATGCCACATATCTACAACTATCTGATCTTTGACAAATCTGACAAAAACAAGAAATGGGGAAAGGATTCCCTATTTAATAAATGGTGCTGGGAAAACTGGCTAGCCATATGTAGAAAGCTGAAACTGGATCCCTTCCTTACACCTTATACAAAAATTAATTCAAGATGGATTAAAGACTTAAATGTTAGACCTAAAACCATTAAAATCCTACAAGAAAACCTAGGCAATACCATTCAGGACATAGGTGTGGGCAAGGACTTCCTGTCTAAAACACCAAAAGCAATGGCAACAAAAGCCAAAATTGACAAATGGGATCTAATTAAGCTAAAGAGCTTCTGCACAGCAAAAGAAACTACCATCAGAGTGAACAGACAACTTGCAGAATGGGAGAAAATTTTTGCAACCTACTCATCTGACAAAGGGCTAATATCTAGAATCTACAATGAACTCAAACAAATTTACAAGAAAAAAACAAACAACTCCATCAAAAAGTGGGTGAAGGACATGAACAGACACTTCTCAAAAGAAGACATTTATGTAGCCAAAAAACATATGAAAAAATGCTCATCATAACTGGCCATCAGAGAAATGCAAATCAAAACCACAGTGAGATACCATCTCACACCAGTTAGAATGGCCATCATTAAAAAGTCAGGAAACAACAGGTGCTGGAGAGGATGTGGATAAATAGGAACACTTTTACACTGTTGGTGGGACTGTAAACTAGTTCAACCATTGTGGAAGTCAGTGTGGCGATTCCTCAGGGATCTAGAACTAGAAATACCATTTGACCCAGCCATCCCATTACTGGGTATATACCCAAAGGACTATGAATCATGCTGCTATAAAGACACATGCACACGTATGTTTATTGCGGCACTATTCACAATAGCAAAAAGTTGGAACCAACCCAAATGTCCAACAACGATAGACTGGATTAAGAAAATGTGGCACATATACACCATGGAATACTATGCAGCCATAAAAAATGATGAGTTCATGTCCTTTGTAGGGACATGGATGAAGCTGGAAACCATCATTCTCAGTAAACTATTGCAAGGACAAAAAACCAAACACCACATGTTCTCACTCATAGGTGGGAACTGAACAATGAGAACTCATGGACACAGGAAGGGGGACATCACACCCCGGGGACTGTTGTGGGGTTGCGGGAGGGGGGAGGGACAGCATTAGGAGATATACCTAATGCTAAATGACGAGTTAATGGGTGCAGCAAAACAACATGGCACATGGATACATATGTAACAAACATGCACATTGTGCACATGTACCCTAAAACCTAAAGTATAAAAAAAAAAAAAAAAAAAACTCTGATTTCTTCAATAGTTCCATTATTGGAAAAGGGATCCCAGAGGGTTTTAGGAGTCTGTGATCATCTTATGAGGTGTGTCACATAACATCTGGCATGTGTTTTGTTTTCTGATGAGATTCAATTGACTTCTTGTACATGACTCATTTTTAGTTGAGAAATGAGAAGGCTGTTTTTGCTTTTTATTTCCAGAATTTTTTGTATTAAAAAAGTAATTTGAGCTGGGCACAGTGGCTCATGTTTGTAATCCTAGCACTTTGGGAGGCTGAGGTGGATGGATCACTTGAGGTCAGGAGCTGGAAACCAGCCTGGCCAACATGGTGAAACCCCATCTCTACTTAAAATACAAACAAATTAGCCGGGTATGGTGGCAGGTGCCTGTAATCCCAGCTACTTGGGAGGCCGAGGCAGAAGACTCGCTGGAACCGGGAGGCAGAGGTTGCAGTGAGCCAAGATCATGCCATTGCACTCAGCCTGGGCGACATAGCGGGTCTCTGTTTCAAAAAAAAAAAACAAAAAAAAAAAGCTTTGAAAAGGGCCTCTATTACATCTATCTTTAAATAACATCGTGTTAATTCCTTTCCCCTTTAACCTCATCTCTTGTTATAATAACAAACATGTGGGTTATTGAACTGAAAAGCTAGGCTTTTAAACAGAATAATGCAAGTCACTTAAATTAATCGTGGTTACAGTCATTCTCTATAACTTACAAATCAAAGAAAAATTCCTTGGCGTTCCAACTCTAAGAACAATGAAATTTAAATTTATCAGAGTCTCAGTTGAAGATTCTGACTTTACAGTTGAGTAAAATAAGAATAGGAATAGATGGTCACTTTAAGGGTTCTTTTGGGTCATTTGTGGTTTTACAGACCTCATCCTAGTCTACAAGAAGTTCTACTAATTACCATTCAAATTTCATAGACATGATTATCATGTTTATAAGACTTTAATTTTCTTATGATGAAACTGTATCTTTTTGTTCATATGAATATATGATGGTACGATATTTTTGATACGTAGTTGTTATCATACCTCTATGTAAGTATGCACTCATCATTTTTGAATATTTTATATACCTTTACATTTGATTGCATAAACATGTCATAATATAAACTATTGTCTTTATCATCGTATTTTTTTTTTACATGACCACATGATAGTCATTGATTTCCTATAACTGGTGTTCATGGGTTTCTATAATCCAGAATTCCAAGAGAGGCCCCTGTATCATAGGGCTGGAACAAGAAAGAAACAAAAGTTGTATACTTATCACATTCCTCCCGTTCCCCACTGGTGCTTCTAAACCCAAATCTCTCTGATCTTGAAGTTTTTGAGCCTTAGCATCTTAAAGCTGTGATTGATCTTGATTCTCACCCACATTTCTTATGGACGTTGGCCACCTACCACTGTCCCAAGTTCTTTCTGACCGTGTGCAATTTCATGTTTATATTATTAGTCCACCCAACACTATTTAATAATGATTTGACCTCAGTCTAGATGACCGCTACCTGCACCCTTCTTTACTCTTGTGACAATACCTAGTCATGTCTGAGAACTTTCTCTCTGAAATCTTAAATCCCTAAATCTCACTCCCTGATAAAGTTCCTTTTTTTGTAAAACGTCTGCTCTTTTTCATCAGTGATGATTCCATTCTCTTTACTACTGTATTCTTTTCTCCAAATTATCAGGCTCCCTCTAACCTTACTTTTTTACTCATTCCCCATAGATCCCTATAAGTGTTATGCCTTCTTTCACTTTCAACTTCACTGACAGCTTTTATACCTTTGGTCTTTCTCCACACATGATCTACAAAACTTCAACCTAAATTGAATCTAAATGTTCTCGTCTTTGTTTCAGCCACTAGGATGAATATCACTCAACTGAGTACTATGTTAGTGCTCTCCAAACTCATGCAGTCCGTCCTCAGCTGAAGCAACAAGTTTTCTGACTCATTACATTAAGCACTCTTGTAGTACTTATTCAGCTCTTCCATATTTCCCTAAGTGGCTGTTCCAATCTTTGGATCCTTTTCCAAATATTACTAATAAACTTCCATTCACCTTTGACCTATATATCAAATCATGTTGCCTCCTTCTTCACTCAGACATGAAATGACATCAGAAATTTATTTCCTTAAGTTAGTAAGGTATTCTATGAATACCTTCAGCAAACATCATATGCAACTGTGAAACTAAACATTCCTATTAAACTCAGAAGGAAAAACAAGTGCCCATATATTTCAATAGTATGTTGGAAATCCTAGCCAATGCAAATTAGAAGAAATAAGAATTAGAAACAAGTGGCAGTACTATTTTTATGTGGGGAAATTATAATATTAGAATAGATACTGGAGAAGACATGTAAAACTCATTAAAGTGACTGAAGTTTATATGTCCTAGTCCATGTGACAGATACATGACATATGATAACCCATGTTAGCTGAGTTTTAAATCTGAATAGGGTGGTGGGACTCTTTTAGCTGTGGTGAAAAAAGTGGCAAAATATATGGGAATCTTAAGAAAAAATTTGTACTAATCAATGGTAGCAGCATGCTAATTATAGTGAGCTTAATTTAGTATTTTGGGGGGACATTTAATCTCAAATTATTATTTTATTTTCAAATGCTGTAACTTTTAATACTCTATTTAGAGGAGATATTTTCTTTTATCCTCCTTCCTTCTTTTCTTTCTTCCTGCCTTCTTCCATTTGATTATAATGCAAAATTAATTATCTCAAAATCTTCGTTTTCTACTCTTTGTTGTATTAATGTGATTTAGCTCTCTTAAAATTCAGGTTATCTTTTATGTTTAAATCAAATTTTAAAAAGTTTTTATTTTATCCATTGTTTAATAGAACTATAATAAAAAATATGATTTTCTCCTTCTCCCCTCCTCTTCTCCCTTCCCCAATTCCTCTCTGTGTATCCTTACCTTCATCTTTCTGTCCTACTTTGTCTTGATTTAACCTTGAAGTAATTTCAGTTACCTTAATAAACCAAATGAAGTAACTGGGCTTATCATTTGTCTATTCATGCATCCGTCCACCTAACCACCCATTCATTAAGAAGTCATTTCATCTATTTGTAGATGATACATTTCTATAAAATCTATTTTGATTTGTAAAGATATAAAAACACTACATCCATATGTGTATTTCATCTTTTTGCTGTTTCTTCAAAAAGTTATATTTCTAAAAATAATATGTTCATTCTACCTTTTGCTTAAAGATTACATCTCTACTTTCCTGATTGGCCTATGGATACCAGGCCTTGACATTCTGCATGAAGGTTTAAATGAGTTGTTGAGAACTTCAGATATACTTTCAGCTAATCTCCATTTTCAACCCTCCTGCATTGCTTCTCCCTAGACCATGTGTTCCTCAGTCTTGAGACTTTTCTGGAGTTCCACCCAATTCAGAAATTCTCTTCTCTTCAAAAATCTTCCTCTTGTCATTTAGGCTGTAGCTTTCACTAAATCTGTTCATATTCTTCCCTGAATCTTCTAACTTTCCCAAACGTGGGCAAGGTGATTCTTTTAAAATTTTATTAAAATAATTTATTTAAATTATTTCTTACCATTATGTTTTGTTTCTGGAGACAGAAAAAAGTCACAAGCAGTCAGTTGACCATCTTTAATTAGGGTAAGCTCTGCATTAAATTTTTTTCAGAAACTAAATATCCAGCAGATGGATTCAAAGGTAAAATTAAATCCCCATTCCATCATGTTTATTAATTATGTGATCTTTGGTAAATCAGAACTTCCTACACCTAAATATCTTAACCTATAAGAGGAGTTTAAAATTTATTTTATAAGGATATGGGAAATAGAGAACATATAATGTATCAAAAATAATTGATATAATAACTTTTGTTATTTGAAAATAACATTATAACTTACACTTGGTAACAATTCATTTTCTGAAATGATTATTCAAGTATATATCTTCATTAGTAAAATAGAACATATAAATATTTGACCAAAGAATATTAAGGAGTTTAAATATTGCCATTTTTACTGATAATTTAAACCGAAAGATCAAATATCTTGCTAAAATTTTATCTTAATATTTCAGTATCATATACTATGCAACACACCATTTAGCCAAGAAATTTTCAGATAAAATCTTTCTAGCATTTCAAATATGATAGATAGGTCTATGCCATATTAGTTAACATACTATTTCATAAATAGAATTTCACAATTGTATTAATTCAAACTATAAATGTAAGTTCAAGACTGCCTTATATGTAGTTTATTTTGCATTAATATTTTTTTGAAACTATGTTCTTCACAATAATTGAATATATTTAAAATAATCATTGCTGTTTTATTACATTTTCCAAGTTGTAACTATTCATTTGTCTTACATGATGATGAAATTGGTATTTATAACCTATATTCTTATATTATGCCTTTTGGGAATTTGATAATTGGTAAAATAATTTTATCTAAAATATGAAAATGAAAATGATATGAACAGTTTTTTGCCTGGCTTATACATATACACTTGCCCCTAAAATTTCATTTATTAGGGCTAGATTTCACAGATTAATACTGACATTTTAGTCATGACATCTGCCATTTTCATTCCTGCTGCTAATAGCTAGTATAAATATTTGCATATTCATTCAGACATATAATAATTAATGTTTGTGTTTTTTAGGTATAGCTTACTTGAGTGGAATGTGTAGTGAAAAGAGAAAATGTATCATTGCTGAAGACAATGGCTTGAATCTTGCTTTTACAATTGCTCATGAAATGGGTCACAAGTAAGTAAAAATCATGGCTATGTTAAATATGTTAGCATATAACTTTGTAATTCGAGTTACTGAATTACCTGGATATCTTTTGATTTTTTCTTTGGGCTTCAAGGTTTGGAAAAACTAGGGAGACAAGAAGGGGTGAAGACTGACTACATTTAAAGAATGTCTTTTGAGTGTTGCAACTATTTCTGCTTCTTTGAATAAAATCTTATTACATTATTAAAATCCCTATCAAGACAGTCATTACATAGTGCACGATTGATTTCACTACAGATTTTTAAATGATACAAATATTTCCATAATCATGAGACTACAAAGCTATAAACTTTTCAAACATTCACTTAGCACAAATGAAAGTAATTCCAGCCTATGGTAGTACTTGTATTTGTTATTACCAGGCATGAGTGAAGGAATTAACCCACATGATTTAGATGTAATGTACTTGAAAGACAATGAAATTAGACATATAATTAACACGTATTGAATATTAACTATGTCTCAGGAACAGTTATAAACATTTTCAATAGATTAGTTCATTTAATACAAAACCCAAAGAGGTATTGTTCTAATTTTCATTTCACTGAAATTAATAATAGCAATAATTAGTAATAGCAACACGTATATAGTACTTACTATTAATATTTGCCAGACACGTTTTTAAGTGCTTTGTATATACTCACAACAATTTTATGATGTGTTATTAGTGTACCCATTTTACTGGAAAAATACTGAAATACGGAGAATTTACCCTCCTGAAATTATTAAAATGGTAATTGTTGGAATGAGGGGTTTGAACTCAAGCCATTCAACTCAGGTCAAACTGTTCCATAACATTAACAAACTATTCCATTAAGTTATCTGTTATCTTCCAGCCTAGATTCCTCATCAATGAATCGGGATAATACCTTTGTTATGGGATTAGTTTAGGATTCAAATTACATAAAGCTATAATCATATTGTTAGGAAGTTTATTAAAGTAGAAATGGCGGCCTGGCACAGTGGCTCATACCTGTAATCTCAGCACTTTGGGAGGCCAAGGTGGGCGGATCACAAGATCAAGAGATCGAGACCATCCTGGCCAACATGAAAACCCGTCTCTACTAAAAATACAAAAATTAGTTAGGTGTGGTGGTATGCACCTATAGTCCCAGCTACTGGGGAAGCTGAGGCAGGAGAATCGCTTGAACCCAGGAGGTAGAGGTTGCAGTGAGCCGAGATTACACCACTGCACTCCAGCCTGGCAACAGAGCAAGACACTATCTCAAAAAAAAAAAAAAAAAAAAAAATGGCACAGATTGGGGAATCAGACTTAATTTTGAATGCAGGCTTCCCTAATTGCTGGCAGTACCAGCAGTACAAATGAAAGTATTTTAATTGGACTCAGATTTAGTGAGGCCCTACTAGGGAGGTGATCTTTATGGAGGGAGGGCTCTTTAGTTAAAGACATATTTAGTTTGGCCTTCAGTGTTTAAAAAATTCAATTAGTTGCCAACATTAAAAAAGTATAGATTTGACATAAAAGTAAGATTTGCAGACCTGGTAACACTCAACCCACAGTCCCATATGGCAACCATTCCTAGGAGCTGGGTAGCACCTGTACCCTTTAAATTAGACCTATATTTCCCAGTTCATCAGAGGCCGCAACACCCTAGTATATGGTACACCCAGCTCACTTCATTTTCATTATATTCCTGGAGTCTGTAGGCAGTTGAGTAAAGTTTAATTGGCAGTGGAAATTGATTGGTAAAAGAAAGCTTAGAAGAAACAATTTACATTGGACATGACAGTAGTTGATTTAAAAAGTTATTCAAGTAAACACAAGTGATCAAATTGTAATTGCACAGCTCAGTGAATTACCAAAATTAAATATAGCAATGTATCCATAACCCAGCCCAAGAAACAGAACAATATCAATACCAATTGATTTTTAATTTTTTAATTGACCAAAATTTACTCCATACAAATGTTTTGAAATGTGTATACATTGTGGAATTGTAACATTGAGCAAATTAACATAAGCATTATCTCACATACTTAGCAGTTATGTTGAGAACTTAAAATCTACCCTACTAGTAATTTTCAAGTAATTGATTTTTGATGTCACCATTTTTAAATGTATAGAGATGCAGAGTTGTCCCTCAGTATTTGCCAGGGGATTGGTTGCTGGACCTCTGCATATCCCCAAATCCATGCATATCCAAGTCCAGCAGTTGGTCTTGTGGAACCCACTTATTTGAGAAGTTTGTCCTCTGTATATGCAAATTTAGCAACCTGCCAACACTGCAATTTTGATCCTTGTTTAGTTTTAAAAAATTGCCTATAAGTGGACCTACATAGTTCAAACCCATGTTGTTCAAGGGTCAAGTGTCCTTTCAGATTCTCCCATACAGGCTTTCAGTCTTCAGTCAACTGACCAAGAATATGAGGAATTAATTTATTACTTAAAAATATATATATATACTTTAACATCATCATCCTTTAGGAAAAGTATGCAGTGCAATAACCTTGTTTAATATTTCATTCTAGGAATGATAGGCTATAGATTCTTAATTCCAAAACAATTTTTATAATTGAAAGGTATTTTCAGTTTAGTCATAAAACCTATGAAAAATCATAGGCATCATTTGAAGGAAAAATGCTGAGAATAATGTCTAGAAGCAAGAAAAAATTATTAATAATTTTACAAAGATACATGTGATCATAAATATAATTCTCATAAAATACAGATTTATGAATAATTATGATTTTTGCTCTTGAGCTATGCAGTAACACCTTGATATACAGTGTATATTTTTATAAACAGATTTTAAATAATTTTGTCAAGTACCCTGAATAGTTTACTTTCAAAAAGTATATTTTAAGCAGATATGTTTAAAACCAGATATGCAAAATTGATTTCTTCAATTTTCATTGTATTCTAAAATGTAGGAGAAACACTAAAGGAATCAAATACAGTACGAGTTAATTTATTAACATCTAAACTGTTGACCATGGAGCTACAACTATTTAAACCAAAAACTAAATGAGTGGCCGGGCGCGGTGGCTCACGCTTGTAATCCCAGCACTTTGGGAGGCCGAGGCGGGCGGATCACGAGGTCAGGAGATCGAGACCACGGTGAAACCCCGTCTCTACTAAAAATACAAAAAATTAGCCGGGCGTGGTGGCGGGCGCCTGTAGTCCCAGCTACTCGGAGAGGCTGAGGCAGGAGAATGGCGTGAACCCGGGAGGCGGAGCTTGCAGTGAGCCGAGATTGCGCCACTGCACTCCAGCCTGGGTGACAGAGCGAGACTCTGTCTCAAAAAAAAAAAAAAAAAAAAAAAAAAAAAAAAAAAAAAAAAAAAACTAAATGAGTTAATTTAGGGAAAGGCCACTTCAGTTTTATGTAGTAGAAATGTTGGTTTATGACCAACATGACATTATTCTGACTGCTGTTGTCTCTCACTGTCAGATTGGAATCTGACAGGAGCTCAGACTGGAATAGCTCGAATGGTACGAAAGTATTATTTTATTTGACTTTTACAGAGCTGTACCCAAAACCAATAGAGATGTGCCAAAGGTATGTGTAATACTTGATGGACTAGGACCAGAATGTGATATATGTTAAACTACTCCTTTACTAAAAATTCTCCATGGCAGTAAGCAATATTTGTCTCAAAAGTAGCGGCTGGTGTTTTCCTGATGCTAGACAGTGAGAGACAACAGCAGTCAGAATAATGTCATGTTTATAAAAAACAAACAAGCAGACATGTATCTATATGAATTACATCACCATCATTATCATCCACTATAAGATATAAGGCACAATGTAAGAAGAAATAAAGAAAGAAGAATACAAGAAAAAATGTCCACATGCTTATAGTCTCTCCAGTAGGGAAAGTCTTCATGGATGTTAAATAATGGTATCTACAGATTCTATGTGCATGCACACATACACACACACACACACACACATACATGCAGAGCCCTTTTATTTAGAGATATGATTAAGAGTTAGCTACATAAGTGAAACTCTTTAATCCTGTATTTTTCTTTTTCTTTTCGGATTTCCTTCTTTCTTTTTTTTGTGTTAAATTTTATAAGTGAAGACTATCTTCTAGAAACTAATAACGAACCATGATACCATGTAATTCTGCAACTTACAATCTTAGAATGACAGAATGATTCCATGTAAACTTTTCAAGAATACCTTTATAATCACATATAAAATGTTTATAAACAGATTTTAAATGAATGTATTTATGTTTGTTGACTTGAATTTGATTTCTAGAAATTCTCAGAACAAGTTCATATATAGCTGGAAAAATCAATACAGTCCACTAAGTATTTAAAAAAATGACTCTTGGGGATGAAAATTTGAGTAAATAAAGAGAACCAACAATTTTTCTCTTACTAGTGCAAAAGAATCTAAAACAATGTCAGCAAAAATGTGTTGACTTTTTCCTTTGGCAAATTATCAACTTAAAAATGTATTATATAAAAAAGTGTAAATTAAGATCTATAGTAAGAAAGAGGAAATAAATTATTTAAGCCAACATTTTAAAATTGCCTTTCAGAACAATTTTGCTTCCTAAACAATAAGTAGTAGGAGTTATTATTATTACTATTATTGAGACGGGGTCTCCCTCTGTAGCCCAGGCTGGAGTGCAGTGGCTCCGATCTCTGCTCACTGCAACCTCCACCTTCCCAGTTCAAGTGATTCTCCTGCCCCAGCCTCCTGAGTAGCTGGGATTACAGGTGCGTGCCACCATACCTGGCTAATTTTTTTGTGTTTTTAGTAGAGACGGGGTTTCAGTATGTTGGTCAGGCTGGTCTCAAACTCCTGAGCTCGTGATCCACCGGCCTCCATCTCCCAAAGTGCTGGGATTACAGGCGTGAGCCACCACGCCTGGCCAGGAGTTACTACTTTTCTGGTAACTAAAATTTTTGACAGGAAATATTTTCACTGGTAGTGCTGAATTAACACATACTCATCAAATATAATTGGTATCTTCATAATTTAATGTGATAAAGTCTAAAACTTCATTTTTGTGAATGAAAATACTTAGTTTTTCATGAATTTGATGTTTTATTGAATTCATATATATGCACATATTTATTATGTTCACTATGTTTTATATGATCTTTATGAACAACAGTTTGTTAAAGTAAGGGATTTTACTTTCATTTTAGGCCAAAACTTATTAATATATTAATTGTTATTAGATTGCTGTGCTTTGAGGGAAGAGTCCCTCAGACTAATCTGAGTTGATTTGCTAGCATAACTCAGAAAACTCAGCAAAGTGCTTTTGCTCATGGTTACAGTTTATTAGCATGGAAGGATATAGATTAAAAGCATCAAGAGAAAAAATCACATAGGCCAGAGTCCAGGAGACACCAGGCTCAAGCTTGCAATTGTTCTGTCCCAATGGAGTTGTGCAGACAGTGCTTAATTCTCCCAACAACGTGTGAAATCATGCACGAAGTATTGGCAACCCGAGAAGCTATATGAGCCTTGATATCCAGGGATTTTACTGGAGTTTGATCATGTAGGCTTGGTTGACTTCCCACAAGGCAAACCTTCAAGTCTCCATTCCCTCCTGAGGTTAACCTGGCCCTAGTCCCCCACCATAAATCACATCGTTAGCAAAAACCATCATGGTAGAAGGCCTCCAGCTAAGCAAAGATATTCCTGTCAAAGATACTTTGGAGGGATATCCCAAGGACTTAGAGGTTACTTCCAAGGAGTCAGGCAAGGACTAAATAGTTCTTTGGAATGTGCAGATTTTAGACCACTCAAACTTGTGAACTCTTTATGCAAAATTACACAATTTTATTTTATTTTTTGAGACGGAGTTTCACTCTTGTTGCCCAGGCTGGAGTGCAATGGCGCGATCTTGGCTCACCACAACCTCCGCCTCCCGGGTTCAAGTGATTCTCCTGCCTCAGCCTCCCAAGTAGCTGGGATTACTGGCATGTGCCACTACACCCAGCTAATTTTGTATTTTTAGTAGAGATGGGGTTTCTCCATGTTGGTCAAGCTGGTCATGAAGTCCTGACCTCAGGTGATCCGCCGGCCTCAGCCTCCCAAAGTGCTGGGATTACAGGCGTGAGCCTTCGCACCCAGCCTTACACAATATTTTTAAACTTTCAAAATCCCATATTTTATATTGAGTTGCCAAAGGGTTTCTAATAAAAACAACAGTGTCTTCTTTTATTAGCAGGTATTTTCCTAAATACTGTGTATTCATATCTAATTCAACTGCATAAAAAATCTTGAGCTAAGTATTGTTATGATTGTCATTTTACAGATGAGAAAATAATAGAAATTCATTTTTCAGGAGTTTATTCAATATTAATGTCATTCTCTTTTCATTAAGTATATTGTAAAGATTTTCCTGGTTCTAATAATTGGTTTATTCTTGATTTTTAATGTTTATAACTTGTAGATTTTTTTAATCGTCAAATTTCATACTTTTATAATTTCTTCTGTAGGTTTTTGCAATTACAAGTACTTTCTCATTCTAAAATTAGGGAAACACATTTTTGTATTGTCTTATATTCTGTGTGTGTGTGTGTGTGTGTGTCTTTCTCTCACTGTTTAACACTTTAAGCCATCTAGAATTTACTTTATTATGCATAGTAAATTTCTCTCCGTTAAATTCGTATTTTGCATTAACTGTTCAATAAATGATCTTACTACTCAAGTGTGGTCTGTGATGCAATAGGGGTCTATGCCAGAATACAGGACATTGCTTCCCTCATTGAAAGAGTCTTGACGTGAAAAAAAAAAAGCTGAAGTAAACTGCATGCTTAATGATGTAGCTGATTTACATTCTAGCACCAGCTACTTATCTGGATACAAATCAGTAATAAAAAGAGTTCATCAAATGGCAGCGAGTGCACAGATCACACTCTGAGTAGCCCTGCCACATAACAGATGTGACAGTCGCTGTTCAATCTAAGTCAGTGTTGCAGTAGGAAGTTGCATGTGAGTTGATAGAAAGCCATTATTTTTATTTTTGGCCTGAAAGGTGGTCTATACTTGTATATTTTTGTCCTTTTTGTGAAGCATGTAGACATAATCCTATGATGCCACTCACTGCAAATAATAAAAGTTGTTCTTTTGTACAAATATTTAATGGTGTCTTAGATTATTTTGTTATATAAATAAAGATTCCATATTTTTATATACACACATACAACATAGGCTTTTTTTCTTTAGGTCTACAAATAATTCCATTTTCTTTGTGGATTCCAACCAAAAGTAAAGTAACCCTTGCATTATTGTGTATGGTTTTAGGAAAATTTAGCCCCGAGTCTAAGATATTGTACAATATCTAAATTATCTGGGAAATAATAATTTTAATGTACCTATTAATAGCATAATCCCGTGACCATTTTCTGACCTTGCTAAATCTGGACATTTATTGAAGTGCAGAATTTTGCGCTGGCTTAGCACATTGAGGCCAAAGACTTCTGCTCCCACCTAAAGATGGAAGGCAATAATACTACTTTAGAGATGATGATTGCTAAAGCTCACACAGCTAATAAGTGCCTGAATCCGTGATCAAAGCCAAGTCCATCCAAATCCAAAGCCCATGTTATTAATTACAGTGCTCTGCCAGAAACATGGAAGAGTTCTTCTAGCTAACTTTACTCAACTTACTTCTGGGCTGGCTCGGGATTGTCTGTTCCCACTTTATCTCTTCAGCCATACTTCATTTCACGCCCCCTTTCACTCTCAGCACTAGAGTTCCTACAGTGTTTCCAAAGCACCATGTTCCAATGAGAGCACATAGAGACAGGGAGGGGAACAACTCATACTGGGGCTTGGTGGGGAGGAGGTGAGGAGGGAGAGCATCAGGAAAAATAGCTAATGCTTGCTGGGCTTAATACTTAGGTGATGGGTTGACAGATGCAGCAAACCACCATGGCACACGTTTACCTATGTAACAAAAGGCACATGTACCCCAGAACTTAAAAAATACCATGTTCCTTCACACTGCAGGACCTAAGTACATGTTGTTCCTTTCCCTGGAGTATACTTACTTTGAGCTTAGTTTAATTATCTCCTCCTGCTCAAAGTTCATATACCCCCTCAATAGTCATGTTCTAAAGAAAGCATTCTCTGTGGGTCAGTCTCTCTATTAAGCATATTAATGGCACCACCTCCTTCATAAATGCACATTTGTTCATCTGTTAGATACATACTTCATTAGGCTGTAAGCTTCAAGAGGTGAGGAACCATATGTGTTTTTGCTTATAATGGGATTCTTAATGCATTTGACAGTGCATAAGAAATATATACCAAGAAAACCTGCTTGGTAGATATTAGGCTCTTGATATATATCAAATAAGTGAATGATTGAACATAGTACTCTTAGTAAAATATTACTATGCATAGATTATCAGTGAAACTTGATTCAAAACAGATGCTGTATGCATATTCAAAGGGTTTAGAATGTTTTTTGATATTGCATGAGACTTTCAATAAAGTATCAAGTAAATTTTTATGAAAAGAATATTCTGTATTCTGAAATGTACCCAAGACCACATAAATGAGACTTTATTCTGGTACACACATGCAGGAATGACTACCCCAGCCCTAAAAGTGTTGCCCCTGAAGTCTTCCTATGACAGTAAATGAAGCTCCATCCTTCTAGTGGGACAACCAAAAGCCAAAGAATTATCTTTGAGTGTTCTCTGTTTCTCATAGTCCACATCCAATTCATCAGCTGTTGACTCTACCTTCAAAATACATCCAGAATCTGATTACTTCTCACTAATTGTCCTGCTAGCTCTTTGGACTAAGCTACCAACACTTCTCATCTGGATTATTATAGTAGCCTCTTAAATAATCTTTCCTTTTTAGGCTTTGCACCCTATAGCCTGTTTTCAAATTAGAGTCAGGGAGATTCATTTACAACAAAGCAAATCGCCTGGCCTCTTTACTCAGAACCTTCCAAGAGCTTCCTGGTTCACTCTGTAAAATCCCCAGCCCACACCACAGCCCATCAAGTTCTACATGTTCTAGCCTCCTTCCGTATAGCCTGCCATTCCCTTCTTACCAACTGCGCTCCAGATTCATTGCCTCTTGGTTGAAACTCAAACATGTAAGACACTCACTCCCTTTGGGGACTTTGCCTTTCCTTTGATTTCTGCCTGGAAAGTTCTCCAGAGCAGCCACATGGCTGTCTCCCATTCGTCTTTAGTTCTCCACTCACGTATCAGGGTTCAGTGAGGCCTTTCTGATAACATTTCTTAAAATTGTAAGCACAGCCACTGCCTGGGCTTATTCCCCTTTGCCTTCCTTAATTTTATTCACAAAACTTTTCAAAATGTAACTATGTATCCTATGTCTCTTTCTTTTGTTTGTAGATAATGAGATCTTGTCTACTTAGTTCACTGTCATATTCCCAGCATGTTAGCACATTTATAACTTATGCTTGTAATAGATAATGTCAAGAAAATTACCAATATAGCCCTAATAGAGTTTTATATTTTTACAAGTTGAAAGAGACTGCATTAAACATATACCACTTACCCACTGATTGGGAATTTTTATGATAATTAGACTGTCTACTGCATAGAGGTGTTGAGTTGGGCAAAATTATATGAGTTAGGGGAAATTAGTTATATTACATTTCATTATAAAAATATCAAGCATGTTGTGATATGGCCAAAAATGTATATGTATTTTTCATTTTTGTTTTGATTTTTGAACCAGAGGAAAAGGTCTAATATATATTATTAAACTTTGGCATGGAGACATGGTTTTTCCACCAAGTGGGCAGTTCAGGAGTTTCTTTGGAACTAAAAGGCTAATGGGGCAATAAAATGCAAAGTTACCTCCTTAAAGGCAATAAATATTTGGGGCACCTGCTAAAATTTTAAGAATTGCCAGAGTACCAAGAATAAGACGTCTTGCGACTAATAAGCCTTTGGAATCAATAACATTTACATACATACTTACTTCTCTGGAAATTGTGCCAGGATAGAATAGAGGGGAGGGCCAGGTTATAAACCTGCTTCTTCAGACATCTGTATTTCTGTTATTGGCACCATTATTGCCACAAGGCCTTTAGTTGAGATATCTGAGACATCTTTAACTCTTTCTCCCCTTAGTTACTTCCATAATCTGTGGCCAAATTCTATTCATTGTTCATCTGAGAAAGCTATCTCAACCGTCTATTCTTTCTCCTGTTATTCCTCCTGGCTTGGACCCTTGCAGTATCCACGTAACTGGTGTCCTCTCTTTTGCTACCTCTTCTTTCTAATCTACTCACACATTAAGATTCAGCTTCCTGAATTGTGGTCCTAACCTTCATGTCAGAAAACTTTATTGCCTTTCACAACTTAATGAATGAATTTGAAATTCCTTAGCCTGAGATTCATGATTTCTATAGAGTGACCCTAGTCTATTTTTGTAACTTTACAATGGACTTCTCTATTTTATGAATGCAAATGAACTGTAATTTTCAAACATCATGCCTTTATTCATTTTTTTATTATCCCAACTTCCAGCACTAATGATTTATACCTATCCCAATTGGACTTACCTGTTAATGGCCACAACAAATGCTATCACTTTTATGAAAGTAAATTTGAAAGCCTGGTTGGAAATATGTTTCCACTTTATTTATATATATATATATATATATATATATATATATATATATATATATATATATTTATTTATTTGAGATGGAGTGTCACTCTGTTGCCCAGGCTAGAGTGCAGTGGCACAATGTCAGCTCATGGCAACCTCCGTCTCCTGGGTTCAAGCGATTCTCCTGCCTCAGCCTCCTGAGTAGCTGGGATTACAGGCGCTCACCACCCCACCCAGCTAATTTTGTATTTTTAGTAGAGACACAGTTTCACCATGTTGGCCAGCTGGTCTCGAACTCCTGACCTCAGGTGATCCACCCTCCTTGGCCTCCCAAAGTGTTGGGATTATAGGCGTGAGCCACTGCACCCAGCCTGTCTCCACTTTTAAGTCTCTTACACTGTTTTAAATATCATTTGTCACTTAAAATTGTTTCTGAGATATACTGATTTATACTGATATTTACCTATGTATAGGTTCCCAACTGAATAGCAATCTCTGTGAAAATATGATTCATGTCTAACACATTTTTTTCACAGCACAAAGTTGAATGTATTATACATCATAAGTCTCCAACATACGTTGTACGAGTGAATAAACATTTGTTGTATGAATGCTCATCTGTTGGTCATCTTGAGGTCCAGGACATAAGGCAATTGAGTCTCAGAGTGGAAGAATCAGTTTGGGTCAAGGAATGCAATTGTCTTGACTAAGTAATATGATTTTATGAGAAAATATGGTTTTATTGCTCTACAAATATAATGGCAATATATTTTTCCCTTTTGGTACGTGATATTTTGAATTCCCATTTAAGATAAACTGTATGAAAATACAATAGTTTTATTATATTTCAGTTATGATGAGTCTACCTTAAAGTCTGGTTACAGGCCTGTCCAACTATTTCATCCAAATCCTAAAGTTATGAATGTGGAAGGGCCAAATCTAGCAATTGTAGTAATAGGAATATTTAATTGAAATTCTGTTAATTCACAACAGATATGGAAACATACCTGCCAAGATATGAAAACAACCTGCATCTGTCAACAGATGAATGTATAAAGACGGATGTATAAAGAAAATGTGGTGTGTGTGTGTGTATGCATATATATACACATACATATATATATTTCCATTATATAAACAGAATTCTATATATAATGGAATATTTATTATATATGTATATATACACACAACAGAATATTCTTTATATAATTGGAATTTTACATATATGTGTGTGTGTGTGTATATATATAATGGAACATTACTAAGTCTTTAAGAAGATGGAAATTCTACTATTTGCAACAGCATGGATGAAACTTGAGGGCATTTTGCTAAGTGAAATAAGCCAGACACAGGAAAACAAATATTGCATAATCTCACACATATGTGGAATCCGACAAAAACAAAGTCAAACTCATAGTAACAGAAGAATGGTGGTTACCAGGAGCTGTGGGATGAGGGGAAAGGGAAGATATTGGTCAAAGGTTACAATCCTTCAGTCACAAGATGTATAAGCACTGGAGACCTAACGTACAGCATGATGACTATAGTTAAAGAAGTTAGCATATGCCCCCGGAGATGTATAAGTACTGGAGACCTAATGTACAGCATGATAACTATAGCTAAAGAAGTTAGCATATGCCCGAGGAGGCATACATAGATTTGGTTACCCTCTCTCAGCTTCCAAGAAGAGTCCTTTTCAGAAGTGAATAAAATTTGGCACTCATTTGCATTGATGTGCAGTAGTATATCTACTCTAAGAAGAGAGGATATGCTCTAAGAGGAGATTAGATATACACTAAGAACTAAATAGAGACCAGGTGTAATGGCTCACAGTGGAGCACACCTGTACTCCAAGCACTTTGGGAGCCCAAGTCGGGCGGATCACTTGAGTTCAGGAGTTCAAGACCATTCTGGCCAACATGCCAGCTTGAGACCTCAGAATTGCTCAAACCTGGGAGACAGAGGTTGCAGTCAGCTGAGATTACACCACTGCAGTCCATCCTGGTCAATACAGCAAGACTCTGTCTAAAAAAAACAAAAAAAAAAGAAAAAGACTAAATAAGAAATACCTATAAAGTACATCATCTCCTAAGACTTTTAGAATGGGAAATAGATGAAATAATAATAAACTGCTGTAACAGGCAAAAACCAAATATGCTCTTCTAGAAATACATTGCTCCTTAAAATGTTGAAAATTAATTTTTTGTAGTTATTGTTGACCAACTAAAATTAGTAATGGCTATCTAAATATACTGTCCCCATTGTACTCTTTAGAATTTTCTATAGCAGATGTCACAGGTATCTTCCTCTGACACAAATGCCTTGGTAAATGTTAAAAACTACCTATGTGGATAGTTGAGAGGGAAAGTGCATTATTAGACATACAGCCTTGGGCTTGAATTATTGTTCTGCCAGCTACTTAATGAATGAGCTTTGGATAAATCAATTTCTCTGTATTCATTTCCTTTATTCCAAAAATTTGGATAGTTTTTAATTTCAAGGTTCATTGTTAGGATTTGTGATACTCTAATGTCATGGCACAATGTTTGGCACATAATACAGAGTGACTGAATAATAACAATAATTAGTAGTATCATAGCTATTTTATGTATACCTTAATGTGAAAAGGAGATTTTCAGCCTTCACTGGCCTTTCATTTTTCTGTTCTTTCTTGGAGTGATTTCATACCTTTTAGAGGTTTTTAACCAGATTGACAGGAAGTTTACTTATTATGAAGACTCTTGTAGACCACTAGCACAGCTTTCGTATTTGATATTTTATTTAGACAATGATACCACGTAGAATAATAAGCAGTTTTTTCCAAGTTAACTTTCATAGTGAGACTTCAACCAGTATAGAGGTGGCAGCTCTCCCACACCAGATTCTCTCCAAATGTAGGTTTGGATGTTGGAGTGAGTTAGTGGAAGAGGGAAAAAAATCACCCAGCAAATGAATGACCTTGGAAGTGTTAGCTTTCTGTTTGCAATTCTCTGATGTTTCTTGGCAAATGCATGTCCTAGAGTAAAGCAGGCAATCTTCCTGGAGTAGATCATCTATTAAATTTTTTATGTTGTAGTTTCTCTGTGTTGGCAAGAGGCCACAGTAGTTTCACATCTCTAATTACAGCATATTTGGTGTTTCTATGATCCTATATTAGTTGATCAATCAGTAGATATTTAACAAGACATTCAGCTAAATAATTAAAGGAAGTAAAAAGAAAATCTGACAATTTCTGTTCTCTGAAAGTTTACATTCTAGGCAGTGGTATTATATATATATTACTTAAAATTAACCAGAAGTATGAGCCAGTTCTGATATGCCTTACACACCATATATGTGAAGCGCATAGAAGTTAAAGATAATGATAAATATGGGCTATAATTTATTGAATAATCCTTTTTAAACGCAGAAAGTCTGTTTAAATGCAAATTAGAATGGAAGGTATTTTTTTTTATATATTCTTTTTTATTATACTTTAAGTTCTAGGGTACATGTACACAATGTGCAGGTTTGTTACATATGTATACATGTGCCATGTTAGTGTGCTGCAGCCATTAACTCGTCAGTTACATTAGGTATATCTCCTAATGCTATCCTTCCCCCCTCCCCCCACCCCACAACAGTCCCTGGTGTGTGATGTTTCCCTTCCTGTGTCCATGTGTTCTCATTGCTCAGTTCCCACCTATGAGTGAGAACATGCGGTGTTTGGTTTTTTGTCCTTGCGATAGTTTGCTGAGAATGATGGTTTCCAGCTTCATCCATGTCCCTACAAAGGACATGAACTCATCATTTTTTACGGCTGCATAGTATTCCATGGTGTATATGTGCCACATTTTCTTAATCCAGTCTATCATTGATGGACATTTGGGGTGGTTCCAAGTCTTTGCTATTGTGAATAGTGCCACAATAAACATACGTGTGCATGTGTCCTTATAGCACCATGACTTATAATCCTTTGGGTATATACCCAGTAATGGGATGGCTGGGTCAAATGGTATTTCTAGTTCTAGATCCCTGAGGAATCACCACACTGTCTTCCATAATGGTTGAACTAGTTTACAGTCCCACCAACAGTGTAAAAGCATTCCTGTTTCTCCACATCCTCTCCAGCACCTGTTGTTTCCTGAATTTTTAATGATCCCCATTCTAACTGGTGTGAGATGGTATCTCATTGCAGTTTTGATTTGCACTTCTCTGATAGCCAGTGATGATGAGCATTTTTTCACATGTCTGTTGACTGCATAAATGTCTTCTTTTGAGAGGTGTCTGTTCATATCCTTCACCCACTTGTTGATGGGGTTGTTTTTTTCTTGTAAATTTGTTTAAGTTCTTTGTAGATTCTGGATATTAACCCTTTGTCAGATGAGTAGATTGCAAAAATTTTCTCCCATTCTGTAGGTTGCCTGTTCACTCTGATGGTAGTTTCTTTTGCTGTGCAGAAATTCTTTAGTTTAATTAGATCCCATTTGTCAATTTTGGCTTTTGTTGCCATTGCTTTTGGTGTTTTAGACATGAAGTCCTTGCCCACGCCTGTGTCCTGAATGGTATTGCCTAGGTTTTCTTCTCGGGTTTTTATGGTTTTTGTTCAAATATTTAAGTCTTTAATCCATCTTGAATTAATTTTTGTATAAGGTGTAAGGAAAGGATCCAGTTTCAGCTTTCTAAAAATGGCTAGCGAGTTTTCCCAGCACCATCTGTTAAATAGGGAATCCGTTCCCCATTTCTTATTTTTGTCAGGTTTGTCAAATATCAGATGGTTGTATATGTGTGGTATTATTTCTGAGGGCTCTGTTCTGTTCCATTGGTCTATATCTCTGTTTTGGTACCAGTACCATGCTGTTTTAGTTACCGTAGCCTTGTAGTATAGTTTGAAGTCAGGTAGTGTGATGCCTCCAGCTTTGTTTCTTTTGGAAAGATACTCCTTGAGAAGAGCGACTCCAAGATGCATAATTGTTAGATTCACCAAAGTTGAAATGAAGGAAAAAATGTTAAGGGCAGCCACAGAGAAAGGTCGGGTTACCCACAAAGGGAAGCCCATCACACTAACAGCTGATCTCTCGGCAGAAAGTCTACAAGCCAGAAGAGAGTGGGGGCCAATATTCAGCATTCTTAAAGAAAATAATTTTCAACCCAGAATTTCATATCCAGCCAAACTAAGCTTCATAAGTGAAGGAGAAAGAAAAATCCTTTACAGACAAGCAAATGCTGAGAGATTTTGTCACCACAAGGCCTGCCCTAAAAAAGCTCCAGAAGGAAGCACTAAACATGGAAAGGAACAACCGGTACCAGCCACTGCAAAAACATGCCAAATTGTAAAGACCGTCGATGCTAGGAAGAAACTGCATCAACTAATGAGCAAAATAACCAGCTAACATCATAATGGCAGTATCAAATTCACACATAACAATATTAACCTTAAATATAAATGGGCTAAATGCTCCAATTACAAGATACAGACTGGAAAATTGGATAAAGAGTCAAGACCCATCAGTGTGCTGTATTCAGGAAACCCATCTCATGTGCAGAGACACACATAGGCTCAAAATAAAGGGATGGAGGAAGATCTACAAAGCAAAATGGAAAACAAAAAAAGGCAAGGGTTGCAATCCTAGTCTCTCATAAAGCAGACTTTAAATCAACAAAGATCAAAAGAGACAAAGAAGGCCATTACATAATGGTAAAGGGATCAATTCAACAAGAAGAGCTAACTGTCCTAAATATATATGCACCCAATATAGGAGCACCCAGATTCATAAAAGAAGTCCTTAGAGACCTACAAAGAGAGTTAGACTCCCACACAATAATAATGGGAAATTTTAACACCTCACTGTCAACATTAGACAGATCCACGAGACAAAGTTAACAAGGATATCCAGGAATTGTACTCAGCGCTGCACAAGTGGACCTAATAGACATCTACAGAACTCTCCACCCCAAATCAACAGAATATACATTCTTCTCAGCACATCACACTTATGCCAAAATTGACCACACAGTTGGAAGTAAAGCACTCCTCAGCAAATGTTAAAGAACAGAAATTATAACAAACTGTCTCTCAGACCACAGTGCAATCAAACTAGAACTCAGGATTAAGAAACTCACTCAAAACCACTTAACTAAATGGAAACTGAACAACCTGCTCCTGAATGACTACCGGGTACATAACAAAATGAAGGCAGAAATAAAGATGTTCTTTGAAACCAACGAGAACAAAGACACAACATACCAGAATCTCTGGGACACATTTAAATTAGTGTGTAGAGGGAAATTTATAGCACTAAATGCCCACAAGAGAAAGCAGGAAAGATCTAAAACTGACACCCTAACATCACAATTAAAAGAACTAGAGAAGCAAGAGCAAACACATTCAAAAGCTAGCAGAAGGCAAGAAACAACTAAGATCAGAGCACAACTGAAGGAAATAGAGACACAAAAAACCCTTCAAGAAATCAATGAATCCAGGAGCTGGTTTTTTGAAAAGATCAACAAAATTGATAGACCGCTAGTAAGACTAATAAAGAAGAAAAGAGAGAAGAATCAAATAGATGCAATAAAAATGATAAAGGGGATATCACCACCGATTCCACAGAAATACAAACTACCATCAGAGAGTACTATAAACACCTCTATGCAAATAAACTAGAAAATCTAGAAGAAATGGATAAATTCCTCGACACATACACTCTCCCAAGACTAAACCAGGAAGAAGTTGAATCTCTGAATAGAGCAATAACAGGCTCTGAAATTGAGGCAGTAATTAATAGCCTACCAACCAAAAAACATCCAAGACCAGACAGATTCACAGCTGAATTCTACCAGAGGTACAAGAGGAGCTGGTACCATTCCTTCTGAAACTATTCCAATCAATAGAAATAGAGGGAATCCTCCCTAACTCATTTTGTGAGGCCAGCATCATCCTGATACCAAAGCCTGGAAAAGACACAGCAAAAAAAGAGAATTTTAGACCAATATCCCTGATGAACATTGATGCAAAAATCTTCAATAATATACTGGCAAACCCAATCCATCAGCACATCAAAAAGCATATCCACCATGATCAACTGGGCGTCATCCCTGGGATTCAAGGCTGGTTCAACATACGTAAATCAATAAACCTAATCCAGCATATAAACAGAACCAAAGACAAAAACCACATGATTATCTCAATAGATGCAGAAAAGGCCTTTGAAAAATTCAACAGCCCTTCATGCTAAAAACTCTCAGTAAATTAGGTATTGATGGGATGTATCTCAAAATAATAAGAGCTATTTAAGACAAACCTACAGCCAATATCATACTGAATGGGCAAAAACTGGAAGCATTCCCTTTGAAATCTGGCACAAGTCAGAGATGCCCTCTCTCACCACTCCTATTCAACATAGTGCTGGAAGTTCTATCCAGGGCAATCAGGCAGGAGAAAGAAAAAAAGGGTATTCAGTTAGAAAAAGAGGAAGTCAAATTGTCCCTGTTTGCAGATGACAGGATTGTATATCTAGAAAACTCCATTGTCTCAGCCCAAAATCTCAAGCTGATAAGCGACTTCAGCAACATCTCTGGATACAAAATCATTGTGCAAAAATCACAAGCATTCTTATACAACAATAACAGACAAACAGAGAGCCAACTCATGAGTGTACTCCCATTCACAATTGCTTCAAAGAGAATAAAATACCTAGGAATCCAACTTACAAGGGATGTGAAGGACCTCTTCAAGGAGAACTACAAACCACTGCTCAATGAAATAAAAGAGGATACAAACAAATGGAAGAACATTCCATGCTCATGGGTAGGAAGTATCAATATCATGAAAATGGCCATACTGCCCAAGGTAATTTATAGATTCAATGCCATCCCCATCAAGCTACCAATGACTTTCTTCACAGAATTGGAAAAAACTACTTTAAAGTTCACATGGAACCAAAAAAGAGTGAGCATTGCCAAGTGAACCCTAAGCCAAAAGAATGGAAGGTATTCTAATGGAAAGGAACTATACAAAAGGTTAGGCCGGAATTAACTATGAAAATCAGACAGATATCAGTTTACAGATGTTTTGAATAATGAGATAAATAGTGGATTTCATCCTGTGGATCATTGCTTTCCAGAATTTTGAGTAAATAAGAATCATCTAGAAAATGTATCAAAATGCCATTTCTTAGGCCTTACCTCCAAATATTCTATTTTAATTCATTGGGGACAGGCCCATGAATTGCATTTTAACTACTCTAATGTTCTCATGCCCTATGATTCTGATGCAAGTGGTTCATTATTCACATTTTTAGATTTTCTGCTTGCCAGGGAAAATGAAAAGTTTTTGCACAGGAAACTAGCTTTTTTATGTTAATACACTCATAAGAAACTAGGACCATTAAAGCATGGTTTAAGAGGCAAAGAGTTAAAGGGCAGGAGGACAGTCAGGCAGACATTACAATAATCCAGAAGTAAAAAGAATCAGCACCAATTTTGGTTGATAGCAATAGAATTGAAAAGGAGCAGATAAGTAAGTAGTAGAGGTTTAAGGAATATAGGACTAACAGGATGCAGGCATCCATTGGCTATCCAAAAGCAAGGCATAGTGTTCCAATCCCAGTAGATAATATATTCTTTGAGTGTAGGAACTGAGTCTTATTTATCTTTGTGACTCCAGTTCAGCACAGTAGTGGGTTCTCAACAAGTGTATGTGCATTTAGATAAACCTGTAATATAATGCACGACAAAGTCAAAAGGAATCTCTTTTTATACCTCTACTTTTCTTCTTTTAACCTCTAATTTTTAACCTTGCTTTTATATTGCCTTTTGACTTGCCAATAAAAGTAGGTTTCATTGTTTGTGCAAACTGAAATGACTTAAAATATAAAAAGAAATATGATACAAAAATATATTGTATATCTTAATGTCTGAATTTCTTCTCCATGAACACACAACAGTGAAATTATATCAAATTAGATATACCACTGAATTCTAAGAAATATGAAATTAACTGTCATTTTGTATAAATATAATCTACTTCCAATAAGACATTGTAATAGTTTGTTTCTTTCTTTTATTAATGTTACCACATAATGTATGGTTTTAGTGGGAAATACTATGTCATAAAAATGCCTAATGTATACAGCACAAAAAGCCTACTCTTTTAAAATATTACTGTTTACAAATCAGATCCTTTCCAAATTATCCAAAAAAAGGAGTGAATTCATAAGGCTTCTCCTCTCTAATTCTTTAAACATCAAAAGGGACCATCTTCAATATCCAAATGCTTCTCCAGCTTTCCGCAGGATATCACAAAACTTCCTGGCAAAGACTTTTAAACAAGTTGAGAAGTTTTATAAGATAAAAATATTTTTTCAGTTGACTTGACAACCATGTACAATGTTAGTGAAGAGTTTATTTGCCCAAGGCTCTTTGTCAAAATGAATTTAAACTGAGATTATTAAAATGTAGTTCAATTGCAGTGTGAGGAGAGGTGTTGCTAATGTCTTACTTAGAGAATGTTTTCCATGCAATGCATGTGACTTGGTTACCAGGCTCTACATGTAGAGGTATATCTCTGCTAAAAGAACAGAGGCATTTAAAATTATTCAGAAAACAATAAATCATCTCCAAAAGTGGAGAGTTTTGATCCAGAAAGAAAAGCACTATTGTGTCGTAGTTTAGAGGTTCATCTGTGTGAGCATCAGACTGCCCAGGTTTGAGTCACAGCTTCACCATTAACCTCAGCACCTTCCTCAGTTGTAAAATAGAAGTCATGATAATAGAAACATTATGGGAATATTGTGAGGATTAAGTGACATCATCATTGTCAGTGGTTAATAGAGTAGCTGGCACAGATTAAGGTACACAATTAATTGTTTTATTTCAAACCTATAGAGTCAGGACTAAGCATTGTTTCCTGATAATTCCAGATGTGTGGTTAAAAAAGCCTGTCCTAATTTAATGATAATCTTTTCTGTTATGAGTTAAATGGCTTTAGGAAAATTTAACTACTGGTAAACAATGCTTGAATCACCAGACCTCCCCATGGCTGCAGCTAATTTCTTACATCAGAATCCGGACCAGGATCCCAAAAGGAAAATTATTATCTGGATGAGAGGTTGTAATCATCCATATTTGGAAAATCCTGTTACACTATGTTGGGAAAATGTCCAAATTGCCAAATCTTGGAAGCAATCCCTCTCCTTCCCTCATAGGGACACATTATTTAGGAAGGTTTATTATTTTTGAGAAAGACTAGTTACCCTTCAGAAATAATAGCATTTGTGTATGGTTTGAAAGATTATGCCACCATAGATGGAAGAGTCAAGCACGTTCTACATGGCAGGTGATTGTTAACTAACAGGTCACCCAGTGATGTGGGCTGTAGCCAGAATCCATGGCAGAGAGGAGACAGGACACTGATGGGCTGCATTTGAACCATATAGTTAGAATTACATTAAGCCACTTTTACTGATTTGTGATATTGTGCCATACTTATAATTTCTTATTTCAACTTAATATCTAAGTAAATTCTTTTGATTGTTATTTTCTTGGTTTTTTGAAGTGCACACTTTCACCAAAGAAAGCAAAATAGAGCAAAGTGAATTTAATATAATTAATGGTAAATCTGTTTATGTATCTTTTCACAAATTAGAATTATATAATAAAATTTCTCTATTTCCCCAGTATAGAGGATCATTATGGATTCTCCCTGTATTCCAGGCACTGTTCAGGCACTACATAGCATGCTTATGCAGTCATCACAACAAATCAGTCAAGAAAGTACATTTAACAAATAAGGCAACTGAGGCATGTTTATTATTGTTATTTAAATTGCCTTTGGTCACATTAATAAGGGGAAGATACAGAGATTACATCACTTTCCACTTTCAACATCTTTTTACTCTGCCTTCTGATATTTTAATTGAACTGGTTCATACCTATTTCATATAATCTGTTATTTTTCCTCTTTATCTTCAAAATATGAAAACATTTATCTTCCTATTTTCTCTGTTATTTATTCTATTAATATGTGTTGCTACAGACTCTATTTGAAGAAATTAATTAGAAAAGAAAAATATGATTCACTGGTGAATTTTTCTAACACCAAAACTGAAAAGTAATATTCAATAATGTATTTTAGTTTTATTTAAACCAGAAATTTTATAGTTAAAGTTAGCATGGTGATATAATTAGTCTTAATTCATTAATGATATGGATGGAATTTTATTCCTTTCATATTATCTTCTTCCTTCGAAAACATATTTAATTTTAACAATTTTGATTCAAACTTATAATTCATCTTAAAATATAGTTTGGTAGTTTTTAAAAATTTTATTTTGATTTGAGGAAACATAGGTACTCTAATTGTAATTTCCCTTAGCAATTTCTATAACAGTTCTTTTAAGTTCATGTTTTAAAACACAATATTGATATTCTTGTGAATTTTTCATTATGAAAACAATTTTATTTATTATCTAGACCATAACAGAAGAAGTAAACAATGGACTATCCTACCATTATCTCAGGCTATGCATGTACAAAAATGGACTCTTTTCTGTTTCTTCAGTACTAACCATCATCCACAAAAAATTATTTTACTGGCCTCATTATGAGAATTCACAAGAGACTATATATTTTTTTTTTCTACATGATCATTGAACCCATGATTCAACATTGGTTACAGAGTCTCCAGAATTTGGAGAGTGAACCAAAAGTAAAAATTTATAACGCAGTATAGAAAATGCTGTAACAATGTTGTTCACAGAATCCTATGTTGTTTCCAGAAGAGATAGTACAAATGGGTGAGGTAGGGGATAGTGAAAGAAAACCGGATAGAAATAAACTGCATTAATGCTGATGATGAAGTAGAATTTGAGTTTGTCCAGGCAAAGAAGCTGAAGGAGAGGAACTGTAGACAGGGTACGGGGTTGCAGGATGGAATTTATAGATGCCCAATGTGGAATGGTTAATCACATGGGTTCTAGAGCCAAGCACCTCAGTTCAAACATTATTACTTTCCTATTTCTCAATGTATAATCTTGGACAAGTTACTTCTCATCTACAAAATGCATATTATAATCATTTCTACCACATTTGATTGTTTAACTCAAGTTTATAAATTCCCTTATATGATTTATGATACCTAGAAAATGCTAAGTAACAATTAACTGCAAGAAAATAAGAAACAACATAATGTTTGGGAAACTACAAGTCATTTGGTATTGCTGAAGTAAAAAAAACTAATAATAATGTAGAAGAATATGAAGGGGATATGTATCATGTTAAAGAGCTGGAAATTGCCATATGGATAATGAGAAAACATAGGAATGGCATAGGCAGATTTTGTTTTAAATAGATCTCACTGGGGCAGGGTAGGAGGAGGGGAAGGGAGAATGTTGGTAAAGATTAGAGGGACAGAACTCAGGTACAATACCATAATAATTCAAGGCTTTGTATATACTGTAATAAGGATACAATACAATAATTTTAATAGTAACTATAGGATAGAAGGGAGATGACAGTTGAGTGAAATACTTAGAAGGTAGAGTTGGCAAGGCTTGCCTCTAACAGTAAATAAAACAGAGCCTATGCGATAATTCAGGAAAGGAAAAAAATAAATGATGACTTGAAGATTCTTTATTTGGCCGAACTTAGTAGCTAGCAAAAGCATAAAAAGAGAGCAAGAGAAAAATAGAATAGAGGAGTAAACAGAGAATTGAAAGAGAAAGTAAGAAAGGCAGTCTTTAGACATACTAAATTTAAGGTATTTCTAGAACATCTATTTAGAAATAAGTCTGACTTTTAGAATAGAATTTCAACAGATTCAGGATTCATTAAAAAAAAAAAAAAGACAAAGAAGGCCAGGATAATTTGTGTTATATGATGTGGGAGGAAGAAGATGGTCTAATGAAAGACATAGGAAATTAATTGATTAATGATGTTTCAAATTTGGTAAAAGATGTGTTTTCAAATCAAATTTTGAAGAAAATTTGATTTAGGCAACAGCAAGAATCAAGTGTGGTTAAATATAAATGTATTATTTCTGAGTTTCATATATACTACTATGCAAAGAACATATCTATAGGTCATTCCCGTATAAAGGACCTAAACATGTCATTTTATAGGTTGATTAGGGAAATGTTTTTTATTAAATAAAAATATTTACCTTAAATTGGGGTAAAAAAATTTAAAAAGTAACAATCTGAAATCTAATTTTATTTTGAAACTAATTTTCTTAAAACAAATTTGGCTCCCAGTATTTTAAGTATTTTAACCATTATTTAATTGCAGTTATAAAAAGTTAACAAGTAACATTTACTTAGTGTAAATTTTAAAATTTTATTATATTCCAAATCAGCATGGGCATTAACCATGACAATGACCACCCATCGTGTGCTGATGGTCTTCATATCATGTCTGGTGAATGGATTAAAGGACAGAATCTTGGTGACGTTTCATGGTCTCGATGTAGCAAAGAAGATTTGGAAAGATTTCTCAGGTATGGAGGTCACTTATTGTTTTTGCCTTGTGAATGTTTATGTGTACTGTTTCTTTTTACAAATAGAGAAGCCAGTGTGACAAAGTGGAAAGGCCACCAGAGTAAAACTGAAGGCACTTGGTTCCAATCTTGGCTTTTCCATTGACTCATGGTGTAGTTTGGGACATGTTATTTAACCCCCTGCTTTTTAATTTCTACATTTTTCAAAAAGGGCAGTTAAGATTATTTGTAAGATTGAAAAATTGTTATAATGATTTTACAAATCTGTCACAGTATTTAATTGCCTCTTCAATTTTTTCCACGGGCAATATTCACAGTTCATCACCCAGCACATCTATTACCACAAAGATCAGAGCCCCTCTAACAAAATCTTCACTTTTCGTTTGTAATACATCTACACTTCAAATGTTTTTTCATTAATAGTTTCCACCGTTATCATAGCCCTTTTCCACATTCAGTGGCCGTAACACTTAGCTTCTGTCTTGTTTGAAAAGTAAATGAAAAACATTACTGTTGTTCTCATTTTTATTTTAAAGCACCTGTTCATTTTAAAGCACTTATTTCTATAATTATAGAAGGATCACCTGAAGCAGTAAGCAATATGCAAAGTAGTTAGTGAGACGCTTAAGGTATCCAAAACAAGTCTTAGTGAAAAATACAGGAATACCTAGCGTGCTAAACTCACTTACAGATGAATTTTATTCACTTTTGTATACCCTTTAAATAGTTAAGCCCATTTTTCTAATAAATGTCTATGAAATCTATCAAACTATAATGTTTCTCACATTACCACAGCTTTGCTCTAAAATATGTACAATATATTCTGTGTATGCTGTTTGTCGTAACAGTCTAGAGAAGAGCACTCAGAGCATGTGATATTTCAGACACACCATCAGTAGCTGTATCAGCAGCCCTTCTGTAGGCCCTAATGATTACCTAAGGAACATGCATGATTTTGTATGGCTGCCTTCACATGAATAAGGACTCTTATGACATCAAATACCACTTTAAAATATATTACAGAGTTGTATACAAAGTTGTATTACAGTGTCAAGCACGAATGTATCTACACTGTTAATAGTCAGCTGAGGATGCCTTCCATACATTCTTTAAATCCCCAAATAGAGCTGATATCTTACATTCACATACTACTTTTGGGCAAGTTACTCTCTGATTCTGAGCTTGTATACCTATTAAATGCATAAAATAACACCTACTTCACAGTGTTATGTAGATCAGCTGAGTTATTTCAGATGAATGTGTTTTATACACCATAAAGTTCTTTTAACTTGAAAATTATTTATTACAATTATCTTCATTGTAAATAAATGATTTTTGACATATATAATAATTTCTATGAGTATTCAATAGAAGAGCTTAGATATATTTTTGTATTATAAAAGTGTTTCTTGTTATATGCTAACTAATCATATCAGCTTTTTACATTAAATTCAAAAGTTTACACATACCTGCCTATTGCCAGGTCAAAGGCCAGTAACTGCTTGCTACAAACAAATCCGCAGAGTGTCAATTCTGTGATGGTTCCCTCCAAGCTGCCAGGGATGACATACACTGCTGATGAACAATGCCAGATCCTTTTTGGGCCGTTGGCCTCTTTTTGTCAAGAGATGCAGGTAAAGATCCAGGTGGAGTTTTTGTGTGTTCATTCATTGTTTAGAAGTATTGATTGGTAGGAGAAGGTAACATTATTTTAGGCTTTGTGGATCAAAAGGACCCCAATATATAAAAGAAGGATTTTGTAAGAAAAGGTTTGTGCATTTTTTTCTTATACTTTGGAAGCGATAGAAATAAGATATGAGCATTTAATCAAAGTAAATAAAGAAAGACCTAATAATTTCTACTTTGAAAATTACATTGATATCAGGGAAGTATTTTTATTATGTCAGTTCAATGCTTCTATTTTAAATCCCGTACAGTTTTCTCTCCATATCTGCAGGAATTGGTTTCAGTACCCACATCCCGTTCCCTAAGCAGATACCAAAACTCCCAGCTGCTAAAGTCCCTTATGAAAAATAATGTAGTATTCGCATATAACCTACCCACATCCTCCCAAATACTTTAAATCATCCCTAGATTACTTACAGAACTTGATACATTCTAAATGCTATGTAATTATTATACTATGTTATTTTTTATTTGTATTATTTATATTGTTATATTGTTATTTAAAAATTTTTTTTTTTTTTTAATCTGTGGTTGGTTGGATCCCTGGATGTGGAAACTACAAACAGGGAGGGCCAACTGTATTTTCTTATATGGAAATGGGTAAAAATGCGATAATATGAACATATAATTGACAAAAATGCAATAATATGAACATGTAATTGTGGAGGAGGAACTATACATTTTAATCCTGAAAATAAATTTTTAAAAGTGTCTTTTATAGGAACAAAAATTAAGAGAGTGCATTTCTACATAAACTGGAAGAAAAGGGAAAATGTATAATGGTAAAGCAGTGTTTACATATTAATATTCCAGTAGTCAGTAATTACTCAGAGAGGACAGTAGTGTTAGGTCCATAAAATCTAAAGGATGAAGCAAAATGACCCTCTTAACTGATGAAAGAGTTTAAGCTCTAGTAACCTTTTTTTTTTTCTTTCCTGCTGCCCATCCCCTATCTGCCCATCTCCTCTCACCTCTTCCTAACACACACACATACACATTGTACCTCGGGAATAAACTGATAACCACATTGAGAGTAAATAGGTTAAGTATCGCTGAAACATAGCCTATTTTACCTGGCCACAGTTTCTGTGAATGCCTCAAAGGAGTTTGGCTTTGTTGCGGATAATGCTGTTTTGGGTAACTGATAATTAAGATCAGGATAATTAAGATCCTTTATAAGGAACAAAGCATATGGCATTACAATGTATTGAATGCTCTCTTTGGTTTGTGATTCTTATTAAAAGAGTTGTGCACTTATTTGTTTATTAATTGCTTTTGATCAGTTTCACCCACCAGTATGTAAACTGCATGAAGGCAGAGTGAGTTTCTCCAGCATCTAGCCTAGGGACTGGCATAGAGTAAGTGAAATACCCAGTGAACAGATGATTTAGAATTAAAATGAGTGAACGTATGGAGTTGAAGCTGCATCAAATGTGATGTGTCAAAGGCTGTATGGGCCAAGCGAGGTGGCTCACACCTGCAATCCCAGCACTTTGGGAGGCTGAGACGGGCAGATCATGAGGTCAGGAGATCGAGACCATCCTGGCTAACACGGTGAAACCCCATCTCTACTAAAAATACAAAAAAAAAATTAGCTGGGCGTGGTGGCGGGCGCCTTAGTGCCAGCTACTCGGGAGGCTGAGGCAGGAGAATGGCGTGAACCTGGGAGGCGGAGCTTGCAGTGAGCCGACATGGCGCCGCTGCAGTGCAGCATGGACGACAGAGTGAGATTCCATCTCAAAAAAAAAAAAAAAAAAAAAGCTGTATGGACTGTAATACTCATCTGGTAATAGTGGAGCTTGAAAGGAACTGGTGTTGCTATGTAATTGTGATCTAATTCCAAAGGGTTTACATGTGGCATAGCCATGGATCCTTGGAACTCCACATCATGTGTGACAATTATGACACTGGCTCTGTAAGGTCTGTCTCTGGTACCTCTCTGAGCTCATCTGCTAACCTCCTTCACTCTGCTTTCACCTCTGAGTCTTTAGACAATCAGAAGTCTGGTCACAATCCTCTTTCTTAAATATTCATGGTAAAATGAAGTTTTTGAGGTACAAAGGTTTGGGTTTGTGGGAAGGCACTTTTACAGGCTGAAGTTACCATTATTTTAGGCAACAAAGTAGGCTGTTTGTGGTCACTGTCACTGGAGCATTGCACAGGAGACAGTTTCAGTTCATGTGGTATAGAGAATTGACAGAACTTATCAATGGATCAATTCATCCAAAATGTTCTTCTTTTATAAAGCGTTCCTACTGTAAAAACTCAGCAGATGATCAACTACACACGATTCTGTTAAATTGTAGATTTTCCATAAATACTATTTTACAAATTTTAGAAATTATTTTAATATATCACATGCAATTAAATTTTGCTTGTGCCATTCTACGTTTTGACCTCTAAATATCTTCCACATAGTGTGTTAAATTATTTTATGATGTAATTTGAGTTTTCTTTTTTTATTATACTTTAAGTTCTAGGATACACGTGCACAATGTGCAGGTTTGTTACATAGGTATACATGTGCCATGTTGGTTTGCTGCACCCATTAACTCATCATTTACATTAGGTATTTCTCCTAATGCTATCCCTCCCCCAGCCCCCTACCCTACAACAGGCCCTGGTGTGCGATGTTCCCCGCCCTTTGTCCAAGTGTTCTCATTGTTCAGTTCCCACCTATGAGTGAGAACATGCGGTGTTTGGTTTTCTGACCTTGCGATAGTTTGCTCACAATGATGGTTTCCAGCTTCATCCATGTCCCTACAAAGGACATGAACTCATCCTTTTTATGGCTGCATAGTATTCCATGGTGTATATATGCCACATTTTCTCAATCCAGTCTATCATTGATGGACATTTGGGTTGGCTCCAAGTCTTTGCTATTGTGAATAGTGCCGCAATAAACATATGTGTGCATGTCTTTATAGTAGCATGATTTATAATCCTTTGGGTATATACCCAATAATAGGATGGCTGTGTCAAATGGTATTTCTAGTTCTAGATCCTTGAGGAATCGCCACACTATCTTCCAGAATGGTTGAACTAGTTTACAGTCGCACCAACAGTGTAAAAGCGTTCCTGTTTCTCCACATCCTCTCCAGCACCTGTTGTTTCCAGAATTTTTAATGATCCCCATTCTAACTGGTGTGAGATGGTATCTCATTGTGGTTTTGATTTGCACTTCTCTAATGACCAGTGATGATGAGCATTTTTTCATCTGTCTGTTGGCTGCATAAATGTCTTCTTTTGAAAAGTGTCTGTTCATATCCTTTGCCCACCTTTTAATAGGGTTGTTTGATTTTTTCTTGTAAATTTGTTTAAGTTCTTTGTAGATTCTGGATATTAGCCCTTTGTCAGATGAGTAGATTGCAAAAATTTTCTCCCATTCTGTAGGTTGCCTGTTCACTCCGATGGTAGTTTTTTTTGCTGTGCAGAAGCTCTTTAGTTTAATTAGATCCCATTTGTCTATTTTGGCTTTTGTTACCATTGCTTTTGGTGTTTTAGTCCTGAAGTCCTTGCCCATGCCTATTGTCCTGAATGGTATTACCTAGGTTTTCTTCCAGGGTTTTTATGGTTTTAGGTCTAACATTTAAAATTAATTCAAGATGGATTAAACACTTAAATCTTAGACCTAAAACCATAATTTGATTCTTATAACCATTAAACACCATATTGTCTAGTCCTATTTTACAAATCAACAATTTGAGGTCTAGAGCAGTGAAATAATACTTTGAAGTTCTTATACCTATTAACAGAGAATGCTAGATCCAAACTCAGATTATGTCTAAATGCTAAAAATCAGAATGCACTATAACCACTATGCTCTCTGGTCTCTTATGGAACTTAAACTTCTTTATATGCTGTATTGTCTTATCTGTGGGAAAACCCTTAGATCAGATCTTGTATTTTAACTAATTTTTTTGTCTCCTATAGCGCCTATACTATCAGTTTTAACCAGTATCTTAATTGATTTATTTTGCTAAGCTATTTGCTCTATTCATATGATTATTTCCCACTAACCTACCTACACAGATTTTTTTTTTCCTTGATCTCTGAAAATATGATTGTTTATTTAGGTTTTTTAAATCTGTTTCTCAATATCCTAGGATGTTGCCTTGTTTTAAAACTACACATTGTGCTAATAAAGTTAAATTTTAGGTTTAAGGTTTCCAGAAATGTTCTCCTTTTTATTTTCTCTCCACTTTTATATTCCAGTCCCAAATCGGTACAGCATGTAAAGTGTAGTAACATAATAGATGATAGATACATAGCTAGAACCATAGAAAAGATAATTTACATATTTAGTCATTGATTTGACAAATATTTATTAAGTTCCAACTACTTTCCAGGCACTGTATGAAGCACTAATAATACAGCGGGAATCAAAGACCCTACCTCCATGGAACTTACATTTTAGTTGGAGGAAATATAAAATAAGCAAATGCATATCTAATATGTTAGTTGATGATAACTGTGTAGAAGAAATATAAACTCAGGTAAAACAGGAAGTACTACCCAGGTACATGGTTAGGATGGTGTTATTTCATATAAAGTGACCTGGGAAAGTTTCCTAGAAAGGTGACATTTGTTTAGAGATCTGAAGAAAGTGGGAGAACAAGCTATGCATTTATCTTGGGAGGAATATAGCAAGAGAAAACAGAATGCAAAACACCCTGGAATTCATTGTGGGTCATGTTGAGATGCCCATTACACATCCAAGTAGGAATGTAAGCAGGTCCATGATATGTATTTGGAAGTCATTAAGAAGTATAAGATATTGGGGACATGATACTAAATAACAACTGCAAGCGAGTTAGAAAAGTTTCAAGGACTAAGACCGAGGTCAATGCAATATTTAGAGTTTAGGAAAATGAGGAGAAAGAAAAAATAAAATGCTGAAGTATGTTGAGGTAGGAATAGAACCAAAGCAAATTGAGATCTTGGAGACAATGTGATGAGGACATTTTTCAAAGAGAGATTGATCAGCTGTGTCAAAAGCTGAAGACTTAAATGTAAAACCTAAAACTGTAAAAACCCTGGAAAACAACCTAGGCAATACTGGTCTGGACACAGGAAGGAGCAAAGATTTCATGACAAAGATTCCAAAAGCAATTTCAACAAAAACGAAATTTGACAAATGGGACCTAATTAAACTTAAGAGCTCTGCACAGCAAAAGAAACCATCAATAGAATAAAGAGACAACCTACAGAATGGGAGGAACTTAAACAAATTTAAAAGGAAAAACCGACCCCATTAAAAAGTGGGCAAAGAACATGAACTGACACTTTCCAAAAGACATGCAGCCAACAAGCATATTAAAAAAAGTTCAGTAACACTGATGATTAGATACATACATATCAAAACGACAATGAGATAACATCTCACACCAGTCAGAATGGCTATTAGAAAATCAAAAAATAACAGATGCTGGTGAGGTTGCGGAGAAAAGGGAAAACTTATACACTGTTAATGGGAGTGTAAATTAGTTCCACCATTGTGGAAAGCAGTGTGGCAATTCCTCAAAGAACTAAAAACATAACTACCCATAACTACCATTCGATCCAGCAATCCCATTACTGAGTATATACCCAAAGCAATATAAATCATTCTACTATAAAGGCACATGCATGTGGATGTTCACTGCAGCACTGTTCACAATAGCAAAGACATAGAATTAACCTAAATGCCCAGTAGTGACAGGTTGGATAAAGAAAATGTGGTACATGTACACTATGGAATACTATGCAGCAATAAAAAACGAATGAGATCATGTCTTTTGCAGGAACATGGATGGAGGTGGAGGCCATTATCCTTAGCAAACTAATGCAGGAACAAAAAACCGAATACCATTTGTTCTCACTTATAACTGGGAGCTAAATAATAACTCATGAACACAAAGAAGGGAACAATAGACACTGGGGCCTGCTGAAGGCTGGAGGGTGGGAGGAGGGAGAGGATCAGAAAAAAATAACTATTGAGTAATAGGCTTAGTACGTGGGTGATGAAATCATCTGTACAACAAACCCCTGTGACATGAGTTTACCTATATAGCAAACCTGTAATATACCCCTGAACTTAAAGTATAAAAACCTTTTTTGTTTTTAAAGCTGAAGACAAGTGGAGCAAAACGAAGGCTGAGATTAGACGGTTGATATTTTTTCCAAAAGGGTTTGACACACCATTATGTGAAGCTATATGGGAATGCCTGAATATACAATATGTCAGGAAGTATAACTTAAAAATATAGCAGAAAATAGTTATAACTGTAGAAGACTGAAAATAGTTGCGCACTACGTGATGACATTTCAGTCAATGGACCACATATGCAACAATGGTCTTATAAGATTATAATCTGTATTTTTACTGTAACATTTCTATGTTTAGATGCACAAATACTTAGGATTGTTTTACAGTTGCCTACAGTATACAGTATGGTAACATTGCTATACAGCTTTGTAGCTTGGAAACAATGGGATACACCATATAGCCTAGGTGTGTAGTAGGTTATATCATTTAGGCTTGTGAAGTACACTCAACAATGTTCACACAATGACTACATTGCCTAATGACACATTTCTCAAAATGTATTTCCATCATTAAGCAAAGCATGACTGTAGTTCTGCTACATACATATACACCTTCAATTGGCTCTATGTGGAGTCACCATACCTGGCAGTCTGTCATCTAAGTGCTATACAAAACAAATCTCCTATATGGTAAGCTCCTTAATATTAGCAGAGTTGTCAGCCCTTTTGTCATTGTATCTCTAGCACCCAAATAAGTGCTCAATAAATATTTGGTGGATAAGTGAATCAATCGAATAATGGGGTACTGATTCTAAATTTTTCACTCATGTAGATAACATTATAACCTTTTAGAATATTAATGCAATGACAATATAAAAGCCTACCTATACTATAGGGCAGGTAGCTTGTTTCACAGCTTATTCATAATTCAATTAGGCATCCTTATGACCAGCTCATTTCTAATCAATTACAAATAAACATCAAGATTTGCAGTGTGAGGGTTCACAGCAACCTTCAACATGTATGTTTCAGGCAAAATCTTAAAAACAAGGTAACTCTGAATCTGACAAAGGCAGTTGGGCCATAGCATCTAAACTAGATGTTTCACTTCCATACTTACAAACAGATATTTAAACACTAACACTAGAGGCTCAGCATTATTGCATAATGCTGATCTAATTAATGATATAAATTTACCCTTAGGATAACAACTTACATCTGCAAAATGTTTAAAGGCACAGATGTAGAGATTCTGTTGAAACATGTTGATCGCAGGCAATAATAGCTCACTCTTCTGCATTAATTTGCAGAATTAATGGCTGACTTCTTGGATGGCCTTGTTCCTGAGTCCTAAGCAATTGGTGCCTGGTACCTTCAGGCCATCTGGCATCTTGTGGCTGAGCCAGCTCCAACTGCATCAAGTCATTGTGATAGCTTCCTGAAATTACTTAGCCTGGCTGAAAATACAGAGGTATGGAAGGATTTTTCCCTAGAAATAGTAAGAAGTGGCCCCGTAGGAGTTAACCTTTTTTTGAAAAAGAAGGAAGTGTGATAAAATTGAAGACCTCCAGGAAACTTAAGATCCTGTCTTTGTGAACTAGGCACACTATGAATTGCATATGTATTAAATGGATAGAAAAGTTTATAGTGTAACTGAATCATATGATGACTTTAAATGTTGACATGGAAAGTTCCAGTTTTACATTTCTCCTGTATCTACTTGATTCATCCAAGTTTGTAGGACCCTCTCAAACCTCTCCTTGAAGCCAGTGCACAGACTGGAATTGAAATAAAGTAATGGCAAAAACCGCAACTATGTTTGCACCAACCTAATATTATGAAGAACTATAGCAGGCCTAGTCTCTGTAATTTGGCATTGCAAAATTCCAGAGGCAACAAGAATTTGGATTTAAAAAAGGCTTAACATGAAATAGTTGGAGGACATAAACTGCATGATTTAAGACTTACAAAGCTGCAGTAATGAAGACAATGTGGTGTTGACGAAAGGAGAGACTTAACTCCTCAGTGGAACACCACAGAGAGTCCAATTATAGACTCTCACATATGTGTACAATTGATTTCAACAACAGTAACAAGGCAGTTGAATGGGTAAAGAAAAGCTTTTCAACAAATTGTGCTGGAACAATTGGATATACATCTTTTAAAATTACATCATATCATAAGATAAAATTAACCCTAAATGTATTATAGACCTAAATGTGGAATCTACAAAACTATAAAACTTCAGGGAAAAATGTAGAGTAAATATTTTTTAATAGGACACCAGGAGCATGAACCACAAAAGAAAAACAAAACAGAAAATTATTGTTTGAAATGTATCAAAATAAATTATTTTATCTTAGGAAAACTCTGTTAAGACAATGAAAAGGTAAGCCACAGAATGGGTGAAAATATTTACAATAGGCATATTTGACAAAGGGTTGTTGTCCAAAATATATAATCCCTGTAATAGTAATAAAAGACCAAGCAATACAATCAAATGGGCAAAACATTTCAACAGACAATTCAGAAATGAAGATATGCAGATAGCCAACAAACTCCTAAAAAGATGCTTAACATCATTAATATTGTATCAAGAAATGCAAATTAAAACCATAAAGACCTACATTTGCGTATACATTGCACTGTCTTAAGTTTAAAGAATTGAAAAAACTAAATTGTTGCTGATAATACAGAGGAATCAGAATTCACATACCGCTATTGGGAATGTAGTATAATCACTTTGGGAAGATTTTAGGTGTTTTTTTTTTTTTTTTTTATCACTTAAGCATTCACCTCTTATATGATCCAAACTTTCCACTCCTAGATCCAAAAATATACTCTGTATGATCTCTTTAAATGTATTGAAACTCACTGATAATCTATCCAGGTGAATGTACTATATGCATTTGACAGAATGCATTTCCACAGTTGTTAGTGTTTCATAAATATTAATTAGGTCAAGGTTATTAATAGAGTAATAAAAATCATCTTTTATTATGTGTATAGATGTTTTAATAATGCTAAATTGGAGAATTTAAATATCCTACTATGACCACAATTGTCTACTCCCTTCGATTATCTCAGATTTTGATTCATACCTCATAAGGCTTTATTGCAAGACACTAATACAGTTATTATTGCTATGTCCTCTTGATGCATTATGTCTTCTTATTGCATTTCTTTTCATTATGAAAAAGTCTTCTTTATCACTGGTAGAAGTATAACTTCTTTATATTGAACTTTATTATATCTGATATTAATCTGATTTTGTGTGTTTATTTTTTTGCATGGTAAAATATTATTCTTTTATTTAGTTTAAATGTATCTGTGTACTATTTCAAGTGAGCCTCTTGTAGTAAGCATGTAGTTAAGTCTTGATTTTTATCTGTTATAAAAATTATAACCTTTTAAATCAGGTAGTTCATTAATGTTTAATCATTGATTAAACAATGTGTTTGAATTTTGGTCTAGATTTTATAATTTATTTTTTAACTCTTTATTTCCCTCTAATCCCCATTAATTTACTTTTATATTATTTGAATTCTCTTTAGGATCCTACTTTATCTATTACATTTTTAGCTATAATCCTTTACCTCTTTAAGAGGCCTGATCTGGGTCTAGGTCTGGGATCACACATCTTTATTTAAAGGGCCAGATAGTAAATATATTAGGCTTGTCAGCAGCAGAGCCTCTGTTGCAACTCATATGTGCTGCTCTAGCTCAAATCAACCATAGATAATATGTAACTAGATGAGCAAGACAGTTGGCCAGTCTCCAGGCTATAGTTTGCCAAACTCGCCTCTAGGGATTAAAATATAAACGCTCAATTTTTCTGAATCTATTTAGAGTTTTATAGTACTATTTCATTTGGAATTATTGGAATATGCAACCACGTATGTGCATTTAGACTTCCTCATTCAGTTTTTCTGTACTATAGTCATTTTATATATATATATGTATATATATGTGTGTGTGTATATATGTGTATATATATATGTGTATATATATGTGTGTATATATATATATATATAGCATCTGTGTACGTTGTAGACCATACAATAAAATTGTATATATTTTACTTAATATACATTGCATATATTTTAAGGATTAAGAATGTAAAAATAGTCTTTTACTTTTAGCTTGATATTTGCCCTTTCCATTGTTCTTCATGACTTCCTGAAGATATGAGTTTTCGTTTGGTTTCATTTTCCTTCTCCATGTCTTTTAGTTGGGTTGCTAATGACAAATTCTCTTAATTTTCTTTTACCTGAAAATTTTCATTTCACCTTAATTTTTGAAATATATATTTCACTAGATATAAAATTATAGGTTGACTTTTTCTTTTACCATCTCAGAAACATTCCTCTATCTTCTCTTCTCCATAGTTTAAGACGAGAAATGTATAGCCCTTGGATTGTCATTTCCCTGTAAGTAATCTGTTGTTTCTCCCTGTTTATGTGCAAGATATTCTCCTTCTCTTTGGTTTTCAGAAGCTTAACTATAATGTGTCTACATATGCTTTACTGCATATTTATCCCATTGGAGGACTGTTGAACTTATTGATTTTGTAAATCTATGCCTTTTCTCAAATTTGGAAAGAAGTTTTAGTGATCATTCCTTTAAATACTTTCCTACCTCTCCATCCTCTCCTGAGAATACAATTACACACATTAATTTTTTTGATATAATCTCACAGCTTTCTGTAAATCTTTCATATTTTTCAATATTTTCCCTTTCTCCTTCAGAGTGGGTAATTTCCTTTAAACTATTTTCAAGCTTACTGAATTTTTATCATTTCCATCCTGCTCAAATCCGTTCAGTCAACTTTTAATTTTACATATTGTATTTTTCACATCTAAAGTGAAAGTTTTAATTTACTTTTTTTAAACTTCTCTTGAGATATCTTTTCATTTATTACAAGCCAATTTCCATTACCTCACTAGGTATATTCATAAAGTCAATTTCAAATTTTACGAAAATCATAACACATGTGTCAACTCAGGTTTGAATTGTTTATTTACATTTTTAAAGAAAGGGTTGCATTTTGCTGTTCTACATTGCCAGTAATTTTTACTTCTATACTAGAAATGTTGTTATATTATAGAGCAAGCATGAGCAAACTATGGCTTAAAGTTTTACTGGAACACAGTGACACACATTTTTTCATTTATTTTCTATGGCCGTCCTCAAGCTACGATGGCAGTGTTGAATAGTTGCAACAGAGACCACCTGGCCAAGAAGCCTAACATACATACTATTTGGCAATTTACAGAAAGAGTTTGCTGACCCTGTTGTAGAGGCTCTGGATTCTGTTATATTCCTTTAAAGACTGTTTTCTGTTTTTACAGGCAATTACATTAATTAGATTTAAACTGGAAATTTTGTCTCATCTATTGTAGGCAGCAGCTCATATCTTAGATCAATTCATTTTTCTCTTATCTGTGCTATTTGTAGTGTGTGTTGTGTATGTATGGGTCAGGTGCCAAGGGGAGACTTAAGCTCCTCTAATTCTATTCCTTCTGGGATTCTCCCTTCAGTTTATGGCAGCCTTGATCACTTCAGTTTCTGTCTTCATGAGTCTATAGGATGATATGTTTTTCCAGTTGGCACCTAATATCAGGACACAATAGTGGGCATCTATCAGGTTAAAGCTGCAAAGATGATGAACTAACCTTTTGCCATTTTTTCAGTTCCCCTCAAAAGTGTGCCTGCTGAACGCAGTCACTTTCACAATTGCCATGCACAAAAAATAAAATACCTAGGAATACAGCCAACCAGGGTGGTGAAAGATCTTTATATGCAGAAATAGAAAATACTGCTCAAAGTAATCAGAGATGACACAAATGGAAAAACATTCCATGCTCATGTATAGGAAGAATCAGCATTGTTAAAATGGCCATACTGCCCAAAGCAATTTATAGATTCACTGCTATTCCTATTAAACTACCATTGATATTCTTCACAGCATTAGAAAACCTATTTTAAAATTCATGTAGAAACAAAAACAAGCCAAAATAGCCAAGGCAATCAAGCAAAAAGAACGAAACTGGAGGCATGATGTTACTTGACTTCAAACTATACTCCAGGGCTACAGTAATAAAAACAACATGATACTGGGACAAAACAGACACACAGACCAATGGAAGAGAAGGGAAAACCCAGAAATAAGGTTGCAAACCTACAACTATCTGATCTTTGACAAACCTGTTCAATAAATGGCACTGGGATAACTTACTAGCCATATGCGGAAGATTGAAACTGGACCCCTTTTTAGGCTATACACAAAAATTAACTCAAGATGGATTAGATACTTACATGTAAAACCCAAAACTATAAAAAAACCTTGGAAGACAAGCTAGGCAATACCATTCTGGACATAGGAACAAGCAAAGATTTCAAGACAAAGACTCCAAAAGCAATTGCAACAAAAGCAAAAGAAAACAGAGAGAGAGAGAGAGAGAGAGAGAGAGAGAAATTGGATCTAATTAAACTAAAGAGCTTCTGCACAGCAAAAGAAACTATCAAGTTTCCACCAAGAGTGGACAGACAGTCTACAGAGTGGGAGAAAATTTTTGCAAACTATGAATCTAACAAAGATCTAATATCCAGCAACAATAGCAAACTTAAGTTTACAAGCAAAAAACAAGCAACCCCAATAAAAGGTGGGCAAAGGACGTTAACAAACACTTTTCAAAAGAAGAGATACATGCAGCCAACAATGATATGAACACCGCTGATCACTAGAGAAATGCAAATCAAAACCACAATGTAATACCGTCTTACGCTAGTCAGAATGGCTACTATTAAAATGTCAAAAAATAACAGATGCTGATGAGATGTGGAGAAAAGGGAACACTTATACACTGTTGATGGGAGTGTAAATTAGTTCAACCATTGTGGAAAACAGTGGGGCAATTCCTCAAAGAGCTAAAAACAGAAATAGCGTTTGACCAGCAATCCCATTACTGGGTATATACCCAAAGGAATATAAGTTATTCTGTTATAAAGACACATGCATGTATGTGTTCACTGCAGCACTATTCACAATAGCAAAGACATGAAATGAACCTAAATGTTCATCAGTGACAGATTGGATAAAGAAAATGTGGAACATATACACCAAGGAATACTATGCAGCCATAAAAAATGAGATAATGTCCTTTGCAGCAACATGGATGGAACTGGAGCCATTATTATTAGCAAACTAATGCAGGAACAAAAACCAAATACCACATGTTCTCACTTATAAGTGAGAGCTAAATGATAAGAACTTATGGACACAGAAGGGAACAACACACATTGGAACCTATCAGAAGGTGGAGGCTGGGAGGAGGGAGAGGATCAGGAAAAATATCTAATGGGTACTAGGCTTACTACCTGGGTGATGAAATAAACTGTACATCATACCCCCATGACACAAGTTCAGGTATAACAAACCTGCACATGTACCCCTGAACTTAAAAGTTAATTTTTTTTTTATTTATTATTTGAGGCAGAGTCTTGCTCTGTTGCCCAGGTTGGAGTGCAGTGGCATGATCTCAGCTTACTGCAACCTCCAGCTCCCAGGTTCAAGCAATTCTCCTTCCTCAGGCTCCTGAGTAGCTGGAATTACAGGCGCCTGCCACCATGTCTCGTTAATTTTTGTATTATTAGTAGAGACAAGGTATTACCGTGTTGGCTAGGCTGGTCTCGAACTCCTGACCTCAGGTGATCCACCTGCACTGGCCTCCCAAAGTTCTGGGATTACAGGTGTGAGCCACCATGCTTGGCCGAAAGTTAAATTTAAAACGAAAAGTATGTTGCCTTGGTTCACTCTCCAGAGCCTTCAGGAAGTTGTTTTTTGTATTCTGTTCACAGTTTATAGTTGATACCTACAAGAGGGTTGGTTTTTTGAGAAATTAATCCACCATTCCAGAAGGGGAATCTTTTTATCTTAATTCTGTATCATTTTTCTTTAAAAATTTAAAATAGGTTCTTCATTCTTTTTAGTGTTTTCTTTTCTTTGGGGGCCTCCATTATATAGATATTACCAGTTCTCCTTTCTTTTAATTTATTTTTATTCCCTTTCTTTAACACGTCCTGATGTAACCATGAAAGAGTCCCTTGCAGCTTGCTGCTTCATTCATTGGCTATCCATGGGTTACATTTCCCTTTCTATGCCTATCACTCAACTTCTGCAAGTAGCTACGTACGTGGAATGGAGGAGGTGAAAGAGAGAATGTCAAACTTATTCAGTGGGCAGTGGCCAAATCTTCTCTGTTAAAGGATAAAGTTTCTAGGATGTAAGTGAGCTAGATTTCTAACATTTCTTCCCACTAAAAAGAAGGTTTATAATTAATGTTTAAATCCAATAAGTGTTACATTATGTAGTCAATGTTTATTAAGATTTATCCTCATTTTTATCAGTCTATTTGCTTACCATTGCTTTTCAGTCCTTTCTTATAAAGTCATACTTCTTTTTCTTAAAAAACATCACTTAGAAGCAACTTTGGGGCAGATCTATAGAAGGTATACACTCAGTGCTTGTTCCACTGAAAGTGCCTTTTTTTAACATTCAAACCTGAATAAAATTTTAGCTGAGTTCAGGAGTGCAGATTGACAGAATTTTTTCTCTATTCTAATAATTATAATAAAGTTCTGTTATTAGAAAAGAATGTTTCTAAAATTTTATTTTATATTTGAATTTCCTTTGCAATCTGTTAAGTTATTGAAAATGTATTTGAGAGAGTAATACAGAGAAAAGAAGGTAGCTATATGTCCAAAGATTAATTATTACTTCAATGCATATGCAGTTAAAATTATCTTATTTTAACATAAATTTCAGAACATCTTAATGCTGTAAAGAAAGGCATGGGTACAGGTTAGCTTTGAAGATAAATTTTATAATATTTGTACAGGACAATTAACCTTCCATTTCAATACATAGTACATTTATGTAACATTTAAAAAGCCTATTTGAGATAAACATCCAGGTACATATTATATTCTTTTAATAAACTCTTTTTACTATAGAAGCATAACAAAGGAATATTGTATTATTTCTATTAGTTTGCTAGAAAATGCTGGGTTTTGCATCTCTGTTGTGGATTCCTATGCCAAGCATTTTAAATTATAGGGTTATTGTCTTAACTGACCTATTAAGTGGTTTCAGCAACTAAGTTGAAAAAAATATTTGACTCTTGCCTGTGTAACATATGGACAGTGTTTGGCTCTAATGTAATACCCATAATGCCCCATTCTGCCCTTCAGAAAGGGCTTGCTATTATGTACCTCTAATGTGACATACCTGAGGTATTCCACTTTTCAAGGTGAAAACTATCCATACTATTTCTTCAACATTTTCTTGCCTTACTTGTGGGAGTTTGGTTTGAACTTCTAAATCTGAGTTATTTTTAAGACCGAGGCTGTAATTTATTTACCATAAGATCCCTAGACCTACAGAACAGAAAGGGTAAAAGACATCTCTGAGAGAGATTTTATTCTACGTGACCATGCTTATTTTGAAAAGCTGCCAAGTTTGCTTGTATGCTCTGAGTGTCTCAAGTGGGAATCAATGACAGTACCTGCGGTTTCGAATAGCAGCAGATAATGGTGGAAGGGCAGAATGTAGACCACCAACAACATTCAACAAGCAAGCATTATTCCAAAACTACAGTGTAGATTTGCTTTTTCAGTTCAGTATGCATTGGTTAACTAATGAACTTGAATAAAATAATTATTGTTATGAGATAACTAAGTTTTATTAAATGCTAGTAAAGAAAAATTCTTCTTTCAATTTTCTAAAGAAAAATGAACATTTGACCCCATAATTATCAAACATCCTTGACAGAAAGTTACTAATGGGTGAAAAATTTTTAGAATCAGAAATGCTCAGGTTAGACATCTGCTAACTGAAATACTCTTAAATGTCACCACAAAAGTACATGAAAAACAATTGAACTCTTTGCCTATTTGCAAGAGTTTAAAATATTACAAAGGAGCAATATGATTTATAGGCATTCTTTACAATAATTTTCTAGATGAATTTTTGGTAAATGCTATGGGCAGTTAGAAGAAGTACACTAGTTAAGCTAAACCATATCCTAAATATAATAAGATATATTTGTGTGACATATTTTCAAGCTGGAAAAAAGTCACAGAAAAGAAAATAAGGTAGATTAAATATATCTCACTCTCTCCACAGACTATTGAATTTCATTGGATCTGTCATTTCTTTGTGTTAGGAACATTTCAATTTCACTGTTAGATATTTTGAAATATACAGTAAATTGTTGTTAAAAAAAAGCTTACAAACAGTTCAGAAATCCAAAGTATAGGAAAATAATATTTGGGGATTTCCAACAAAGTAAGTATTAGGGTAATTAAATATTAAATATATTGAAAGAATATATGTTTTAAATAGTTCTAATTTAAATATATTCCTCAAATATATCTAATAGATTTGGGTCATAAGTTAACTTTAATTTTGCTGTGATTTTTAGTCTATTTTGAACACCAACACCAGAATAAGTTTCCTAAAATAACCTATTATCTTATCAATCTGCTGCTGGTCAACTGCTAAAGGGCTTATTTTCCCCTACAAACATAAAGTCCCTAGTCTTTCCTGGCTCTTCTGTCTTTCCAGCCTTGTTCTTTACTACTCTCCCCCATGATACTCCTACTCCCATTGCACCAGTCTGCTCACCTTTTCATAACTATGCCTTTCCCATTTCTACTTGTTCTGTCTTTATTGACCTGTTCTCCTCCACCCTCTTCTCCCAGTATCTGGATAGGTAGTAACACAGTCACCTTCACTACAGATTTAATACTCAACTCACTTTTTTTTTTTTTCTTTTTTTGAGACAGAGTCTCATCCTGGCACCCAGGCTGGAATGCAGGGGCACTGCCTCAGCTCACTGCAACTCTGCCTCTCGGGTTCACGCAATTCTCGTGCCTCAGCCTCCTGAGTAGCTGGGATTACGGGTGTGCACCACCACACTCAGCTAAATTTTTAAGTCACTTTTAAATGTCCTTAATGGATTTCATATTTCTGTACAATTGTTAACAATATGTTTGAGTCTAAAAAATGTAAACCACCTTACAAAAAGTCTTTATTAATGTGTGTGTTGGCCTCTTCATATCTATGTCTCTGAGCTGACCATAATTATAGCCGTGTCTAAGGTTTTTGACAATTTTTCTTTTACATTTCCTCAGAGTTCTCTTTGCTTATTGTTGCCATGTTTCAGCTGCCTTATCCCAGTATTTTTTATTCCCTTTAACATTTCCATAGAAAATTTTCATTGTGTTCTGAAGATGTAAAAATCCTTCATACTGAAGTAAAAAGTACTGATAACAATTTACAGAAACATACACATTAAGACTATATTATGTCAGGGGTCAAGACTATATAATGAATTAATAAAGTACTAACCATGGCATTTAAGCATAAAAGCAGAGTGTAAGTGGGAATACACTTTTAGGGCAGCAGACACTGAATTTATAACACAAAAACAAACACTTATTCTACCAGCCTGGTCCATGTGTCATAGTATATAAATGATGATTTCTGTCTTAATTTTTTCTGTTGTATCTACATCATCTTGTGTAACCATATGTGTTTTATTTAAGGAAGTTTTAAAAGATTTAACTTTATGAAATAGATTTTTCTATCATTATGTATCAATCTTCCCATCACTATAAATGAGCCCTGTACTATTTCAATTATAGGTTTAATATTTTAAGTACCTAAAGCATATTTTTCTTCAAATAATTTTTGTTGTTCTATCAAAATAGCTTTCTTAACAATGATTGGCTTCACTTAAAAAAATGTGATACCTTCCCCTTATTAGTTATTGTGCCTTTGTTTTCAGCATGTAATTTGCACAGGATTATGGTGCAAGGTAGAAGGTGAGAAAGAATGCAGAACCAAGCTAGACCCACCAATGGATGGAACTGACTGTGACCCTGGTAAGGTAAGTCATTTTTGTTGTCTGAATTTAATGAGCATACTAGATGAAACTTGAGAAACTTGCATTTTCTCTGCCAGTTACATTTGTATTCATCTTAGCACTGATGGAATAATATCAGTGTATACTAAACTATTAGTATTTCAGCAGTTTTAACATTTATACTTTTTAAAATCCATAGTTGTTTTGTTAATATCAATGTGACGAGGTTTTATTTTATTTGTTGTTGATTGTGAGAATGTTGAGTCATATATATGCATTAATATAGCAAAAATGTGAATTTTTTTACTTTTTAAACAGAAGTAAATTAAGCACAAATAATAGCATAAATGGTAAAATTTCTCATTGCCAATGAATCTTTTCAAGTATAAAATAATTCACTTAGAGCAACTGAGTATTTTTTCCTTGTCAATATAATAATCATCCGTAAAATATTCCAGTTGACATTTGGAGATTAGTAAATATTTGGCTGTCTGTGTAGTTTAATGTACTTCATAAAGCTTTAAAAATTTATTAGTATACATTTCCAGATCTAAATAACTGCTTTTGAAAATTAATTTTCCTTTGAGGAATATGAAGAAGATGGATTTCACATGTATTTAATAATTTTGGTTAACATGATCAAAAGATAACAGATCAATAGTTTACATAATTTTCTAATTTGCATACTGTGATGGGAAAGTAGAATTGTTATAACTGTACTCAGTTGTTAAGATCAGAAAGCTTGCCTCTGAAGAGCATGAATGTGTATTACATTTGAAAATAAACAGCAATGTAAAGAACCTATAGATTGCTTATGGTGAAATACTTGAAGAAAACATGAAATTAGGTGGAGTTTTATTTTAAAAACATATGGATTTGAAAAATGGACAGAAATGAAGCTATTCAACTTCTAGAAATTCGTCTTAAGAAAGTACACACACAGACGCACATACACACACTCACACATGCACACACAGATGCTTAGGCAAGGATGCAGTTTGTAATGGTGAGAAATGAGAAACAATAAAAATATTCATTAGGAGACGAATGGTCACAATGTAGTTGTTAAAAAATGAGGGAGATACGTATGTTCTAACCTGAAGAGATCTATAAGACGTGGCTGTTAGTTGATAGGCATGTCAGAAATATTGATACTTTACAATACAGTTTGACATTTAAGGAAAACACAGTTTGTATACAGATGTGAATACACACACAAAAACACACACTCACACATATAAGTATATATTTTCAAACTCATAAAATTAGCTAGGCATGGTGGCGCATGCCTGTAATCCCAGCTACTCAGAAGGCTGAGGTGGAAGGATTGTTTGAGCCCGGAAGGCAGAGGTTACAGTGAGCCGAGACCGCACCACTGCACTCAAGCCTGGGTGACAGAGCCAGACCTTGTTTCAAAGACAAAAAAAAAAAAGAAAAAGAAAATATAAACACAAAACTCCAAAGTGTAATTAGAAGTTACCTCTTGGGAGGGAAGTAGAATTGATGGCTGGGAGTACGTCAATGAGAGGGATGGGTGAATATAACTTTTCTGCAGCCATTTCTGCATTGTTTGACATAAGCACGCAGTGACTTATTACTTCTATGATTTATTTAATTAGAAAAGAAAAAATGTACAAATTGTTTAAATCCAAACTATTTTTGAAAAAAAAAACTAGAAATATTTTATCACTATATATTATCAATAAGAAAATGATTCCTTAGAGGGAATTTCTGTGAAATATCAGTTAATTGTTTACAGACTGTGCCAAATATTTCCTATAAACTTAAACAAAGCATCAGAATTTGGGTCTGTTTTATTTTTTAAATATATACACAGAAGTACAAGAACCTGTGTATATCAAGCAAGCCTCCTGATATTGTGCTAATTTATTGCTTGAATCATAAAACTTTGCACGAGCAATCATTTTTATCATCCCTGAAACACAAAAGGAGTAATATTAAGAGATAACCAAACATACTGCGATGAGCCCTCTAACATCACATAACTCATTCGTCTTTAGTTTTTTAGCAATATAAAAATCTCTTTATTTTTATAATCTGGCACCTTCAATATTTTTCTGCTATGATTTTTTCCCTTGTATATATAAACATAATTTGCATTCTTGAAATCTTTAAAATAAACTTATTTTGGCAGTTAAAACTGTAATTACTAAACAAAAGTAAAATGTTTTATTTTCCTATAATTGTGTTAATGATACTCTCTTAGAGGTTCTGTAATGCTTTGTATATTGAAATAACTAATGAAACTCTCAGTTTTCCAGGCCATGTGGGCTTCTTCAAATACTCATCTGTTCCAGCTCTTGTAGAAGCCATCGTGAAAATAGCTTCCAACACTCTGCCATTGTGTGCAGTAGTGCTAAAGTATTTGAATGCTTGCAACCTCACACTAAACACTGCAAGCTCAATACATTGCTAAGCAAGAGACAAAGCTTGGGATTTTGTAACTGATAACACTCTAGTGATATTAATCAAACTGTATAAATCTAGTTAATCTAAGAGTGTATCATTACATCTGAAAAGGTGCTTACAGAATTCTATGCTTCTGAATAATTTTCAACAAAAAGTTTATATACTCTTTATGGACAGCATATTACAAATTGAAAACAACTTGTTTTCTTCTCTTTTTATATTTTTTATATAATTTTTATATTTCGCAATTTACAATACAAATATCAATGTGTTGGCATTTACATTTCAAAGAGATTAAGTAGTGGACAAATGATTTATTCAAAAATAATAAATGTATGTATTTTACTTTCAGTACTTACTAGAAATGAAAAGAGGGGAAAGAGACATTAAATACCAATTTACTAGAACCTTAGACTGTTTGGAAGGGTTCTATATAATATATTTTAGTTATTTATTTTCCCAAATTGAGAATCTTGAAATTACCATCATAATTTATTATTGGAAACAATGAAGACTGTAATATCCTAACAGTCACAATGTGCATATGTACACAGCTTTTTGCCTTCCTTCCTCCTCTTCTGTCGTCCACAATGTATGTACAAGATTTGATCAGAGACTGATCAGGCTCCTTTGACATCTTCACTGATCCCTTTCAAATGTATGTTTTCATGAACTTCTGACACATGTCCAAATAAAAATTTAGGAGTATAGAACTATAATTAGTGTGTTGGGTCATGCACTGTCCCCAGGTGGTCTATATTACATAATCCCTTAGTACTTTTATAAATCAGACTGAATTAGTAGATAAGACAATTTTTTTAGTGTTTTCAACAATACATAACTTCTTTTTTGAAGCTAAAAAATGCAAAAGTTGTATGAAACAGATCATGCTGCTCTCCATAATATCCCTAATGACATTTATGGAAAGCATCATTAGGATTATTTTACATATAATCTTATATTATATAATAGTTTAAACAAAACATTTAACACTTTCCTCATTGTTGAAGCACAGAACCATATAGAAGACGCAAAAGCAGGTACCCTCTAGCTTCATGCAGACATCTGGTTATCTGCAAGGTAACAAACTTTCAATATTAAGCTGTAGTACTTTCTTCAAATTTCACTGATCTGTATATGCAAATAGGTTTGCATATCTGTGTCCATTTCTCTTCATCAGCCAGATGTGTTACAGTTTAAATGATGTACAAATCTAGGTCCCAGTCCCTTCCAGATATTTTAGTCTGTTATGAACTCTAGCCCAGTCTTTCAATGCCAGCTTGCTGCTAAATGGCCAAGGAGGTATGATATGCACTCTGGGAAACATAAACACCCTTAAAGTAGGCTAAAACAATGTGACCAATTGAAGTTTGACAACTTTCACATTGAATTTTTTTTTTCCATGAATGGCATAACTTTTTTAAGTCCTTAAAACAAGTAAGTAATGTAGAAGTTTTCACATGGTTTCCTTCTCCTTTTCCAGTTTTTAAACTGCATCTTTGTACAAAATCCAAATTTATTTAATGAGAATCTTAGCATATTGATATTCTCTGAGTTGTTGATCTTTATTTTGTTTTTCAAGTTTAGATTAAAAACTTTTTGAAACTAAAAGAGGTTGAATTTAAATGTTGACATTATTAGAGAAAAGCTACAGGGACTAATTATTTTACTGCCTATAAAAATAAAGCACTAACAGGGTCCACACAAAACTATATGGTATATATATATATATAACGCTTAGCGTTAATTCTCTTTTCTAAAAATAGCAATAAAAACATATTATCAAAGTAAATTATAAAAACAGATGAATATCGGAATGAACAGAATTTTGCTTAGATTTCTGAAATTATGAACATAATGATACTTATAACTATTATTATTATAGTTAGCCCTTATTAAATCCTTAGTAAGGGCTATACATGGTGTTTAGTGCTTCATTCAATTCCTAAAAAAACTGTTAGGTAACTATGATTATCATTCACATTTTAGAAATGAGCAAGCTGAGAATCAGAGTATTTCTGTAATTTCCTCAAAATCCTTTGTAAATTGTGTTGCCATTAAGTGTAGAAGTTCATTTAGGGCTAGGAGGATCAGCTTACTCAACCTCATTATTATACAATCACTAATCTAAATGCTTGTAATCTTGCTTATTATTCTCAATATGATTGTTACTTTTACCATGTTTGCTATGACCATCATCTATTCGATTTTCAGGAATGAGGAGAAATTTTAATAACCCGTCCCCCAAATTCTAGCAACCACTCCTGGGTGACCATCAGCAATCTCTCTCATTGCTTTTATTTTCAGTGAATGAAAAAATAAAATAAAAATAAAAAAAGAGAATGACTACACTTCTTTCTCTTATTCCAGTTATCTTTACCAGTTAATAGTACAAAATAATTGGCCTGAAATGACAGAATTTCAGCATCTAATTGCCCAAGTCTTTCAAACCAACTTGCTATATAATGTTAATGTTTGAACTTGATGGGAATTCTTTCAGAAAAAAAAAAAAAAAGCATAAAGGAAAGTGCTAAAATCAAACGGTACTTTTTAAAAATTACAAGTTAAAAAGTACCCTGAGTCACTGACATTTCATATGAAAATTACTAAATTTGCTAAAAATGTCTGCTTTGACGTAGGACATTTATTTCTTGTTTCCGTTCTTATATATTACTCTGATTTTCTTGTCCCTTTTAAATTATTATCTGTTTCTTCAATGCGTTGGATTTTCTTTCCTGCTTGTGCAACCTCAGATTCCCTACCCATAATCTTTACCCTATCTCCATCACAAGAACTGAATTCTTAGGGCTATAGTAACAAATATTTGTACACTGCTTTCCCAACAAGACTGTATCTGTGAGAACTGGGCAATTATATTACTATGACAAAAAACAAGTGCCAACTTATTTTTGGTCTTTCCTAATTCCCCGTGTTTGTGGCTCTAGTAGACCCAATTTAATTGCAATTCCAGTGACATTATAGGCCAGCGAATGATTTTCAGTTGTGCCCTGATTTGTTCACCTAAGACATAACTTTTGGAATAGTGGTGTAAGGCTGGAGAATGTACCAGCAGGACCTCAGCACCTGAACATCTGGCCGGAGAGTGGAGCTTGTGGAGTCCTTGTAGCCGAACCTGCAGTGCTGGGATCAGCAGTCGAGAGCGCAAATGTCCTGGGTAAACTCAAAGTTCCTGGTTGTGGGAGGGCATTTCTTCAATTTAGGAATGCAAAGGTTTTACTGATAAAGCATGTTAGGAAGCAAAAGAAGCTCCTCAAGCTCTACTCACGTTGGAAAACAGAAAAGTCCTTCAAATTATTTATTTTATATAAAAACTGCCTTTAAGAAGCAAATAAAGACCAACCCTTCTAAGAATAAATAATGAAAGCTACAGAAGGTTATTTCTTGAGTAAATCTATAAAATATTATATTTCAATAAACAGGGAGATGTGTATTAGAAAAATTATGTGAACATTTACAGGAACTGGGAGAAGAGCAGAAGGATGATAAGAGAGAATGAGAACAAAATTAATGACAGCAAAAGCTAAGACTAACGAAAAACAGAAACATGCGAAGCACAGGTGCAGACAGGAATTCTTATGGGATCAGCTTGTTGAACCCCATTATTCCTAGAGGAATTCTAGGAAAGTGTGAGAAAGTCATTCCAGAGCTTTAAACTCTATTGGTGGAGAGGTCACATGCAGTTTTAAAGAATTTATATGAATTTATATAAAAACACCTCCTTAATAATTCTAAGAACCAAATTTCTTAATGGGCATTTGAAGGCTTTCTATTTTCCCCTCAGTTTCTGCCCTTTACTCCAATGTATCATTTTCATGGTAAATGGGCTTTTATTCCTCATGTATTTTGGAAGGTATATTGATCAAGGTTTAGAAAGTATATATAGTTAAAGAAATAAATATATGAATTTGCTACTACTATCATTTAATGTGTCCAAGTTTTCAAAAGTAAGTATAATATAAGGGGTTATATATTATTAATATAATGACCTTTAATTTAAAAACTGGGTAGTTAACATAAAAAACGTAAAATTGATTATTTGTACTTTCTTTTCTAGGCTAGGTTCTGAAGCAAGGGATTGTAATGGTCCCAGAAAACAATACAGAATATGTGAGAATCCACCTTGTCCTGCAGGTTTGCCTGGATTCAGAGACTGGCAATGTCAGGCCTATAGTGTTAGAACTTCCTCCCCAAAGCATGTACTTCAGTGGCAAGCTGTCCTGGATGAAGGTATGACCAATCGGATCACCCTCTTTGTTAACTAGATTTCTAGGTTTACCAAGTGTTTTTACAATAGTCAGATTATTGTACATATTATCTTCAAAATATTTCTGAACTTTAACTTTTTCTACCTGTACAGACATATAATAACCACAAGCACTGACAAAAATATATTTTAAAAATACGAGGAGCTGTTACCCCATACCTATTAGAACAACTAAAATAAGAAGCAGTGACAACACTAACTGCTGGTGAGAGGACAAGGAGAAACTGGATCTCTCAGGCAGTGCTTGGTGGGATTGTAAAATCATGCAGCCACTTTGGAAAGCATAGTTTGACAGTTCTGTAAATAACTAAACATACACTAACAATACAGAAATTATACTCCTGAGTGATGGAATACTCCTCAGCACTAAAGAGGAGCAAACTATTAATACATGCAACAACCTGATAGATCTCAGAGCATTATGCTGAGTGAAAAATGCCAATCTCAAAAGGTCCCATGTTATATGATTTCATGTGATAATATTCTTGAAATTATAAAATTACAGAGATGGAAAACAAATTCATACAAATTAGTGGCTGCCAGGGATTAGGGATGGTGGGGAGAGGGATGGGTATTACTATAAAGGGGTAGAATGCGGAAGATCTTTGTGCTGATGAATAGTTTCAGACCTTGATTGCGGCAGTGGTTGCACAAATCTACAAATGTGATAAAATGGCATAGAGCTATACACACACAGGTACCAATGCCAGTTTCCTGGGTTTGCTGTAGTTCTATATTTGCTCAGGTATAACCATGGGGAGAAACTGAGTGAAAGGTATATGGGAACTGTCTGTACTATTTCTGCAAGTTATTCTAAATATTTAATTATTTCAAAGTAAGAATTCTAAGAAAATTGTATGCTGCCTTATTAGTTAAGAATGATATGCCAAGCAAGGTGGCTCACACCTGTAATCTCACCATTTTGGGAAGCCAAGGCAAACAGATTGCTTGAGCTCAAGAGTTTATAACCAGCCTGGGCAATATGGCAAAACCCTATCTCTACCAAAAATACAGAAAAAAAAAATTAGCTAGGTGTTGTGGCATGTGCCTGTAGTCGCAGCTACTCAGGAGGCTGAGGCGAGCCCGGGAGGCAGAGGTTACAGTGAGCCAAGATGGTGCCACTTTACTCTAACCTCGGTGACAGAGCAAGACCCTGTCTCAAAGAAAAAAAAATGATAATATTTGCCCATGGTGAGTGGGCTGTGGGTGTGGGCTGAGTTGCAGTTACCAAAAGTGACAGATTATCTGATTTCATTGGTTATGATGCCACTAGTCTCTCTTTTCTCTCCTTAGTCAATTTGAACTTTGTTTTCCATCATTCCAATTACACTCTTCTCAATAACCTAAACTCCATTGCCTGTCCATTTCAGTGCCCCCATCTGATGAAACCCTTTTCTCAGAGTAGCACCTACATACAAGCACTAATGGAAACAGCCAAACAATGGGGCAGATTATTCCACTACTAGTGGTAGTGGGGGGAAATATAGCAGCCACTAGATTACCTCCTTATTTTCTGCTATCAAGACACATTAGCCTAACTTAGGATACTTCATCTGCTTTCTGCTATATGGCAGAATTTTAATTCCTCCTTTCCAAGGCCAGTCCCTCCAGTTGTGGCCTCGATGCCACCCTCATCTTCCCCTTTCAGGTATCTTATTGATTACCCCCACTTTCTCTCACATAGTTAATCTTCTCTGTTTTGGATCATTCACATTTTTTTTTTTTTTTTTTTTTTGAGATGGAGTCTCGCTCTGTGGCCCAGGCTGGAGTGCAGTGGTGCAATCTCGGCTCACTGCAAGCTCCGCCTCCCGGGTTCATGCCATTCTCCTGCCTCAGCCTCTCTGAGTAGCTGGGACTACAGGCGCCCGCCACCACGCCCGGCAAATTTTTTGTATTTTTTAGTACAGACGGGGTTTCACCATGGTCTCGATCTCCTGACCTCGCAATCCGCCCGCCTCGGCCTCCCAAAGTGCTGGGATTACAAGCGTGAGCCACCGCGCCCGATCACATTTAATTTTTTAACATATTTAAGACTCTGCCACTAAAACATAAAAACTTCCCCTCAAGATCATAGCCATCTTGAGCTGGTGCACCTACACGTTTCTCTCCTCACAACCACCCTTCTTAAAAGACCTGCCTGTATCCCAGCCCTTTGTTTTTTTCCCTTCAATCTAGATTCCACCAACACAATGTCATCCAGGAGTCTCATGGAAACAAAACCAACTAAATAGTTTCCCATCCTCTTCTTAGTTGACCCTTAAATACATTAAGGTGGCTGCCCACCCCCCGTGGTTCTTGGAACACTCGTGTGCCCTGCTTGGTTTCTGTGTTGTTAACGCCGACCTGGCTTTCCTACTACATCTCTGGAATGTTCTCCTTCTGCCTACTTCAAACGCTATTCTGTTTTCACTGTGCATTTTCTTTTTAGGTGATGTTATCTATTCCCATGACTTCAAATATGCAAATAATACATGAGTTTACGTCTTCAACTAGATTTTCCATTTGAGCTCCAAACTTGTATGTACAACTCCCTCGTTGATATAGCTAATTGGATATCTGCAGGTTTAAGACCAAACTCATGATCACAACCCTTCCTATTCATGTCCATTTGATCCTCTTTAGTGTGTCCCATATCGTTGAAGGTAACACTTGCTTTTCAGTTGCACAAACTTGGTCACCTGGTTTATAAGGATATTTCTGTGGCCTGCCCCCTTTAACTTCTCCTGCCTCATTTCCGTCATTCTCTTTTATAGAATCCTATATGGCCAGGCTGACTTCCATTCCACCCCTTAGATACATCTGCTGTCTTATTTTTGGGCCTTTATACCAGCTGGGTTTTGGCATAATAGGCTTTCCTTCTCAAGCTTTGACACTGTTCTTTATTTATTTACCCTGAACACTTCTGCTGATTTTTGGGACTCAGTGTATGTCAGTTCCTCTAGGAGGAAAGAATCCCTCTGATCCTCCAAATTATGTGTCCCTTCCAAGTACCACACACACAACCTGTAATAGCACATTTTATTGTGTCTGCATTCCCTCTAATGTCTGTCCCTAGTGTATCATCTATTGTATATTAAGTGTCCGATGAATATTTGTTAAAGAAATTTGAATACATAGCCAGTAACTTTTTACTGCAAAAATATAATCAATATGACTGTTCACGTCATGAAAATTTTCTGATTATTTGAGTGTTAATCCTGTCTCTACTTCCAACTGGCTGTGACAGTTAATAATGTCAAGTTTATTTGAAACTCATTTACTTATGCATGAAATAAGAGATAGAAAATAGGTGTTCTCCAAATTAAAGAAAAATCAGAGTTGGATGGGCATGAATTTAAAACACTAAAGCTGTTAGAAATCACACTTAAAGGAACTTCTGACTCTTACACAGTGATGTATATCATCAAAATAATCCACAGTAGCTGTTTGTATAATCAGCAGGTTACCATTTGTGATGATTTTGCAACACGTGTCAATCAAACTCATCAGTCTGTATTTCAAATAAAATATACAACAGTCACTAGCCTACGTGTATTATAGCACTATGGAAGAAATGGAAATACACAATTCTTTTAAAAACGTGTCACACCTTAAAATACAAGTGGCTGTATATGTTATATAATACATGAATCCCTGCCTAGGAGAATTAAATGTGGGGTAGCAATGCAGCAGTGAACATTTATTTTTAGAGAAAAGACATGCATGGCTTCAACATTCAGGTATTTCACATACTTTGTGTGTGCCAAAATTTGGCTGAAATCCATGTCTAATGCATATCTTGGAAACAGTTGGTCTCTTAAATCAAGACAGAGCCTGCCTGCCAAGTATGGCATGTTACATGGATCACTACAACGTCACAGCCTTGAGGGTATACTCCAGAAATGAAGAGTGGTATCAAATGTTTATGTCATCTGTACAGCTAAAGTCAGTACAGTGTGTTGGCAATATGTTTTAAAAGGAGAAATAAAAAGATGTTTATCTGAATTTTTGCTTGGAATATGAATGGAATTTTCTAGGAGATGAACTCTTTTCAATATTATTTATTCATATATCTGGTTTGCCCTTCTCTTCAATGAAAACTCCAGAAAGAGCATTATATACACCACTTTTAAAGTGTTGCAATTATAGCAGCTGTTTTTAAGTTCAAAGATATGACATAGTAAGCAGTCATTGAATAAACATAACCTACTTTGAGGTGTGAGAGCACACTGAAATGCTTTATTGCGGCTTATAATGGCATCTTAAAGGAAAATTTCAAAACCATGCACATTAAAGGCCATGTTCCAACTCCCCAAAATTGTTGAGAGCAGTATTCAGAAGCCACATGTGAAAACTGTTCGAAATGTTCACTTCTGAAGGCTCATTTAACTGTCTGTCTTCTCTTTGCAAAGTGATACCCTGTTCCATGCCTCTGGCTGTTATTTGGTATTTATAGAATCCCATCAGCATACGTGGAACTTTACTGAAGACATAAGGGAAGATCAGTGTCAGAGGCTGTAAACTTTTTTCCATTCTATTTATATAAGCTTAATAAACAGTAAAGGACCGGACTGGCATCAAGCCAATAGAGTAGTAATGTAGCATGGAAATTGCTCTGAGGTTTCGGATTTGGATAATAGTATTACTAGTGTTACCAAATACTACAGCTCCTCTGTAGGAGGCTTAGAAATGGCCACAGCACTTTAAAAATATCGTGCCGCTTTCTGAGCCTAAAAGGCAAGTGTTTTAACCCCAAACATCCTATCTCATTGCTCAATGAGGCCCACAGAAGACTGGCAGCGGCTTAGGAATTATTTACCTGGAATAAAAGTTCTCAACCTAGATATCGTATACAACGACATGGTTTCTGCGTAAGTGGTGAAAGGGACAGAGTTCTCACTAGCACATCAGCAGTTGCACATAACTATGGATGCTCTCATGGGATGGTACTGCATTTCAAAACAATATTTCTGTTGCATTGTAGTAACAATCCTAGTAACAGAAATGATTTTACAAATGCAATTGTTACTACAATCCTAGTAACAGAAAATTTCATGAGAATTCTCATCTTAGAGGCTCTTCTTTCTCCCTTTAGACATTTTTTCAATTAGAAAATGTCAACTATATAGAAATAAATACTAGTGCATTGAAATTTAGAAGACGTCAATAAATAATTCAAGCATGAAGTAAATCTTAACCAGGACTTAAAGACAGGTAGAATCCTGGTGTCTACTAAAGATGAAGAGGATATCGTTTCAAAAAAAATATGAGCATAAAATTGGGGTGTGCCAATATTATTCAGCGAGGAGGTCTGGATTGTGTATGCTAGATATGTTGTGCCATAAAATAACAACTGATATATTTTAAGGTAATTTGAAGCCAGATTTCTTAGAAGATTAATATTCACTGAACATCTCCAGGCACCTGATTTATTACACATAGAGATCTTCTAATGTTATCTACTCTAATATTACATTACTTAATTAGCATTGAATTATTTTTTACTCAATAACGATTCTGAAAAATGAAGCTTAAGATAAAAATATTTATGCAGTAACTTTTTCTCATTTCTTTTTATCTACTCTGTATGTAGAAAAACCATGTGCCTTGTTTTGCTCTCCTGTTGGAAAAGAACAGCCTATTCTTCTATCAGAAAAAGTGATGGATGGAACTTCTTGTGGCTATCAGGGATTAGATATCTGTGCAAATGGCAGGTGCCAGGTAAGACATTCCAAAAAAAAAGAATTTATATGTTGAAGGAAAATTGTGGGACCATTGAGCAACTTCACAGCATGGTTGAAAGCTTTGGACTAAGATTCAAAAGATATTGTTATAGTCCTGCCTTGACTGTGACCTTGAGCAAGTCTGATTTACTTTGAGAACTCATTTTTCCATCTGTGTAATAATGGGTTTGACTTGGTACTCCATCAAATCTATTACTAACTGAAAGAATCTGAGATTTTGATTGTGTAATATATATATTACAGGTTAAAAATTGGAGCACTTTGGACATTTTATGTCAAAATATTTCAGACCAAAAATTCAAGTACTCTAGTTCTCCACGCCTGTGTCTAAGACTGAGCCATGAGTCAAAAATCAATAAAATTGACCTTATAACTCATATTCAAGTATCATCAATATACTTGAATCAGATGATTTTTAAATGCATATTCAACTTTCTTATAATGAACATTTTATTTGCTTTTCTCTTTCTTTTAAAAAGTTTCCATTATACGCATGTATGTGCTTTTCATCTACGTTTAGAAAAAATAGAATTTCTGTTACAGTGATTATGAAGACCATAGGAGAGAGATCAAAGTGGAGAAGTGAGCACTTGCTAGTCATGGTTCTGCCACTGTCTCAAGTTGACATTCCCTGGAAGATTAATACGCACAAAGTTTAATGCCAAGTGTTTTCATGATCAACATCTATGTGGAGATAAGGAAGAGGCAGGTTTGGGCACAGGGCGAAATCAGGCTCTGGTGCAGTCACAAGACCTTAGCTGACCCCGTGGGAAGCGCTTAAACTGGCATGGGGCTTGAGAGATTTTACCATTTGGGGTGAGAAAATCAGGCCATTTACTCTCAGCATCTACTATTGTTTGGATACAAGCTGCCCCAGGAAGTGGCTACAACTTTGGGGAAAGCAGGTTTCCTTAGTCTAGATAATTTCTGATAAACCTTCCAGAAGCAGGAGAGAAATAAATCCTTTAGCAATGAAAGAAGCTGCTGAGTGGAGTGGCACTGAATCCATGACAGCCTTTAGGAAACTGCTACTGGGCAAATCACTTAAAATATATTTGCATGCATTAACTAATCTGTAAAATAAAGTTGGTAAACCATTGGTCATTGACTTTGTGCTATATACACTCCTTTGAGAATTTGATGAATTTGTTTTCCTCAGAAAAATGCACAACTGAACACACACATACACACATACATGCACACAAATGCCAAAAATTGAAAACAATTTCAAGCTATGAATGGATCAATCCATGATCCAATAGAAGTGTACGTACTTCTGGGTAAGAAGCTGGGAACAACATGAAACTTAAATGCTTTCCCAGCTCTGAGATTCTATATTTTGCCAGTAGGCTATAAGGTTTAAAGCATAGAATCATGTAAAACCACTGGCATAAGAAGCAGTCTTTTGACTACATATTAATTTCTTTTACTCTTTAACAGAATATGGCAATTATCAAAATGTAGTTTTTCATTAAAAATTATAGATATTTTACCTATACATATTTTGTTTTCAGAACTATATGCTGTACTAGTAGAGCTTTCATCTCATCATTATATGTAAATCTGTTAGATTATCGTATGTCTTAAATGAATTTATTTCTTAAATTGTGTATGTCACATATAATAGCCTAAATTGCTATGCTTTTTACTTAACAGTATTGTATAAGCCAAATCTTTTACAGAGTCCCTGGGTAAAAATTAAAATTACAGCAACAACAACAAAGATTTTGTACAAATGCTATGTGGACCTGATGATTATAATTAAATTAGAATTATCTGAAGTGGATTGTGACTTATAATGGCATTAAAACACTTCAAGATTCTGGCTTTTTAATTAAAATGCTTCATTTAGTCTTTCAATAAAATTGAAAACATGCCTCTTTAGTTTTTCTGACAACCCTTAACAATTGGGGGTTTGACTAGAGTGTTTTATCATTAACTATATAGCACCAAAGCTGAATGTAGCATTCCAGACTTACTGAACGAAAGGCAATTGAAAGCAGACAATTTTCTCTGGTGACCCATTTTGGTTCTGTGATTTTCTCTTACTGAAAACGATAAGGAAGGCTGGAGCCCGTATGATCATGTTATTTGCGTATCTCCCGCACACCAGTGGTACCTCAGGTACTCGCTACCAGTCACGTGGCATTGCCTCTTCAAAGTAGTTCATCTTCAACTTTTGGATTTATGTGAGCATATTTTGATATGTGTGGATACTTAAAACTACCCATTATAAAATACAAAATATTTACCTTTTATTTTTAAAATATATGATTATTGAACTGTAGTATATATGTCTATTCCTTACTTTTACTTTAGATTTACAGACCTTGTAATATCCTAGTTAAAGGATTGGGAAAAACTAAGAAACTACTAAGTACCAACATATTTAATAGTTGAACTGTTATTTACTGTTTTCTCACCATTTGCCAAGAGGCAATCTGGGTACCAGGGATAGAGCAATAAAGATACTTTTATCATTTCAAAAGTACTCTAGCTCTCCTCAACTTTTTCCCCATTTGAACGTGGAGAGACTTTTCTTCTCCATCTAGGACTCCCAGGTCAGGCTTCTGCTTAACGTTCTCTTCACATACTTGGTTGTGTTCTGCGCGTTTCCTGTAGTGGCTACTTTTTTTTTTTTTTTCAGTTTTTAAATAATATATAATTTGATATCTTTTTTTTTATAATTTAGGTTTTAGGGTACATGTGCACAATGTGCAGGTTTGTTACATATGTATCCATATGCCATGTTGATTTCCTGTACCCATTAATTGTCATTTAGCATTAGGTATATCTCCTAATGCTATCCCTCCCCCCTCCCACCACCCCCCACCAGTCCCCGAAGTGTGATGTTCCCCTTCCTGTGTCCATGAGTTCTCATTGTTCAATTCCCACCTATGAGTGAGAACATGCGGTGTTTGGTTTTTTGTCCTTGCGATAGTTTACTGAGAATGATGTTTTCCAGTTTCATCCATGTCCCTAGAAAGGACATGAACTCATCATTTTTTATGGCTGCATAGTATTCCATGGTGTATATGTGCCACATTTTCTTAATCCAGTCTATCGTTGTTGGACATTTGGGTTGGTTCCAACTCTTTGCTATTGTGAATAGTGCCGCAATAAACATACGTGTGCATGTGTCTTTATAGCAGCATGATTTATAGTCCTTTGGGTATATACCCAGTAATGGGATGGCTGGGTCAAATGGTATTTCTAGTTCTAGATCCCTGAGGAATCGCCACACTGACTTCCACAATGGTTGAACTAGTTTACAGTCCCACCAACAGTGTAAAAGTGTTCCTATTTCTCCACATCCTCTCCAGCACCTGTTGTTTCCTGCTTTTTTAATGATGGCCATTCTAACTGGTGTGAGATGGTATCTCACTGTGGTTTTGATTTGCATTTCTCTGACGGCCAGTGATGATGAGCATTTCTTCATGTGTTTTTTGGCTGCATAAATGTCTTCTTTTGAGAAGTGTCTGTTCATGTCCTTTGCCCACTTTTTGATGGGGTTGTTTGTTTTTTTCTTGTAAATTTGTTTGAGTTCATTGTAGATTCTGGATATTAGCCCTTTGTCAGATGAGTAGGTTGCGAAAATCTTCTCTCATTCTGTAGGTTGCCTGTTCACTCTGATGGTAGTTTCTTTTGCTGTGCAGAAGCTCTTTAGTTTAATTAGATCCCATTTGTCAATTTTGGCTTTCGTTGCCATTGCTTTTGGTGTTTTAAGACATGAAGTCCTTGCCCACGCCTATGTCCTGAATGGTATTGCCTAGGTTTTCTTGTAGGATTTTAATGGTTTTAGGTCTAACATTTAAGTCTTTAATCCATCTTGAATTAATTTTTGTATAAGGTGTAAGGAAGGGATCCAGTTTCAGCTTTCTACATATGGCTAGCCAGTTTTCCCAGCACCATTTATTAAATAGGGAATCCTTTCCCCATTGCTTGTTTTTGTCAGGTTTGTCAAAGATTAGATAGTTGTAGATATGCGGCATCATTTCTGAGGGCTCTGTTCTGTTCCATTGATCTATGTCTCTGTTGTGGTACCAATACCATGCTGTTTTGGTTACTGTAGCCTTGTAGTATAGTTTGAAGTCAGGTAGCGTGATGCCTCCAGCTTTGTTCTTTTGGCTTAGGATTGACTTGGCGATGCGGGCTCTTTTTTGGTTCCATATGAACTTTAAAGTATTTTTTTCCAATTCTGTGAAGAAAGTCATTGGTAGCTTGATGGGGATGGCATTGAATCTATAAATTACCTTGGGCAGTATGGCCATTTTCACGATATTGATTCTTCCAACCCATGAGCATGGAATGTTCTTCCATTTGTTTGTATCCTCTTTTATTTCATTAAGCAGTGGTTTGTAGTTCTCCTTGAAGAGGTCCTTCATATCCCTTGTAAGTTGCATTCCTAGGTATTTTATTCTGTTTGAAGCCATTGTGAATGGGAGTTCACTCATGATTTGGCTCTCTGTTTGTCTGTTATTGGTGTACAAGAATGCTTGTGATTTTTGTACATTGATTTTGTATCCTGAGACTTTGCTGAAGTTGCTAATCAGCTTAAGGAGATTTTGGGCTGACACAATGGGGTTTTCTAGATATACAATCATGTCATCTGCAAACAGGGACAGTTTGACTTCCTCTTTTCCTAATTGAATACCCTTTATTTCCTTCTCCTGCCTGATTGCTCTGGCCAGAACTTCCAGCACTATGTTGAATAGGAGCCGTGAGAGAGGGCATCCCTGTCTTGTGCCAGTTTTCAGAGGGAATGCTTCCAGTTTTTGCCCATTCAGTATGATATTGGCTGTGGGTTTGTCGTAGATAGCTCTTATTATTTTGAGATACGTCCCATCAATACCTAATTTATTGAGAGTTTTTAGCATGAAGGGTTGTTGAATTTTGTCAAAGGCCTTTTCTGCATCTATTGAGATAATCATGTGGTTTTTGTCTTTGGTTCTCTTTATTTCTCCCTGAATAAGCTTTGACTTGCTGATCAGAGTTCTGTGCTAACACGTTGTACCTCTTGACAGTGATAGGCCCCCCTTGACAAAAGGAAGGAATGCTGTATTGTGCAGTTTTAATGTGACTTTTGCTCCCAGCATATTCATCCTGCAGCTGCATTTAATAATCTGCTAGCTTCCCCCACCCCAACACCAGCAGCACCAGTCACAAAGATTCTGTTTTTGTTTCAGTTGTATTTCATATTTTAAAATTTCCTCTAAAATAATTGGAACCTATTATAAATAGATGTATCATTAGTCTCTGTTCCAAATCCTTCTTGATTAGGATGAATTGTGTAATACTGCCATTTATTTCTGACAGTACTGACATACTAAATCCTGCCCTTTGAGTATGTACAACTTTGCCTCATCAATGGGAAGCAAACATTATTTACAAGAAAAGAGGCAATTGATTTGGCCTTAGAAGGTTCATATAAACAAAATTCTTCTGGGAGCTTATAAAAATTAATTCCCCAACTGTTCATATTTTCTTAAAGCAGCCATGGGTTGTGAGGAGTTCTTACTCACATTCATGTGCTAGGTGCCAAAGGAGATAGAGATGGATAAACTACAGTTGATTCATGAACTGTAGTAAAAATAAACATCTATATTCAGTTTTCCAGAAAGTTAATATTTACCATTTAGCACTTACTTTACAATCACTTTAAAAGTTAAGCCATCCATATAGTGAAGTATATCTGTTCTTTGTTGCGTAGAAGGAATTAAACTAATCATGTTGTATTTAATAGAAATGTGATTTCCTTTGAGACTTATGTAAATTGCATTTTTCTCAATAATATTTTTTCCAAATTACCTTATGGTATCATTTAATACTTACTATAAAAGATACGCTAAGCTGGTCAGAGTGGCTCACACCTATCATCCTAACATTTTGGGAGGCCAAGGCAGGCAGATCACTTGAGCTGAGGAGTTCGAGACCAGCGTGAGCAACATGGTGAAACCTTGTCTCAACAAAAAAACACAAAAATTAACCCAGCATGGTGACACATGCCTATAGTCCCAGCTACTCGGGAGGCTGAGGTGGGAGGCTGGCTTCAGCCTGGGAGGCAGAGGTTTCAGTGAGCCGAGATGGAGCCTCTGCACTCCAGCCTAGGTGACAGAACCAGACCCCATCTGAAAGAAGAAAGAAAGAGAGAGAGAGGAGAGAAGAGGGAAGGTAGGTGGGTAAGCTCTCATCACTATCTTGGTAATTTTACAGATTATGTTATTTGACATTGGCTTGTATTAGCTTGCACAAGAGAATATGACATTTTATAATATGACATTTTATAAGTTTTACAATTAAATATATCTGGTTTATAGAGACTAGATTTGTCCCAAATTAGTAGTAAAACAAGAAAAGAATACCGCTATTTATGATGTGCTGTCATTCTCTTGTTACAGAAAGTTGGCTGTGATGGTTTATTAGGGTCTCTTGCAAGAGAAGATCATTGTGGTGTATGCAATGGCAATGGAAAATCATGCAAGATCATTAAAGGGGATTTTAATCACACCAGAGGAGCAGGTAATTTTTCTTTATTTTTTCATAAATATTAATCCCTGCAATCTTTGGGGACACAGATTACATTGAATTTAACGTAAGAGGTTATAGTTCTAATTCTGTTGAAGACTTGCAATGGGTATTAAGTGATTTTTGTGATGACATACAATACATGTGATATGAGCCAACAATTCTAACAAGCCCATTTCCCAATAATGAAAATATGAAGTCATCTGTTGTAAATTTAATAAGTTAGAACAGCAAGGGAATAATCTAATTTGCATTGGCTAATGTTATCAGGTTTCTACAGACCTTATTCTCCAATGCAAAGAATGATGTCTACTGGAAAATAATGATTTGTAACAGCCTAAAGCAACCATTGAGAATAGTAATCTTCTGGTTTTCAGCTTTCCATCTTTATTTTTTTCTTAATGTTTTTGCTACATTGTCTTAATGTTTCACTACATTTTTGGAAACAGAGGGTCCATGACAGTGTAGCATACAACCAAGAGGCGTCAGAAGATGTGAGATAATGTTCCAAATAGATTAATAGCAGAGTCATCCTCTCTTACTTTCTCATCTGTAAATACTAATACTCAGGGGATGTGAGATTGAAATTATGAATGATCTACGTAGTATTCATTTAAAGTAATTCACAACAAAATATTATATTGTCTTTACTGAAATGTGATGGTCCCAAAATGTGCTTTATGTACAGAAAATGCTTTATACTCAGGATCTTAAGCTTACTGGAAAGAAGCAAACATTTTCTGTGTTTACATTAGTCTGTTACCTGGGCATGTGTCTTGCACCCTTAATATTGGTATCTATTTTCATGATTGATATGCTTATATCAAATATACTCTTTTCTTTTTAAAATTATACGTGTGCTTTTTGAGACAGAATGTTACTCTGTTGCTCAGGTTGGAGTGCAGTTGTTCATGGCTCACTGCAGCCTTAACCTCCCATGCTCAAGCAATCCTCCCAACTCAGTCTCCCAAGTAGCCAGGACTAGAGGCATGCACCACCATGCCCAGCTAATTTTTTTTTTTAATTTTGTTTTCTGTAAAGATGGGGTCTCACTATGTTCCATAGACTGGTCTCAACTCCTGGGCTCAAGCAGTCCTCCCATCTTGGCATCCCAAAGTGCTAAGATTATAGCCATGAGCCACTGTGCCCACTCTAAATATGCTATTTTTATCGTTGATATGCTTATATTACATATACCAACATTTTCCCAGTTTAAATTTCTTTTTGAAAAGAACAAGAATTCTAGGCCTAATATATGAATTAATTTTAATACAAAGAACAGGGCATTTATGTTTGAGTAATCGAGAAAACAGTTCGAGATAAAACAGTCCTTCAGAAAAGAAAATTAGTCACAGTCTTCTAAAGTATGAATGTAAATTGTTTGCTAGGCCTAAGCAGAATAAAAGATAAGTGAGCCTGAATATCTTAAAGCCTAGAAATCAGTAAGGCCTATGGCAAATTGCAGATAAAACTCTCAGTCTTCAAAGTGGTGAAAAAGTTGATAGGTCCCACACATCAAAAATCTGCCATCACTCATTTAGAAAAAATAAATACTTAGCTGAAACAGGATCTCAGACTATCAACTGAGAAATTTAATTACAATAAGCTTTTTCTGCCTGATCGCGATGGCAGAAGTTGTTTTTTTTTTATAGTGCAGAAATTCAAAAAAATTTGAAAGGCTAAAGAAATTTAAACATATTAGAGATTTTAAAGAATATTCTTTCATATTTATTTATTATGCCTGGAAACATCTCACAGAGTACAGATGCACATTTAGCACTGATGCCTTTATTTAATTGTAATACTTCATATTTCCACTAAGCATAGAAAACAGAAATACCATTAAAAATCAGTGACTGTTTTTACTCTGACTGTAGTTATATGAATATATATTTTCCTAGATTTCTATTTCAAATCCCTTTTTTATTCCACTTTAATTTCTACTTTTGTTCACTGTAGGTAAGTTATATTAAAAGCATGTTTTTTTGGAAAATATCAGCAGTGCCTAAGATACTACAAATATTAAAGATTAATAAGGCCACTTTCTTCCTTACAACTCTATGTTAATTTCATATTGCTCACAGGGAAGAAACCAGAATTCTTAGCTTGGACCTTAAGGTCTACATGTGTGTCCCTGTCTGTCTCTCCAGCCTCGTGTCACACCAAGGTCCTCTTCCTTCTCTAAGTTCTTACAGGTGCTCACACTGACCATGCCCCCACTACCACCCACCAGCCTCTGCCACACACACCCACATCTGGAATTTCCAAATGTATATCAATCAGCTTTCTCTTGGCTTTGATGGATAAATTCCTAGATATCACATAGTTCTCAGTCCAAATATCATTTCTTTAGTGAAGTGATCCCTGAAGTGATACCTCCTATGACTAATGACTATTTTAGTGATGTTTACCATGTTTGTATCCATATCGTTTGGCTCTAGTCACATTTATAATTTTATGTTCACTTGTCTTTCCTTTCCCATTAGGCCTTAAGCTCAATGAGAAAAAAAATCATGCTATTTTTCTTTAACACCATATTTGCAATTATCAGCATAGTATGTGATCCATTAATATTTGCTAGTTTAATAATGAAATGTTAAATTTGTATAACTTTCAATTTTAAAAATTCTGCATGAGTTATTAATTCTATCACAGGCACCATCTACTTTTGACTTCAGGAATGTTGTATATATTTCTCTTAAGACAATTTTATCGCTATAGTTATGTACTTCCTAGAATTTTCTGAAGGCCATGCAGCCCTGTTTGTCCAGTTGGCCATGTACGTTGTATATATTGTATGAGTAACCCACGTGCAAACACACATGGGTGTTTTCAGTCCCTGTGCTCTATTTGGAGTTTACTAAATCATTTTTGTTGGAGCTGGAAAATAAATTCAAGAAGCGTTTTCTTTTTTTCCTTAGTACTTTATCATGTCTTCCATTGTAATTTGCCTAGCCAAGTTAGAAATTTTTAGAGGAATGAAAGACAAATTACATATTGGCCAGTTGTTGAACTGCATAGTTACCAGTATATACTAAGAAGAAAATGGGCATAAAATGTTTTATTCTTTGTATAAGAAAATGAAGTATAAGGAGGACATGCTGTAAGAGCTTTTGTGTGTTTGGCTGTTTGCCACAGCAGTGAGATAGTCGTAGTGTTAACTATTTTTTCTATTTTAGGAAATAGTTGCAGTGAATTATAGCAAGAAGTGAACAAGAGAAACAGACAGACCTGGGTTCAAAGCTTGGGTCAGCTAATTACTGACAATACAGTGTTGGAAAGTGTGTTTTTTCCTCTATTTTCTCATCATATTAAATTAGAAGTGTAATATCTACCTTGGAGACTATAATTATGGTTAAAATTAATAATTTCTGTAACTATAATGATTAGCACATAGCAGTTTTTCAAAATATGGCATTTGTTACTTCACTGTTGCCATGAAGATGAAGATTGCTATCAACATTTTAAGATGGCTGATTAAAAATAGGATCTCTGGTTATAAAATAGGATGTTACTGTGTGCAAAGTGCACACGAGGATCAAATTACGATATTGACTTCACTGGCTTCATGATCCAACTTCTAAGCTTCTAAGTCAATACACTGTTAATTGTGCCAAATGGCTTATTTACTGAAAGTATTTAACTCCCAGTCATTGGCTTTCTGTCTTCATTTGTGTTTGATTAATATTTTTCTACCTCTCTTCTTGAAAATCAGTCTAACCTGTCCTTTAAGCCATCCCAACTCAGTAATAGAGAATCACTGTAAATATAACTATAAACTTAGATATAACTATAGCTCTAATGTATAACATACCTCAGAGAGTACTATTAAACTCAAACAAGAATTTGCACATACCACCTCTACTTTCTTACATCTATTCTTCTTTTTTAATATTCTGAAGTTCAACATCTGATCCCAACACTTTGCTGAACTCATTTGCGTGGAGATTAACAGTTATCTCTTGATTGGGACACTCAGAAGACTCTCTTTGGTCACCTTTCTCTTTGATGCCTCATGTTTGACATACAGCTTTTGACAGTTCACCAGCAATTCTTCTTGAGATATTCTCATCCATAGGGGTCCCACTTCCCAAAACAGATGAGATCTCCTCCTTCTCATGATTCTTTTTTTTTTTTTGAGACAGAGTCTCACTCTGTTACCCAGGCTGGAGTACAGTGGCACAATCTCTGCTCACTGCAACTTCTGCCTCCCGGATTCAAGCGGTTTTTCTGCCTCAGCCTCCTGAGTAGCTGGCACTACAGGCATGCGCCACCATACCCAGCTAATTTTTTGTATTTTTAGTAGAGACGGGGTTTCATCGTGTTAGCCAGGAGATGGTCTCGATCTCCTGACCTCGTGATCTGCCTGCATCGGCCTCCCAAAGTGCTGGGATTGCAGGCGTTAGCCACCGTGCCCGGCCCCATTCCTCTATCTATTTTCTCAATTTATTTTTATCACTTTGTTAAAAACTATGACCATCACCAAAGTTAAGGCCTTGACTTCTCTCATTGATTTTCTCCACTTATTTCCATGCCTTACCTTGGTGATTCTGCAAGGATATCTCGCAAAGCTATGTCAATAGCATGACCTTTCTCTAGATTCCAGATGTTACCGAGTTCTTACTGGATGTTTCTACTAGTGTGTTGTACCATTTTGTTAGATACAAATTGCAAAGCCAAATTTATTCAGTTATTACCAAAACTAGATGATTTCTCTCTTGACTTCCATGTTCCTGTAAATGATGCCCCATTCTCACATAACTAATAATAAAGCATTGTGTTCAATATTTATTATACCCACTTTCTTTTAGTTACTAAGTTCAGAAATTTTTTTCTACAGAGTATCTTCTGGATTTTCTTCCTTAGCCTCCACTACTCCTAGATTTTACCATCAGTGTCCTGACACTGTTACCCACAACTATATCCCTGTTCCTCTTGGATATCACTGTTAGTCAAAGCCTCTCAAAGCCAGGATCCAATTACCAAGGTCCTTGCTATAGAATGTTCGATAGTTTCAAATTCATAAATTCATTCTCCTGGGCATGCATTTAAACTCTTTAATAGAGCCTCTCTCTTAAATCTTCTCATTCCATCAGAATTATTTTATTCAAGTGCCACTAACCACACCACATATCCTTTACTCTTCCTTATACATAGTGAACTCATCCTTTTTCTGTATGCATCTGAATGCTACCCATTCTCCAAAGGCAGTTCATCTATTTACTTTTTTGTGAAGCTTTCCTTTATAAATTGTTCTCTCCTTTGAATCATAGTGATTCTGTCTGATGACAGCGTTTCCCAAGTATGAGTAATGTTTAACAAGGAAAAAAAAAATCCTACCTCTGTTAATTAAAAAAGCAGTGAAGCCTTGAAGGTAGTAGCTTAAACAACTCTGGTTTATAATCTTCAGCAGAGAATTAACCATATCATTTTGCATATTACCTTTTTAATGTGATATTTGCCATTGTATTCAACTCATTTATATAAGGTAGTTATGCCTGTCTTTCCAATTAAATTATAAGCTCACTGAGGGCAGAGATCATCTTACCTGACTTCTATGTGCAAATAGCCATTATGCATTTGTTTCCATTTTAATTGCTGCGTATTTTGGTCATGTGAAAAAATGACAGTGCTTTTATGTTTAGTGTTACTGAGAATGGCTTAGTGTTGCTGAAATGCGCAATTCAATAGTTAATTAAATAAACGTTCTTGAATGGAAATTATGATTCTAAAAGCACATGCCACTAATTCCAGCCACTGCCACCAGGGGGGGTATATGCTACCTTTTGGTGTACGCCAAATAGCTCAACAGTCTCAGGAAGATGAATAATGAATAAACAGGAGACAACTCTGGAATTAGCTCTTGTGTCTTTTTTAAAGCTTAGAAGGTAGACTTTTATAAGATACATGGATCTGCACAGAACTACTAAGAACAATATTTTAATATAATTGGAAAATAACTTCAAGCAAAAGTAGGCATCTGTTCTCACTATTCTGCACTAAGTGAAACTTGAGTCTGTATTTTTCTGCACATTTTCTCTTATCTCACTTTACCTTATCATTTTATTTCTCTTCAAGCATTATATCCCTAACATCTGCTAAAAAATGTGTCCTGAGAAGCACCTAATCTTGTCTTGGGTCTGGCTGTCTGACATCTTCAGAGATGACCCTAGATTGCTTGGTGCGACCTTACACTTTCTGTCTCCGGCATCGGTTTCAAAACCCTTCGTTAATATGCTCCAGAAAATGCTTGGTCTCTCTTGTCCTATACTTCAGTACTCCAGGGATTGAATCCAGGCCTGCTATATTTTCTCCGGCTGTATATTCTTTTTCCCCACACTTTCTAACCTAAAGAAGTTCCCACAACAAAACCTGAGGTTATCTGTTCTATTTCAAGATCCACTGTGTTTCTAACCAGGCTGTTCCACTGGGTTTGTTTTCCCTCCTCACAATTCATAAGGTATCAATGAGATGTTTTTTGTTGTCTTACATAAAATAAAAGTGCCTGTTTGTCCTCTGTAGTGCTGTAGGCTCAACATCTTTCCAAGAAACTTCACTGGAAATCATGACAGCTTTTATATATAAAAATTTTTCTTTACGTAAGTACTGAAATATCATAGCAATAACCAAAACCAAAAGGAAAACAAAAGGCAAGTTAATGAAGAAAAGAGATTTTGAAGGAACTTAAGATTTATTTCATGTTTTATTGACTCTTACAGGTTATGTAGAAGTGCTGGTGATACCTGCTGGAGCAAGAAGAATCAAAGTTGTGGAGGAAAAGCCGGCACATAGCTATTTAGGTAACCTGTGTTACAGACACAAAGAAGATCCAAGTACGAGCCCAACTCCCTGCCCTGAGAGTTCTATGATGAGGAGGAAGTCAATCTGTTTCTAGTTTTATGTCTGAACTTCCCAGGAACTATCTTTTGTCATATCAAGTAGGAATATTTTTCCTTCTCTCCCAAGGACTTCCCAGGAGCAAAAGCAATCTGGTTGTCTGTATGTTTTTGAGGGGTAAAAATTGCTTCCACATGTTAGTCCAAGATAAAAAAAACAAAACAAAGCAAAAACCTCATTGAATGATTTGGGTATGATTTATATTCATATATATATTTCATAACTATATTTATTTCACATATATACATACATTCACATATACATATTAATTGCATTTATAAATGAATTTATGTATATATATATAATGATCGTTTTGTCAGGAAATCTTGTGGCATTTTTGAAGTAATGTTCTACATACTAAAGGACTTGATTTTTTTAATGGAAAAGGGTTCTCTCTCTTGCCTCATTTTAGGAAATCTCACCTATAAAGAAAACATTTTTAAATTTTTAACTATTACGAAAAGTACTGTATCAGTTATTTTAATAGTTTAATTAGGTCAATTCATGATTTTAAATATATGAAAAAATACTAAATTGTCAAAATATACGTGCTCATATGTTAAAGTTTGAATCTAATTAAGTCATGTGAACTTAAGTTTTATCTGGCATCCAGAGATAGAGGGACCTAATATGATTATGTCAGGCAGAAGACTAAATAATTTTCCAGAATTGTAACACTGTGTTTGTATTATCTTTACACACAAAAAAAAGGCTCTCAAGCCTATTTTTTTGTAACAAAAATAATGTCCTATTTTTTTTCTTAAATGAGCAATAGTGTTCCAACAAGGAATCCTTTGTACGTAGAAACAACTCAGCTTACGTCATTGTTTCTACGCTGCAGTATCAAAAATACATAATCTACACTCAGATTGAATTTTTTTCAATAGGAGTTGAAGTCTAGGAGTAGAAAAATTTGAGGAAAAGGGACAGTAAAAGGAATTCTTTATCATGTGACACACTCATTACCAATTATTACCATTTGTTCCCAAAATATGCATTGGTATTTAATCTATTTTACCTACTATAGTACAAATAGATCATGCAAAATTTTCAAATACAGATTAAAAGTCCTGATACCCAGTTTTTAGAGACACTGGCCATAATCTAGACAATTTCAATACATTCATTCAATAGCAGACAAGTGGTTATTACACTTGCATGTATGTTTTCTTTTTTCCAAGCTGGAAAAGAATATAGATATCTCAAATGGAATTTTCTCAATTATACAAAATTCTAAATTATAATATGGGTTTTAGTAACCTGATACATGTGGCTAAATAAGCCAGGCAATATTACAAAGGTGACATCTTCATGCTGTCTCCAATTTCTTACCTCCCAGTCTCTTCAACCAATCCACCCTGTTTCCTGTCTCCCTCTACAGTAAATGCCTTTTTTAAGGTCAGCAAATGCCCTCCATGTTGACAAATCCAATGTTACTTGACCTGTAAACAGCATTTAAAACTGTTGACTTCTCCCCATTTTATTAAACACTTATAGGACCACTGTATGCCCCTTACTGGTCTCTTTTGTGAGGTCTTCAGCCTCTTTCTGTTTCCAAATGTTCCCATACTATGCGGTTCAGGCCTGGGTCCTGATCTTTTCTCTGCTATATTCTCTCCCCAGGGAATTACATCTAGCTCTATTGCTCTACATGTTTATTTGATATAAATTATCAAAAGTTTCATAGGTACCTCAGAAATAATAAGTTTGATATAGTTTGGATGTTGTCTCTTCTAAATCTCATTCTGAATTCTGATCCTCAATATTGGAGGTGGGGCCTGGTGGGAGGTGATTGGATCATGGGGACGGATTTTTCACAAATGGTTTAGCACCATCCTCTTGGTGCTGTCCTCACGATAGTGATTTCACGTGACATCTGGTTACTTAAAAGTATGTGGCACGTACCCCCCACCCTCCTGCCCCTTGCTCCCTCTATCCCCATGTGAAAGGCCTGCTCCACCTGCACTTTCTGCCATGATTGTAAGCTTCCTGACACCCTCATCAGAAGCCAAACAGATGGCAGCACCACACTTCCTATACAGCCCACAGAACCGAGAGCCAATTAAATCTATTTTCTTTATAAACTACCCAGTCCCAGGTGTTTCATGATATCAGTGCAAGAACAGCATAACAGAAAGTCCAAAATCAAAAGTCCAAATAAAAAATTTGATTTCCAGTCCATGCTAAAACCTCTTCTTCCTTTGGTGTTCTCCATTACAGTGAATGTCACTGCATTAGTGTCCTATGCCTACTGTAACAATTACTGCAAACTTGGTTACTTAAAACAACGAAAATGTATTCCCTCATAGTTCTGCAGGCCAGAAGTCCAAAATCAGTTTCACTGCACCAAAAATCAGTGTTTGCAATGTTACACTATCTCTGGAGACTCTAGGAGAACATCCATTCCCTGCCTTTTCCAATTCTAGTGGCTGCCAGCATTCCTTCGCTTGTGGCCTTGTCACTCTATTGTCTACCTGCATGGTCTCATTGCCTTCTCCTTTCCTTCTGTGTTCAAATTTTCCTCTCTTCTCTCTTATAAGGACACATGTTATTGTATTTAAGGCCTACCTGGATAATTCAGGATAATCTCCCATCTCAGGATCTGCAACTTAATATCTGTAATTTTTTTAATGTGCCATAGAAGATAATTATCTAGTTTGTTTGTGCTGCTATAAAAATACCATAGATTAGGTAGCTTATAAACAACAGAAATGTATTGCTCATAGCTCTGGAGGCCAGGAAGTCCAAGATCAAGGCACTAATAGATTTGGTGCCCTTTAAGGGCTCATTTCCTGATTTATAGATGGCATCTTCTCGCTATGTCCTCACATGGTGGAAGGAGTGAGCTAGCTCTCTGGGATAAGGACACTAATCCCAATTATAAGGGCAGAGCTCTTATGACCTAATCACCTCTCAGAAGACTTCACCTTCTAATGCTTCTAATTCTAACTTGGGGTTAGGATTTCAACATATAAATTATGGGGGGAGAACACAAATATTCAGACCATAGCAGTAGTATTCATAGGTTCCAAGGATTAAGATGCGGGTATCTTTTTCCCCCTCAACATATTTTTTATTGTGGTAAACGATATATCACATAAAATTTACCATCACAGCTATTTTTAAGTGTCAAGTTCAGTTAATTCAGTGGCATTACCTACATTTACATTTCAATGACATCTTTTGAAGGAATACAAAAACCCATTTTAAAGTTCATATGAAATTTTATATACAGAGGTGACCCTGAATAGTCAAACCAATCTTGAAAAAGAACAAAGCTGGAGGATGCAGACTTTCTGGTTGCAAAACTTCCTACAAAGCTACAGTAATTAAAACAGTATGATCCTGGCATAAAGACAGACATCTAAACCAATGCAAAAGAATAGAAAGTCCAGGAATATATATATATATATATATATATATATATATATATATATATATTCAAATGATTTTCAACAAGAGTACCAACACCATTCAACTGAGAAAGGACAGTCTTTTTCTCCAGTGATGCTGGGAAATCTAGATATCCACATGCAAAAAAATGAAGTTGGACCTTTACCTAAAACCATATAAAAAAGCTTTTTTGTCCAGGGCTTTTGATTTTTGATTACTGATTTAATCTCCTTGCTAATTATAGGTCTATTTATGATTTCTCTTTCTTCATGATTCAGTTTTGGTAGGTTTTGTTTTGGGAAATTTGTACATTTCATCTAGGTTATCTAATTTATGGTCCTACACTTGTTTATAGTACTCTCATAATCCTTTTTATTTCTGTAGCATTGATTATAACATCTTCACTTTCATTTCTGATTTTAGGAATTTGAGTCTTTTCTTTTGTTCCCTTAGTCAGTCTAGCTAAAGACTTGTTAATTTTGTTGATCTTTTCAAAGAACTATCTTTTAGTTTTGTTGATTTTTCTCTATTGTTTTCTATTCTCCATTTCACTTATCTCTAATATTTGCTTTCTTCTACTAGTTTGGGATTCAGTTTGTTGTTTTTCCAGTTCCTTACATGGTTAAGTTTTGTTGTTAATTTGAGATCTTTCTTCTTTTTTAATATAAGGGTTTATACATTTTCTCCCTAGAAAAATCTTTGCAGTGTCCCATAAGATTTGGCTTTGGCATGTTGAGTTTTCATTTGTCTCCAGATAATTTCCAATTCCCCATGTGATTTTTTTTCATTGTTACATTGGTTGTTAAAGAGTGTGTTGTTTAATTTCTACAAATTTGTGCATTTTCTGTTTCTGTTTTTGATTTCTAACCTCATTCCTTTGTGGTCAGAGAAGATATTTCGTATGATATTTACCTTTTAAGAACATAGATATTTTTGGGGGGGAGTGTTATTCAGCTCATTATATTCACTAATTTATATCCAGTAGTTCATGTCAAAACTGACAGTCCTCCTTGATCCTTCACTTTCTTTACTGCTCTAATGTGATGCATCAGGAAATCATTTCAGTTACTCAAAATTATTACTTTTTCTCCATATACACTGACCTCTAACCAAGCCACTCTGTATTACATTGTCCTGCTTTTTTTTCTGTATTGTGCTTATCCTTGTCTGAATTTTTTATTTGTTTAAATTCTTGCTTTTCTAATGTCAATCTCCATTGTTAATTCTTGAAGGCATTTTGTTCTTTTGTCTACAACATCTAAATCAAAGTCTGGCACACAGGAAATTATAGACTTTTTGAGTGTATTTAAGAAAAAGATGTATGACAGTTGGCTAGTATAGGCCAGTGCATTACATACATCCATAAATCCTCAGAATACCTCTCTGAAGTAGGCATTATTAATTTCCCAATTTCTAAAATCTGGTAATAGAATAACAGAAACTTTAAGTTTCTTGCCCAAGGTTACACATATAAGAAGCTGTGAATCTAGATTTGAACCCGAGGCGTCCGGGGATAGCATCTGGGTTCTTAGGCACTGAACCATGCTGCCCGCTTTTTAGTTTTATTATTTTAAGTAATTGTCGTCCATGCAACACTTGTGATTTTAAAAAGTACATGTCATATTTGAACACATTTTCTTTAAACTTCTCCCATATAACCTCTTTTTCCCCCTTTTAAACCAGGGTGATCAACTGATTGTATAGAATTAACTCAGAAGGGTATAAATCATGAAATGACTGTTTTCTTCTCTACTCACTGTCTCCAATTCTACTAAATCCCATCATTTTTCTCTGTTAGTGACCTCTAAACATAAGTCTCCAATCACTCTTTGTTTTTAAAAGACCATTCAGTTTAAAAGTTGAATCACATATCTGTCTCAGTTAGTTATTGTAAATTCTCCTTGTGCTTATCCTTCGGCCTAAGTGAGCAGGGTCTTTTACTTGTAGAAAGAAACACCATCTATGCCCCTAAACAGAATGAATGCTGCTCTGGAGATTAAATCAACGTTGAAAATGCTAGTAATACGTTACCATGTTTATTCAAGAACACATTTCCTTACTTGCTGACTCAGAAAAAAATAATTCACCTCAGATGAATCAGAGGAAGGGTGCCTTGGAGCACACATTCTTGGAGGCAAAGAGACTGGTTGCATAAACCTAGCTAGAGAATAGAAATAGGAAACACCCAGTAGCTTCCAGAGACATTGAAGAAGTTGAACTGATGGAACTTGCTGAAAAATAGATGTGAGTGTTGATAGAGGATAAAAATTCAAGGATGACTTCTAGGTTTCTGGCAAGTAATAGTAACACTAATGTAGGACACATAGATGAGGGGCAAATTTGGAGTAAAGAAGAAATGACACTGTGTTAAAATCACAGATTTCAGGCCTACAGACTTGGCAAATAGATGCATTTCATAAATCATGTTCCCTAAAGGCTTCTTTGGGCATAGGAAGAAAGTCATTGGAAATATTCATCTTGAAATAGCTTTAGCAAAAAGAAAAGAAAATAGAACCTTGGCAAACTGATGATTCTTAAAGAAATTAACCTGTCTACATCAAACTATATATTATTTTATAGAGATAATTAATCCCTTCCCAATACAATTATTGTTTTTCATCATTCCTTCTTTAAACTGTATTAATTGCAATTATTATTTGCTTTTCTGAAGATTGTGGCATTATTGTCTTGTGAGTAATTTATCAAGAAGCCTAAAATGGAAAATACTTCAGATAGACGTATGTTATATCTTTGCAAAATCATTGCATCTCATGAGTTTTTAAAAAAATCTCAAAAAGGTCTTATGGGTCTACTTACCTTCCATGCAGTTTTGTATGTAAGGCACTATGGACAACTTCTCACTAAAAAAAAAATTAAAATGAGCAAAATTCAACAGAAAAAAATACTTTTTATAATGTACCTGTCATTGAGTCTCTTTGGGCTGCTATGACAAAGTGCCATGGACTTCGTGGCTTATAAACAACAGAAATTTATTTCTCACAGTTCTGGAGGCCAGAAGTGTGAGATCAAGGGTGCCAGCATGGTGGGCTTCTGGTGAGGGCCCTCCTTCTGAATTGCATACTGCCAACTTCTAGCTGTGTCTTCACGTGGCAGAGAGAGAGGAAACAAGCTCTCTTGGGACTCTTATAAGAACACTAATCTCATTCATGAAAACTTCACTCTCGTGACCTCATCTAATCCTAATCCTTAACACCTCTGAACTGGAAAGAAATTAAAGAACCCTTAGATACCAAAAACAAAGTAGGAACAGGAAGCCAGAGAATTAAGCTGACTCTAAAGACCCACCTATACTTGATTCTGGTAAGCAGGTGTAGCCTTTGAGAGCCACAGGGACTCTGTGGATAGAAAACAAAACCTAAGGCCTTTACAAAGTGGGAGCTCTAGTAGGAGAGCCCTGCATAAAGCAAGAACACTAAAGAACTACAACTTCACTGTGGTAGAGAGATAGAAATTGCACCACAAAAGGTGGAAGAAAGAAAATGTATCTATATTAACCTTAGTACTAAGTGGAAGTAGAAAAATCAATTTTCCTGAGAATTTATAAGGCAAATCAAACCCTTATATGGCTTTGCAGCACCAATTTACCTTAACTGTAAAGTTCAGGGCTCTCAAAAGACTTATATGGTTACTAAGTTGGTTGGCATGTGCAAGTACAAATCTACACACACACACACAAATATATACATATATAGCTATTCAGATATTCTTATATATGTTATATATATATATGGCTATTCAGATATTCTTCTTTTTGTGTCAATTTGGGTAACTTATCTTTAAGAAATTAATTCATTTCCCTTACCTTGTCAATTTCATTGGTTTAAACTTGTTTATAATATTTCCTTATTATACTATAATACCTATAAGAACAATATTTTGTCTCTTATTTCTAGTATGTTTAGTTTATGTCTATTTTTCTTAGATAAAGTTTTATCACTTATTTGATCTTTTCAAATAACCAACTCTTGGCGTTAATGATTACCTCTCTTGTTAATTTACTTCTGTTTAACTGACTTCTGCCCTTTATTAGTTTCTTGCTTCTATTTGCATTGGGTTTATATTTATTTTTTCTACTATTTTAAGGTAGAAACTTAGATCACGAACTTTATTGCTTTCTTCTTTGCTAATGTGACAATTTAAAGCTATAGGATTCCCTCTAACCACTGCTTTAGTTTTATTCCACAATATATTCTTAGTTCAAAAGATTTTCATATTAGCACCATGATTTCTACTTTGATTCATGAGTTACTTATAAATGGATTGTTTAATTTCCAAATATTTTTAGTTTTTAAAATAGATATATTGTTATTGATTTTTAGTTTAAATCTGTTCTGGTAAGAGAATATATTCAGTGTAATTTCAATTTTGAGACCTCTTTTATAACTTATGGCATCTATTGACCAATGACCCATTTATACCTGAAAAAATTTGTGTTCTATTAATACAATTACTGAGTACAATCTCTAAATATCAGTTAGTTTTATTTGGTTCCAGTCTTCTATATTCTTACTGATACTCGATCTTTTTTTCAGTTAAGGAAAATATTGAAATTTTCAATTAAAATTCTGGATTTTTCTCTCTTTTCAATTATGTCAGTTTTGCTTCATGCATTTCGATACCTTAGCATACACTTAGGATTGTTAAGTCTACTTAACACATGTTATGTCATTTTAAAATTTAAGTTTAATTTTAATTTAAATGCCCTTTAAAAACACGTCTTTTTTTAAATCTCAAAATATTTCTTGACCTTGTCCATGGTATCCATTAATAATATGGCCATTGGCCAGGGACAGTAACTCACGCCTGTAATGCCAGCACTTTGGGAGGCTGAGGTGGGCGGATCACCTGACGTCAGGAGTTCAAGACCAGCCTGACTAATGTGATAAAACCCTGTCTCTACTACAAATACAAAAGTTAGCCTGGCGTGGTGGCATGTCCCTGTAATCCCAGCTACTCAGGGGGCTGAGACAGGAGAATCACTTGAACCTGGGAGGCGGAAGTTGCAATGAACTGAGATCACACCATTGCACTCCAGCCTAGGCAACAAGAACGAAACTCCATCTCAAAAAAGAAAAAATCATTAAATCCATTTTTTTTAATATTTAGTGTTGCATGCTACATCTTTTTCCATTCTTTTATTTTAACCTATGTATTTTTAAAGCTCTTTGAATACTGTGAGATTTTTCCTTTTCTTTAGCCTGACAATCTCTCTTTTAACCAATGTCCTTAGTCCACTTAAACATAATATAATTTTGGCCATACTGAATTTGTTTTCTGTTTGTTCCATCTCTTCTTAATTCCTTTGTGTCTTTTTCTCTGGATTCTGTTGGATTGAGTATACTTTTTACTATTCCAGTGTCTTCTTTACTTGCTTATTAGCTATAATTCTTGCTTTATATTTTTAATGGATTGTCTAGCATTTACAGTATGTATTTTTAACTTATTACAGCCTCCTTCCAAATTATTTATACCACTTTATATATAATGTAAGCTTCTTAAAACAGTATACTCCTCTTTTTCCTTCCTTTTTGCTACTATGCATCTTACTTTCACATTTCCTATTATCAGTTTAATTCTACATATATTTTAAACACCAAAATACATTGTAATCATTTTGCCTCAGTTAATTATACTAAAAATAATATCAATAAATTTTTTTATACATTTACTAGTATCAGCTTCCTTCCTTCCTTCACATAGACACCTCTTTCCATCTTGAACCATTTTATTTCAGCCTGAAGAGCATTCTTTAATTTTTTTTATAGAGTAAGTCTGCTGACATTTCTCAAATTTTGTTTGTCTGAATATATATTTACTTTGACTGCATCTCTGAAGAATATTTTCACTGGATATAGAATTCTAGATTTTTTTGTTTGCTTTGTTTTCTCTCTCTGAATGTGATATTTTATTGTCTTCTGGCTTGTATTAGTTCTGATCGTATATCCAGTGAATTGTTAAATCTTTTACCCCTGTTTTAATGGGCTTTTTTCTCTCTAGGCACTTTCAAGATTGTTATCCCTATTATTGGATTCCAGCTGTTTGATTATAACGTACCTTGTATAGCTTTCTTTATGCTTATTTGGCTTAGATTTCATTGCATTTTTTAGATTTGTATGTTTGTAGACTGTATCAAATTTGGAAACAATTTTGAGCACAAAGTCTTCAAATAATTTGTATGTCCTCACCCACATTTCTGGAATTCTAGTTACACATACGTTACTCTACCAGGTATTTCTCATGGGACAGTTATGGTCTGTTGATTTTTTTAGCCTATTTTCTTTTTAGAATCCAGTTAGTTTCTGTTATATTAGCTTTCCTTCAAGTTCACGGACTCCTTTTGCAATATCTAAAATGTTTGTAAATCGGTTCAGTGAGTTTGTCATTATAGATATTATGTTTATTTTTCTATTCTGTTACTTTATCATTAGTTATTATATTTTTTCTATTTCTATTTTACATATTTTATTCTGTGAAATTTGATTTATTTTTCATAGTTTCCGTTACTCTTCAATATTACATATTTTTCTTTGAATTACTGTGCATACTGAACATACTTACAATAGCTCTTCAAAAGTCTTGGTCAGCTGGGCACAGTGGCTCACACCTGTAATCCCAGCCCTTTGGGAGGTCAAGACAGGCAGATCACTTAAGATCAGGAGTTAGAAACCAGCCTGATCAACACGGTGATACCCCGTCTGTACTAAAAATACAAAAATTAGCCAGGCATGTGGCGGGCACCAGTAATTCTAGCTACTCAGGAGGCTGAGGCAGGAGAATTGCTTGAACCCATGAGACAGAGGTTGCAGTGACCTGAGATGGCGCCACTGCACTGCAACCTGGTTGACAGAGTGAGACTCCATCTCAGGAAAAATAATAATAAAAAAAAGCCTCGATCTACAAATTCTGTCATCTCTATTATTCCTGGACCTCATTTTATTGGCTGATTTTTCCACTGAAAAATGGATTGGGTTGGTTGCAATAGGTTGCAATCCCTGACTTTTTTCCATACCTAGTACTTTTTGGTTGGATGCTGGATATTATGAATGTGACATTGCTGAATGACTGTATTTTGTTATTTACTATTGAGTATTGAGTTTCATTTTGCGGACAGTTAACTTACTTGCAGATCAGCTTAACTTCTTGAGGCTTTTTAAAAGCTTTGTCAGCATTCAACTAAAGCAACCTTTGTTCTAGGATTAGTTTAACTTTATTTCTTATATGTAGCCTTTTTTTGTTCTCCACTAAAGACAGTGTGTTCAATAAAATCTCTTCAGCTAAATGAGGAGTTAATGGGTGCAGCACACCAACATGGCACATGGATACATATGTAACAAACCTGCACATTGTGCACATGTACCCTAAAACTTAAAGTACAATAAAAAAAAAATCTCTTCAGCTGCTTTAGCCAATTTGAACTCCATTCTCTGTGTCCTCAACTCACTGAAACCCTCTCCCTCATCATCTGTCCTCTGTGTGGGTTCTACCTCCCAGTCAGTGAGTCTGGTAAATATTTTCAAGCAGAAAGCCAAGCAATTTTAGAGACCAAATCATTTGGTCTTCTCTTAAGGATCACAGTTCTCTGTTGTTATTTACCCAGCATCTGAGAACAGCTGTTTCATCCATTGTCTAATTTTCTAGTTATTTACAGTAGGAGAGCTAATACGGTTTTAGTTATTCAATCATGGTGAAGAGTATGATTTCTAAAAGCACATTTTTTAAATTAACAAAAACAAAAAGCAAGAAACATACATACCTAAAGTATTGATTCTTTATGTGAGGCTGCTATTAAATGGTGTGGATTTGCAGGTACATGTGTGTGTGCCATTTTCTGGAGAATGCTGAATGTCAAAAATACCAATTGAGTCTAAATATACTCTAGTGACCCCCAAGATTTTTAAAGGCATTTTAATTAGAGATTTTCCAGAAATATTTATTTACATTGTGCCCTAAAAACGTACTGAAATACAGGAGAAAAAAATGGAATTGTACCGACCACAGTACTTATCTAGGCCAAAAAGATACCTCAAAATATTTAACAGACTTTAATGAAAAACAAAGAAATAATTTACCTTTTAGGAAAAATCATTTTTTATCAATTTAACATGATCTAAATGAAAAAATTATAAAGTTCAATAGGAATAAAATAATAGATCTTTAAGAAAAGTAGATTGGGCCTGGCACGGTGGCTCACGCCTGTAATCACAACACTTTGGAAGGCCAAGGTGGGCAGATCACCTGAGGTCAGGAGTTCCAGACCAGCCTGGCCAACATGACAAAACCCTGTTTCTACTAAAAATACAAAAATTAGCTGGGGATGGTGGTGGCAGCCTGCAATCCCAGCTACTCGGGATGCTGAGGCAGGGAGAATTGCTTGAATCTGGGAGGCAGAAGTTGCAGTGAGCTAAGATCAGGCCACTGCACTCCAGCCTGGGCGACAGAGTGAGACTCCGTCTCAAAAAAAAAAATAAATAAAAGTTAACTTCTGATTTTGCTCCTCAACTATGTTCTTTTGACAGCTTTTACCATTTCACTATTTGCCATCATAACCCATCTGTTTTCTCATCCTAGAACCCTGGCATCATACTTGACACTTCCATTTACCCAGGGGAACCAATTCATTACCATATTCTGTCCATTTTACTCCAAAATAAATCTTGATATTTTCATCCATTCCCTTAATCCAAGCCACCATTACTTTCAGTTGGGCTACTATGTTAGTGTTATATCTTATCTTCCCTGTGTAAATTTACCCTACACCAGCCCATTTTCCACAGAATATTTTTCAGAATACTTTAAAGCATTACTTTTTTTTTTGTTTTTTTTTCCAGACCATGTCTGGTTCTGTTGCCCAGGCTGGAGTGCAGTGGCATGGTCTCAGTTCACTGCAACCTCCGCCTCCTAGGTTCAAGTGATCCACCCACCTCAGCCTCCTGAGTCACTGGGACTGCAGGTGGGCACCAACATACCTAGCTAATTTTTGTATATTTTGTAGAGATGGGGTTTTGCCACGTTGTCCAGACTGGTCTCGAACTTGTAAACTCAAGCCATCTGCCCACCTTGACCTCCCAAAGTGCTGGGATTACACGTGTGAGCCACCACACTGGCCATTACATTTTTTTCTTAGGAAAATTCAAATACTAACAAGGCCTCTCTGGTCTGGCTAGTCCTCATTTCTGCAGCCTCCCTTCATAGTCTGCTTCAGCATGTTTGACTTCATGCACATGGGTCTCCTGGTCCTGGTCAAGCTGTGATGAGCTTTAAGATCTTTCCATGTATGGCTCCCTTAGTCTAGAATGCCCTTTCCCTTATTTCCCTTCACTAACTTCCTCAGTAAATAATGTCCCTCAGAGGAGCCTCTCTGAACTCTGCCACGCAAGTATCAGCATGTTGTAATTTGTTGCCTACGTAACTTGTTTAATGTCTGGCTCTGCAGTTAGAGTGTAAGTTCCATGAAGACAGAGAACATATACATGTTGTTTGTTTTGGGGGTTCCAGAACTTTGAATGTTGCCTGAGTTATAGTTGATACTAGATAGGTAATTATTCAATCATGATTTTATATTAGGTAAGAGAAATTTACTTTCAGTGATGTGCTCAGAAATAAACACTCTCAGTCACTATTATGGAAGTATAAATTGATGCAACCTCTATGAAAATCAATTTGAAACTATTTTTCAAAATCTTTAAATATTCAGTTTATTTATTATTGTAATTCCAAATCTGGATATTTAAGGGAAATATTCAGATATACACATAATTAGTATATAGCATATTTATTTAAACATTATTTACAAGATAAAAACTTGGAAATCTTCAAACATCTAATACTTGGAGATTAGCCTAAATAATAACTAGCAGGATTTATTGGCTTAATTTATCAAAACGTTTTCATATAATTTTGACATAGCCTCCAATGAATCCTCATGTACATGTCTTTAGGAAAGACAGTAAAGTTGTATGGAAGAGTCTAAAAGTTTAACTTAAACACTAAATCATTTGAAGGAAAATATTTTAAAAATTTAATTTAAAATGGTAACCATCACATCTCATTTCTGTGTCATTAATCTTAATTGTACACAGATTAGCTCAAAAAGAAAAAAAACTATGTAAACAGAATTATTCTGTAACATCCTATATAGATGACAGTTGTTTGTGGGGGAGAAATAACATTTATCTTCCATTCTTGTTCACAGCAAATCACAAACAGATGTTAAAAGGTCCTGGGTCTGTTTTTAAATCCAACATATTATCTTTGAATTGTTTTATAATGCATATAACCCTGCCATTTTGATCTGTTAGTTAATGTGCTGCTTAATGATCCTTCTTTAATCACATACTTTTCTGGATGGGCATCGGAGAGACAGCGCATGTATGAGATGTCAAGCCAGTATTCACAATGCTCATAGGATCACTGGATAGACTAAATAGATATACATAGCCTGAATATAGTAATGTGTTAAAGAACAAATGATTAAGGACCAAAATAAGGAACATATACATCAAAGGTCCAAGGAGATTAGAGAAGGCAAAGATAAATATGGCTATATAGTTATGGACAATTTCAGGACGGGAGAGCTTATGGCATCTGCCATGATTGCAGACTTTTCCTAAAAAGAGCTGCCTCAAGTTTTACATCAGGGAATGTTGATCCATTTGTTTGTAAATAAATGGACTAGTTTTAACAAAATAATTTGTAGTAGGTGTTGATCAATGAAGCTGACTTGTTAATACTCATTATATTTTTGAACCTCTTTATAGCTCTCCGAGATGCTGGCAAACAGTCTATTAATAGTGACTGGAAGATCGAACACTCTGGAGCCTTCAATTTAGCTGGAACTACCGTTCATTATGTAAGACGAGGCCTCTGGGAGAAGATCTCTGCCAAAGGTCCTACTACAGCACCTTTACATCTCCTGGTATGAGCGAATGAACTGATTACATGGCATAATCAACTTCTCATGGAAAGGGACGTTCCCAGTGCACTTCCTCTAATCTTTTTCAGATTTGAATAGTCACATAGACATTTAAAATTAGTTAAAAAGTGGATTTTTTAGAGGTTTTGTAAAATGTGTTTTAAATCATGATGTCTAAAAACAGCAATTATTACAGGAGGAGCAAGATGTTTTAGGCAATTTACAAATGCAAAGTACAGATGGATGACAGGGAATCCAAAGAAACCCCTTCTTCCTAAAAACATACATTTACTAACTGAAGAGGATGTCTATAAAGAGAGTACTATAACATTGCATGCAAATCACAGCGTTTTATAGATCCATGAATGGCCATTATCTGACTCTGCATAAAAACCTTAGATAAAATGTTATTCTACCCAAGAGAAGGAATTTGATAAATATATCTAACAGTGCTCCCAATCACCCTGTTTGTTATTAATGGATTTTTGTAAAGAATTATGAAAATTTGAATGTTTGGGATGATAAGCTTCGTTACCATTAGTAAAAAACGGGATATAAGCCAAACGTGGTGGCTCACGCCTGTAATCCCAGCACTTTGGGAGTCCGAGGTGGGTGGATCACAAGGTCAGGAGTTCGAGAGCAGCCTGACTAACATGCTGAAACTCCGTCTCTACTAATTAGCCGGGCATGGTGACGCATGCCTGTAATCCCAGCTACTCAGGAGGCTGAGGCAGGAGAATTGCTTGAACCCAAGAGGCGGAGGTTGCAGTGAGCAGAGATTGAGCCACTGTACTCCAGCCTGGGTGACAGAGGGAGACCCTGTCTCAAAAAAACTGGATATAAGTGGTTTAGAATTTGAAGAGAAACAATCAGGATAATGGAATTCTGTCCAGTCTGGCGGCAGGTCCATGTGCCCCTTTTGACCTTGATTATGGCAGTATGTGCTAATTGCACATGAGCCAAATGACTGACTACACAGCTGGTGTGAGTTTTCTATCCTAATGGCAAAAAGAAGTTGAAAATTCAGACACTTCAACACCTCCTTAAGTCCACACATAAAACAACTCTAAAACACGATCAATTGACTGTTTATTTGGAGCATGATGTGCTGCATTATTTAATATCTCCACATGATTTAAGATGAATTTGTCTTCAATTGGAGACATGTGTGTTGCTAGTCTAGGAGCCAGAGGTTCACCTCATATATTGGCCTATTTGCTTCTCCTACTTTAGTGTGCCTGCAGATTACCTGGGGTTCTTACTGAAATGCATAGTCTGATTCATTTGATTTGGGGTGGGATCTAAAATCTGTATTTTTCACCACCTTCCACATGATACTGCTGCTACTGGTCCACAAACCACATTTTAAATTACAATGTTCTATATAACTGCAATTAATATGCTTTACCAACAGAAATAAAGGGAGCAAGGTGAGTGGTACGTGTACCTTCTATTCCAAATCAGAATAATAATAATATCCATCATTCTTGAAGACTAAGAATTAGACACTATCCAAAAGTGCTTTACGTTCATTATAGCATTTAATCCCCAAAATAATCCTGTATAATATATATTATTATTACTCTAGTTTACAGATTAAAAAGAACTAAATATGAGAAAAGTTAATCAGTGTTCTCAGTGTTGTCCAATAAGTTATTTAGCTGTAAAAAACCTAGGTATTAATCACTCTTCTATGCTACCTCACTGACACAGAGGTCCAAAGAACTTGGATCCAAAGCTTAGATCCAAGTTCTTTATACCAAACTGCCTTAAATAAAAAATGTAAGTATACTTTGAATGATCATTTTGTGCATCTCCTCATGGTCCAATTGGATCCTATTATTTAATTTCAGCTGGAAACCCTACTCTCTGCCTTATGCCATCTAGAGAGAGAAAATAAAATGAAGAAACAAATGTTGTATGAACAATATCTGTTTCATTCCATGATTTGGTCACTTATAATAACAGAATCAACAGCAAACATATGTTTAATGATTGTATTGCATAAAATGCCATTGTGTTGCCTGGCTTTAATAAGTGTAACCTCCCCTGTTTTTATTTTATGGTATAAGACCAAGGCTTCTTTACTAAGCTTCTAATTCAGAATTTAAAACACCGTATGTGAGAACTTAGTGTTGGGTGGAGGGAGTTTCCTTGCTGCAGAATCCTTAATCTAACTGGTAATTACCAAGGTTTTTCCTGGAAGCATGAAGCATAATTAAAGTCAGTGAACTGTGTCTAAAAGAAGGCATCTATGTGACCTGGATTTATTCAGTAATCCAAGGGAAACTGCACTTCTAAGATATTTTTTCTTTAATGACTATTACAGATTGAAGGACTGTACTGAATTTTGAAAGGCAATCCCTTCTGCTGCCATGCTTCAACATGTGCCCCTCAACTGTAACATGGTCACAATTTCCTTTTTGCAAAGAATACTGCCAAATTCAAATGGTTTAAGAAAGAGCTAATGGTTTTATAGCCAATGTCTCTGTTTTAAGTGGCATTAGATATTTAAGGACAATCTAAAGTTCTATCAATCAAAAGGTAGTTTATTAGGAAAAATAGATACATTTTTATGTAATTAAATAAGTTGACAAATAGCTGGTATTTACATGTTCATCCCATCCATTTAAAAACTATGTATTAATAATAGTCTGGGTATAGTCCTAAACAAGGTATGTCATTTTTTAAAAACCCATTTAAACTGTCTGTCTTTAAACTCATTAGGCTGAAAGTCACTTATAATCGGCAACATCAAATCACATATTTAAGCCAAAATAAGTACTATGATAGAATTAGTACACTGTATGTGTTATGCATTTGTGAACTTAAAATTATTGTTTTTATTGATATAGTTATTTATAAAGTCGACACACTAGTCCCCCAATCCACACATCAAAATACATCTTAGGCATTCTGTTGATATACTGAACAAAACTCTGAGAAAAAGAGGGAAATAAAATATAATAAAAATGTTCAGACACTTAAACCTAGGCCCATTTCAATTTTCCTATGGAATGTTAACTCGGCATTACCTATCATTACAACTACTTTGATGCAGGTAAAATACTAAATAAAGTTCCTTAATTATTTATCATAATTTTAAAATTTGGGTACATATGTTTTTTAATGTATCATATTATATTATATGGATTGTTTCCATAGATCCTCAGATCCATAGAAGTGATATGTTTCATGGGATTGCTTGACATATTTTCAAAAAATGGATGTATAAAGAAATATATATATATATATATATATACACTCATTAACTCTTTCATTAAAATATGTGTGTATGTGGGGGAGGGGGGTGGGTATATTTATGTATAATTGGCCACACTATCCAATTCTGAGCCTGGTACTGGGAACCAGTAGAGAACAAAACAGACATGGTCCCTGCATATAGTTCAATCCAATGTGTAGCGCAGTGTTTAGTCATTTTCATGTATTTTTATGGTTTATTGAACTATTTATATATATGTGCATAACTGTACAATTATTAATATTAAAAGCTCATGTAACATAAACTTAACTTCAAAGGAAACAATATATACTACAAGTGGAAAATCAGTAACCTTGCTTGCTACAATTAAAGGTTAACTGTAAGCATATCTGGAGTGAAATTCTTGTCCTCCACAGTTTGCTTAGAAATTCTCTCCCTTTATGAAGTTTAGTGTAACCTAAAGTCATCTATCTATCTTCCTCTTTTGACTTAGCAACTTCCTGTCCATCTTTTCTTTTCTCTACATTTGGCGTTAGATTGTGGGTCACACCTTGATATTTGATAGGACACATACTCCTGCCGCCACTTTTGCCCACCCCCAACTAAAGTCATCTTATACATGTACTATGCTTTGGGAAACTGTCTAGTCCATCAAACTGAAAGAAAATGATGTAGTATTTCTGACTTCACTCAGATGGGTTTTTCTTAAGATGTTTTTAGCATGGAGGTAAGTACGAAGCTCCAGTCTTTTCAAAAGCATGGCCAATATCTACATTTAAGAATAATGTCACGTTTCTAGTATGCATTAAGAGAAGGGTATGTCCACAACAGCAACAACAACAACAACAACAATGCACACAACGCAATGAGCATTTTAAGTATCAATGTTGTTAATTTTATGCTTTACATTGCATGTGCTCTAGTTTGACCCATTTGCCTTAATCATTTTTATATACTATAGGTGCTCCTGTTTCAGGATCAGAATTATGGTCTTCACTATGAATACACTATCCCATCAGACCCTCTTCCAGAAAACCAGAGCTCTAAAGCACCTGAGCCCCTCTTCATGTGGACACACACACGCTGGGAAGATTGCGATGCCACTTGTGGAGGAGGTGAAGGATTTTTAAACATTTATCTTTCCAAAACATCAGTTGTTTTCTGATTAAGCATTGATAATTAAGACATATCCAAAATCCCTAATCTGCAATTCCAAAATCCATAAAGAGTTAGAAACGGAAAGTTTTATATGACATGTTTAGTGGCTAAACACCTGAAATATTTTGAATGGAAGAACAGCTATTTAGGATTGTTACATATCCCAATATGACTACTCTTGGCATTACATTACATAAGTATTAATATATTTGTTTACAGGGGTCTCCCCAGACACCATTCAGGTTGTTAGGTACTATTTATGCACTGTATTACTTCCATGAAATCTTAAAAGTTCTAAATTCCAAAGTACACCTGCCCACAAGAATTACAGACCTGAAATGAATATAAGAATTATTTGACGAGAACAGTCTGGAGTGTGTTTCTATGTTGTCTGCATACTTATGCTAACTACACAAGGCTCATGGTATCCAAGACCTCCTGTGGATACCAAAATTTGAGGTTGCTCAAGTTCCTGACATAAAATGATGTGTAGCACAGTCAGTCCTCTCGATCCGCTGGTTCCACATCCACAATTCAACTAGCCTTGGGATGGAAAGTACCTACAGGCAGCCTTTCATATCTAAGGTTTTGATCTGTAGATGGTTGAAACTGTAGATGCAAAGCCTGCTGATACTGAGGGCCAACTGTATACAGAGCGTGTGAAGAAAGTAATTTTCCAATTCCTTTAGTTTGCTCTTTTTTAAAAGTATACCACTATTTTCAATACATATAAATGCATCCTGAAATTGTGTTCCAAGTTTGTTTTGTAATTTTTGTTCTTATATTAGAGGTTAAGGAGGCAAAGAACATAATTAGTTAAGCATCAAATGTGACACTAAGAAATCACTTAATCCTTAGCCAGGCATGGTGGTGCACACCTGTAATCCAAGCTACTCAGGAGGCTAAGGCATGAGAATTGCTTGAACCCGGGAGGCGGGGGTTCCAGTGAGCCATGATGACACCACTGCACTGCAGCCTGGGTGACAGAGAGAGGCTCGGTCTCAAAAATAATAAATAATAATAATAATAATAATCCTTAATCCTATCCCTTTATTGTACCAATAAGATAATTGTGTCCTGCAAGTTAAATAGATTGTGGTTGCTCATAGAATCAGTTAGTAGTAAAGCCAACACGGGATCTCAGGTTATGAGATTTCCAATTTACACTTGTATCCATCTGTATCTGTATCAGCAGTATATTATTTCAGTTCTCATTTCCACTGAACACATTTTCTATGGCCGTAGAAATGTGTTACTAGAACACATTTTCTAGTAACTGATTCCTTTTAATGCTGAAAAAATATTCAATTATACGAAAGTATGATATATACATATATATTGTGTGCAAAGAAGTGAACCATCTATTTTGTTTTCTGTGCAAATAAACTATTCACATATATAGCCTAAATGTTGCTGCAGCAGAAGTGGGGAAGGTGCAGTGACTGGGTTTGGGGGAGTGGATTTGGGAGAGAGGAGACAGAAAGCAAACATGCAAGTAAGTAATATGGTATCAAATTCTGATAAGTACTCTAGATAAAAATAAAGCAAGGAGGGAAAACAGGAGTTGTGAAGATGAGAAGGGTTAGGTGCGGTTTTAAATATGGTGATCAGAAAAAACCTCAATGAGAAGATCCCACTGATTAAAAAACCTGAAGTGGATATGGGTGGGCACCAACTACAAGGGCAGAGCATTCTAAGCAAAAGCCGTGAGGCAGGAGAAGAGCTTGGCATACTCAAAGTATAGCCAGAATACTTGTATGTCCTTCCTTTACTCTGAATGATGTAGGGTGCTATTGGAAGGTTTAAATAGAAGACTGACTTATTCTGGTTTAATGTTTTTTAAAGTTATTTCTGTTTCTGAATTGATTGTACAGTGAATAAAGAAAAAGGGTACAAGTAGAGTGATCAGTCAAGAGGTTACTACAATAATCCAGGAAACAGATGATAGTTGAACCACTGTGGTAGCAATAGAGGAGGGAGGAAATGGTCAGGTTCTGTATATATTTTGAAAGTAGAACTAATAGATAATGTTGATAGACTAAATGTGGAGCATGAGAGAAAGAGATGTGTCAAGGATGACTGTGATGGTTTTTGCCAAGCAAACTGCAGGGTTAAGTCACCACTGCCTTACATAGAAAAGTCTGTAGAAGGCCGGGCGCGGTGGCTCACACCTGTAATCCCAGCACTCTGGGAGGCCGGGGCAGGCAGATCACGAGGTCAGGAGATCGAGACCATCCTGGCTAACACGGCGAAGCCCCGTCTCTACTAAAAATACAAAAAATTAGCCGGGTGTGGTGGCGAGCGCCTGTAGTCCCAGCTAGTCGAGAGGCTGAGGCAGGAGAATGGCGTGAACCTGGGAGATGGAGGAGAATGGCGTGAACCTGGGACACGGAGCTTGCAGTGAGCCGAGATCCTGCCACTGCACTCCAGCCTCGGTGACAGAGTGAGACTCCGTTTCAAAAAAAAAAAAAAAAAGGAAAGAAAAGGAAGTCTGTGGAATAGCAGGATTAGGAGGGAGTTTTATTTGAAATGTCTGTTGGACATCTAAGTGTGATGTCAAGTAAGCAGTTAGGTATATAAGTTTGACATTCAGGAGACAGTATCAGGCTACAGATAAATAATATATGGATGATATTTTTAAATGCCAAGTGAGAATAGTCACCAAAGACTTTATGTATCCTTGGCATTTAAAAATATCCATATATTCTTTATCTGTAGACTAATATTGAGTGAAGAGAGAGAGAAGCTATTAGAAGATTGAAACTTGGGGTATGCCACCATTTAGAGTTTGGAGAGATGAGGAGAAATAAGCAAAGCCTATTGAAATGAGTAGCCAACAACATAGCCGAAAAAAAAAAAAACATGCAGGAGACAATGCTCTTCTGTATGGCAAGTGAAGAGAGTATTAGAAGAAGGAGGGAATGATCAACTGTATCAAAACTTGCTAATAAATAAAAAAATGTAGACTGACAATGACTGTTAAATATATTATAGTCATTATATTTTATAAATGAAATATATTTGGAACATGAAAGTCAATTTTATCCTATAAAAATTAATAAAGTGTTTGGCTTGAAAAACTGTGTGGATGGATTCAACAGAAAATAGCAGAAGAATTGAAGAAAGAGACTCTAGGTAACTCAGGAATGTTACTGAAAGTAGAAAACAAACATGGCAGGGGTAAGAGAGGATATGAGTCAAAGGAGTTTGTTGTTTTCAATAGGGTATATTATACAACATTGTTTGCCAATGTGCATTTTTTAGAATAAAACAAAAAACTAGGGATGCAAAGGAGAGAGCAAAAAAAATTGCTGAAGTGATATTCAAATGGGATGGGATGGTGAAGCTGGCTTTAGGCAAAAATATGGACAACTCATCACTACTAACAGGAGAAAAGATAGGTGTTGGGAAGTTACAGTTGAAACTATTTTCTCAATAAAGGCTATCTGGCTGAGAGTGAGGGTGGAAAAGGAAATATTGACATTTTGAAAAGAGAAAATGTGAATCAATCACTTAGATAATGAATGAAATGGGTATGTGTATTTTGATTATCTGGAGTAATAGTCTGTTTAAAGTCAATGGTCATGAATTTAGGTTGATGCCAGTCCTTATGATGTATGTTACCCTCTAGCTATGTTCAGCATGCAAGTGCACTTGTGAAGTGAGTTTGGAAATTGCTAAGTGGGTATGATAAAGTAAGAGAGGAGTAAGTGCTTGACCTGAGGTTGTATGCAAGAGGCTGAAAGTGTTGGATCATGGAATTTAGGTGCAATAGAAGGAACATAAAGACATGGGGGCAAAAAAAAAAAAAAAAAAAAAGACAGTAAAATGGTGGTAGGATTGATGGAGTATAGGGTCTTGAGGGGTTAAATAATTATTAGTCTCAGGGTGCTAAAGGGAAAGACTTGTTAGTCTCATGGTACTAAAAGGCTGGAAATATAGAGGCTGATATCAGAAAATAGAGCTGAGATTATCGAACAGAAAGGGAGAGGGGTCTGGTAGTGGCAGGGAGGAGCATGGCAGCCACACCACATCTAGATCCAAAGGTACCTGGAAGTAAGCAAAACAGTGGTCACCCCGCTGAAGGCTACAGGGAGAGTAAGAAGCTGTGTCCTTAGGAGAAAGAAGGTGCCAAGAATATTCAAGGTGCATAGAGTGGGAAGGAGCATCCTTTGGCAGAGGGCTCAGAGCTTTGAGGTTCTCACCTGACTCCAGGAGCACCTTTGGCAGAGCAAAGGCAACATCAGGGGCAGAGGAATGGTGAAGTTATAAGGAATTCACTTTGCTCCCCAAGGATATAAGGTGGTTACAACAAAAAGATTTCAAATCACTCTCTCAATTTAAAAAAATGTTATCAGTCACTCAAGAAATTTTCAGTGGCCATGTTTCTCTTCCTGGGCCCTATTACTGCCCTATGACTTGAGCTCTTCTGTCCTCCCATCCTCTCCTGCTGATGCTCCCATATGCACCCAAATTCACAAATTCCTGTTCCTCTGCTCCACTCATCCTACACTGATGCCAGGGGCTCATCTTTCTTAAGGGGCTGTACTTCACCTTCTCTACCCAAATAAAAAACAAAGGCACAAAATAGAAGCAAACACATTCACAACAAAAATATACAGTTATATTTTTCTCTTTAACATAACTCAGATAAGATTCTTAGTCATATCTGCAATCCTACCAACAAGCGCCCATCTTGTGGTTGGGGGGCAGGAAATGGAGGAGTAAAGTGACGGACAGACAGGCTGATGGTTCACCTTATACCACTGAAAACCAGTTGTTAAAATCCATTTACATTTAAAACTCTAGACAGGAAAATGTTTGCCCAGTAAATTTTTTTATTCTTATTTTTTCCTCCTTCTGCCATTTTGATCTAATAGAAGCTGCATCAGAAGGAGTTAAACACACAGAACTTGTCAGCCTTCAATTTTAAAAAGCAAATTGTCTAGGGTCAACATTCTTCCCCAAATTCATTAATTACTTCCTAAAATATATTTTTCCAATTGCTAAGCATTAAGGAACAGAGGTTGACTGTAAATTCTTTTTGTTTCAGGGTCAGGAGAAATATTAGATATTCTTAAACATAACTTCTTAATTATCAACATGAGAAAATTGAAGGGGGCTTAGAGGTTAAGTGACTTCACAAGGTCGCATGGCCCATTTGGGTAGAGCCAGGATTAGAATCAATGACTCAGGGGTTCAAGTCTTCCTTCCTGCTCATCATACTGCCTTCATGAATGGCTCAGGAGGCTTAATGTAGTTTATTTCCACAAAATACAGCATGTCCTGTAGAGATTATTTAGGTTTTCTTTGGATACAAATGGATGTTTTATTATATTCTGTTATGTAAGAATTTAGATATGCTCTTATTTTTATTTCAAATGGCTGATTTTGTCAAATAGTCATTCTAATAATACACAACTCCTGTATGATTTGTGCTTGAATAGATCTCCTCTTCCAACTCTGCTTCACTGTTTTTAGTCAACAGTTTTCAATTATCTCTATGTTAATGGGGTGCATATTCATTTCAATGCCAAAATATTTCTGGGATTTTGGATATTATTTTCCTTTGCAGTTCATAAATAAAGTGGATGGACAGAATTTCAAGGATCGCATCATTTCTGACTTCATATCATCGATTTTATAGCCAGAAAGAGATTTCTAATCTTTCAGCATATTCATGAATTAAATGAGAGTAAGTTCAAAGCACAGAATACTGGAAACAGATTCATGCAAAATTTATCTTCAACAGCAAAGAGGAATAATAATAGTACTCTACTTCACAAGAATATATTAAGAGCAAGTAAAGCATCACAGGGCAGTATAAAATTTGTGTATAAGATGTTATTTTTCTAATTCTGTTGTAAGATACTAAATTGTCAATACTGTAATAAGTGGGAAAATAAACATTTAAAAGGATATGGTTATCTAGCTAATTTTTATCATAATTATATTTTACATCAGCATCTCAAACTAAGTTTTAAAATGGTAACTCAAACTGAACTTATTATACATGTGTATTAACTTAGTATTGTCAGTTATTATAAGATATGAAAAGCCTAAGAGATGAAAATTCTCTCTTTTAAAAGGAATATTGCCTTAAAATCTCTAATGAAGGCTGATCATCTCAGGTAAATTTTTCAACAGTCTAACATACATATATAAGTTATCACACTTTCCATCACAGTCTTTTGAGTCTAATGATAATTCTAGAAATATTTGAATTCACATATCATTTTGTATTTTAACATCAGTCATTAAAACTAGTTCTTTTATTTTCAAATGGCTTTAAATGTTTTTGTGAAAGAAACGTTTACTTTGCATTAGAGTTCTAAAACAGCTTAAAATATTTGGAGGAATGGTTTAAATTTATTTTGGCATCTCAGAAGTGTGGATCAGTTTGCTACAAGGTTCCTTTTGACATTAAAGACCTGTTTTAAGTGATCTTAGTCTTCAGAGGCATTATAAATGTATTATTCCAAAATATCTGCGGATTGTGTGTGGAATCAGCATTAACTGCATAACTTTAAGATTTGTTTTGATCTAGTGAATAGATTAATGAAATAAAATAGAATAAGGACCCCAAAATTCAATAACCCCTTATGAAACACATGAAGAGTTAAACATGCTTTTAGGAAATCCTAAGCAGATCTACTTTGAAGGAAAAAAAATAAGCCAACATTCCACATTCTTCACACCAGTCCACCAGTCCAAGTCTGTCTAGCTTATGACTATCCTGGGATCCTCTAGACACTGCTTCCCTTGTCCATATCCAGATCGTAAGTAGATACCCAAGCCTTTGGGTCTAAGTTGAGGAAAACATTTCAGTATTCAAAAGCCTATACCTTTTAAAACCCTCTAGAATATATCTAACAGGAAAGAACATCTATAAGGGTGTGATTTGTTCTGTTTTTACTTTTTTTTTTTTTTTTTTTGAGACGGAGTTTGGCTCTTATTGCCCAGGCTAGAGTGCAGTGGCACAATCTCAGTTCACTGCAACCTCCACCTTGCAGTTTCAAGTAATTCTCCTGCCTCAGCCTCCCAAGTAGCTGGGATTACAGGCGCCCGCCACCACACCCAGCTAATTTTTTTGGATTTTTAGTAGAGACTGGGTTTCACCATGTTGGTCAGGCTGGTCTCAAACTGCTGACCTCGTGATTCACCCGCCTCAGCCTCCCAAACTGCTGGGATTACAGGTGTGAGCCACCGTGCCTGGCCTGTTTTTGCATTTTAAAGGTACTATACATGTACCAAAATAAACATTATTTGCCAAAGAAAATGCACCAGAATATATTTTCCATTTTTTCTCTGCATTATTTTATTTCAATATTTAATATAATTAGATATTTCATTTATTAATAAAAACATCTTATATTGACAGAAACTATTCATAACCTTGATTTTTAATACCTAAGTGATAATCCATGAACTGGATTTGCCATAAGAGGAACTGGATTCCTGATGATTTGTGATTTAGTTTGCAAATGATTTTGTCACCATTTTAGAAAACATAGTATTGAGATGAACCTCTTAGTATAGAAAGCACTGACAGCTTGAATTACATGCTTATATTTCACTCATTCATTCCTTTACCAGTATTGACCATGCATCCACTATTGCTAGGTGGTCCAAAGATGAATATGTCTTGCTTTCAGAGAACTCACAGTCCATCTTGTGGAAGTCAAATAATAATAAAATCACCTTACTCAGTGAAAGAGGAAGATATAGAAAGCCTTCCAAGGATATACCTTGGTGCAAAGGCACCCAAGTGCCAGGTGGAAGGCTTTCTTGGAAATGAAAATGTTATTACTAGAGTGTAAAATATGAGGATTGGTGGGTGGGAAGTGATTTGATCAGAAAAGCAGGATGAAAGCCAGTTCATGAAGGTCCTTGAGTGTTACGCTAACAGTTAAGTTAAATGTAACTTGACAGCTATGTGATCTCATTAAAATATTTGCTTGCATATAAATGGCAAGATCAGATTACTTATATATTAGGTGTGAACAAAGCAAAGTAAATTATTTTCATTAAAATAAAAAAATGAACTAGTAATTTTAACACTCAGACAATATCCTAAGGGAATGACATTTTTTAATGTAAAAAAAAGGATGAAAAGTAAATGGCATGACATGATTTTGAAAGTTATTTAAGTTAAATAAATGTAGGTGTAAAAAATAATCAGCATTTACAAAGCTCTAGGAAGCGCTCAGAGAAAAGTCCTTCATCCTCGTTAGAGTATATTTGCTTTTGGTTCTCATGCTTACTGGCCATTGTTAATCCAACAGAAAATTAATAAGTAGAAATTTTAAAAGAAAATTATAAAAATTATAAAGAAATTTACAAACACACACAGACATACACACACACACATAGTCCCTGTCTTACAGAGTTCTATAATTTAATTTAAAATTTTAGAATGTTAAATAATATATAGAAAATTTCAGTTATGCATATTGAAACACTGAACCTGCAACCAAAAATATGTTTCAGCATTTACAATGCAAGTTCTAGTAATGTGATATACCTCAATAGAATTTAGTTTTATTTTGAAATATCCATTTTATGGGTTAAATACAGAGCATGTATTTTATAGTAAAAGTGTCAGCTTATCTGAAAAGGCAGCTCACTTAATATAATGTCTAGTCTTTGTTAAATTTCCGAAGCACAAAGTATTAGTAAATAAAAGTTACCCTTCATTTTCAGATATTGCAATTCAATAGAGATGAATGCATAATGGTTATTTTATTTTATTTATAATTGTATTCGAAACATCCAGACAGATTTCCCCAAGACTAATTTAATGGGAATGACCAAGAGGTGAAGTTAATCACCATAAAGCAAGTAATACTCTGTCAACAGCCTACAGCTCTCATAATTCAGGCAGAAGGTCAGTTATTTCATCACTTTCTGTTTGTCCCTAGGTGCCACAGTATTGGATGCATTGTAGATACTGCTATTAGATGCTAGAATGGAAATTTCCTGTGTTGGCTGGGACATTTAAATATATAAAAGAAAAACTCAAACAATAACATTTCCACATGGCTTTAAGATCTTAGTTGTATTTTCATAGGCGTAACACGTCTGTAGCTGAGCAATGAGTTTTTTTCTAATTCTATTGTTTTTGTTCAATGAAATTTTTAAAAAGAGCTAAGCTTCCCCTAGCTACCAAAAAACTTACGATGTAGGAGACCTTTCTTACAATGTAAATGGAAATGTCTCAATTCATACTCATGCACCTTCATACTTTCTTAGAAAACTACTAACGTGTCCCTAAAATGATGCCGATACCTATATCCCTTTTGATATAACAATACTTATAGTTAAAAAATTCTTTTTCAGTATCTCAGTACGTAAGCAGTAGGCTAATATAACTAAGGTTAAATATTTTCTGAGGATAGGGGAAAAAAGCATTATAATCAGCCTTGGGTTATGTATTCTGTGACTATATATGTATGTTCAACAAAAGCTTTCTGGATAATGCCCATCATCTTTCTGTGTTGCAGTTGGCAAAATGTCATCATATAAATCAATTTAGGTAACTGCATCTATTCTGTAAAAGTGTCAAGGCTTCAAGTTAAATTTTAGAACTAACATTTATACTTCATAAAAGTAGTATTTATTTTAATCCTGCTTTTTGCTATCGCATCATAATAATGTAGAAATAATACCTAAGCTAGCATTATACAAAATCTGCATAATATCTATTTGATATATATACTTCAGGTCATAAAAGAGCCCCTGAAGCATAGGAAGCTAAGAGGAAGCTGACCAAAAATCTGTCCCAAAATTTTACATGTTGGTAAATCTTACCTCGTGATGCCTATATTCCCCATGTGAAAAAAAAAAAAAAAAAAACAAAGCATGTCATTTCTGCTTCTCTAGCAGTTTATTTGAAAATTATTTGAAGTTGTTGGGTTTTGAGCACTGCTGTGATTAAGTCTGAATCTACACCTCATCCTTCTTGACCTACCAAGGAATAGCATGGACAGCTTCTAAGTATCTGCCAGGGACGTGAAAGACTGCCTTTCCTCTACAAGTTAGCATCAGGTCACCTTGTTGCATGAGCTGCAAAGGTTCGCTCAAGAGGACCTCAGAGGGTGTAGCTCCCACATTCAGGCAGTTTGTGCACTGCATAAAGTCTTCAGCCAAGGGGACTGCAATCCAGTCCATGTTCCATTTGCCAAGCCATGCAGCCTGCTGTGGGGCCACCTCTATGTGGAGGACGAGTACTGTTTTCTAATTCATCTGCCTATAGGCCATGATTTTTTCCTAATCCACTTTTTAACCTGTGGTTGGATGCCATCTCAAGGCCCTCCCCATTGTTGGCCCACCAGTGTACACTTCTGGAATGCCATAGGGTACTGGTAGGAGGCACACCTCATTCCACTCAAAGGAAAGGGCCTGTTACCTGCCTGACACTCTTGTCTATATTGAGCTCCCATAGAATAAGTTGCATTCCATCAGTACTCCAAAATTTCCTAAAAAGGAAATAACTTAGCCAACATTGTGTTATCACTGTTGATTGAACTAAATGTCCAAATGGTTTTAATAACATGATATGCAATAACCACAGAATAATTATTTAATTTACACATGTATACAAACGCAGTTATGTTTTTATACTACAAATTGCGGTGGGACTATGCTCAGAGCTACTGAGAGGAAATCAAGGAAAGACTGTGAACCTAAAGCTATTATTTTGCTTTTTACTTAGCCATGCAGTTGCCTCTTACCATCTCCCATTCAAACTAAAGTAAAAAGTACTCCAAAATTATTCAAAGTGCCTCTCTGTCTACATCCCTTCCTTCCTCATTATTGATGCTAGCCGCTCTTTCTGTTAATTGAGTGGCAGAATGACCTCCCTGCCACCAGCCCAGCTTTTCTTGTTTGTCATTACCAGCATGAATGCTATAAGCTTCCATGTCAGTCATAGTACCCTAACTAATAGGCCTTTCAATAGTGAACCAGCAGACTTGTGATGTCTTCTTACTTCTTCATGACCAATCTGGCTTCAAAATTTTGGGCTGATTTAACTATCTTATAGCATCAAACAATGGATTAAATAAGATTATTAAATCTTATACAGATGTGTATCTTTTTCTACTCACAAGAAATCTGTATATAAGACTTTTTCAAAGAGAAACAGAAATTAGCACATACTTACTAGACATTTTAATTGTAAGATGAATAATATAACTCCTGTAAAGGAAGTGTGCTTACAGGGCTGTGTAAGCAAAAGGAATACAGCATAGAAATTGTCATTTTTACATCCTATAATCAAGCTTTATCACAGTAGAGAAAGTAGAAAAGCCAGTTTTCTGAAATCCGGTAAAAGATGGCAAGAGTCCCATATCTTTGCTTACAGATGATGACAATCATTTGGGTAAAGATTTCTAGAATTCCTGGGGTCTTTATTAGAGGTGATAAGAATAAAGGTTTGAGTTATACTGAAAATAAATGTGCTTTCCATAACTTATTATAAGGCACTAATTATGTACAAACCAAATGATAAAATGTGCACACATGTTTATGTGCTTTCAGGAAGGCTCATTAGGGAGATTAACTTTTTGGAAATATAGCTTTCCACCACTTAATGCTAAAAGATGGCCACAATCCTTTACAATGTCTTCAGTTTGTATCTTTTTAATTTATGTTGCCATGATCACTTTGTATATAAAACTTGCCATTTAATTTCTAACAAGGAATATTTATTACTCATGCCTTTTAAGCCTAGAGGTACATTTTGTTATGTAAATTATAAATAATATCTTCATTGTTCTAAAAGTTGTTTAAAATATCTTTGAAAAGTATAATAACATGTAACAAACCTGCAGGTGTACCCTCTGAATCTAAAATAAAAGTTGATAGAAGAAATAAGACCTGGTGTTCAATAAATCAATGGAGTGACTATAGTTAACATTAATAGATTGTACATTTCAAAATAACTAGAAGAGAATAATTCAGATGTTCAGAGCATAAAGAAAAGATAAATATTTAAGTGATGAATATCCAACTTACCCTGATTTCATTATATTAATATATCAAATTATCACATATACCCTGAAAATGTGTACATCTAATATGAATCAATAAAATTTAATAAAATAAAAATTGAAATTATAAGAAAGTTTTTTAAATAAAAAATAAGCATAATAAGCCTATGAACACCTCCTAAATCCATTACATAAAGGCCTATAATAATATTTCTTTGGTTATTTGTTCTTTTCAGGAGAAAGGAAGACAACAGTGTCCTGCACAAAAATCATGAGCAAAAATATCAGCATTGTGGACAACAAGAAATGCAAATACTTAACCAAGCCAGAGCCACAGATTCGAAAGTGCAATGAGCAACCATGTCAAACAAGGTAACCCTATTCCAAGGACCCTTAAAGCATTATTTGTCCATTAGATTGCTGTCCTTTAAAACATACTCAGAATATCATTGAAATCACATTTTCTTAAAAATATTGCCAAAGGATACGTACCAAAATTTAAGGTCTTAAATAAGCAAGATCTAAGAAAGCAAGGTAGCAAGGCCAAGATTTTCCACTTAAGGAAGGGGTATTGGGAGGGATGGTTGCTGAGGAGTAATTAAAATCACTTTTTATTTAAAATCATTTCATAACCTCTAGGTCCCCTCTTCAAAAACTTTGTTATTTGGTTGAACATAGCTGTTTGCTCCTGAATTCTCCAAAATGGTGTTTGTTAGAATTTGCCCACAGTAACATAAACCAAACTGGGACTGCCATGACCCAGACCCCAGCAGAACAAAGCCAGTGTAGTGTTTCGGATTCCTCTGGCTAAATTCTCACTTCCTAGCCCAGAGTTCCCGAAGCAAACTGCCCAATCCCTGATCTCTCACCATCAACTTTGTGACCCGGGTCCCAGTTACTGTACCACAGATGCTTTGGTTTCCTCTGACACCCCCCAATAAGTATTAGGTAACAAAGCAGGCAAGAAATTCACAAGTAGAGGACAAAACAGCAATGCTGAGCAGCTGTAAGTGGAGTAGGAAGAAAGAAGCCCATGCCTTGGTTACTGGAAGTTGGGGCAAAGACAGGTGAGTGGAACCTGAGTATAATTTTGGACCAGCCTAGCAACAAGGCTACTTGGCATAGCTGCCAACACAGGGCTGCAATCTACCTGCTTTCACATAAAAATTAAGGTTTAGCTTGATTGGGACTCAGCCCTGGTGTCCAAAATCCTGAAAACTTTTAGGGATGGGGTGACAGAAAGAGTGAGGCTGGATTGATTCCTCTAAATATTGGGACAGGAATATTCACTTTGTCCTGACACTCCGGAATTTGTTGAAGCCCAGTGAGTTAGGACAAAGTTGTAAGTTCTTAAGTAGTCAGAGCATTGATCTTCCCCTCACAAGAGCTTCTGTAATGGCTTCATGGTGAATTTACACACCCTACAATTCAGATAGGCAGATAATGTGTCATTTTATAGCAGTCTATAACTGATGTAACCGTCTTCATGGCCATCTACCACAAAGAGTAGGTATGGGGGAGGTAAGAGGGAGAGGAACAGAGTTGCTAATTAACCATATTTGAGCTTTTTTTTCTTAATCTCTTTGGGAATTAGTGTCATGCAGGCGAATGCTTACTCCTGATTTCCCTATTCACACCCTCCACGAAAAGTCAGTTACTAAAGCCCTCTAAATCTAGCCATGCTATGTTAATGAGAGCTTAAAAGAATTTGGGATCACCTGAGGTCGGAAGTTTGAGACCAGCCTGACCAATTTGGAGAAACCCCGTCTCTACTAAAAATACAAAATTAGCCAAGCATGGTGGCACGTGCCTGTAATCCTAGCTACTCTGGAGGCTGAGGCAGGAGAATCACTTGAACCTGGGAGGCAGAGGTTGTGGTGAGCAGAGATCACACCATTGCACTCCAGCCTGGGCAACAAGAGTGAAACTACATCTAAAAAATAAAACAAACAACAAGAAAAGAATTTGGAAAATAGCTCATCTACAAAGTTTGAATTTCAAGGCTTGCTTTCTGTAGATTCAGTATATTTTAGATGCTGTAAACCAAAATGTATCTGACACAGGTCTCCAATCAATTTAGAAACTTATATTGCCAAAGTTGTGGATCATGACCCGTGACATGGTCTCACATGGCCCTGAGAACATTTGCTGAAGGTGACCGGGTTACAGCTTGGTTTTATATGTTTTAGGAAGACATAAGATGTCAGTCAATACATGTGAGACATAACTTGGTTTGGTCTAACTTGAAGCTGTTGGGGGAGGGGTGACTTACAGGTCAAAGGTGGATTCAAAGATTTTCTGATTGGCTATTGGTTGAGGGTTAAATTTTTATCTAAAGACCTGGAATCAAGAGAAAGGAATGTCTGTGTTAAGATAAGAGGTTGTAGAGACCAAAGTTCATATTACATAGATGAAGTCTCATAGGTGGCTGACCTCCAGGGGCAATAGATGCAGTGTTTCCTCTTCAGATCCTTAAAATGTGCTGGACTCTCAGCCAATCTCTAAAGTATCAGCAAAAGACCTGGTAAGGGAAGGGGATTCCCTATAGAAAGTCAGTTTCCCCAACAAGAGGCAGCTTTGCAGGGCCATTTCAAAGTATGTCAAATTTTGGGGTAAAATAGTTTGGTTTCTCTGAGGGCCCTGCTATCTGTCATGTGATATTATAGTAGAGTCAAGTTGGAATTTAGTATCTTATTGCTACAAAGAGTCTATTTGGTTAGTCTTAGGATCTCTGTTTTAATGTTAATGCTGGTCAGTTGTATGCCTGAGCTCCAAAAGAAGGAGAGTAATAATGAGGCATGTCTAACCACTCTCTTTCCATATAACGGTCTGAACTAGTTTTTCAAGTTTAATTGTGTCCCCTTAGCTGAGAGAGGAGGATCCATTCAGTCAGCTGGGGGGCTTAGAATTCTATTTTTGACTTATAGTAGTAGAAGCTGATTATCAACTTTTTCTGTCTTTTGCATTCCTGCTCTAACAATCCTACCCCAGGCAAATACATGCTTTTAAAAGAATACAAAAATGATATATAAAAGGATATGCATAAGAGAAAAGTAATGGACATACCTTCAGTAATGTCATGTTCTTTGCACCTTCCTGGGTGTAGGCTTTTCAGCCTAACTGCATAAGTGTGTGAACTAGTGAAGCTTTTTCATGATACAGAGTAGTAATCAGGTACAGTGACCTAGGGAATTATCCTTGCCTACCGTCAGGTCCTTGGGTCATTTCCATTCAGTGCTGGACAGATACATAAAGTAGTATTTTTGGCCTTGGCCCTGTCAGCTAAAGAACCAGGATCCTTACTGTTACTGCTGTCCCTCAGAATTCTCTTTTTCTCTATCCCCTTTAACATATATTAAGATGCTAAATTATCTGTGTTAAATAATGTTAAAATACTTCAAAACACAATTTGTTTTATATTGCCATATAGTTGTTCCAATTTGGTGAAAGAGCCATGGCTTTTTCTGATACATCAGGAATCTTGAATGAGCTGGATTTGAGGACTAGAGCATGTTTGTTGTTTCCCAAGTTGGTCTGTGAAGGAGCAGAGTGTACAATACAACACACTATTTATTTTTCATTCCCTGAACTCAACTATCTTGGAGAAAAATGTCTCAATAATGACTTGGTAAAATGACTAGTTTCAAAAGGTCAGTACATTTCTGAGTGAGAAATTTTTGCAGCTGGAGACTGGAAGTCTTTTTGTTAGAGATTATTATCTCCCTTCCCTTGGAAAAGGAGGCAATTTATTTTGAACCACCAGGCTGTGATGTTAGTGAGGTTAAGCAAAATATTGGAAGAAAGAAATGAACATGGGCAATTATTAAGGGTCACCACAGGAAAACTTTCCAAGACTTACTGGAAGAGTGCATCCTTTATTCCTCTTGTCTTTCCCCTTTCTCCAACCTAGTAAAAAAATTCTAATTTCCATGCACATTTATTGAAAAAGTCACTAAATGGCCTGATGGCATTCTATGGGCCAAATATAAAATAGATGAATTCACTAGTAAATACCTTTGTAAGTTAAGGTCTCTTAAAGATAAGGAAATGGGATCCTTCCAAATTAAGTTCTAAGCCACGAAAATGTTTTCTTTCATTAGAATACATTTTATATTTTAGTTCTTATTTTTCAGTGGTTTTCATAAGGAATAGGAAAAGTAACTTTGTATAATTATATTGAGGATCTCAAATTTTTATTTTACTTAAAAATATGAGGTTCCATGAAATTGCAAATACTTCTCTTTTCAGTACAGAAGAACCCAGTAGTGTCTTCTGAGTTCCATAGTTGGAAAAGATATGTAGATGGACTTAGATTGGGATTATTTTCTGGATATTCTTGTGCAGAAATATGAAGCAGAAACTAAACTAAATTTGGAAGATATGCACTTTAGGAGAAATCCGCCTGGGGACTCCAAAACAAAATGGCAGGTCTGCAACATGCTGGATAGACCAGGAAAAATAACTTTGTAAAGGCTTCTATTTCCTTTCTCAGAAATAGAAACATAAAATCATTTACAATTAAACTAACTTACAGATGAGATTTACTAGGCTGTAAGAGGATATGACTCCTCAAAATGTGGATCATTGCTAGGAATACTTGGGTTTGGTAAATCCAGAATAATTAAGATTACTTCTGTAAAACAGAGAGAAACATAAATTCCATTTCAAGGAATGTTTATGACCAGGCACAATGGCTCATGCCTGTAATCCCAGCTCTTTAGGAGGCCAGAGCGGGTGAATCACTTGAGGTCAGGAGTTCAAGACCAGCCTGGCCAACATGTTGAAACCCCTTCTGTACTAAAAAATACAAAAATTAGGGGGACATGGTGGCGCATGCCCATAGGCCCAGCTACTTGGGAGGCTGAGGCAGGAGAACAGCTTGAACCCAGGAGGCGGAGGTTGCAGTGAGCCAAGACTGTGCCCTTGCACTCCAGACTGGGCAACAGAGTGAGACTTCACCTCAAAAAAAAAAAAAAAAAAAAAGAAAGAAATGTTTATCAAAACCTATTATGTAAAAGTGTTATGGATGCTAACAAAAACAAAACATTGATATATGCCTTTGAGGAGCTTATATATTACAAAGAAAAGAAGGTCAGATTCATTAGGTAGCCTTTGAGCCCCTCTGCTTCCCTAGGTAATATCTAATAAGTCGTGTGAGTGCTACAAGCCAGGCAATGGAGAGCAAAGAAAAGGTCAATCCCCATTGGTTGAATGGAGAAGCCCTTCTAGGAGGAATGGGCGTGGGGCTGGCTGTCAAGGATCCAGGCACAGGATTCTACAAATATCATGAGGTGAAAATACAAAGTGTTTGGTAAGCAAGATGAGCATATGGTTTATTTTCCGAACAAGTGGGAGATGTAGCTAGCAAAATATATGAATAAGTATGAATCATTTTAAAAATGCTACTATATGTAATATATACTGAACCTATTTTATGTCAGGAAATAATAACCCTCTTACAAATTAAAAAATAGAAACTTACAGCTAATAAGTATTATTTCAGGAATGTGCACAGCTAATAACCTACCTAAAAATAACCTCAGGGATTCTGACTGCTCTATGTTGTGCTGAAATAGTTAATTTGAGTCTCCCTAGATGATTGCCCAAGTAATGAGAAATATAGGGAAGATTTTTATTGACAGGAATCATCATACAAATACCAAATTTTAAGAATCACTTTTCTGTCATAGGTTTTAGTTCTTTCCTAAAGTGAATTTGGGCAGGTGTTTCGTGGTCCTTAAGGTAGCTCTCCATCTAGATATTAAAATACATATGTATTAGCTGGTGAATCAGTGAGATCAAAGAATAATATTGGAGTCCTGAGAGCATGTAAAATGGAGTCATGTTAAGTTTAGCCCTGAGTCTGTTATTCCAGTGCCTATGATCATATCAAAGCTAGACATTGGCTAGCCTAAAGAAGCATATGTAGCTCCATGTGGGAGGATATAGCCTGGTCACAGAAATCTAGTTGCTGCTGATAAGTGTAATACCTTGGTGACTGCTTTATCCAGGTAAGAGGTCAATCACAGGCTTTTGTTACTTTACTAATACCCCCATATCTCTCATTGTTAAGTAGTCTACAGCCTCATTTGAATTGTTGGTGCCACAACTTTGTGACCTTTGGTAAGTTATTAAGCCTCTCTGTGCCTGAGTTTCCCTTTCTGTAAATTTGGCCATGATATTTGTGATACCCAATACATAGGGCTATTGTAAAGATGTAAATTACAAAGAATAACTCCTGGATACTAGCAATTTTATACTTACAAAGTCCCACAGTATAGTGATATGGTAAGCAGTGAAAGGCAGTTTATAATATGACATGGACAGAGTCTGATGGACACTGAGATTGTAATGAGAACAAGCTCCGAGAAAAGAAATATGGAGCATTCAAAGCAAGAGGAAGCCTGGACATCTTGGAGAAAACTATTGTGTTTGGTTAAAAAAATATATATAAAGTCGCCATGTAACAGTCTGCTAACTCTAGACATGTCAAAATATATGGTATTGATATGGTTTAACTGTGTCTCCACCCAAATCTCATCTTGAATTGTAGCTTCCATGATTCCCATGTCATGAGAGGGACCTGTAGGAGGTAAATGAATCATGGGGGCGGGTCTTTCCCATGCTATTCTCATGACAGTGAATAACTCTCATGAGATCTCATGGCTTTTATAAAGGGGCATTCCCCTGCACACACCCTCTCTTGCCTCCTGCCATATGAGATGTGTCTTGCTCCTCCCTGTCTTCCACCATGATTGTGAGGCCTCCCCAGCCACATGGAACTGTGTCAACTGGACCTCTTTCCTTTGTAAATTGCCCAGTCTTGGGTATGTCTTTATTAGCAGTGTGAGAACAGACTAATACAAGTAGATAGCTATCTTTTAACTTGTTTCCAGTGACTCTTGCTTTACTTTCAGGTGGATGATGACAGAATGGACCCCCTGTTCACGAACTTGTGGAAAAGGGATGCAGAGCAGACAAGTGGCCTGTACCCAACAACTGAGCAATGGAACACTGATTAGAGCCCGAGAGAGGGACTGCATTGGGCCCAAGCCCGCCTCTGCCCAGCGCTGTGAGGGCCAGGACTGCATGACCGTGTGGGAGGCGGGAGTGTGGTCTGAGGTGCATACATGCCCCCTTTCTTTCCCCGTTCCTACTCTGACTCTTAGCTTGTACAAGATCAAGTTGCATCATGTTCAGAATCTGCACAGAAGTTGATATTTTCTATACTATTTATTAATTTTGTTGATTAAAGGAATACATTCAAATAATTTTGAAATAGAAAAATACAAAGATATTTACTTTCTATTCGATAAATATTGCAACATAATCAAGGGCCTATTTTATACACATTTTAAACTCTGCATTTTTGCTTATATACTGTGACTATACTCTTGAGTTGGCACGCATTAAAATACACACTTAACTCATTGCACATCCCTGAAAATTTAAAATGGAAAGAAAGAAAATTAATGTTTAATTATTATATGTGAACAAGGAATGTGTTGTTACTTAATGTTTAGTATATTGTTTATATTTAATCACCTGTGCAGGAAACTTAAGTTTCATCATGTTATAAGTAAGAGTAATATAGATCAGAGAAAGTAAATAGTTTACCCTAAGTCCTACCTAAGTGGTAGAGCTGGGATTTGAACCCAAGGTTGTTTAACTCATTGAACCCTCCCAACCCCTACAGGCTTGTAGTGTATAACACAGTTGTGTTCCATGCCAAACCATAGTGATTTATTTTCTGTTATCATGATGCATATCTTTGCATAATAATAAATGGCACTCATGGCTTACACTTAGTGGTTGTTCTGAAGCACTTTAGGTGAGGGTCTGGCTGAATTTACTCATATAAACATACTTATATACTCATATTCACACATGTACCAACACACCTACACACATAAAAAGGAAAATCATCCATCTATGTAATTTCAAAATATTAGGATGCAAAAATGATAATTAAAAAATACTGTATTGAAATAGCTACTCTTTTGAAAATAAGGATAACATGGCTTAGATAATACAGTTTCTAAATGTCTGTCAATTAACCCAACCCCCTCCAAAAAGCATATTCACAAAAATCCTGGCTTTCTCTTTTCTTACTATTCTAGGTTATACTGTTTAATGGATTCTTTTTCATTTATAAGGTATACTCTTGCAAATGAATGCCTTATCATATTTTACATTGAAATGAATCAGTTCAGTCAGAAGAGAAGAATCACATGAGCATCAGAGAAACAAAATACCCCACCGCAAACCAATCAAAACATTTTTGCAAACTCTTCAGGAGAAAATTGGTCAGAAATATTCTACTATACAGATTTTTGGCACCAGCTGAGAGAAATAATATGTCACAATGCAATATGCCAATTGAAAAAACGTCTATTGTTTTACTTTAAGTTAAAACTCAATTTTATGAATCAGGCATAGTTTGACTTGCAAAAATATATATATATATATATGTATTAAAGTGCCAAATCAAATAGTCCACTTTAAAACTAACATATTCAAATACAAACTTTAAGTTATGAGACAATTGCTTATTTGTGCAAGATTTAGGATACCTATTTAAAATGTCATTAGTTCCATGCTTAAGCTTTCAGGATATCTGGTATGCCCCACACACATATCCAGAACAATTTTGGTCCCAGTGTCCAGGTAGTCAATGGTGCTTGCCTTTGGATAACAGGAATACTTCATACATATTCCATAATGTGGAGGATAAATGTCAATTAGAGAATAGATTGCACCTAGAGAAAATTAGTGGAATATACATATGTGCTTTTATATCACCCTCATCCATTATATATCTATTTATTAAAAGAATTTTGAACCAAATTGTATTTTAATTCTAAAAATTATTTAGAATTATAATTTCTAGGAATATATAATTATATAAGGAAATTCTAAATTTTGGCTAGGCACGGTGGCTCACACCTATAATCTCAACACTTTGGGAAGCCGAGGTGCGTGGACCACTTCAGGCCAGGAGTTCGAGACCAGCCCAGCCAACATGACAAAAACCTATCTCTACTGAAAATACAGAAATTAGCTGGGCATGGTGGTATATGCTTATAATCCTAAATACTTGGGTGGCTGAGGTGAGAGGATCACTTGAGCCCAGGAAATGGAGGTTACAGTGAGCCAAGTTCGTGCTACTGCACTCCAACCTGGGTGACAGAATGAGACTCCATCTCAAAGAAAAAAAAAACATCTGAATTTCATTTTGCTAAGATTTTCTCTATTTCATCTTTGAAACATGTTTTTTGAGAAATGACATGCTGGGGAAATTGTTATTTTTCACAAACATACCTTCCAGCTAAATAAAAGAGTACATCTTAGAAAAACTAAAATGATTTTTTACATAATTATATTTAAAATGTGATATCAAATTTTAGTAATTTTAATTTTGATCATAGTGTTTTATCTTTCTTAAATAATCCCTGTTATATTAGTCTCTGTAATAATGGTTCAGTATTTCTGAAACCACTTATCTCCAGCATTGTGCCTTAAGCTCCTTCTGGCATTAGATACTGGTGCTTAGCCTGTTATTACCTTTAAACTTATTATTTATAATTTTATCTGGCTTTTATATGGGTGATTGGCTCATGACAGATTATTGGAAACCAGTACAATTGAGTCTATCATCTATATCTCCAATTCACCAACTTTATCTAAAACCTCTGATGTTATCTTCCAGTGTTCAGTCAAGTGTGGCAAAGGCGTACGTCACCGGACCGTTAGATGTACCAACCCAAGAAAGAAGTGTGTCCTCTCTACCAGACCCAGGGAGGCTGAAGACTGTGAGGATTATTCAAAATGCTATGTGTGGCGAATGGGTGACTGGTCTAAGGTGAGAACCATTCTGTATATTCTCAGTAATAGGTTTCAATAATGTCAGCATTGCCCTGGGTACTATAACCACATAGCATGGAGTTTAGGAGGGAAGGAGAGTAGAATTAAACATCATGGGATATGGAGCCCTATATACCACATCCAAGTGCAGATTCTGGCTGGCTGTCCATGATCATGATCTCTATAAAACTGTGTTAAAAATTAAGATAAAATGTACAAAGCACTTAGCACCATACTTGACACAAAGGAAGCTGTCAAAAAATAATACCTATCATTATTGCTTTTTTGTTAATTATTCATATAGTTATTTCTCATAACATTTTTGCATAAAACTTATCTAAATAAATAGAATACGGTCAGATAAGTCAATTCAAAATATAATTAAGTAAGGTAGCAGAAGAACCAAATAAAGGGAATTCAGCTCTTACTAGATAAAAGACAGTCATTTTCCCACCAATTTTGGGAGTTGTGTATGGTAGAAATGGAAAGGAACAAAATGTTGACATCCTTTGGTCAAATCAAGTGAACACAATTTATATGGAAAATGAAAAGTAAGTTTAATTCACGATAACAGTAATGCCTATTTAAAGTTTATATGAGAAAGCAGAGCCTCATATAGGGCTGTAGAAAATATCTGACCTGTTCATTCTATGAAATACTAATAAAACCCATGTTTTAAGATAAAATTCTGATCATTTTGGGGTGAAATAGATCTCATATTATTTTTCAGAAATGTAAATATGAATCAATGATCCCACTTTCAGCTGTGATATTATATACTATCACGAAATCATAAAATTATAGGGCTTAGTTCCATGCTCAGATGGTCATAATGCTTTAGATGAGACATAATAAATCCTCTCTCCTTCCCCTTTTGTTGTATAAAAGAGAAAAGAAAGTGATGGCTGCTGGGGTATGGAGAGGAGTATAATAGTTTTTCATAAATAACCCTAAAGGGCTTTCTGGGAGAAATATTTTCAATATGGAAAATACTGTGATTATCCCACTTTCCCAGTGTTGCCCCAAAGCAATCCATGGCATTTGAAATATAAGCTATTTTCTCATGATTATGTATGCCTTTTGCCTCTAAGAAAAGTTTGCATGTTAATATTGCATCTGAGTTATCAGTAAACTAGACTCCCTTTCTACTACTTACAACATTCAAAATTCACATTTGAACTCTTTAAAGGATACTTTTGTAAACAACATAAATCGATCCCTAACTACAGCAGTGAGAAATATTCAGCTCAATCCACGGGAATTTTGACTGGTGAATCACATAAGGAAACTTCACACTTCAGAATAAAAAACTTTAAGGTAGCACAGAATTCTAAATTAACTACAACTATTTTATGTTCAGGATTTGTTTCCTTAATTCTAAGGGAGACAAATAGAGCAGGATAATAGGGAAAGACGTGGCTTGGAAGTCGAGAGATACAGAGGACAATTCTTACTCCCTCTTTGCATAGATGGGTAAAGTGGTTAAGCCACTCAATTAATGCCTTTGTGTCTTTGCTTCCATATGAGTCAAATAATGAAAATGGAAGTGTTTTCAAGCTATATGTATAACAACTTTTCCTTTTTTAATTTTATTTCAATAGTTTGTGGGGAGCAGGTGGTTTTGGTTACATGGATAAGTTCTTTAGTGTATATGTATAGTAACTTTTCATTCATCATTGAAGATACAGGATAGGATAAGGAAGAAGAAAAAGTACTAGCAGCAAGAGGGCAGGGAAAATCACCTGTTGCTCCATTTCCATTGTAGGAACTCACTTGTTTCTTTTGGCTAGTGAAATTCTAGATATTTTCTTAGAATGAAACAATTCTGCTCTGAAAATATTTACAAACCACCTGAAAAACTGAGCTATATTTTTCCAACTTTGGTGATAAATAGAAAAATTTAAACGTAGGCCAGGCGCAGTGGCTCATGCCTGTAATCCCGGCACTTTGGGAGACCGAGGTGGGTGGATCACTTGAGTCAGGAGTTTGAGACCAGCCTGGCTAACATGGGGAAATCCCGTCTCTACTAAAAATGCAAAATTATCCAGGCATGGTAGTGTATGCCTGTAATCCCAGCTACTAGGGAGGCTGAGGCAGGAGAATTGCTTGAACCCAGGAGGCAGAGGTTGCAGTGAACCAAGATAACGCCATTGCACTCCAGCCTGGTTAACAAGAGTGAAACTCAAAAAAAAAAAAAAAAAAAAATGAAAAACTTAAATGTTAGTTGTTGTTAACCTCCAATTAACTATAAAATCCAGAAGATGTAATTACAAAAAATACCGAAAGATTCAAGTTTTATTGTAATGTGTGACACAGAATTACAAGCTCATACAACGCTGAATGTGGAAATATGGCTAGCAAATCCTATTTGCTTGACAAATACTATTACTTTTGGTTAATGAAACATGCCTACTGTGTGGCCTCTGGTTAAATCTTAGGTAAAACCAAAGTTCACTAGGGAGATCATAGGGAACACTAAGTGTGGTTTTTTATGCTAAACTAAAAAAAAATTTTTTCAGTTTTATAAACATATGTATATAATTCTTAAATATAATTGGATTGAATTACTTTTAATTGGTTTTGTGGTGTTACTGTATGGCTACCCAACTAGAACATAGCTTTTGTGAGTGAGGAAAGAAAAGAATAACTTCAACAAATACAGTTGACCCTTTAACAAAACAGATTTGAACTACACGGATATACATACCTATGGATTTTTTCAACCAAAGGCAGATCAAGAATACAATATTTCCTGGTTGTGAGACCCCCTTTAAGGAGGGCTGACTTTTTGCATATGTGGGTTCTGCAGGACCCAGATTTTGATTATACTTGGGCTGTCCTAAAACCAATGCCCACATATACCCAAGGAAGATTGTATTCATCTTTATTCCTGGCCTTTTAACCTTTGCTTGTTGGCCTGTTTGTTTCTTTGTTTGGTTATTTAGAAGATCCAGTAAATAATGCTTTTGTTTGTCCACTTTTGGACTTTATGTGAATATAAGTGCTTTTTTCCTTAAAGCCATTTTTTTTCCTTTTTCATTATAATGATCTCAGCATCACAGACTCAAACAGTGTGCACAAATTAAAACCAGTGGCTCCATGTGAATTTTATTGATTTCACCCTTCATTTTATACTTCTATGATATTACTTTCATGTTAAAATGAAGACCATCCCAAAATAATTACAGAGAAAAGCAATAATGAATGTCATGATTAAGTTTCAGTGATTAAAGTATTCAGGGACAGAGAAAACACATAAATCTCTTATTCTTATCAGCTGTGTCCTTGAAACAGGAATAGCAACAAGATGTGTGTGATTGTGGGTGGATTTCTGTTCTCCTCTGAGGTCAGTTAATCTGTCAGTTTCACTCAAAGTCTACCCTATTTTTAAACTGTCAATACTAAAGTGGACTTCAGCCTTGGATTTGCTTTAATCAGGAATATTAAATGTACAATTTTTTATAAAGTCTAGCACTGAAAACCTGCTCCTCCCTTAACAATATAGATGAGTCCCTGGGAGAATCAAAAGAAAATACATTCTCAGCTTCTCCCACTGCCTAAGAATCATTGACTGCTATTGGGCAAAGGTAATATCGACTAAATGGAGGATGACTGAAAAGATGGCTTATGCCTCAGACTATGTTCACTGCATTTGTATCAGCCTACATGATTTATATCATATATATTTTGGGTGGTTTTGTGTAAATAATGGAAAAATTGCTCTGGGCTTCTGAGGGGGAAAAATAGATTAAGGTATATGCAAAGCGTGAAACTTATGTCATAAAATTGTTGCCTTTCATTTCTAAGAAAAAGTAATGCAGCCTTTGTTGAACAATGTTCGTGTTTATTTCATCAGGATTAAAATGATGGCAAAAATAGGACACAAACAATGTGGCTGCTTTGCCCTGGCTTGCATTAACTTACACAATTATATGCCACGTTCTGACTATATCTCTCTCTGCTATAGACATGTTCTTAGGATCTTTCTTGGGAGAAAAGAACATTACACACTTTTCCTGCCAACTTAAATTTTCATTCACTCATTTAAGCTCTTCTTGGTATGGAACACTGACTTGAAAAATAACATAGTCTCTAATGTTTAATGAAATGAAAATTTTTTTTTTTGGTCTGAATTTGACCTTCCTTCCTTTATTTAAACTTCTGCAACTCCTGATTTTCATTACTGGAGACCAGCAGAGGAGCAAAAAAAAAAAAAAAAAAAAAGAGTATTATTTTGTCTACCTGTTACACAGGATCTGATTATTTATGAAGCTTTATAGAGTTAACCCTTTCATGGAATATTAACAAGTGATTTAAACTTATTCAACAGAATTCTGTTGAGAAACAAGACGCCTTAAAATTGCACATAATTGTTCCTGGTTTATTCTTATATTTATATTCTACAATTCAAACTTACTCCTTTAAGATTCTAGGAAATGATTAGTTTTGGACACATAAAGTTATGACATTATTAACAGATATTTGGACAGGGGATTTATGAGCCTTTTTGAAATGACATAATCTAAAATAATGCTAGAAGCACAGTAAATCATTTTGGATGATTTAGTTATACAGCCCAGCCAGTTGGGTATATATTTGTTTAGAAGTGATAGATACAAAGCCTGCAGTATAATGCGTAATTTTTAACTTATCCTCCAAAAGAAAATCACAATTATATTCAGCATGTTGTATTGAATAGGAGAGGAATTAGACAAATGAGGGATCTAAAAACTAAAGTGATTTTTTCCTAATGAATAAGCAAAATATACTTATCTAAATACCTGCTTTCTAGCAATAAAAATTAGATTTATGTTAATGGGAATTCTACTTATTCTGAGCTCATGCTCATAGTGAAGATTTTCTAGTTTCCTTAGTTACAAATCTCAAAATGGTGCTCTACAGTAAATTGTTTTCTCATTTTCTATGGGAACAATGCTTTGGCTGAAAAAAATATATATTTACTACTTAATAATTTATTTTTATAATTAAAGACTTGTATATATCTGGATTATTTCTAGTAAAAATAATTTCTTAACATACATATTACTGATGTTATTGAAATCCACTTCATATATCATATTGTCATAGGAATCTGTAATAACTATAAGCAAATAAGTATTCCTAAGTTGTTAGCACTCTAATTGTTTAAAGAAGTTCAAAAAAAGTACAAATTAATTAGTTATGCCAGCTCTTTAAGTGTGCTTTGCATAATCAAGCATTATAACCTTAAAGTGTTCTCCTGTTGCATAATTATTAGATTACAGCAACTCATAACAAATAAATGCAAGATCAAAGAAACAACAATTTAACAAAAACATTCCTTATGTACATACTTAAAACAAGTCTAGAAAGACAATACAAGATTACCTTGTCATTTTGAGCCTTACCTACATTCAGATTGGCCAGCAGTCAATACAAGTGACTTGAGTTGCACCACTTCACATATCCCTAAAGAAAACATTTTCTCTTACTTTTTGTTATATTGGATTCTACAGGTGTGTACATTTGAAGCTCTCAGTAAATTAATAAGCTGTAGGCTCATAGGATCTTTGGCCTGACCATCTGTCCTCTATTTTTTTTTTTTAATTTTATTTTAAGTTCCGGGATACATGTGCAGGACCTGTAGGTTTGTTACTTAGATAAATGTGTGCCATGCTGGTTTGCCGCACTATCAACCCATCACCTAGGTAGTAAGCCCTGCAAGTATTAGCTATTTATCCTGATGCTCTCCCTCCCCCTGCCTCACCAACAGGCCCCAGTGTGTGTTGTTCCCCTCCCTGTGTCCATGTGTTCTCATTGTTCAGCTCCCGCTTGTAAGTGAGAACATGCAGTGTTTGCTTTTCTGTTCCTGTGTCAATTTGCTGAGGATGATGGCTTCCGGGTCCATCCATGTCCCTGCAAAAGACATTATCTCATTCCTTTTTATGGCTGCATAGTATTCCATGGTGTATATGTACCACATTTTCTTGATCCAGTCTATCATTGATGGGCATTTGGGTTGACTCCATGTCTTTGCTATTGTGAATAGTGCTGAAATGAACACATGAGTGCATGTATCTTTCACAAAAGAAGACATTTATGCAGCCAACAAACATGAAAAAAAGCTTAACATCACTGACCATTAGAGAAATGCAAATCAAAGCCCCAGTGTGATACCATCTCACGCCAGTCAGGATGGTGATATTAAAACGTTCAAGAAAACAACAGATGCTGGCAAGGCTGTGGAGAAATAGGAACGCCTTTACACTGCCTTCTATTTTCTATACAGAAGCTTGTCACTTCTTAAAACTAACATTGACAATATTATGTCAGACTTATCAGAGTTGGTAGCATTTCTTTAATAATCATTGAGGACATTTCTTTCCACTGAAGGAAAACTCAGTGAGTCTTTGAAAGAAATTTGAAACCTTGATACAATCAAGAATATACTGAAGTAACTGACTAGATAACACTGTTTTGATCATGCACCCCGATGTCTAATGTTTTTTGCTTTTTGTTGTTTTTTTCTTTGCATTGCCAAAAGGCACAAAAATCACCAGAACCAAAAATTTTAAAGGGGGATTTCTTGCTGCCCCAGGGCTAGGCTAGACCTTAGGACTATGGATTCCAACATGCCTGTACTGACCAACGATGGCAGATACCTTACCCCAATTAAAGTCAACTTGCAGGGAGTCCAGAGTCCTAGTGAGAATTTGTATAGCTTCTTAGTTTTAACATAACTAAATGAAGCAGGCTATTAGAGGGAAACTCAATCCCTTGTTGAAAGGATACTTATTTAAATTTAAGGGAACAATTAGCAGCAAAAGCAAATAACCTAATTAAATACTCTGGTAAAATGTAAAAATAGAAAATGTTAAGTATCCACTGAAACTAGAGAATCAAATAAACACAATCAAGAAAATAATATCTTGTCAACTAGACACATTAGTAAAATTGGTATATACCAAAGGCCTGAATGTCATCATTTTTGTAAGATCAAATACATATTAATTTGAGAATTCTTGGCTGGGCATGGTGGCTCACGCCTGTAATCCCAGCACTTTGGAAGGCCGAGGTGGGTGGATCACAAGGTCAAGAGTTCAAGACCAGTCTAGCCAACTTGATGAAACTCCGTCTCTACCAAAAATACAAAAAAAAATTAGCCAGGCGTGGCAGTGGGTGCCTGTAATCCCAGCTACTGGGGAGGCTGAGGCAGAAAATTGCTTGAACCCAGGAGGCAGAGGTTGCAGTGAGCAGAGATCACACCACTGCACTCCAGCCTGGGTGACAGAGCAAGACTCTGTCAAAAAAAAAAAAAAAAAAAAAAAAATTCTTTAGGCTAGCATTTCCAAAATTTTGTTCCATAGAAAGCTCACTCCTTGGGGATGTGGTCTCCATGTATGAAAAATGCTGATGTTAAATAAAGAAAATCAAATATCTTTGCTGTAGGACTTTTCAGGTCCTTTAATATTCTACCGTATTTGGTAAATCGCAAAGAGGAAACTAAAGTATTTCTCCTTTCTTTTTGCTTTATACCAAAGATCACTTTGGCAGAGGACACAGCTAGTTTGTTATTTAACATAATACACTTTTGGTGACTTCACATTATTCAACTTTCAAAGAATAGTTATGTACATTTTTTTTCTAGCTAGAGAAAATGTGTTGATTGAAACTAAGCTGAAATTATAACAGGGAATTATTCCTGAAATAGGTTAGCATTTTATTCAAAATTGTTTTCTAATTATGTCTGCAAATATATTGACGTTTGGAGAAGGTAATTGCTTACAGTTTTTGTAATTACAAATAATCATGTAAGACAGGAAAATGTGAACAGCTATCCCCTAAAATAGAAAACTATCACACCTAAAGCTCTCATTGTCAGATCAGTCCATCATCTAAAGAAATCAAAGACTGTGGGCTTAATTTTAAAGCATTTGGACATTGAAAAAAACCTATCCCAAGATATCTTAAAAAAGAAATATTTTACATTTTATTTTCTTTGAAAACTGTTCACAACAAATAGATTAGTCAGTAATAAGTAGGACCCCTTTCATCAAGAAAGACTTTCTATTTTGTTGTTTAGATATATCCACTGAGTACTTACAAAACTTGCTACTCACCATTATATCTGGAGAAACCATGCAAAATTTCCTGAACAATGACTATCAGATTGTTTTGTCTCTGTCTCTTCACACTAACAGAGAATGCAATTTTTTTTTTGCATTGCTGTTATTTTTGTTTTGAAAATCTCCTGAGAGCCTTATTTATTGCCACTAGATATATAAAATTTAAAAATGAATTTCTAAAATGTTTGAATTGCTGAAAACAGTCAAGTACACTGGCTGATATGATCTATCAGAGCAGAAATATATTAAGAATGAGGCACATAGCTGTTAAATATTCTACCTAAAGAAAATGTATACTTCAGAGAGACTGAGATAATATCTCTCTTTCTCTCTCCTCTACGTGTGTATATGTGCAACACATACATAAGTATAAATGTAAATATAAGAACATGCGTTTAATGTAATTTGTTTTGGAAAATGCAAGAGAAATATTGCAAAAATAAAATCCAGAGGGTTTAATAATATTTTCTTCTTCATAGCTTCTAGCACTATTACTAGGCTATTAAAATAATACTTCCAATCACTATTCTTATGCAGTATAATAGGGAATCTATAATTTCATCTCCTAAACCATATCTCAAATTAATTCAGAAGGTAAATGTGATGGGGTTACTTTTGATATTCCTTATAGAAGGATGGAGCATACATGCTAAATCTCATTTTTGTGATGTTGAACCTCAAAAGGATTCTATGTTGCAGGGGGTGAGGAGGGATGTTCACATGAAAAAATATGAGAATTTGATAAAAATTTTATAAAATTATAAGCAGTAGTCTTGAGTGTATTTTACTTACATATGGTGAAATATGTGTTCATCAACTACTAGAGACTATCCAGAGATAGACCAGATAGACCAGACGAGATAACCAGGATAACTAGAGAAATACAAGTTTAAGATGCAAGAAAAATACACAAATGATCAGCCAATTAGAAAGACAGCACTTTGGATTTAAAATGTAACAAACAGGCTGGGCACATTGGTTCACACTTGTAATCACAACACTTTGGGTGGCCAAGATAGGAAGATCAATTGAGGCCAGGAGTTTAAGACCAGCCTGGCCAACATGGCAAAACCCTGACTCTCTTAAAAATACAAAAATTAGCCAGTGACGGTGGTACATACCTGTAATCCCACCTACTTGGGTGGCTGAGGCATGAGAATTGCTTGAACCCAGGAGGCAGAAGCTGCATTGAACCAAGATCGTGCCACTGCACTCCAGCCTGGGAATAGAGCAAGACTCTCTCTAAAAAAAAAAAAAAAAAAAAAAAATTCTTTAACAAACAGAGCCATAGGCCCTGAGCTGAGGGTTCTGGCCTTGAGATTTTGCTTCAGGATGACTGGATGGCACTCCAGCATCCACACAACCAGGGTTTCAGATTGGTGTTGATCTTGTTTGCAGAGGAACAGTTCATTAGTCCCCCTAGCCTCAAACTCCGCATTTGTAAAATGTACCAAAGTAACAACAGGTTTCTTGGAATGTCAAAATGCTCTCACCATGCAAGTAAAAGTAATAATCCAGTGTCAATGATGTGCATAGGCCAAGGAAATGTATTTTAAGGTCCTTAAAATGAAGAGTCAAATGAAACACAAATAGCAGAATGGATTAGAAAAATATACATCTATAGGTCTGTGCTACAGGACAAAATATGCATAAGTACATAGAGCATAATAAGTAAATCTAACAAATATGTTTACAAGTAAACATGCACATACAGAAGTAATATGGGAGAAGTAGAGTGAGGGATATCAGGGGGCAACCAGAAAGCTCTATTTAAAGGGTGTAGATGCTATGTAACTGAGTCCAATTGTGTTCACATATCTCTTTCTGCACAGCACTTCTAATATTGGATGTTATCACTTTTTTACACCAACTTGCTAGGTGGAAAAAAATTACATCTCATTTGAAATGCATACATTCTTTGACTCAGCAAAAATTTTCCTTATGAACATTAAAAAAAGTTTAACAAAAGATTTTCCTTATGAACACTTTTGCATAATTTGCTAACGATATTTATGAAGTTGCTCATTGCTATAGCTTTAAGTCAACAAAAATTTGAAAACAACCTGTGTGTCCATTAACTAGTTATAGAACTCATGATGCTATTTTAAACAGTGGAATATTGTAGCTTTTAAGAAAAATTTATAGATAAATACATGCTGATAAGAAAATTTCTCCAAGACCTACTATTAAGTAAGTAAATGTCATACAGGAGGGTTATGTAGTGTCAACAAAGGTTATTGTAGGTTTGTTAATCATATACATATTAAAATATTTCTACACAGATTTACAAAGAACATTTCCTTTGAATTACATTGAGGGAAATGAATTTTTTTTACTTATAATTTTACCATATCTATAGAATTACTTTTAATTTTATAAAACTTGTTAACAGCTTCTATCTGGAATTTTTAAAAAATTCTTACTTTTTTTATCCTTACATTTTTTCAGGCTATATTATTGAGAATGATTGATATTATGGATACAGGGAGATGTGAAAATACTATAGAGTTTCAGGAGAGAGTTGAGGACTTGGGACTAGAAGAGGTAAGATAGCTCAGTATATCTGGTTTGAATTCTGTATCTTCTAAGTTAATCAGTCCAAATGAAATAATTCATGGAAAATTTTGAGAATAGTGTCACATACACAGTAACTATGTAAGTGCTGGCTGTATTCAAATTGTAGTATCAGTGGGGCTAGGGAGAAATGGTTGAGTTTGTGAATTTTTCGTGAGGTTAAAATGAAAAGAACTTGGGTTGATTATCTGTAGTGGGAGGTAAGAAAGCAGGAGGTGTTAAGGAGAACTCCCAGGTTAGTTTTCTGGCCTGAGCAACTTGTATGGATGGTGGTTTGTGATATGAGACAGAAACCCCTGGAGAAAGATTGTTTAAAAGGGAAGATTGTGAATTCTGTTTTAGACCATGTTTCAATGTGCTCATCAAATAGTTAAATACTAGTGAGTAGTAGGCAGACTAGGGGAGAGGTATGGGATGGAAATAGAAATTTCTCAGTTATCAGCACCTAAACGGTGTTTAAAATTTCAAAGTATATGTGTACCTGGGGAGAGAGTGTAGCATGAGAAGAAAAAAATGCAATTCTGAGAAACTCCCCCTGAAAGGTGTGTGAGAGAAGCAGCAGCTGCGGCAGATGGAACTGAGAAAGGGTTATTCAGAGGAGCATGAGAGAAATCATGAGAAACAGAAAAAAAAAGTATTTTAAAAAATATTCCATGTGAAGGGGACTGAATCAGAGGGAGTTGAGAGTACCCTATCTTTAGTCTCAACTCAAACTTCAGCTGCCCTAAGAAAGTGCCTTTGGCACTCCAGTAACTCCTCATTTTTATTTATATATATATATATATATATATATATATTTTTTTTTTTTTTTTTTTTTTTTTTGGATACAGGGTCTCGCCCTGTTGCCCAGGCTGGAGTGCAGTGGTGCAATCTCAGCTCACTGCAAGCCTCTGCCTCCTGGGCTCAAACAATCCTTCCTTCTCAGCCTCCTGTGTAGCTGGGACTACAGGCATGCACCACCACACCCAGCTGATTTTTGTATTTTTAGTAGAGATGGGGTTTTGCTATGTTTCTCAGGCTGGTCTCAAACTCCTGGGCTCAAGCCATCTGCCTGCCTTGGCTTCCCAAAGTGCTGAGATGAGTCATTAGCCACCAAGCCCGGCCCTCATCTTTAAAAGACATATACTTAACCCAAAATTCCTGGTCTTATTTTCTCAAGACTACAGCCCACTTCCAGTTTCTTTTTTTTTTTTTCCAAAATATTTCAAAATCATCTCCCTACCTACCCAGGCTAGAAGCCATCCTTGGCACTTCTTCCTCTATACACAAGTAGAGTTTTGCCTCAGTTGCTCTTAATTCCCAATATAATACCACAATCCCTTCCTATATTTCACCAGAATTAGAGTAGCAGTTTCCTTACCTGCATACTCCTTCTCCCACAGCTCCGTCTGTTCACGAGATGGTTGCATCATTCTTTCCTATACTCTTAAGTACTTCCAGAGATCCACCACTGATTGCGTCAACTACCAGATACTGTGGCTCAAAGCGTTCTGTATTGTAACCTAACCTACCTCTCCAGAGTTTTCTCATCATTTTCATTAACTCAAGTGTTTCCACTAAGCTCACACCTGAGCAGTTTTTACTTCTACATTCTCTATGTCTTTGTTTATACAGTTCTCTTTGCCTACAATTTGTTTCTTCCAACAATCCAATCCTCAAAGACCAGCTGAAGTACCTAGTTTCTCAAAGGGCTTCATCAATAAATGACAGCCTCAGAACTCCTTGGTACTTGTTGATTACATTAGTTTTTCCCAATTATAGTCTTACATTATTGCCATTTCCTTAAGAAAATCTTAACTCCTTTACCCTTCTCAAAAATATCTCAGCAACCAGACCATTGTACTATATGTGTAAGCAAAAAAAATTTAAAATATTATACATTTAAGCATTGTACTTTTTAAAATTTTAAATTATTTTAAAATTTTGGGGGCGTACACAGTAAGTGTATATATTTATGGGTTGATTTTTCTGACTCTAATTTGATAACAACTAAGATTTCATATATTTTACAACAAAAGATTTATTCACTGATATTTTCCATGAAAATTAATCAACATAATTTTAGTAGTCATACGACTCTTCACCTTTTCCTATATCATAACTCAAACTACTTAAAAACAAGTTTTTAAGTAAATTCACCCTTACTTTAATATCAGAATACTTGAGACCAAAAAAAGTTTTTAAAGTTGAGTTTCAAGGAAACAGGCAGACTTCTTTTGTGTCATCTTGAATCCATTTGCCTGGAATACCCACCATCAGGTTAGATAGCCATTATCTACCTTAGAAAAGAAGTGGTGGATAGAAGCAAAGCTCACTTAAGAATTTTCTCCTGAATTGGCAAATACGTGTTTATTCTAAGTTGGTATAAGTTAAATATAGCTATATAATGCTATCTGTGCTATTTTAAATCAAGACTTTACTTATTTAAACAAAACAGAACAAAAAACACACAGTTCTCTCTCACATGGCCACAGAGGGATCTGATCCGCTTTTGACATACGATTGTTGGGCTAGACATGGAAAGTATTTTATTTGAAAAGGAAATTTAATGATTGTCATTCCAAAATTTCTCTCTGGTGGGAAGATGTTTCACTGGAATGATCTGAGTTCTCACAAAATTGCAAGCGTGCCCAAGACTTTGTGTCTATTAATTACTTCTTAATGCAAGCATCATTTTTTTCTTCCATTGTTGTGGTGATCAGTGTACACTTTGATTTAAAACACATTTTGGTTATTTTGACAGTCCTTTCACAACATATTCAGTTCTCTCTAAATCATTCATAAGCAATCTGTTTGATTTTATCACACACATTTCCTTGATTTGCTATAAATATATGTAAACATTTTCATTAAAGAGGCAAGAACAGTTTTAATGTTAGATCAAAAAAAAGAATTAATTAAACACATACACACACATATACAAAAAAACACCCTCAAATGCCTGACCTCTAGGAATGGATTCAATTCCAAATATCCATGTGTTTAATAAGGCAGACAAATTGCTTTAAAAAGACACTGAAATACAGACCAAAATGAATAGCAAATCTTTAAAAACAAACCTAACTTTTGTTCTTTAGTATGCTTGTTTCACACTCACTTTATTAAAAAGTTGAAAGATGGAACTGCCAAACATATACATAAATGAATAGGAATGCAGCGCTAATAATTTCCAGTAGAAGTCATCGTTTGGTTTCCTTATGAGGTCCTCTCTCCACTGTGAATGCTACTTCTTGTTAAACCACTTTGGAATAATCCATTATTCCCAAAGACAAATTACCCAAGTCTACGCTGTTAACCTTGTTACAGATTGGCACTTATCATTAGAGATTATATCAGGTTCTATAAGATCGTCTATTATATTGGTTGAGGAAAAAACATTTGTGCTCTGCCAGTGACAATTTTCCCTTAATTTAGGAATTCCTATTTCTTACAGAGGCCAGCTGGAAATGAGTAAAGCATTACAGAGCCTTCCTTTGCTGTTGGCCTGGAGAATACACATTCTCTCCAAAATATATATCTTTGGCATAGTCTAGAAGTAAGGAATCTTGGGTAATCTCTGTGCTGGCCAAGTGTGAGAATTATGATTTTTAACCCCTAAACACACTGAAGTGTTTTTTTTTCTTTAAGAATTAAAAAACAGACTGCTGTTAGTTGAGTTTTTTAATCTAACAAAAATTTAAATAAACACCTTAGAGTGATATTTTTACTCTTGTGTTTTCTGCCTCCTCTTTGGTAAAGTATTTAACATGACATTTATAGGATTTACAGCTTGAAGAGTTTTACAGTTTCTTTAGGATGTGTTTAACATGCACGGATTAATAGTTCCATGAACTCACTGACAAACTAGTAGATTATATAACCTAAATCTACACATTTATTTATACCATAATCTCCCATATGGTCCCCAAATCTAAGTAATGTAAATATTCAGAGTGACAAATGACTAGCTAGTACTGAAACAGTACTTATATGACTTTTCTGAAGTCCTGACATGAAAGGTAGAAACTAACATTTAGTTAATAATTTTAAACTTTGGCATTTTACTATGGATTCTCAATGTATAACACTAGGTGTGGAAGTCTTTTCTTTAGCCCTATGTTCAAAATCACATATTACTTTAAATTATAACTTAGTGGACAAATATGGAACATTTTCTCTAACAGCAGTTGTTAGTCAAATAAGTAGAGTTAGTGATTATCTCAATGCATATTTTCAAAATGATATGATTAAAGTAAAATATCAAACTGCCAGTTGAAGAAATATTTCATTCTAACACTAAAACATTTATCGGCTGGGCGCAGTGGCCCACATCTGTAATCCCAGGACTTTGGGAGGCCTAGGTGGGCAGATCATTTGAGGTCAGGAGTTCGAGACCAGCCTGGCCAATATGGTAAAGCCCCAACTCTACTAAAAATACAAAAATTAGCTGGGCATGGTGGCAGCACCTGAAATCCCAGCTACTTGGAAGGCTGAAGCAGGAGAATCACTTGAACTTGGGAGGCAGAGATTGCAGTGAGCCCAGATTGCACAACTGTACTCCAGCCTGGGCAACAGAGGGAGACTTCATCTTAGAAATAAATAAATAAAATTAAATATTTATCTTTTTTTCTTTTGAGCTTTTTGTGCCAATCAGTAAGAGCTTCTATCATATACTTTAATTTTAGGATAGCATATATATATTTTTTTTTTTCTTTTTTTTTTTGTGACAAAGTCTCGCTCTGTCACCCAGGCTGGAGTGCAGTGGTGTGATCTTGGCTCACTGCAACCTCCACCTCCAGGGTTCAAGCGATTCTTGTTCCTCAGCGTCCTGAGTAGCTAGGATTAAAGGTGTCCACCACCATGCCCAGCTGATTTTTCTATTTTAGTAGAAACAGGGTTTCACCATGTTGGCCAGGCTCATCTCAAACTCTTGACCTCACCCACCTCAGTCTTCCAAAATGCTGGGATTACACTTATGAGCCACCACGCCTGGCCTAGGACAGTACATTTTTATAGTTCTTCCTTTCACATTCACCTTGAGAAGTATTAATAAATCCTTATTTTTACAAAGAAGGAATTACAAGACTCAGTGTCACAATTCCAGTATAGTTGTTTATGCAAGTTAAATACAGAAAAATAGCATAATTGTTGGCTGCTTGCTGGATAGCAACAATGTAAGACATCAAAAATTAGCATGCGGGACAGTCCAGTGGATGCCAGAGCCCATGGAGTGCAGAAGCCATGCAAGAGTCAGAGATCAATGGAAAGAATAAGCATCTGCTCTCTCAACAGGAGAGTAGTTAAGAGTTTTTTAGGAATAGCCCATTTATAAAGTGTTTAGTGAAATTATGTTGTTCAGAAGTGCCTACGTGGCTTCTTGGACTAGCAGACAACAATATTCTTTGGTGAATTTGGCAGAGACATGATAATGGCTAGGTTATACCGTGAGCCATCACATAAATTTTTACATATGATTCATGAATTTTCAGTGACAGAAAGATAATTTTATACTTTACAAAAGTAGATTCAAGTTGTACTGTGTACAAGCCTTGAAGAACCCATTGACATCATGGTTGACTATTCTCTTGTCTCATTTGGGCACTTTATAAATTTGTGGATGGCTACTTATTGGAGCTTGTGTAGCCCCTTTGAATTAAACACGTTTTACTTATTTCAGTATATTTCAGAGCATGTTTGCTATCATTCACCGGAATTGAGTGGATACCTACTAAGCATAATGGTGTTCATATAAACTACGGGAAAGAATACGTGAAGATGATCTTGATAAAAATATTCAATTATATCATAAAAGGAACATTTCTATATAAAATAATGAAAATTTAGCAACAGAGTACTTTCATATCTTCTGTGTAGCCTTTGACCCATCAAAAATTTCTTTATAACATTGTGCTATTTTAGACCTAATTAACCACAGTTCCTAAAATGTATCAGATTACACTTGAAAAACTTTAATTTCATCAGGCCACAGATTTTCAACAGTATACACTCACTGATCTTGAACATACTGGAGCTATGACATCTGTAAATATCTCAAGGTAAATGGACATTTATTTGAGCATCTTCTATAAGGTCTTCACCTATTTTTCAGTATTAAACCAAGGTCTTCTTTTTTTATTTATTTTACTGTAAGTTCCAGGATATGTGTGCAGAACATGCAGGTTTGTTACATAGGTAAACATGTGCCATGGTGGTTTGCTATACCTTTCAACCTGTCACCTAGACATTAAGCCCTGCATGCATTAGCTATTTGTCCTGATGCTGTCCCTCCCCTTCTCCACCCCCAACAGGCCCCAGTCTGTGTTGTTCCCCTCCCTGTGTCCATGTATTCCCATTGTTCAGCTCCCACTTATGAGTCAGAACATGCGGTGTTTGGTTTTCTTTCCCTGCGTTAGTTTGCTGAGGATGATGTCTTCCAGCTGTATCCATGCCCCTGCAAATGACATGACCTCATCCCTTTTATGTCTGCATAGTATTCCATGTTGTATATGTACAATATTTTCTTTATCCAGTCTATCACCGATGCACATTTGGGTTGGTTCCATGTCTTTGCTATTGCAAATAGTGCTGCAGTAAACATATGTGTGCACGTATCTTTATAATAGAATGATATATATTCCTTTGAGTATATACCCAGTAATGGGATTGCTGGGTCAAATGGTATATCTGGTTCTAGATCCTTGAGGAATCACCACACTCTCTTCCACAATTGTTAAACTAATTTACATTCCCACCAGCAGTGTAAAAGTGTCATATTTCTCCACAGCCTCACCAGTATCTGTTGTTTCTTGACTTTTTAATAATCACCATTCTGACTGGTGTGAGATGGTATCTCACTGTGGTTTTGATTTGCATTTCTCTAATGATCAGTGATGTTGAGCTTTTTTTCATGTTTATTGGCTGCATAAATGTCTTCTTTTGAGAAGTGTCTGTTCATGTCCTTTGCCCACTTCTTGATGGGGTTGTTTTTGTCTTCTAAATTTGTTTAAGTTCCTTGTAAATTCTGGATATTAGACCTTTGTTAATTGCAAAAATTTTCTCCCATTATATAGGTGACCTTTTCACTCTGACGATAGTTTCTTTTGCTGTGCAGAAGCTCTTTAGTTTAAATAGATCCCATTTGTCAATTTTAGCTTTTGTTGCAATTGCTTTTGGTGATTTTATCATAAAATCTTTGCCCATGCCTATGTCCTGAATGATATTGCCTAGATTTTCGTCTAGTGATTAAACGAAGATCTCAGCAACACTTTCCATTAATGCCATAAGTAATACAATTTCAGGAGTGAAATTTCCATGTTCACTTTTCTCGTGTTATTTAGCTTGTCAGCAGTGTCTCCTGTCTCATTCATCTTTTGTGATAGAAGAAAGGATTTCACACCTTGTTTTGTCCAGGAAATGGACTTCACAACTATTTAGAGTTCATTTCATCCCTTTGTTTCTACAGTAATGTCACAGTTAAGAATTTGTTAAGATTTTTTGCGTGTGTTTTTATTTCCTTGACATTTTCATTTTCTCTCATTTGTCTGTGTTTAGGCCAATCCATAATTTTGTCAAATCATTTTGGAATCTGAGCCTATCTTTATCAGTAATGCCAAACCCTGTCTGCTCAGTGCTATCATCTATCTTAGTAGATATAATTTTATAAGAGTTCATGTCTGTATCTGTTACTACATCATCAATGGTCATTTGTAGAAAAAATATAAACATTTGAGTTAAGTAAACTTCGACTCTACACTTCTGTAAACTTGGACATTGCTTATACTTCCCCCAGGTATTTCCCTTTCAGCTAGTTTATTTAGATTAAATTATTTTCAGGTACAATAAAGTCATTCGGCTCTTATTACCTGGCATAAGAATGGCAGCTAATAAAGTAGGAAATGGCAGGAAATTAAGCTTTAGAGAATGAAAACAAGTATAGGGTTTAAGAAGATATATTTCATTTGTAAAGAAGATTAAGCCTTTTTCTTGTTACCAAGTTGATTTGCTAACATTTCTATTTGAGCTTCTCATTTACTAAACTATTTCTCTAATCATTTTGAGAGTCTAAAGTGTTTAAATTATTGAGAATTATTCTATTGTGTTTAGTGTTTGACATGTGAGCCACAGTATAGACATAATTTAATACAATCTTAGACATTGTCACTAATGTCCAGGGCAATAAAAGATTTATTTCATTATAAAAGAAATATAGGGTTGTCAATGAAAAGAGTCAAACTGTGTAAAATATTTAAAGAGATTTATTCTGAGCCAAATATGTATGACCACAGCCCATGACACAGCCCTGGGAAATTCCGAGAACATGTACCCATGGTAGTCAGGCTACAGCTTAGTTTTATACATTTTTGGGAAACTTAAGACACCAATCAATACATGTAAGATGTGCATTGGTTTGATACAGAAACAACTTGAAGAGGGGGCTACCAGGTCATAGGTGGATTCAAAGATGTTCTGATTGGCAATTGATTGAAAGAATTTATTTAAAGACCTGGAATCAATAGAAGGGAGTGTGTCTGGGTTAAGATAAGAGGTTGCAGAGACCACCGTTCTTATGCAGGTGCAGCCTCTACTTAGCAGGCTTCAGAGAGAATAGACTGTAAATGTTTCTTATCAGACTCAAAAAGGTGCCAGATTCTTAGTTAATTCTCTTCTGGATCAAGAAAAAGACCTGGAAAGAGAAGGGGATTCTTTACAGAATGTAGATTTTTCCCACAAGAGAAGCTTTGCATGGCCATTTCAAAATATGTCAAGAAAATAAGTTTTGGAGTAAATTACTTTGATTTCTTTCAGGGCCTGCTATCTGTCATATTCTTATTGCTACAAAGAGTCTGCTTTGTCAATCTTAAGGTCTCTTTTTTAACGTTAATGCTGGTCAGCTATGCCTGAATTCCAAAGGGAGGAGGGTATAATCAGGTGTGTTCTACTGTTACCAGCAGCAAATCCACTGAGGCTACAGCAACCTCAGTTCTTGTCTCCTCAGAAGAAAGAATTTGACTGAGAGGCATAAGGCAGAAGGAGAGACCAAGGCAAGTTTTACAGCAGGAGTGAAAGTGAAGCAGCATCATTATCTGGGGTAAATACCCGAGGTTTGTTGTCTCATGCCAGGGGCAGACACACAATAAGTGAGCTTAAGAGCAGAGGTTTAATAGGCAAAAGAAAGAGAAAAGAGAATAACTCTCTTTCATAGAGAGAGAGGGACTCCTGAGTGTGTCTTCTGATTCTGTGGTGAAATGCACGAGGTTTTATAGATGAGGTTGAGGAGGCAGTGTCTGATTTACATAGGGCATGAGAGATTGATTGGACTAGGTGTGCTGTTTGTTTGCATAGCACAGGGAGAAGCTGGCCACCCCACCCTAATCTTCTCTTATGCAGATGGGTTCTCCACTTGGCTGGCATCATGTTGACTGTTCCTTTATTCTACACCTGGCTGACAAAGAAAAAGGGAGAAGGACCCTCCATGTTGAACGTATCTGGGCCCCAGGTAGCCTTTTCCTATTGGCACAGTTGCCGGCATTCACCCATGCAAGCTTCTAGTTTCTATGTCTGCAGCTCAATTTTACAGGCCCCTCTTTGTTAGAAAAGAAATGATTTGGGGGCTGCTTTTCATTAAAAGAAAAACATTACTAAGGACTCTCTGACTCTCACAAACTGCCTAAATAATTTCTTTCTAGCTAGTGTATGAAAAATGTATTAAAAAGCTTTAGAGCAGGAATGAAAGGACGGAAAGTAAACTTGGAAGAGGACCAAGCAGGTAACTTGAAGGACAAGTGTGCAGTTTGACCTTTTGACTTGGGATGTTATATGTTAGCATGCTTCCGGGGTCTTCCATTCCTTCTCCCCAATTCTTCTTTTGGGGTGAGCTGTCCACATGCACAACGGCCGGCTCGCACTTGGGAGGGGAGCATGCGCAGTGTGTTTACTGGAGTTGCATGCATGCTCACTTAAGGCGCTCTTCTCTTACTAGTGTAATATTCCTAGGAGGTCATATACCAGTTAAACTCCACCATTTTTCCTCTTAATGCTCATGCTTGAGCCCGCTTGCCCAATTCCTGAGATCTTATTGGAAAGCTGCTGATCACCAGTTTCAGGTTTTTTCTATCTATAGGGAAACTGCCTTCGCCAGGCGCTGGTTGCAACTAATTATTATTTTAGAGAGACAGTTAACAACCTCCTGACCATCACCTGATGGTCACCTGACATTTCTGGTTGCGGGGGAGGGAGAGTCCCTCTTCTGCCCTGCTCATGTCTGCCTATCTAGTGTAACACTACCACCCATTCATGGCCTGAATTTGTGTTTCAGGTTTACTTCTAGAATGCTCTTGGCTGAGGGGAGGGGTCCATTCAGTTAGTTGGGGGACTTAGAATTTTATTTTTCGTTTACATGGTGAAATTATCTCATGTGTACCCAAGTACGGAGAAGATTGTACTTTCCTTAGGTAGATTTAATTGATGAATATCACTACGGCAATGGAACAAATTTTGCTTTCAGAGACTTTGGGGCTTATTTTTTGGTGGGGAAAAGGGATTATTGACATCAACTTTCCTTGTGTCTTGTTGTTTGTCTATGTCAAAAACTTGCTTAAGTCCTAAATCCTTGTAAGCAATTTTGTAAGCTGTTTAAGTTTGCTCTAAAGATGATTGCTTTCTTTTTACTCTAGTAAACCTGGGACATCATGATTGTGTTTCCTATTCAGAATTAAATCTTGTACATGGAGTTGAATCATGAGGTGCTTTGTTTCAAAGATCTTTGGGGGCAATATTAAACTGTTTGGAGAACAGAATATCTGTCAGACAATACAAGACTCTCTTTTTAAAATCCTTTAGTCAGAAAATTTTCCTTGTAAAAGAAATTTCAATAGCAAGTTATCTGGTAAACTCTGTATTTCTTTCCCATTTGCTGGCAAATTGATGTTGACATTTTAGCGTTTTGGTTTTTAGTGGAACTCTATAGTGTGTCTTGTTTCAAATATCTATTAAATTACTTGATACACATGTGAAGAGCAAGATTTGGCATTTATTAGAAAGAAGGACTGAAAGAAGGGAGAAGGGAAGGAAGGGGAGAGAGAGCACGCCATGGAATCTGAAGAAACACCTACTTAAAGGTCCACTCTACTCATTTGCCCTTGTTATTAAACGTTTTGGAATATCATAGCACACAAATGTGTGAATAAAACTATATAGTGCATATAGTGAAAATAACATTATATCTGGAATCAAAAGACTTGCATTTGAGGTTTGTCTGTCCTTATGGGGCATGTCTTTGTATCATCTCCTTGAGTCCTACCCTGATTTTCCCATTTGAATTACAAAACCCCTTATCCCAAACGTTTCTCATCCTCTCTCCCAGCTTTAATTTTTTCCATAGTACCTGTTAACATGTAAATTATAGTGTACTTTCCTCCTTTTTTTTTTGCTCTTACCCTCTCCCCCATTAAGATGTAAGCTCCTGGGGGCCCCTGTTCTTCTCTGTTGTGCTTAGTGTTACATCCCAGTCTCCAGAGGTGGCACATTGGCTCAGTAACTATTTGTCGAATGAATAAATGAAATACATGCCTCACACTTTCCATTAGCAATGTTGTTAGGGTTATGAGAACGATAACCAAGATATTCTATGTAAAAGCATATTAGAGGCATGGAATATAATAGGTATTTCATATGTCTGTTCATTTGTGTTTATTGTCTAATACATGATCTGTGAGTAGGTTGTCTGTAGAGAAGGTGACTAGATGTTTTAGTTTATCCAGGACTGTCCCAGTATGCCTAGAGTCTGGGAAAAATTATTATCAGCAACTTATTTCACAAATGTCCTGATATGGATAATAAATTATATGATCACCCTATCTAAAGATGAATCATGCATATGAATTGTCCTTAGGGCAAAAGTTTACCTCATACCATATAACCTGAGTTATACTAAAAATGAAATAAAAAAGATTTCAAAATTCATTAATGTTTAATTTAACAATAAAGTAGGATATGTCTGACATGGCAGTCTGTGGAAAAGGGAAATATTTCTGTTTTAACATAAGAGAAATATTAGCAATTTTTGAGTATTAAATAGTGCTTAAGCATTCAAATGCTGAATTCAGTATTTTTTAAGTTAAAACTCTAATTCCAGCACTTCTTGCCTGTAAAACCATAGGCAATTTGTGAATTTATGTGAGCCTCTACTTTCTCCTCTGTTTAAAAGGGATAATAGTATTCATGGCCTTCATGTGAGATATTAAAATAAATATAAGCTTTAACACAGTGCCTGGCATATAATAAACACTAAATAAGTACTAGCTTCTTTCTGTTAGCATTGAATGGAGGAAAAACTTTCAAAAGTAGTACTGTCAGAGGCTTTGGAACCAGAGAGACTCTATCTTGAATAGGGCCTGGTAAAATAAGGCTGAGACCTACTGGGCTGCCTTCCCAGGAGGTTAAGGCATTCTGAGTCATGGGATGAGATGGGAGGTGGGCACAAGATACTGGTCACAAAGACCTTGCTGATAAAACAGGTTGCAGTAAAGAAGCTGGCCAAAACCCACCAAAACCAAGGTGGTGATGAAAGTGACTTCTGGTCCTCCTCACTGCTCATTATACACTAATTATACATTATACATTAGCATGCTAAAAGACACTCCCACCAGCACCATGACAGTTTACAAATGCCATGGCAACATCAAAAAGTTACCCTATGTGGTTTAAAAAGGGGAAGAACCAACAGTTCTGGGAATTGCCCACCTCTGTCCCGGAAAATTCATGAATAATCCACCTTTTGTTTAGCATATAATCAAGAAATAACTATAAGTATACTAAGTTGAGCAGCCCATGCCCTGCTCTGCCTATGGAGTAGCCCTTCTTTTATTCCTTTATCTTCTTTTTTTTTAATTATACTTTAAGTTTTAGGGTACATGTGCACAACATGCAGGTTTGTTACATATGTATACCATTCAGGACATAGGCATGGGCAAGGACTTCATGTCCTTTATCTTCTTAATAACCTTGCTTTCACTTTAAGGACTCACCCTGAATTCTATCTTGTAAGAGGTCCAGAAACCACCTCTCTTGGGGTCGGGATCGGAGGCCCTGTCTGGTAACAGTACTATTGGTTTCCTTTGATCACAAAGCAACAAAGTAGCTTTGTAGTGTAACTGATTATTTAAATATTACATAACTGGCTAAAAGTGGATGAAATTGCCCAGCTTCCACAGTGGTAGTAATCTACTTCTAACTCCATCGATTTTATGTCATCGTGTTTTGTTAATAAATGTTATTGAATAAAATACCAGATCCACAGTAAATAATCTCTGGTGTTTTTATTTTTTACAAAGGACCATGGACATAATGAGTGGTCAGTAAATATTTGAAAACAAAAATAAACGATGTAGTATTCTGAGACATTCAAGCAAACTATAATTTTAACACTATGCTAGACAGGACTTCTACTTGCAGGAAGCTAAGACTTGCCACAACTGTAAGCTGGCAAACTGGATAATAGTTATTGAGATTAGAGTCTTTACTCTTACGTAGCTTCACCACTTAGAAATTTTCACCACCTAGATGATAGTAACTTTTAATAATAAGTTATTTGGAGTTTTACTTTGATAGTAATTTAGACCTGAACCTGCAGCTATGATCTACTACAATACCTTGTCTAACAAAAAGGAAAAATAAGTTTCAGTAAATTATTTGCTAGAGACAAATAATTAGAAGCCAGGTCTCCTAATTTTGAGGTCAGAATTATTTTGGCTTTTTCTTTAATGTCTGTGTGTTTTTAATCGTAGTGACATTATTTGAGAAGATATTTGATTATTTAATATTGTCTTCTTTAATAAAAATAATAAATAGTTTAGAAGATAACTTGGGATTTCAATGGTTCTATTTCAAATAACTGTCCATTTTCCATACATTTGTAATAAAAGTTTTACCAAATTATATTTTATAAAGAAAATACTTACTAGTAAGAACTTGATGTTTTATTATTAAAATATTCTAGTGAAAATTAGATTCTAAGGCTAAAAGATTATTTATTTTAATAATAAAGCAAATCTATTAGTTATTAGTTTCTAAAGCAGAAAATTATACTGTTTTAGTTTAATGAATTACAGAATTTCCATTATTTCTTGGAGAATATTTTTATTTCCATGTTATGCCCAAATAGTTACAAAACGTAATTTGCCTATAAAATGCAACTAACATCTTTTTTTAGTCCCCAAATTTTTATAAAAGGTGCTATTCAGCCATTATCTGCTAAGATTATATATTCTGAGTTATCATGTGTCTACTGTTATTTTATGTCATTTTCAATAATACTGAAAAATGTGTTACTTTGCTTTGCTCATATCCCTTGGAGTTGATTATATAAGATTGACTAAAAGTGTCAGGAATAGTCTGTGACCAATTATGGACCTCTTTGAAATATTGAGAACCTTCTTTATCACATCAGAGTGAGCTCATCTTTCTAAGGCTTCTGTTATTCTTTTGGTTTCTTAAATATTGTGATCTTTTTCAAGATTTACAGAAATTTTAGGAATAGATACTAGAACAGTATTTTGTTCTATGTAATATTAATCCCTTAAAAGTTTTAGTTAAACTGTATTGCATTGTCCTGAAAATACTTTTCTAAGCATGTCTTTATTTATATGATTATATCCATTGTATAGAGTGGTATTGAGATTAAAGCTTTTAAAGGAGAAAGACCATGTCAATGAGTCCTCCTATAATAGCTGGAAATTATAATAAAGCTTACACTGAACTGGAAATATTCAAATCCTGTAGAAGTTTAAAAGAAAAAGTCAGGTTTAAAGGACATGACATCCTAGTTTGTTGTTCTTTGATCTGCTATTTTCAGAAAGCAAAGAATTCATCAGATACAAAGATAATATTTTGCAGAAATATATACAGAGTAAAACTTAGAAAGTTACGTTATCTGTAGATTCATGTTAATGATGTGCATATAAAATTCCATTATTCTGCAGTAAGCTATTGTCATAACAGAAATATAGGCTTCATTATTGAACATGACATACAAACAACTCTAACATAATTTACTATGCAAGTAGTAAAACATAATTTACCACGTAAGTAGTACTATGATACTACTTACAGATAAGAAGCAATACAAAGGGTCTATGTTAAATACAGAACATGTACTTTCGGCCAGTAATTTCCAAACTCAGACTGCACAGCATAATCACCTAAATACTTTTACTAAAAATGCAGATTCCCAGATCTCACATGAATTTATTGACTAAGAAATTCTATGTCTTAAAATCCATCATTGTCTTTAAAGAAAAATCTCTCCTGTGATTCTGAAGTGTAGACTCAACACGTGAATATATGGTTTAATTTATGAATATTGCATAAATATGCATAGGTAGTTAGGATAATGTGGAAGCTCTCATGGAGAAGCTGGATTTGAGATAGTGTTTTGTTTTGTTTTGTTTTGTTTTGTTTTGTTTTGTTTTGTTTTGTTTGAGACAGAGTCTCAATCTGTCACCCAAGCTGGAGTGCAGTGGCATGATCTTGGCTCACTGCAACCTCCGCCTCTTGGATTCAAGCAATTCTCCTGTCTCATCCTCCCCAGTAGCTAGAATTACAGGCCTGCACCACCACACCTAGCTAATTTTTGTATTTTTAGTAGAGATGGGGTTTCGCCATGTTGGATAGGCTGGTCTAGAGCTCCTGGCCTCAAGTGACTGCCTGCCTCAGCCTCCCAAAGTGCTGGAATTACAGGTGTGAGCCACCACACCCAGCCTAAGATACAATTTTGTAAAAAGGCATGGCATTTAGGAAAGGAGTATTACTCTGAGCACAATTGTAGAGGTGGAAATAGAAATTGCATGGAAATGATTAGTTTATAAAATAACAAATTATTTTTAACAGGGTGGAGTCAAATATAAAGTTAAAGAGGTAAACACATGCAAACCTGGATACAGTGGGATACTGGGCTTTATCTTGTAGGCAATGGTAAACTCAATAACCAAAGATTTTTGTCCAAGGAGCATATGCATTTTCAATTAATATGTGCCATTCATTGGCAGGCTGAGGACTAAAAACAAATCAAACAATAGTACATTAGATTTGAGGCAATGAGGATTTGTGCAGAATGCTTCTTGTGCTAAGGAAAATAAGAAAAGAGATGAGCCCAATGATGATCATAAAGGAAGAATTGATAGCAAAGAGAATGCAATACTAATAGTGACTTAGGAAAATACAGAGGAAAAAAAGTATTACAAATGGTATGTCTGTATACTTAAAAGATGACAATCAGAAAATATTTACCAATTTGTAATCAGAATAGAATACACCAAGATAATTTATTTAAATAATTCTAATTGTGTTAGTAAACCCTTTAAGCAAAATATTGCTATATCTTTTTACATGGAAAATAAAATGGCTAGTAAATAAATCATTATTTTCAGAAACACAAGCACATTTCCCCTCTTATAGTTTTGATACCATAAAATAGTGGTATTTTCTCAGACAAATTAGCATCTGACTATTTGTGTCAAAAAACAGATTTAGTGATATATGCATGAAACTAAGAGACTTCCCTGGTAAAAGACCGTTACGCGTCAAATATGTTCTTTGCAAAATATTTTACAAATGAAAATAATATTCAGTTGAAATGCAAGAAATCGGTTAAAAGTGCACTTGATTAGTAAAAGCCGTATATTACATACCCACAGCCAACATCATACTGAATGGGAAAAAGTTGAATGCATTTCCCCAAAACTGGAACAAGATAAGGATACCCACTCACCACTTCTCAACATAGTACTGGCAGTCCTAGCCAGAGCAATCAGGCAAGAGAAAGAAATAAAACATCCAGATTTTAAAAGGGGAAGTCAAATTATCTGTGTTTGCTGATAATAAGATTGTATACCTAGAAAACTCTAAAGACTCCTTCAAAAGACTCCTAGACTTGACAAATGGCATCAGTGAAGTTTCAGGATACAAAATCAGTGTAGAAGCATGTCTATACACCAATAACATTCAAACTGATAATGAAATCAAGAAGACGGTCCCATTTACAATAACCACACACACAAAAGAATTACTTAGGAATACATTTAACTAAGAAGGTGAAAGACCTCTACAAGGAGAGCTGCAAAATACTGATAAAAGAAATAAATGACACAAACAAAAGGAAGAACATCCCATGCTCATATAAGAATCAATATCATTAAAATGACCATACTGCCCAAAGCAATCTAGAGATTCAGCACAAATCCTATCAAATTATCAATGTCATTTTTCACAGAATTAGGAAAAAATCCTGAAATTCATATAGAACTCCAAAATAGCCTGAATAGCTGAAGCAATCCTAAGTAAAGAACAAAGCTGGAGCCATCACATTACCTGACTTTATGCTACAAGGCTATAGTAACCAAAATAGCATGGTACTAGTACAAATACAGATACACAGATCAAGGGAACAGAAAAAAGAACTCAGAAACAAAACCACATACCTATAACCAACTGATCTTCAACAGAGTCAGTAAAAAAATGCAATGAGGAAAGGACAACCCTATTCAATAAATGATGCTGGAAAAATTGGATAGCCATATGCAGAACAATGAAACTGGACCCCTGTCTCTCACCATATACTCAAGGTGGATTAAAGACTTTAACATGAGACCTGAAACTTAAAATCCTAGAAGAAAACCAAAGAAAATGCTTTTGGACAATGGCATATGCAAGGAATTTATGAGTAAGACCTTAAAAGCAAATGCAACAAAAACAAAAAGGCACAAATGAGACTTAAGTAAACGAAAGAGCTTCTGCACAGCAAAATAAATAATCAACAGAGTATACAGAAAACTAACTGAATGGGAGAAAATATTTCCAAACTATGCATCTGACAAGGACTAATACTCAGAATCTTCAGGGAACTCAAACAACTCAACAAACAAAAAACGAGTAGCCCCATTAAAAAGTGGGCAAAGGACATGAACACACATTCCTCAGGAGAGACACACAAGCAGCCCACAAACATATAAAAAATGCTCAACATCACTACTCATCCAAGAAATGCAAATTAAAACCAAAATGAGACACCATCTCATACCAGTCAGAATGGCTATTATTAAAAAGACAACAACAACAAAAAACAGATGTTGGTGAGGATGCAGAGAAAAGGGAATACTTATACATTGTTAGTGAAAATGTAAATAAACACAACCACTATAGAAAACAGTATGGAGGGTTCTCAAAGACCTAAAAATAGAACTACCATTTGACTCAGCAGTCCTACTATTGGGTATCTATCCAAAGGAAACAAAATCCTTGTATCAAAAAGACACCTCCACTCATATGTTTATCACAGCACTATTCATATTAGCAAAGTTATGGAATCAAAGTGTCCACCAACAGATAACTGGATAAAGCAAGTGTGTGTACCTGTGTGTGTGTGTGTGTGTGTATGTAATAATATGCAGCCAAAAAAGAATGAAATTATGTATTTTACAGCAACATGAATGGAGCTGGAGGCCATTATCCTAAGTGAAATAACTCAGAAACAGAAAATCAAATATTACATGTTCTCGCTTGTAAGTGGGAACTAAACAATGGGCCCATGTGGACATAGAGAGAGAGTGAAAATAGACACTGAGGTCTCCAAAAGCAGAGAGAGTTGAAAATTTACATATTGGGTACAATGTTCACTATCTGAGTGATGGGTATACTAGAAGCCTAAACCTTACCATTTTGCTATATATCTATCCCCTGAATCTATAAAAATAAAAAAGAGAAAAAAAGTACCTTTTACCTGAGAAATTGAGATTATCAAATATTTTTATTAGCATAATACTAACATCATCTAATCTACCAAGAAAAAGCAATTACTTTAATAACATTATCTGGCTAAGACATCTTGATATTATTTATAAACATTTTAAGGCCAGAGAAAATAAGACAGGTGAGTATATTTAAAGACTGTAACAAGGATCCAGCTCTAAAAGTAGACATGTGCTAACTTCAGAACATCAATGATTAAATTAAATAATAATGAATCAATTATTTGTTTGCAAACCATGTATTAGACCTTTGAAAGCTGTCTGCTCAAGCATTAATGGTGTCATTCACTCTCTTTCTCTTCAAGTCATACTGTACGTTTTTCTTTATCCTTCTTTACTCTTATGTCCTTTTCATTACCCAAAACTCTGTCTTAGATCAGCCAGAGGTTCTCAAAGGCATTGTGCCCAATTTATGAGCATCAATGTTTCTGACCCATGTTTTGCATTGACTATGGATGTTGCAGCTCATATTTAATTTTAAGAAACATTTAGAGAATGTTGCCACACCCTAGAAAATAATAACAGCAAAAAATAAAAATAAAAAAGAACCTTAACAAACCTTGTATTTCTCCTAGTGTTCAATTACCTGTGGCAAAGGAATGCAGTCCCGTGTAATCCAATGCATGCATAAGATCACAGGAAGACATGGAAATGAATGTTTTTCCTCAGAAAAACCTGCAGCATACAGGCCATGCCACCTTCAACCCTGCAATGAGAAAATTAATGTAAATACCATAACATCACCCAGATTGGGTAAGCAGACAAAAAAAAAAAAAAAAGATGCTTTTGAGAAACATAGAAATGCTTATGGCTTCTTGTATTTTATATATTACTTTAAACCTTGATAGTTGTAAACCTATACTGATTATTTTGGTTTGGACTAAATTGGATCCATTTAAATATGATTTCATCCAAACGGTCAAGTGGGTAAAAAAGTCCTAAAAACTTAAACTGCTTTGATTCCCAAAGTTGTCCAATCAGAGGCAGGTCCAGGAAATAATAATGCCACACCACCCCAGGTCTTTTTGAACCAAAATTTAGACTCGGATCAATCCCATGGCAGAACTATCAATTAAGTTAATGTCTGTGGAAAGATGAGATTGTAGTGTAAGCCTTAGATTTCTCCGTGGTTAATAGCCTTCCTTGTGATCTGGGTATAAATTATTCTTTGGAGGAACACAGACTAAAAAATGTCTTTCAAGAAGAATGGGTGCATGGATCTACACCATTAAACAAGAAGTTCTATTTTCTTTTTAAGCTTTGAGAATATGATATTAAATAAAAAATACATTCTAGTAATATTGACTATATTGATGTTTACATTGTTTTATGTTATGAAATGCCTTCATATATATCCTCAATTTCTGTTATTTAACCCATAATTGAGAATTAGACTATATATTTTAAGTAGATATAGCCTACACTTGCATAACAAATACTAATGAATGATTTAGCATTTACATCTGTGACTATTAGTAGCTTTTAACAGCACTCCTGCCTGATTGTCAGTGGGTTAATTTATGTTTAATACCTTTGGTTTTAACCTGTGCATATAATCTCCAGGGGAACAATTTCAATCACACAAAATAATATTACCAAAATGTAAGGAGATAAATTATCATATGTATTTTTCCAGGCATAAGACTCAATCAAATGGGAAAGCTTGGTTTCTTCATGGAAATACAAAAATTCTCTTTTTAGGGCCAAATAATTAACTAACATTCCTAAGAAATAATCAGTTCAAGGCGAATAACACTAATTAAGACAAAAAGTTAAGCCATTCTAGAGCAGATGTACTAAATCCATTTATTCAATAGCAGTATAATTCCTTTCTCCAGCAATTAGTTGGAGTCCTTGAAATATTATGTGGCAGAAAATAATGGATTAAAAGAAAAATTTTGTTAAAATTGCATTTTCTCTATTATTCCTTGAAGGTATACCCCAAAATACAGAAGCACAATGGTTAGGAAAATCTAAGGTTTTTAAAAATAGAATAATTATATTAGAATACGATTCATTCTCATATGCAAAAGAAATAATTATAGCAGGAGTGACTCTCATCGTGCATTCCAGAACACACTGTTTTACAAAAATGGAGGCCAAGTCTACATGACCAAATATTCTATACCAAGTTCTCATTTCAAACACTTCAACTATTGCTATAAATCTCAGTCGCTTGTGATGATATGCATTGATTTTTATAGAAGCCTGAAATCACAGCTCCAGATGATCCATTTAGATGTGTCTGTTATCTGGGGAAACTAGGAATATGAAATAACTGTGAGCATATTTTTACTTTGCTGTTTCCTTGTAATTTCAACCCCAATAATAGTATTTATTAATTTGTATTCCCATAAAGGTAGATATATTGAGCACATTTATTTTTCTTTTTAATTTTCTCTACTAAAATTCAAAAGAAACTTAAATGAAAGCTATGAAACTGAAGCTTAAAAGTACAACACACTGAACCTGGGAATTATATCTTTAATAGGCCTAAAAACATTTATAAGTAAAAATATTATTCATTCTTTACTTTTTAATCATAGGAGGTATGTATGTGTGTGTATGTCTTTCTTGTTTAAAATCCAGAAGGTAATATAAATGAATCAAAGAGAGTGTACAAAATCCGCCCCACTTAAACGCTTGAAGTTTGTTTTTACTGACATATATGAGATCTGCATGGAATGAATTCACTACGTTCTGTTTCACAGCTGCTCTGACTTTCAAGTGCCTGGGAGATCAGTGGCCAGTGTACTGCCGAGTGATACGTGAAAAGAACCTATGTCAGGACATGCGGTGGTATCAGCGCTGCTGTGAAACATGCAGGGACTTCTATGCCCAAAAGCTGCAGCAGAAGAGTTGACCTCTAGCAGGCTGGCTGGATCACAGCTCTTTGCAATTACATTATTTATAAACACACACACTAGCATGTTTTTCAGACCAAATATTATCAGATTACATATAATTTAATCAAATTAATTTATTTTTTCGCCTGCCAAACATCCAGTGTGGTGCTTGTTTTGGTTACACAAACATTTTGATTTATACTATATGGTTCATAAATAATTTTATTGAATGAATTAGTTGGATCCAGTAATATAATAAAAATATAATAAAAAGAAAAAGGAAAAAAATAGATCATTATACTTAAAACAACGTTTCATTGTTTGTTAGGGCTATCTCTAACAACATACATACATCCAGAATGTATACTGACTTAGCATAATAGTTTAGGTATATATGAAGAGAAACTATTGTTGTTTTTTGGTGTCCTGCTGCAGAATTAGCCCATTTTCTGTCATCTGCAGGAGATGTGTAAACATAATGAACCTCATGGTGTTGAACAGGTTTTTAGAGAATGTATTATGAATTTGGTTCAGATTTATAGACATCCATAGGAAAAATTCTGCTGTAATTATAACCTTATTTTGATACGGAAAAGAAAAGTCAAAATAGAGACTTTGATCATGTTCATGAACATGTACTTGAACACAAGTATTGTAACAATGAAACACTGTAATGATTTACACTGAATCACAATTGCACTGTTGATATAGTGTAGAGAAATCGTTAGAAATGGTAACATCTTACAAAAAATATGTATTATTTTAACATGTTATCTCTAGATTTTAGCTTTTTTAAAAATATTTTTAACAAAGAAAACATTGATCCACCCATTTCCCTGTATCTTTTTAGCAGATTTATTAAAGATTATAGTACTTAGCCTCACGAATCATAATTAGAAAATTTACTGATATTTCTCAGCCTTTTCCCTAGGAAAAAGGAAAAACAGAAAGCATATAATACTGTGGTAGTTTCATTGTGTTTTTCTTCCTTTTAAAAATTAAAAAGTTTTACAATTATGTGAAACGTTCAAAAGCCAGCTTAAAATTTTTCTTGTGAGAAAATATTGTACATGATTCACATGATTTCTTAGATTTTTCAATAAAATATGTAAAACTTCCCATTGAGAGACAATTCTTCGTAGACTTGTCACATATCCACATGTCTGATGAACAAAGGTACTGTCTACTTTTGTTCTGGAGTATCTTCTAGAGGATGTTTGTATAGTGAACTGCCTTGGAAGATAGTATCTCTCTTGTGAGCAAAGGGCAAACATGCTTCTCATAAAAGTTTCAGGTTCCCTAAAATTGGGGTTTCTTTACTATAAGACAATCCAATGCATGTTCTGACGTCACCTAGCTCTCTTCATGTCACCCTTTGGGAAATGGGGCTCAAGGAGCCAGTACAGGAAAAGCTGATTGCCTGGCTACTACTATTGCTGTGAGTAATAAAGTCCTTTGTCTCTAATGCAGGAGTCTCATGTCTTCTGCCCTGAAATCATAACAGGATAACTTGATAAGTTGCAAGTAGGGTAAAAACTCAAAAGCTTCACAGTTCTTTACATTTCTCTTATTAATATTTTTCACCGTCATTTTAATAAATGTGTTTTAATATCGAGGTCACCTCTTTCCTAGATTGACCCTTCCTATGTAAGTCCTTTAATTTAACTGCTGAGATATAGGGTTAACCAATATCAACAAATTTTACGTGAAATAGTAGACGAATTGGAGAAGGAAAAACTGAAATAGTAAGTTCCATCCCTTGACTCCTGAATCCATAAATCTAGGTAGAAATAGCACCATGTATTGGTTGATAGTTCAAAAAATATACATCTTAGAGAACATTATCTCAAACCTCCAAAGTGTTTTCATCCACCTGGTAGGAGACTAAACCTTTCTTAAAAAGACATATCATTCTGTTAGGCCATCTGCTTCGGGGTGATGGGGAGCATGGTACTATGAGAGATTTACACGACAGTGAGCCCCTGTCCACACTTTATTTGCTGTCACACAAGTTCCTTGAACAAAAACAATATTGTATGAAATACCCTAACAGTTAGTGAGACATTTGTTTAGTCCACAGATGGTATTTTGGCAGAGGCATTACAAACTGGGAAAGCAAATTTATTTTCAGATCAACTGACTGTTTCTGCAAGAACAAGCCACTGCCTCTTCTGTGATAAAAGGGTCTAATGTAATCAACCTACAATCAAGATGGTGTGTTGCTTCTCCCATAGAAGGGTACCATAATGTCTTCTCTGCTATTATTAGGTGGAACCCTCAGCAGTGACTGTAGAGAGATTGACCTTGGTGAAAATAAGTTCATGTTGCTTAGCTCATGCATAATCTCCACTCCTGCCACCATTATCTCTTTATTTTTGAGGGTATTGGTCGAGGACAGAGGTGCCTGGAAGAGACTGAAGAACATCAAAAGAACATGTCATCTTATCCACCTGATGATTGAGATCAGTTTCTCCTGAGTATGCTGTTTGGTGAATATTCAAATGAAATATAAGTATATAAACAATTCAAGGAGTTCTAGCCACATTCTTTTTCCTCAGAACTTCATTATTACCAGTTTTTATCATGCTCCTTTCAAGTTCCTACCAAACCCATTAGACACAGCCCATAAGTTAGTGCATATCCATACCTCTGGCTGTTTTTTCTTCCAGTCAGAATAAACAGCCAGATGCACAGCTTGAATTCCTTCTGCAAGGATTTTTCTTACTAATCATTCAGGTCACTTCTGTGCGGGGTTGTAGAGCTACAGTTGTCTACTCTTGGTTATGCTAGCATATTGTGAAGAACCAGACCGTAAACCAGGACCAAATGTTTTCTGTCTCAGTCAATTCATTATAATAAATTCTCTGTGAGGCTGTGTGGGTTGAGAGAGTGGAAGCAATGTAGCAGTAGTAGGACCCTTAACTATCAGATCCAATTTTTCAAGGAAATTATGCCTTCAGCTTGTGCTCAAGATTAATCTTGTACCCTTGATGATGGAGTGATATTTTGCACAGGTAACCTGGGTGGTGTCAGACACCACCCAGGTTATAATGAGCAGTTCAAGTTACATGGGAATTTGGTGACCTGTGGTCAAGCATTAAACATTTACTAGCATTTCAATGCAAACCAGAAGTAGTTTTTCAAAACAGAAATAATTATTTGTAAAAAGGACACAGCTTTCTCCAAAGTTATTAAGACCTCACTGTGATTCACGAAGAGGATCCATCCGGAAGATCCATATAGGATCCTTATGTGCCACTGATTCTTTAAGTACCATCATATCTGCTGTGCTATATTGCCTAAATAGCAGAGTAATTTCAATTGCAACCTGAACTGATTATAGATTCTCTCCTTATTCTGTGCATCACATGAAACTGGAAGTCTTTGGGATTACTCAGTAATAATGTGTAAAGTAGCATTCCAAAATGAGTTATACATTGTCACAGCCCAAATGGGATGTGTGTCTCTTAGGAAGGGCTAGAGGCAGGAATTTGTCCTTTACTTAGAAGGGATATCTCAACATGTCACTGAATTCCTAGAAATTATACTAAGCTGTGAAATTCCTGAAGTTTTTGAGGAACCATTCTCAAAGAGAACTGGCCTCCCCTTCATTCAGGAAGTTCTGGGTCTGAGAATCATCTCTCCAGTGAAAACTGAAAAAGGGAATGCAATTATCTGGTATGGTGATTCATATCCAACTTGTGTTCACTAAATATAGAGATATAATGGTTATATAAATCAAGAAACAGTTTAGTAGAATGCCCACATATTTCAGTCCTAAGGACTCCCTGGTCAACTGGCCAATACCAAAAATTTTTGCAGGTCAAACCGTTCCTGTCTTAGTCTGTTTGGACTGCTATATCAAAGTACCTTAGACTGGCTAATTTATAAACAGAAATGTATTGCTCACGATTCTGGTAGCTGGGAAGTCCAAGATCAAGCACCAGCAGATCTGGGGTCTGGCAAGGACATGTTCATCATAAATGGTGCCTTCGTTTTGTCCTGACATGGCAGAAGGGGTAAGGATGATCGCTGAAGACTTTTGCAAGGGCATTACTTCCATTCATGAGAGCTCTGCCTTGTGATTTAATCACGTCCTTAAGGCTCTACCTCTTAGTGCTATCACAATGGGTATTAAGTTTCACCATATTAATTTCGTGGGGGTGGCAGCAGGAACCAACATTCAGACCATAGCAATTCCCTTTACTACATTGAATCTGCTGCTCTTTATAATATCCATGCACGCATGGTCTTTGGAAGTTAAATCCTGCCACTTGGCTCCTGGCCATATGGAATTTATTATACTCATTAAATTCTATAAGATCAGTTCTATGGCAGCATTTCCCAACATTATTCCTGGCTTCCAGAGAATAGCCACTACAGAGTTCTTTAAAGATTCCAATGCTGCCTTCACCACTGTATCTTTCAAAGCCTTGATTAGGGAATGCCCTCTGGGCCCTCTTGGGGAATATATTTAACAGGTGGATGAACATAACTATCATATTAAAACCAAACTTCCTAAATGTATACCTTTCTCTATACTACATTGTAGCAAAGAAGTATGGCATCTCAACTTTGCTCAATATGAACCACTATTGGGTCCAGTTTTCAGTCAAACTGTTAGAATTACTCTCAGTCACATCAACTAACACCTTAAATCCAGAATCTCTGCTTAGCACACACATATCAAAAAACATTCATGCTAATCCAAGATTGGATATCTTCCATCCTAATCTAACATCCTTAAGAAACATCCCCACACAGTTTATATGACTTTGCAAAATCTCATAATTATTTTAGAACCTTAAAGTACAACCTCATCAGTCACAGTTTTTACCTGGTCCCTTTGGATCTTCCAGGACTTGAGTCTGAGTATGGATTTAGCAGACATGACAGATAGGAAAAGGTCCTAAGGAAAATCAGCAGTACAATTAAAAAAGGTTTGCTGTGCCTCAACACAGTAAAGACTGTATGTGTTAAACCCATAGTTAACATCATATTAAACAGAGAAAAGCTGAAAACTTTTCATCTAAAAATGGTAACAAACAAGGAAGCCTACACCACTCTTATTCAACATAGTGCTGAGAATCACAGCCAGAGAAATTACAGAAGAGAAAGAAACAAAGGGCATGCAAATTGGAACAGAAGAAGTAAAATTTGGCCCTGTTTGCAGAGGAGAAGATATTATATATTAAAAAAACCTAAATACTCTTAGAACTGATAAACAAATTCAATAAAATCTCAGGATACAAAATCAGTATACAAAAATCAATAGTGCTTCTACATGCTAACAATGACAACCTGGAAAAGACATCAAGAAAGCAATCCCATTTACATTAGCGCCAAAAAATAAAAATAAAATAAAATACCTGGGAGTAAATTTAACCAACGAAGTAAACAATCTCTACACATAAAACAAACTATAAAACACTGATGAAAGAAATTGAATAAGACACAAACAAATGGAAAGGCATCCCGTGGCCATGAACTGGAAAAAAATAATGTTGTTAAAATGACAGTACTCCCCCAAACAATCTACAGATTCAATGAAATCATTATCAAAGTGGCAATGACATTCTTCACAGAAATACAAAAGGCAATTCTAAAATTTGTATGAAACCATAAAAGGCTTCCATGCTTATTGCAGCACTATTTACAATAGTCAAGATATGGAATCAACCCAAGTATCTATCAGCAGATGAATACATAAAGAAAATGTGGTATATACAGACAATGGAATACAGCTCAGCCATAAAAAAGAATGAAATCCTATCATTTGCAGCAACATAGATGAGCCTAGAGGACATTATGTTACATAAAATAAGCAAGAAACAGAAAGTTAAACACTACATGCCTCACTCAAATGCAGAAGCTAAAATATGTTGATCTCATAGAAGTAAAGAGTAGAACAGAGGTTGCCAGAGGCTGAGAATGGTAGGGGAAAAGGGGATAGGGAGAGATTTATTAAAGGAAGCAAAATTACAGCTAGATAGGAGGAATAACCTCTAGTGTTCTATATCACTGTAGGATGACCATAGTTAACATTAATATATATTTTCAAACAGCTAGAAGAAAAAGGATATTGAACATTCCCAAAAGAAAGAAATGATCAGTGTTTGAAATGCTGGATATGCTAATTACCTTGATCTGATAACTATATGTTGTAAGTACTGAAACATCACTATGTACCCCCAAAAATATGTAAATATGTGGGTATATATATGTGTGTGTGTAACTATTATATATCAATTTTTAAGATAAAAATATTTAAAGTTTTATTTCAGAGCAGTCACAGAAGCTTTTCCTGCTCCCAACTTAGACCTTGAACTGTGACTTTAAATCCCATCTTATCATTTTCTTTCTCTAAGTTCTTCAGCACATTTAGAAGCAATGAATCAACTCCACAGTCATTATTCTCTTTGTTTCTGTGAAAAGGTTCTAATACAGCAGATACTTAGTAACTCTGCACATTGCCTCTGTAGCCACTTAGATTATACAGGCACTAGGGGTGAGTATAGGTGAGAATTTAAATAACTGTTGAATCACTGCATGACATGGATGGCCAGGCTCCCACTTACCCCTGGTAATAGGGTCATTCATGTCTAAATCTAGTCAGATAAGAGAACCAGTTTCAAATTTTATTTTTAAAATTCTATTCCCTGGAAACACTTCCAGTTGGTTCAGTCAGCAGAGCAGTTTCAGAGGGTTACAGGATAATGTAGTTGAGCTCACACAACTGTGAGAGGAGACGGGAAACTGAAGGGCTGGATGTAAGAGGAGTTGGAGGATTAGTGGAGTCAACAGCCAATCAATCCAAGGAGCAGGCACAGCCAGCTAAGAAAAGCTATGAAGGGGTAGTCTGCGAGGAAATCTACGGGATATTGTTGCCTCTGTGCACTTTCCTTCTTTATAGGTTCACAGCCAACATCTGGTAGTGAATCTGACTTTTCTGTTGGTCAACAGGACCAACAGTTGGAAAGAAAAAACGGGTCTGGAGTTCAAGAGAGCAAAGTCAAGCTGCAGTCTGCCAGGCACATACTGCATCTGTCTAAAAGAGACTTTCAGGTTAATGGATACTGTTTCAATTTTGCCTTCAGAATCTCATGGAACTCTCTCTTTTGGTCAATTCTCACCTAGAATCACACAGGGAAGGGGGACTCTGGGAAACAAAATTGATTTTTTAACTATAGATTGTTAATATGGCTTTAATTTTTAATTTTTCCCATTTTGCTTTTATAGCAGTTATACCTAAAGTGAAAAATATATGTTCATATGCACTCTCAAAATTACAGCAAACTTTTTAGTGCTTAATATATGCTGAGCATTCTGTTGGCCACTATACATATTAAATCTCACAGCAACCTTTAAGGTACCGTTAATACCTGTTTTTAGCTGAGGAAACTGAACCTCAGTGAGACTCAGAATGTTGCCCAAGAACACAATTTAGTTGGATGTATAGAGGCTCCCTATTACATAAATACTGTGCATTCAATTATTCTAATTGCCACCCTTATTTACCAATTTTGAAAATATAAGAAATGCACAGGATTTATATAACTCAATCTCAGTCTTTCTTTGTAATCAAAACTATGCAAATAATTTCTAAATTATCTCAGTTTGATGAACCTTGATGGCTCATCTGATCATTGTACAGGCACTGGAGCTGGAAATACTTTCAGATGTTTCCACTGGCTTTCAGTAATCTTGAAAGCTAGAAAGAAAAAGAAAAAAGAGAAAGAATATAAAGGGAAAATGTGAATTATTAGGTTGGTGCAAAAGTATTTGCAATTACTTTTAGTGGCAAAAACCACAATTACTTTTACACCAACCTAACAATAGATAAACAGTTTTGCCTGGTGAAGTTGTATTTAATTCTACTTTTCCAATTCTTGTGGTTCAGAAACAATTACTATGGATGTAAATCCATCCATGGGAAAATGATACTGTAATTTTTTTAAATGCTGTAAAGAAAGAGCAAATGATTAGTTGCATTGTAAGAGTTGAGAGGCCTCAGATATCCACATTCCCACCAGACTGCTCTTCCAATATAGTAACTGTTTATTTTTATGTGTTTATACCCTATGTCACTCTTGAACAAAGGTATTATTGACAATAAGGGACTCGAAACCCTAAGCCAGTATTTTTTAAAATTATGATCAAGTAACTTATTTTTTAAGAGTTAACAGGAAAACAATGAAGGAGTTGTTATGTGATCAGATAAATTTTGAAAATGTTAGAGTTAACAAAACAGAATCTCTCCACCTTCAAGATGAGCTTATGAACTATAAACTACCAGAAGAGAATTACAGAGGATGTCATTTTGGGCAATGGAATCCTTTTTTCTCACTGAGTATGGTTGGAATAAAAATTTTAAAATGGAACACCAAGACTTTTCTTAAAAGTTTAATTGGATTATCAACTTTCAATCATAGTTAAGTCCTAAAAGACTGGAAGAGACAACAGCAATCATTATTTATTGAGCAAAGGGCTTCATTAGGGTCTTCAGACATGACTCATTTGGAAGAGACCATGTTATAGGGCTGCTCTTTTGTGAAATATCCTTTAGCATAAAGGCCCTTAAAACAAAAATGTGAAATAGAGTATCAAACAAAAGATAAGAAGATGAGAGTACAAATAAATCACTGTAAGGTTTCAAAGGAGAGAAAAAATGATACCTACTAGCGAAAATATGTAAAGGTTTTGTAAAAGGCTAGGTATCAGCGATGACCCATGAATGATGATTAGGAGGTAGTCAACAGCCATGGATGGGAAGGAAGGTTTCCAGGCAGCAGAGCTGGCATTAACCGAGACACAGATTCTCACTTATAACTGAGGGCTAAGAAATGGCCACAAATGGATATAAAGATGGAAACAACAGACACTGGGGGCTTTATAAGGGGGGAAAAAAGAAGGGGGCCAAGGGGTGAAAAACCACCTATTGATACTATGTTCACTGTTTGGGTAATGGGCTCACTAGAAGCCCAGACCCCACCATTATCCAATATGCTCATGTAATAAACTTGCAACTTTACCCCCTGAATCTATACTTTAAAAAGTAAAAGCTTGATTTCCTGATTGTCAGTCATTTAGGCTACCTACAGGGATAGCAATGAGAAATAAGAATTGATGGTTTTGGGGTAAAGGCAGACAAAGGATGGTGGGAGAAGATGGAGAGGCTCATACTAAACTTGAAAGTAGTACAAGACAGTATTGAAGCCTCTGGCAACTAGGGGATGACGGAAGTATTGAAAGGAAGGAGGCCTAAGGAAAACTGAAGGCTCATACCACCTACCTCATGCTTTGGCTAAGGAAAAAGCCTAATCAAATATATTTGGATCTAGGTTCTGTGTCTCTACTTGCCAATATACAGAGCCAAAGACAAGTAAATTTCTTCTTGAAGGTGTGTGTTATTCCCCAAAGAATCTTTTAGGAAGAGCAAGCAGCCTGAGAAATATTTGTTTATTAGATACATTCTGGCAGCAACCAGGAAAATCCAGAAAGTACCAAGCACATGCACATACACATAATATACTTGATTCTTGAAACACTTGTGGTTTCACTGTTTTGTTATTAACTGTCATTATGAAGTACCTATTACTTTATTTAGTAAATGCATTTATAAAACCATCCAAACCTATTTAAATATTGTAAAACAGTGAGAGTTTTGGTCCAAAACATTGTTAGAGAAAATGTTAACTGCTTAATTCAGTTTTACAACTATAAGTAGGGCAGATATTTTTTATACACCCCCTCATGTTTATTGCTATGAAGAAGATAAGTACTCTCCAGTGTCTTGCTTGATTCAAGAACATCCTGGCTGCTGACTCTTGTAAGCCGTATGGCACTCTTCTGAGATCTAGTGCTGATACATTCCACATGTAACCCCACTGCCCCTGGAAGAGAAACTTTCCTGCCGAGTCAGAGGGGTTTATAGAGATGTGAAATTAACAGACAACCTATGTCTTTTAGAAACTGCTAATATATCTATCCTTTGCCTTCTCACAAGTGGGAAAGGTTTTCCTCCCTCCAGATGGAAATCCATACTTTCCCAGTGAGATGTATGGGTCACCTAAAGCAGAGTGCCTTGTAAAGAGAGAACATATCTCCATTAAAGTCATCACGACTTGCTGGCTGGCTACAACTGCCCACAGCCTCACTCCCACCACCTTGGCTCTCTTAACAGCAGATGGGTTCACTTAGAAGAGTGTGTCATCCAAACCCAGCAGCCATGTTTTTTGAGGGGTCCAAATGTGCCGTGTGAACACCAAAGCACATTGTTAAGAGCATATACAGCTAGGAACAGAGTCAATCGGACCTAAGATAGTGAATGGGTCAAGGTAGTGGATTGGAGCACTAAATTACTGTAGCAAACTATAAAGCAAATTCTTGCCATTTCCCTCCCCAGAACAAAGCTGACAACCTAAACCTGGTTAGGTTTCACAAGAGTTGAGGCTCTGGAACATGAGAAGAAACATAATCCTGAGTATCACATGTGAGGCTGTGAAGGCAGGGCCTAGTCAGCTGTGTTAGCTCAGCAATGCTCAAAGAGAAAAATCAAGCACTGTCTCCCTATACGTGACTGTTTCCTGTGCTCCGCATTGCGGGTTGTAACACAGATTCTGGCAGCCTTTATTCAAACAATAGTTTCCCTTAAATTGTTATTTCTAACTCTGAATGAAGAGACATTAAGTGCTACACATATCTAATTCTGTCATCCTATTAATTTTAATGAGTATAGCCCCATCTGTTTCGGTCAAGCACCCTCAATGTATGTGTGTGAGAAAGGTAGGGTAGCGTGCTGCTTTGTTTCTTTGTCCCTGTGCATTGATGTATCATTTCGAGAGCAGTGGCTGTGTGCAGCTGAGAGACCTGGTTTCAGATGCAGTCAGAGCATCCTCAGGCACATTAATAACGGAGTAGTCTGACAGGAGCAGCTTTGCCTGTCTTTGTTTTCCACTGTAGGTGAAGGGAGACATGGATCTCTCTGTTTTGCCAAATAACAACCATCCTGACAAATTCCTGCAGCTTGACGTAAAGTCTTTAACGAGGAGCTCAGCTGTCCTTCAGGCCAGCCTGGCGAGGTTTCCGGGTGGAAATTATCCTGCTGCACAACACTGGCAAAACCTTGTCTACTCACAGGTAAGATCTAGGGGCACAAAAATATGGGGATGGAGGCTTGTTTCTTTCTCGCTATCTGCCATTTCACCATTTATGCAACAAGAAGCCTATAGGAAGAGTACAAGGTGGCTGCTCTGTCTTCCAACTTAGTCTTTCTCTCTTCCTTAACATTAGGAAATTTAATTTATTTATAAAATACATGGATTCTCTCATTCATTAATACCCCTCCTAGCATTAGCTTCTCTGCCTATCCTCATTTTAGATTTCAGGTGGCCCTCATTTACTCCTTCCCTTCAATAATTTTCAAAATAATTGTTATATGCACAAATAAGACTTTGGGGGAAAAACTCCCGTCTCTATCTTTTGGTGTAATCTAAGCATAAAGCATCAGAAATTTACATTGTGGGCATAAATAATCCTCTAAAACAGCTGGAGATCTTCCTTCTGCCTCCCTTAGACTAGCTCCCTTTCATAGCATACACAGAAGACTTAGAGAACAGAACAATGGAAACCTAATTATTGAAGGGAAAAAATACAGCGAACTCTCCACTTGAAAAAGTGCTAGCTATTATTGTAGATATTCTTATTTTCCACAGGTGTCCGTGTGGACAAGGAATACCAATTAGACCTTCAAACCCAGAGCAGGTTTTATTTCTCTTTTCTTTTGCATTTTCCTTCTTTTTGCTGACCAAAAGAGAAGAATAAAACTGTGATGAGTTCCATCTGCTGGAGTAAACATAAAGGCCCTAACTGTTGCGCAGCTAATGAAACAGGAATAATCTTTGCTTTAAGACATGAAGGCTAATGGGGTTACGAGTTAGTCAATTTAGAAACAGGAAGAAGCATTTCATTACAGAACAGATGTGACTGACCTACAAACCCCTGCAAGTCATTAAATCCTTTGGAGTGGTTCAAATTCCCTGAACAGAAATTTGTTTTCTTTTAAGAACAGTTGCTACTCATGAGTCCTGGTGTAAAGTGACTCCTTTGTGGTATGTTTGTGGGCTCCTCGGGACCTTTATCATGAGATCATTCAAAATCAAGTACACTCAAATGATTATGTAAGTGTTTCCTCCACCTATAAGGATTTTAATTTATTTCCATTGTAAGGCAGCCTATTATGACAACTGGCATTTTTTGAATTTTGCATCAGTCACTTCGGTAATCCTCAAACCCTTCTGCCATTTCATACCCAGCCATGTTGTTGTTGTATTTGTAGGCGTTCTTTTTTTTAGTTTTAAATGAAATGAAATGAAATTGCTCCTTTTTCCTCTTTATTGTTTATATCACAGAACAAAATGATTCAAAAATCAGTTCAGAAAACTTGGCCCTTCTATGCTATGCAGTTTAGTCTAAGAAAACATATCCAATAAATTCCTTTGAGGTTGGAACACATTGATCTAACATCTTTTGTTTGGTACTGAAGTTGACCTATTTCCTTCATGTGAAACTTCACAGTTTAAAACTCTGTTGAATGTTGTTCCTAAACCTAAATGAAATGCAAATTTTTAAAAGGCAACTTTTTCTACAGGCCCCACTAGGTGGAAATAGTTACTCAAAGAAAAACCAAAGAGGTACACTTCTGCTTCACAGGTCTTTGAATATGTGTTGTTAGTCATTATAGACTTCAAATAAACTTGATTTAGTTATCCTTTTAGCCTAAGAAGAAATGTTAAATGACCTCGTAAAGGCCGGTGTACTAATTGGCCAATTATCAATGCATGGAGTGGAGAGGCAGGACATCAAGTACAAATACAGGTAATCAGGTAGATGTGGCACAAAATATGAATAACAACAACAATATTCACCACTTCACTTTGCAATGCATCAGTAACTAATTCTCTTTTGGGGATAGATCTTAAAATCCATGATTGATATATTCATTGGATAAAACAATAAATGTCATAGAAATGGCCATATAGAAGTTTTAAATATTTGCCATGATACCACAATAGCATGCCATGAAAGAAGACACTGAATATGCAAGTATATTGAGGTGTTAGGCACACATAAGGTGGTGGCTACCAAATAGTTCTTAATTTAAAGCTCACACTCCATTGGGGAGTCAGTAAGTCAATGGGAAGAACATAGAATAAAGAAGTTAGAAACTTGGTTTCTTATCTCAAATTCACAATAAACCAGTTTTGGAGACATCTATCACGGCCCTTAATTCATGCCTCAGTATTTCCACTTGCAGTATTAGGATAATATTTATTTTACATATTTCCTTAAAAGTGAGAGCAAATGAAATATGAAGTAAAAGCAATTGAGAGCCAGATTTTCCTATAAAAGATCAAGAATATGTATGGAAGTATGTACATATATATTGTTATTTATACCAGTATTTCAAAATGTATTGAAGTTATCCTTTCATTAGAATTTATTAGCAGATAATTCCATTTCCATTATTTTATAAATATTGTGGATGAAGGGGTATGTGTATATGTGTGCACACATGCACGCGTGTGCACATAGTGGTTGAGGGGATGTACTCAATAAATATGTCAACCTGTGTGACTAAACCAAGCAGTAGATATAATACCACATGAAATCTACACGAACTCCAGAGTTGTGTCAACCGATCCTTTCATCCCACAACACACAAGTGCACGGTGTTTAGGATATAGATTACCTTATGGAATGGCAAAGCACTTAACCTGCAGTCATTACCTTCAAACTCGGGGTAACTCAGCAGTTAAAACAGAGATTCCCTAGGTTTGAAATGTCACATTGAATTCTTAAATATTGGTATCATTTTATTATCAATGATTTATCATCTAGATTTTAAAATTCACTTTCCATTTGCAGAGGAAATTCTCCTGGCCATTGCTATATAAGCTAAAGCGATACCATTCAATCTATTTTTTTTGCTTTCTGAGACTTAGTCTCACTGTGTCACCCAGGCTGGAGTGCAGTGGCACAATCTTGGTTCACTGCAACCTCTGCCTCCCAGATTCAAGCAACTCTTGTGCCTCAGCCTCCTGAGTATCTGGGATTACACGCACCCACCACCACACCTGGCTAATTTTTTGTATTTTTAGTAGAGATGGGGTTTCACCATGCTGGCCAGGCTGGCCTCGAACTCCTGCCTCAAGCTATCCATCCAATTTGGCCTCCCAAAGTGCTCGATTATAGGGATGAGTCACCATGCCTGGCCTCAATCTAGGAAAATAAGCAGTGATGGTCTCAGTTGATTCAGTAACCAGGGACATTGTAATTCCCATCTATGCAGATACTCTGGTTTCCCATATTTGCAGAGAGTATACACAGATATTATTTGATTCTGTTATATTTATACTTCTCCTTAAATTCTTTCACCAGAGAAATAAAGAAGCTTCACAACAAATTTTATGTCAGTCCAATGAAGAAACATTCACCAAAATCTAATGTTTCTAATTGTTCAATTAATTTTGGGGATGTTTCTGATGAAGGCATTTAGAAATGTATTCCAAATATTTCTGCCAACCCCTTTATAAAACAAGTAATGAAAAAAGGCTGATTTTTTAAAATGTGATAAAATAACGTGTTTTTCAAACAACCCCATCAAAAAGTGGACGACGGATATGAACAGACATTTCTCAAAAGAAGACATTTATGCAGCCAACAAACATCTGAAAAAAAGCTCATCATAACTGGTCATTAGAGAAATGCAAATCAAAACCACAATGAGATACCATCTCATGCCAGTTAGAATGGTGATCATTAAAAAGTCAGGAAGCAACAGATGCTGATGAAGATGTGGAGAAATAGGAATGCTTTTACACTGTTGGTGGGAATGTAAACTAGTTCAACCATTGTGGAAGACAATGTGGCGATTCCTCAAGGATCTAGAACTAGAAATACCATTTGACCCAGCAATCCCATTACTGGGTATATACCCAACGGATTATAAATCATTCTACTATAAAGACACATGCACACGTATGTTTGTTGAGTCACAACAGCAAAGACTTGGAACCAACCCAAATGTCCATCAATGATAGAGTGGATAAAGAAAATGTGGCACATATACACCATGGAATACTATGCAGCCATAAAAAAGGATGAGTTCATGTCCTTTGCAGGGACATGGATGAAGCTGGAAACCATCATTCTCAGCAAACTATCACAAGAACAGAAAACCAAACATCGCATGTTCTCACTTATAACAGGAAGCTGGACAATGAGAACACGCGGACACAGGGAGGGGAATATCACACATCAGGACCTGTCTGGGGTTTGGGGGCAAGGGGAGAGATAACATTAGGACAAATACCTAATGCATGCAGGGCTTAAAACCTAGATTATGGGTTGATGGGTGCAGCAAACCACCATGGCACATGTATACCTATGTAACAAACCTGCACGTTCTGTACATGTATCCCAGAACTTAAAGTATAATTAAAAAAAAATCAAATGTCAAGAAAGAAAAATGTGTGTCTTTTTTTTTTCCATTTATTGTGGTGGTCCTTAATTTTCTAATTAGCAGTTGCACATCAGAATATTTTCAGACTAACTCCTTTGTTATATCTTTTCCTGGCTTCTATCACATCAGTTTCAGAATCAAGGAGCATTCCAGACTAAACCTGTGAGATGGAGGGAAAGGCTAAGGGTGAAAGGCTGCTGCTCTTCCATTGATTTCTAGACAATATCATTTACTGAATTTATTTCCTAATCACCTTTCTGCACTCTTTTTCAATCCAATCAAACTCTTTTTTCCCATAAATTTCAATGTCTTTCCTTTTTATCATGAGTTTTTTGTGTGTGTATAATTGTATTTCTTCTGTCTCTGAAAACACGTCATGCCTTCCTAAGACTGTCTCTATTTTCAATCTTCCATTTATTATTTTGAAAAAAACAGTGCTGGGGCTGGGTGCCATGGGTCATGCTGTAATCCCAGCACTTTGGGAGGCTGAGACGGGCAGATCACTTGAGGCCACGAGTTCAAGGTCAGCCTGGCCAACATGGCAAAACCCGATCTATACTAAAAACACAAAAATTGGCCTCACGTGGTGGCATGGCCTGTAATCCCAGCTACTCAGGGGGTTGAGGCATGAGAAACGCTTGAAGCTGGAAGGCAGAGGTTGCAGTTAGCCAAGATCACGCCACTGCATTCTAGCCCAGGCAACAGAGCAGGACTGTGTTTCAAAAAAAAAAAAAAAATCCCAGCACTTTGGGAGGCCAAGGCAGGTGGATCACCAGGTCAGGAGTTCGAGACCAGCCTGGCCAACATGGTGAAACCCCGTCTCTACTAAAGATACAAAAAATTAGCTGGACTTGCTGGCACGCACCTGCAATCCCAGCTACTCAGGAGGCTGAGGCAGGAGAATCGCTTTAACCGGGGAGGGGGAGATTGCAGTGAGCCAAGATCGCACCACTGTACTCCAGCCTGGGCGACAGGGTGGGACTCCATTGAAAGAGAGACAGAGAGAGAGAAAGGAAGGAAGGAAGGAAGGAAGGAAGGAGAAAAAGAGAGAAAGAAAGAGAAAGGAAAGAAAGAGAGAGAGAGAGAAAGAAAGAGAAAGAAAGAAAGAAAGAAAGAAAGAAAGAAAGAAAGAAAGAAAGAAGGAAAGAAAGAAAAGAAAGAAAGAAAGAAAGAAAAGAAAGAGAGAAAGAAAGAAAGAAAGAAAAGAGAGAAAGAAAGAAAAGAACAGTGTTGCACAATACAATAATTTCTCCTTTCTAAGCTTAAATTGGATGACAATGTGGTACTTCGCAGGTGCTTATATTATCTAGGAAGTAGATTGATAGCATCATCAAGTTCTTCAGGGTACCAAGTTATACTAATTTATAGGATTAGGGAATTGGCCATGGATGGCATATTTCCAAAAACAACACCCAAATTGCTACACCAAACTGTTCTTAGTTGAGACCCAAATGTCTCTGGCATGAAAGCCTATATTAAAGGTACCTTGTAGGTTATAATACCACCTGTGAGCACCAAGAGCCCTGGTTATCTGCAGGGAAAGGCAGGACATAAGGTTTCAGAGAAGCCTGAATCACACCATGGAGGGTCCATGGGCTTTGTCTAAGATTTTGAATTTTATCCTGAAAATTTTGAAGAATCAGTGAAAAATTTAAGCAGAAGAATGACACAATCAAATATGTTCTTTATAAAGCTTTCCATTCTAGCAATTTAAAACAAAAATTTTGTGTTCACAGAAGAGCTGATTTTCTGAGAAAGTTTATGTGCTGACACATGAAATACACACAAAATGCCTTCTTTTCACTAAGATTATGATAACGATTACACTGAATGCATAGATTAAAATGGAGAAAACAGAAATTTTTATGACCTTGATTCTCTCAATCCATGAACATGATGTGTCGTTTTATTTATTCAGTTCTTCATATGGCCTTCAATAATATCTTGTAATTCTCCACAAAAAACTATTCCATATAATTTGTTAGGTTTATATCTAAATGCTTATATTATTTTTCTCTTGATAATAGTACCTTCTAAGTCATGTTTTATAATAGAGCATTACTCATGCTTACTATTGATCATTATATACTGATTTTGAATCCAGAAAGTGTGTTAAAATCTCTTATTTTGCCCATAAACATCCCTGTAGATAATCATGTCATCTGCTATTTGTTTATTTATAATGCTATTTCTTTTATTTACTTATGTTTCTATTCTTTTTGCGTTGCTTTGAGCTTCCACTGCAAAATTATACGGACATTGTGATTACTAGCATCCTTTTATTAATTCTGAAACTAAAATAAGTATTTCTAATATTAAACCATCAAGTAAACTTTGTTCTGTAAGTTTGGGGCCCATTCCCTTAATTAGCGTAAGAAAATTTTCTACTAGTTCTAGTTCACTAACAGTGTTTGCTTTAAATGTGTTTGAATATTTTGAAAGTCTTTTTCTGATCTATTGTAAAATTTAATGTTTTTTTCCTGTTAATGCGGTAAATTTCATTAATATTCTAATATTAAACCATCCTGTTGGCATAACATCTTTCCCTGGTAAAAATCTGTTTTATCTTGTTACATATAATTTGTACATATTGTAGGATTCTGTTCAGCAAAATTGCATTTAAAATTTTGCGTTTATGTGTATAAGAGAAATTGGCTTATACTTTTCTTTTACTTACTGCCCTCATCTGAAGTTTATACTAACTTCAAAAGTGAGCTGGGAATTGCTGCTTTTCCTATTTTCTGGAAGAATTTGACTAAGAAATTATGTATTTTGAGAATGGTAGAAGTTGACTGCAAAACCCTCTGACCTGCTGTTCTTAAACGTGTGTGCTTGGAGGAGGTTTAAAACTATTGATTCGACTAGTCAAATTATCACAGATTTGTTAATTTTTTTTTAGTTTTTCTTAAATAAGTTTGGCAAGTTATATTATGTAAGAAATTGTCCGACTGCACATAAATGTTTAAAGTCGCTCAGTTTATTTTCTGATTGTTTCTTAATCTCTGCTGTGTCTCTTGTCAAGTTCCCTTTACATTCCTAACTGGGTGGATTTGTGTCTCTATTATTTTTCTTGAGCACTATTGCCAGAGATATTTTTTTCTTTCCTTTTTCTTTAATTCTTACAGGTATTACATTATATATACATGATTATAACAGTTTACCAATGTCAACATTTTACCAGCTTGAATGAGTACAGCAATCATATCTCCTATATGTCCCATTACCCTCTCCCACTTATAATCATCTTAAATATTTCCTCTACATTCTTTGAGGATCATATTAAACAGTTATAATTTTTACTTCAACTATCAAAGATACTTTAGAAAACTTGAGAAGAAAAGTCTACTGTATTTACCCAAATTTTTGCTCTTATGTCCTTTATTCATTCCTGATATTCCAAAATTTCTTCATTTATCGGTTCCTTTCTGTTTAGAGAACTTCCTTTAACTATTCTTTTAGGGTAGATCCACTGGCAAAAAATTCCGTTAGTTTTCTTTCATCTGAAAATGTCCTGATTTCTCCTTCATTCTTGAAGGAAATATCACTGATTACAGAGTTCTGGGTTGACAATTATTTTCTTCAGCACTTGGAAAATGTTGTGTACCTTCCTTCTGGCCTTCCTGATTTCTGATAGGAAATCTACCGTCATGCGAATTGTTTTTCCCCTGTAAGCAATGAATGACTTCTGTCTGGCTGCTTTCAAGATTTTTTTCTTTGTCTTTAGTTTTCAGAAGTTTGAATATTATGCATCATGCTGTGGATATCTTTGGATTTGTCCTGTTTGGTGTTCTCTTATCTTCTTGAATTTGTATGTTTATGTTGTTTGCCAAATTCAGGATATTTTCAGCCATTATTTCTTTTTTTTTTTTTTAATTATTATACTTTAGGTTTTAGGGTACATGTGCACAATGTGCAGGTTTGTTACATATGTATCCATGTGCCATGTCGGTTTGCTGCACCCATTAACTCGTCATTTAGCATTAGGTATATCTCCTAATGCTGTCCCTCCCCCCTCCTCCCACCCCACAACAGTCCCCAGAGTGTGATGTTCCCCTTCCTGTGTCCATGAGTTCTCATTGTTCAATTCCCACCTATGAGTGAGAACATGCGGTGTTTGGTTTTTTGTCCTTGCGATAGTTTACTGAGAATGATGCTTTCCAGTTTCATCCATGTCCCTATAAAGGACATGAACTCATCATTATTTATGGCTGCATAGTATTCCATGGTGTATATGTGCCACATTTTCTTAATCCAGTCTATCGTTGTTGGACATTTGGGTTGGTTCCAACTCTTTGTTATTGTGAATAGTGCCGCAATAAACATACGTGTGCATGTGTCTTTATAGCAGCATGATTTATAGTCCTTTGGGTATATACCCAGTAATGGGATAACTGGGTCAAATGGTATTTCTAGTTCTAGATCCCTGAGGAATCGCCACACTGACTTCCACAATGGTTGAACTAGTTTACAGTCCCGCCAACAGTGTAAAAGTGTTCCTATTTCTCCACATCCTCTCCAGCACCTGTTGTTTCCTGACTTTTTAATGATGGCCATTCTAACTGGTGTGAGGTGGTATCTTTTAAATGTGTTTTTCCAAAGAAATAGCTTTCAACTTTGTTTATCTTCTCCATTGTATATATTTATTCTCTTTAATATGTGTTGATTCTGTATTTACATTTATGATTTCATTTTGACTGTTTTATTATATTTATTCAATGGCTTTATTTTTAAGACTTTGAATTCAATGCTTAATACCTCATTAATTTTCTCATTCTGCTTTATAATGCAAGTATATATGCCCATAATATTCTCTCGAAATACCATTTCAGATCCAGCCAACAATATTGTAATGTAGCATTTCTCACTTTCATTCTATCCTAAATTTTAAAATGTTTATTATTATTTCTTTGAAATATATTTTTAAATGTCAGCAGAATGTGCTATTTTATGTTTTTGATAATGATTTCTAGATTTATAACTAAGTTGTCAATGGTCGAAAAGCATGGTCCATGTAATATTGAATCTTTGAAATTTCTTTTGGAATTTAACATGCTATCAATTTTATAAAATTTTCAGTGTACATTTTTAAAATGAATATTTTCAATTGTTTAATAAAGACATCCATATATGTCACTTGAACAAACCTTTTGATTTTATGGTTCACATCTTCTTTATTCTTTTTTTTTCCATAAGTTATTGAGGTACAGGTGGTATTTGGTTACATAAGTAAGTTCTTTAGTGGTGATTTATGAGATTTTGGTGCACCCATCACCCAAGCAGTATACGCTGCACCGTATTGGTACTCTTCTATCCTTCACCTCCTCCCACTCTTCCCTCCAAGTTCTGAAAGTCCATTGCATCATTCTTATGCCTTTGTGTCCTCACAGCCTAGCTCCCACATATCAGTGAGAACATATGATGTTTGGTTTTCCATTCCTGAGTTACTTCACTTAGAATAATAGTCTCCAATCTCATCCAGGTTCTTTATTCTTAATGATTGTTTTGCATGCTTGAGAAAAATTACATGTATAAATTTCTCTGTGTAATAATTTTAAGTTTTGTTTTATACATGTTGAGACTATTTTATTAGATGCATACAAGTTTAGAATGATAATATTTTACTAATGTTAACTAACCTTATTCATTTTCCAGCAACAATCTTTATATCTAGCAAAGCTTTTGACCATGTGTATTTTGTCTCCAAGGATCTTGCCAGGAATTTTACTGGTCAAGCTTGAGTTTCATTAGGTTTGCTGAGCATCTAGTAAGGATTTACCACAATAAAAAAAAAAAAATACACACACAAACATATATGTATATACACACATCTATACACATATGTGTGTATATTTATATATAATGGTATATGAATATATTATATATGCCATATGTATCACCTAACATATATATATATATCATCACATATGTATAATCATCTTCTGCTATATAGAGCACATTCACAAGAGTCCTGAGATGTGCATAGTGTCACAAAAAAAGAAAGTCAGCCAAAATTTTGTGAAAGATTTCAAGGGCCAGTCTTGGAAGTGGTCTTTCATCCACATGTCAATGGACATAAAACATGTGGCCCCAATATAAAATCAAAAACAGACTGAGAAGGGCAGATATCCTCTGTGCTTAGGAAGTGGAAATAAAATTAGTGAGCATTTAGTGAGTCACAACACCCAGTTCTCATTGTTTATATTTGCCTAGTTTAAATTTTTATATTTTTTTACTCTAATTCTTTCTGAATCTTTATATTTTAGGCATTTCTGTTGTAAATATTTTATAATTTAATTCATTTTTTAAAATCTGATCTGACAATCTCTGTCATTGCAATAGGGAGTTTATTCCATGTGCATTTAATGTGATTATTTATAATTGTTTTTCTGTGTTTCTGAGATTTTCCACCTGTATTCTTTTTTGTAGTCTTTTTAAAGATTGTTTAGTCGTCATCTTTTTCCTACTGCTCTGGTGACTTAGAAGCTGTACATTCTTTCTCTACTTGTTAGTAATATCTCTATCTCCTCATTGAAATTGTTTCTTAAAATTTTCTAATAAAAAATGTGTGTTAAACTTACTGTACTCCAGTGTATTCATTTCTCTTACTTTAAAATTCACAAATTAGTGATTATTACTATCATCTCTATTTCACCTAAATCAATGCTTGCCTGGATTCACACACACATTTATCAATTTTTTTGCTTTCTGTCTTTCTTTCTCTCTCACATTTCTCTTGTATCTTAAATGTCCGTTATCAACTTTCTTCTTCCTGAATTACATTGTTAGAGTTTTTACAATAAACTATTAATTTTCTACACTTAATTTTCTTTGTTCAAAAATGCCTTCTATCTCACTCTCTTTATTGAATTATAGTTTACTTCACATAGAGTATATAATGATTAAAGTGTATACATGATAAATGAACAAGTTATGGTTAATACAGAAAAGCCTAGGTAAGCTTTGAAGTGTTACCTTTTTTAAATAAATATTTTAAAAGGTAATTTATTTTAGTGCCCAAGTAATTAAAATAGTTGAATTACTGTTGAGTTTTCCTCTGGTAAATGTATTCTTTCTTTTTTTTTTTCTTTCTTGTGCAGTAGAGTGAAGGGTTTTTTGTTATTCATGTTCTGAAAGTTATTTAAAAAAATTTTTCAAGATACAAATAAAAGCTCAACCAAAATCAGTATTGCTTATTTTGTAATTAAATTCATAATAAATTTATACTATTAATTTTCCTTCGCCTCTCAGACATAAATTCACATGCAGTGCAAAAATAAATAGTACTATGCTCTATAGTAAACCTCACAACTTTCAAAAATATCATCTAGAAATAAGGGTTTGAATATATAAATATATTTAAAATATATCTCTGAGTATTTCGCTATTTTTACACATTAGATTTTCCAAGTCTATATACATTGTAATAGAGTGTGTACTTTTTTTCTTGATCTCCCCAAAACTGGATTTTCATTTATACATCTTATTTAAGAAACTTAACCAACAGTGTAGAAGACAATCTGACAAACCCAATTTGTCAGTGTCAGGAGAATTATCCCTCTTCAGAGATGATCAAAGATGCCTAGCCTTGAAGAAAAAAAAATTAAGTAAAAATTATACTAAGCTCATACCATTTAAATTTCTTATCAAATTACTTTTTGCTCAATTCAGAAACATTACTTTGAAGCAGTCTATCTTTGAGATAAATGCTAAGACAAGAAGATTTATTATTTCATTGCAAACTTCAGTTTTACAGAATATAAGTTGACTTTGAGCAGAACAAGGACCTATTAAAGTCAGAGAGGGGTCTGCAAGTTGAGCTCTAAGTATGTGAAAAATGCATGGATTAAGAAAATTAGGGAAATCCAACACCGAAGAGAATGGGAATGGTTTCATCTAGATTATTTTTTTTCCTGCTAGCCATTTCAGAAGGAAACTACATTTAACAGTTTCCAACTTTAGCTTATATAAATTAATGTTACCTATATACACTAATAAATGTTCACAGCATCAGAGTATTGATAATCATAAATATGACTCAGAAGCATAAAATTCCTATTAAATGTTCTCTGTTTTGGGTGTCTAAAATACATGAGATACATTTACTGAAAAATATCTGTAAATTAAGGAAATGAGCCACTTCTTTTTAAAGATTAAAGATTATCCAAAATTAACTTATATGAAATCCCTCTCTTGATGTCCCAAGACAAATGAAACATGACTCCATAAGCTTTTTGATTCTTCTTAATTTGTATTTGACCAATGAACAAATTTTAATTTCCAAAATGAACAAATTTTTAATTTCTACCTTCATGATAGCTTGATATACTTAAGAAGAAAACAAAACAAAGTAAAAATCTGAAGGTCAAGCCAGACACAGAAAAGCACACATTATATGATTTTATTTAGAGAAAATATGAGATGAGTCAAAACTAATCTATGCTGTTAGAATTTGGGTGCTATTATAGTTATGCTTTGGGCAGGGGCAGGGAGGGTGACTGGAAAGGAGCATGAGGTGTGTTAGTAATGTCATATTTCTAGGTCTGGATGTTGAATCTTGAGTTTGTTTGGTTTGCAAGAATTTATAGAGCTATGTATTTATATATATGAATATGATGCTTCAATTTAAAAAGTGTTTAAAAACAAGAAAATCAGTATTAGAGCTATGTAACAGCCAGTCTTTACACACACAGATGCTAAATTACATGTACAGTGCTAAGTTAGCTTAAACCTGAAAGCTGTCTGAAACGGGAACCATGACAGTATTTGTGAAAGTCGAGGCATATCTCTAAAATGTCTTTTAATTTTGACTTTGCTGGATTAGCATAGCAATATTAAATACTATTTTAATAAGTCATGGAATATAAAAATAGAGATAAGTAAAATGTCATTAAATCTCAACGCAAATAACCTGAGAAAAGTTGGCTTTGTTCGGAATTCTACTATTTGAACTGGAGAGTAAACAAGGCTCTTTCTCTGTAGTTATAAAATAGCATTTTAATGAATGATTAGTAAAGCTGTTCAAGATCACACACAAAGAAAAAACTCAATTGATGTTCGATTTCTAGGTCAAAAGAAACCCTAGAATCCTTTTCTCATTCATTGTCCTAATCTGCTGGATTTCTGCACAAAATCAGCACATTATCAGGCACAGTTATCTCACATTGCATTCCCTACTATCAGAAGGCCCGTTGCTAAGAGATGCCTTGTTTCTTTGCCTCTTAGAGGGAAAAGAAGAATATTGCTGCTCAACGAATTAGGGGATCCAGTGCAGACAGCCTTGTCACTGCTGATAGCCCCCCACCATCCATGTCATCAGTTATGAAGAATAACCCACTCTATGGTGACCTAAGTTTGGAGGAAGCTATGGAAGGAAGAAAAAAGAACCCATCATGGACCATTGAGGAATATGACAAACGTTCCTTGCACACAAACCTCTCTGGACATCTGAAGGTACTCATGACTAAGAGTCAACCTCTTCAACTGATAAGGGAGATCAGTCAAATAATCCTAAAAGAAAGCAATATTGAAGTAACAAGTACTCTTCACTAGGCGCAGAATCTCTAGATTTCAGAACATTTGGGCTCTTGGCTTTTCTTTCTCCCTCCTAGTCAGTATTTGTGTTTATTTGTTTTGAGTTTTACAGTTTCAATGGTTACTGGCAACTGTATAGTGTACAGAAGAAAAAAACCATGTGGTACAGAACAAAGGTTTTCCAGGAGGGTAGAAGGTTTATTGAAAATTAATTTGCAAGATTACATTTTCTGTTAGTTTGTAAACATTTATGTTCATGAAGACTTAAGAGCGGATTTCCTAGTCTACGTTTATTCAAAAATATTTATTAAGTGTTCAGTGTTAGGCACTGTGCAAGGAACTTCTCATCAAAGATGATTTTATCTCAGCCCTCTCAGTGATTTAAGATTGCAGATTTACATTTTGGTCATTTTCCTGTGTCTCAGTAACAAAACAAGACAAAAACATTTCAACACAGGAAAAGTATGCAATGAACTCATTCACCCAGCTTAAACCCAACTTAAGTTTTTCTTTCTTTCTTTGCCCCCACTCGTGTCACCCCATCACATGAAAAACTTCAAAATACCTGAAAAGCAAGGAAGCAGCCCTCTGTTTTCTGAATGGACTGGATTCCTACCCAGCCTTGGCTTGCCTCCACCTGCCCTAGGCCAGGAAGGCCTGCCATTTTCCAAGTACATACCCTTCATTTAAAAATGTTTATCTAAGCTAAGCCCCATACCTTAAGCACTGGAGAATTTTTTTTCTTTTTTTGAAGAGGACAGCATCCTGTCTCCTTGAATCCTACTCACACTTTTTACAATTTCAAATATGTGCTGCTCAAAAGACCCACTGTCCAGATTCTTTGAAGTTTCTTAATCTCTCAGTAGATTGTATCTCCTCCTTTATGTAGCCCATTTTCCAGAGAAGTTTACATAACAGATGCTCTCCACAGAAACAATAATCTTGTATCTCTTTTTCCTTCTTTCTTTAAATTTTGCATTCCTTACCAAGTCTTAAGGACATCTAAAAAGTCACCCCTACTATTAGAAAAAAAAAAGTACTGATTTATTTTACAAACATTTCTTGACTGTATGTTAGGGCCTCTTCCTTTTGCTGTTTACATGCAAAATAAGGGAACTATGGAGGTGAATGTTCCTGTCCCTACTCTCAAAAAGTTGATCTAACTGAGCAAATTAACAGACAATAACTATAGAACAAGACAAAGGAAGCTAGCAGTAATAGTAACAGAAAGTGCCATGCAGTGTTCTGACTCATAAGTGGGAGTTGAACAATGAGAACACATGGACACAGGGAGGAGAACAACACACTCTGGGGCCTGTGAGGGGTGGGAGGCAAGGGGAAGGAGAACATCAGGACAAATATCTAATGCACGCGGGACTTAAAACCTAGTTGACGGGTTCATAGTTGCAGCAAACCACCGTGGCACAGCTATAACTATGTAACAAACCTGCACATTCTGCACATGTATCCCATAACTTAGAGTAAAAAAAAAAATCTGTACCCCAAATTCTCAGGGTACACTTTACCTATATAGAAACTTGTACATGTAACCCTGAAGCTAAAATAAAAGTTCATCAAAAAAGAAAACAAAATGCCTTTTCCCTCACATTTGCCAATACTGGTTGCTTTTCAAATAAATCATCAATGATTGGAAAAAATGGTAACACATTGTTTGCTGATTTTCATTTTTCTGATTGCCAGGCAAGGCTGAATATTCTAGTAAAAGTATAAAACTTGTTCACTATAAAAGCCCAAATTAGGATTAGTGCGATAGCACATAATTATCTCCTGTTCAATGTTGCCATAGACTTACCTATGATACTCTTCGTTCTCCATCCCAGGAAATTGCTGATTTTCAGGTTTTCTGCTCTTTCTTTGTAGAATTAGTCCATCATCACCATTGCCAGCAGCAGCACAATCAGTCAAGTTTTCTGATAATCCCATGTTATTACTTCCGTGCTTCTTTATTTCTTCTTCAACCTTGAGTGGAAGTTTGATATTAAGAATGGTTATTACTTTATACAATAAAAAGAAGTTTTGTTTCACTGAAAAAAAAATAAATAAAAATCAAAAAGACAAAGTGCCTGTAGCATAGGAAGGAGGCACAAGTCACATTTGATTACAAAAGGACTTCATGAAAAAGTAAACTTGTTATGGGCTTGAAGGATGTATAGGATTCCAAAAGGTATAGAAGGTTTGCCTAAGTGGGAAGGCTCTTTTGTCAGGAATAGCAAGAGCAAACGCAGAAATATACGAGCTACAGGTTAAGTAATAGAATAATGAGAAAATAAGGCTAGAAAATGAAGCTAAAAAATACTTGAATGTTACACTTAGGAAACTGAATATTATTGTCAATAGGAGTAATTTTTAAGCTGGACAATTATATGAGTTATGTTTAGGAAGAATAAGCCATAAATACAATAAGTGCCATGTTTTACTACAATCAGGACCTGCTCCCTCCCTCACCCAGTCCTCTGTGTACACTCTCACTCTCCCTAAAGCAGTGGACTCTGAGGTCTGAGGCCTGTTTTACAGGCCTCATAAGGTTATTCGTCAGCACTAACTTCCTGAGAGAAGCTTCCGGAAGCCATAGCTTTTGTTTTCATTAAAATTTCTTCTTATACCTCATTAATTCAACTTTTATCTTCACCCTTGTCTATATCTCATGGAGCCCCTAACTTATTTTCTGAAACCTTGACACCACTTTTAGGCTATAAACCCAAGTCCTTGTGGTCACTCCCATTTTTCTACATTGGTAAGAGTTTATAAGCCAGAAAAGAGAAAAGAAATCCATATTTAATTACAAAGGAAAGCTAGAAGCAGAATGTGACAAAATAGTCTCTATTAGTGAAGCTCTTAGTGGAGAACAGAGGCATTAAACTTACAAAGTGCAGGCATCTGATTAGGACACAAAATGAAGGATAGGCATGAGGTAGACGAGGATTTTTACATCATTACCCTTCTTCACAGATCATCCATATTTTATTTTAACATTTTAGCATTTCTAAAACTAAGAAGTTCAAACTAGTACTAGGGTAATGGGAGAATTATATTGCCATCATCAGAATCTATCCTCGCTTTCTATTAATACATGCATGCACATTCCTCTCCTAGCAGTGCGCCTGGAAGTCTGAAGCTAGGTTCATTGACCCCTGAGGCTGATAAAGAAAACTTGCTGTGCCACATTTCAGCTGACTTTAAGTCTCCTGAGACTGGAGAGGCAAAGAGAGGGTAGGCAGTCCACTGTAAGCCATTACAGTAAAGCAGGTGAAATATAATGAAGCATGCAGTAGGTTTGTGAAAGCAGAGATGGAGTATTCATTGTAAATGTGTTGTATATAAGGCATAGAGACCAAATCTACAGCACCAAAACATAGCAAGAGATGTAACAGGAAAAAAATGTATTTTTATAAATGTGTGGACAATAGGCTTTGCAGGTGATTTATCAGGTACAGGAGATCAGGTTGACTTGATAATTCTATGGGCCTGGAAGGAAAGAGGAAGTCTGTGAAAGAAAGAGAGACATGGGGAATAAATAAGAGCTGATGTAGGGAGGAATATAATGGGTCCTTTTTTCAGGAGGTCAAACAAAGTTTCTGCATGCCAGACATGTGGCATCCCTCTACAAGGAAAATCAGTGGGTCAAGAGTAATGGAAAAGACTCCTGACTTTTAGTCCTACTACTTCCATGAAAGTCAGCTTCCAGATTTACTGAAAACCCCACCAAGCATGTTTATTCCTGCCATGCAGACAAAATCAAACCTCAAAGGTTCATCTAAAGCAAAGAATTTTCATTTTATTTCAACTTACTATGCTGAATTACGTGCACTATTTATAGGATGTAAGGAACACTAAATTGGCTACAACATGATAGAAACACCATTGTGTTTCTGACCCTCTAATGTGAGCAATTTAATTAAAGAATCATGAAGGCCTCCTAATTAATTCTGATGCAGACCTGCAAATTGGAACTGCAGGGATTCCTTGTCAGCCAGGAAACTGTAGCTGAATTTTTATGCTATTCAAGGAAGGCTCATACCGCTCATGTGAGCCATGACCTTGAAGCCTTGCCCAGGACAGAGTGAATATGGACCATCAGTCCCCATGACAGTGTCTTGTTCTGCAATCTCAATTAATTTGTAACACTGACTGCTTACTGATTAATCATATTCTCCATGTAATTTTCTTTTAGGAAAATCCTAATGACCTGCGGTTTTGGTTGGGAGACATGTACACTCCAGGTTTTGACACTTTATTGAAAAAGGAGGAGAAACAAGAGAAGCATTCAAAATTCTGTCGTATGGGTCTGATTTTACTTGTCATTATCTCCATCTTGGTTATCATAGTGACTATTATTACTTTTTTCACCTGAGGAAACTGCAACAGTCAGAGCTACTTTAAATTTCCTAAAAATTTTTCTGATAAACATTTGAAACCCCCCCCCAATAACAAAAAAAAATGTACATGCAGTGTGAATGGATTGTTGATTGCATTATTACATGTAATTGTCCTGAAGAATGTGAATGTCGGGCATGATATGCTGGCTTCTCCACTTTGTTCTATAAAAGCTTTGTAAAAGTGCCAGCCTGAACTTTGTCCTTTGGGAAGCAGGAATTCTGAGGACCATAATCACAGAATAGTCACTATATGCAACCTACATTAAATATCTTTATAGGGAGCAAACAGTATCAAAAATTGTCAGCAGCTTTGTTTTCATGCTTAAACTATATTAATCTTGTTTTTAAAATACTGTTAACTCTTTACCACCTCATCCTCCTGTAATCACCAGAAAAGTTTGAGCTGATAATTTTTTTTTAACCAACTGCTGGGTAGCTGGGATAGCTGGGTAGCTGGTTGTGCTGCCAACTGAGTTAGATTCATTCTCTGTTTTATGTTCTTGTATCTCTGTTTAAGTCAGAAAAAAGGAAAGAGGGAAATGTCTTATTCAAATCTATTCTTATTTCCCCAGTAATCATCTATGATGCCCCAATTTCGTGTTGCAATTTTAATAGAATTAAACTTGGATAGGCCATAGTTACGTAATTAATTACATTTAGATCCAATTTATTCAAATTGGCTGTGACCTCTGGTGGCAGTCAGTGTGTATATATTGCCAACCACGGTCTAGGTTGGGGGTCCCCAGGAAAGCAGAGGGAATACTGCTAAGAGAACAGAGTTTGAAGCCTAACTGCTACTTGCTAACAGACTCTGGCAAGTTATTCTCTCAGAGAAGGAATGATATTACCTGCCCAACAGGGCTGCCCAAAGGACCAAATACAAAACAGGTATGAACAGTATCTGGCTCGAAATAAGCAGTTGCTTAGTTAAAGGCAGTTGTTACTATTAATTTGTGCTAGCTAAATGACAACCTGTGTTTACCTTCCATTGTCTGCAGATACCTGGGGACATGGTTGTAGACACAGATGGGAAATCAAGTCACCACCCTGCCCTTCCTTCTAGAACATCCTTTCCTAAGCCCCTCATTCCCACTCTTTTCTCATCTTTAAACAACCCAGCCAAAGGCTATCTTGTGCAAGAAACAAAAGAGGGACTTTCTCTTCTTCCCATGAGCCTAAAGTCAGATTTTGTCCTTTGATATTGCCATATCATTTTGTTGTATTTGTCTTAAAGATGCTTGAAATAAAGTACAGTAAAAGACAGTTTGGGACGGGCACGGTGGCTCGCGCCAGTAATCCCAGCACTTTGGGAGGCCGAGGTGGGTGGATCATGAGGTCAGGAGTTCGAGACCAGCCTGGCCAACATAGTGAAACCCCGTCTCTATTAAAAATACAAAAATTAGCCGGGGCGTGGTGGCGGGCACCTGTAGTCTCAGCTACTCGGGAGGCTGAGGCAGGAGAATCGCTTGAACCCTGGAGGCAGAGGTTGCAGTGAGCCAAGATTGTGCCACTGCACTCTAGCCTGGGTGACAGAGTGAGACTTCCATAAAAAAAATAAAAAATAAAAAAAAGACAGTTTTACTGGACAATAAAGTTGTTGTGTAGAAAAAAATGGCGTTAGTCATATTTGTAGTCCCTGATTTTTTATTCCTCTTCTCCTCCATGGGAGGTTCCAGTCCAATTTAAAACTGAATTACAGGAGAAATTTAAAACTGAATTAGAAGAAATAAAGTATTGGGGACTTTATCACTCTCACTGTGGACATAGATATTACTTGCTGTTACTCTGCCTTCAAAGCTTACCTGCCCAAAGTTTACCTCTAAGGGATTCAAAACATGTTCATGTCTCTGCTACACATGGAAAGCATCTGTGCTGCATCAGGTCACATGTGGCTGCCCAGGATTAAGCATGGGTAAGACTTTCTAAAGGCAATAAGCAGGAGTAACCAGAAAAGTGTAAAGGCTGCTTACCTGAATTCCTGTCTCCCTTGCCCCCATCTTATTATCTTTCTCTTCTGCCTAGTCAGTTCTGGTCAAGCACTTAGTAATCTTCTATTCTCTCTATCCCTCTTCTATTCTTATTTATTATACTATCAGTCATTTATGTTTCATCATAAATGAGTTTATTACTTTCCTATTGCTCCCAAACCAATCTTCATTTTTAGCTTTCAATGTAACCGTAAAATCAAAATATATTATTGCCCTGCATTGAATTAATGTTATGCATCTACATGTTAGGGCAAATTATAAATAAAGAGAATTTATCTATTTACACTCAAAATAATACCTTAAAAGAAGTTCCAATTTTGCCTTCTACAGTACAGATTTTTGTGAAAATGGAGCAGAAAGAGCATGAAGTCATGGAAAATGCAGAGGCAATGGCCCTAAACAGGCTTATGTTGAAATCGGCTTTCTTGAGAAGCTCTCGTCCAGATTCAATGAACTAGTGTTTCTAAAATATTTAAACACAATCCTTGGCAAATAACAGGTAGTCAATAAATAATAATTATTATTATCTTCAACACTGACTATTTTAGTAACTTTTTTTAACCTAAATTGGGGTGAGAACACATGACTTCACCAGTTATTAAGTTATAATAATTTAGTTTCAACAATAACCTTCCCCAGGTTTTTGTACACCCCCCCCCCACCCCGCCAAAAAAAGGTATCTTTTGTATTTTTGCTTTGTTTTTCTATATTAGGTGAGTGTGTGGGAGGCCTAAAAGCAAATGGTATATTACATTTTATTTAAAAAAAATCCAACTGTGCATATTTTTAAAAGTGTTCCTTCCCGACCCAAAAGGAGGATGAAAGTTGTTTTTTTAACATAATCCATTAATGGCCGCTCCAATTATATTCATGCTGCTGTCACCTAGTGGAGAGTTTAGTGAGTGGAAAACAGAAAAGGGACGGCTTGGATCCATTTCTCCAGAGTGCACTACTGCCATCTGGTGGTCATATTTACTATGCCTGCCCTCAGCTCTTGAAAAACCATTTTACCAAAGGGATATGCCTCTGTAATTACAATCAGTGTGATGGCATGACTAAGAGCTCCTGCAACCACTAATTTTGATACCCTCTCATCTTTCAAGAAAGCAAATATGACTGGCCTTGAGTCATACTGACACTTGAAGACAGAGCTGTAACCCTCAGCATCAACTGTTGACTCTGAGACACATTTTATGCTAAAGCGAAAAGCTAGAGGAATGTCTGGAAATTGCCCCATTTCTAATCTCTTCAAATGGGTTAAAGTTTTAGGAATATTAAACAATTTACTGCTTGTTTCAGAGTTGGTATGATCTCCTGAATTTCTACATTTGTAGCTCTCTGTATTGAGGGTGTCTTTAAATATTATTTTTTAGGAATGTTTTACTAAAATTAAATTTTAATAATGTTGAATTATTAAATCTTATCAGTACCCATTGTTTAACACAATTCTTAAGTTCTCCCCTCATATAATTGAATAAATATAATTTTATTATATCTGAGAAATAATTTTTAAAACTGTAATTGGGGCTGTTAAATCTCATCACCTCTGGATTTCTACTTCCAAACCTACAGAGTCTAAGAGAATATATACTTTAGAGGAAAGACAACTTTTTTGGTTTCTTCCAAATAATCACTTAGTCCAGGCTCTTGCCTCATGTGAGGTGAGAATATTCAGCCAAAGCGAACGACTTCAGAAACCGAACCCAGATTTCTGCCAGAGCAGTTGTTCTGCTTTCATTTCATAGACACTGTAACACATGTACCTCATCCAGTTTCCCTCGTTTTGCAGACTGTTGGAAAGGGAGTGGATAGGACTTCCTTGTGTGCATTTTGAGCCCTTCCCGCATTCCTGGCGCCATTTTATAATCTGCCATTTCCTGCCTCTTCCTTCCTGCCTTAAATATACGGTGCTCTGTCTTTCCTCAATGCCTTATACTTACTGAAAAGATGCAGAGTATATAGAACTATATGGACTATATAGACAATTGTGTGTCTGTATTTAAAATATATGCATACATACATAAATAAAATCCAAATGCAAAAGCTCTGTCTCCCAGGCTGGAGTACAGTGGCGCGATCTCGGCTCACTGCAAGCTCCGCCTGCCGGGTTCACGCCATTCTCTTGCCTCGGGCTCTGGGACTACAGGCGCCCACCACCACGCCAGGCTAATTTTTTGTATTTTTAGTAGAGACGGGGTTTCACCGTGTTAGCCAGCATGGTCCCAATCTCCTGACCTCGTGATCCACCCGCCTCGGCCTCCCAAAGTGCTGGGATTACGGGCGTGAGCCACCGCGCCTGGCCAAAAGGCGAGTCTTTCAAAAGAAAAAATTGAAATAAATATTGTATCTTTTAAATAAAGAAATTCTTTTTTCAGTATAAAATATTCTCCGACTGGATTTCTTTAGCAAGAAGAAAAGAGCTTCAAGGCTTACACAGTTTTGCTTATCCTCTACTCCGTTTTTAAGTTCCTGACAAAGAAAAGGTAGTAATTCTTCTTATGCTAATTAAACTAGTGGGTTTTTCTCAGCTATGAAATAAGCGCTAAAATCTCTCACATTAGAATTAGTTTCAAAGTTGGGAAATATTGTTTAGACAATTATTTGAATAATAAAACAATGGTTAGGCCAGATTCAAAAGTATATCAGCAAATATAAATGAAACAGCAGTTAACTAAGTTTCTTTCTTAAAAGTACATTATTTTAAAGGCTGAAACATTTCTAATCAATACTTAATAGTTAGAATAATTTTATTGTTCCTGCTGCAAAAGTTTTCTTTTTTTTTAATATAATGATCAGAAATCACTTTCATGAATTGCAAACCTAGGAAAAAAGTTTTATTTTGCTTATCATGAACATATAAATGTATAACTTTTAGAGCTGTTTTCCAAGTTATTCAGGAAGATTCTTGACAAAGACTCTGTCCTTGATCTAATGCTAGTTAAGCTCCCCCAAGTGTCTCTCTGACTAGGCTCTGGATCTTGGGTTGTGTCCACAGTTGGCTTATTCCACTTTTGGCAAAAATCTTGCTAAGTCAGTTTAGGGTAAATCTGACTACCCTCTATACAATATCTTATCACACTGGCCTTCCTTCAGTAAAAATCCTGTTAGGTCAGTTTAGCAAAATATTACCCTACTCTTAGTAATATTCCATCCACCAAAGCCTGACTGTTCTTCTTAGCTACAAGTCTCCACTTTTCCTTATCATATTCAGAGTGGAGACTGATCTGTCTCCTCTACTACAAAACCCCATTGCAGAAGCCTCCTTTGAATAAAGTCTTCTTCACTGCCTTTAACATGCGTCGTAAACAATTTTTCCTTTAACAAGCCCAGTGGATGCCCATGGACAGCAGTGTCCCATACAGCCCTATGCCTACTGCCCACCCACCTGAACATTTTCATCCTGGCCTTATTAAGAATTCAACAGAAATAGTTGTATCTTCTACACTGCATAATTTTTAAAACCCTACCACTTCTACAAGCTCATTTCATGTCAACTATAATCTTGAGAGATAAGTGTAAAAGCCGTATTTTACAAGAAGAGATTGAGGCTCAGGGACATCAAAAGACTTGTCAGAATCAAATTGCAATGACAGCTTAGATCTACTAAACCTATTCTGACTATTCTTTCTGCTAAAGTTTTTATTTTCTCATGGCTGTAGTGGGGGCTTGATATGGTCCAGCTGTTGATGAAAACAACGGAAGTGCGTCTCCTCTCCTTCACCCCATAGCTATACATACACTCAGCCCCAGTCTCCGAGTGAGTACAAAAAGACCCTGCTTTAATAAGGGCAAACACAGTTATGCTCAGAATCCCAGTAAATCTGAATGCCATATGCTTGTACCATTTTGTAATTTAGGCTTGTGGGGCTTCTTTATAAGGTAAAAAATTAAGTGATAGACTGACTCTATGATTAAGAATATGTACGAGTTAATTACTCTTTCTTAGTAAGTGTTATGGATAGAATGTCTTTCCCTTACGACAACGTTCCAGAGCACAGGATCTGCTTTCTGTAACTTTGCCTTAGATTATCCCTAAATTAGATGTCAGTCCCAGGAAGCCCCAACGCCTCTGTGTCAGGAAGGAGTTTGGCTTCAGAGGAGCTGACATCAAACCCACGCGGAAGAACCTCACCTCCGGGAAAGCTGCAGGTCTGTGTCGTCTGCATCAGAGGTTTGGTGGGATGAATCCCTCAAACTTTCACTCTCCAATGTGCTGCCATGTAAGGCACCTAGTCATAGTTTGGCAACAGAATTTGCTCCCAGGATTTTCTCATCTTTGTAGACTATGCCTTTAAAATGCACCTTTCTTTAATGTACACTGGCCAGACACCGCGTTTCATCTTGTTCACCACGATAAAGAGCAGTAGGGAAAGGATCTTTTATTTCCCTATAGCTTGGAGTTACTCTCTCACCACCAGAGGGCAGGTGTGCGCCAGGATGCCAAACCACAGCTTGCCTATTTTGAGGGTGGTATTTCACTTGTGTCAATATACGGAAATCTTGACAAATGAGTGAAGAACTTCCAAAGGAATACAAGTGATTAATTGTGCTGATTAAGCCCTAGGGTAGGGAGCAGGAGAGCCTGCCGGGATCATTGAGTGTGCATCAGCACAGAAAAGTGACAGTAATTGGGGTCCCATACTGAGAAGGCTTCAGATCAAGGAAGTTCAAGCTGGGCACAGGGACCTCATTAACCAAATCTTCTACGGTGTCTTTACTCAAGTTGTGGTTCATGCTTGTTAAAAAATGCAGAATCTCAGGGCAGCTGTATCAGAATCGTCATGTTTAACAAGCTCCCTGGGTGACTCTTTCTCTCTTAAGTTTGAAACAGGATCTTGAGAGTGTCAGCAGCTCAGCAAACTCTTTCAAAGCTAAGGTTCAGGCTGGGGAAACCCACAAGCATTCTAGGTTTTGTTGTGAACTTTTAAAAGCCTCCTTCAGGCGCCCATAAACGTAAGGCTACTTGGTGGCACTTCCCTGTGGAACAAACAGGCAGATGTAGAGATACAAATCATCTCTTTGTCCTGGCTCTTTCCTCGGCCTTTACACACTCCTCAGGAATACAGGTTTCATAAGCAATTTAAACCTCAAGATGTATACAAACGGATTTTTATTTAACAGATAAATTATACTTTAAAAGTTGAGCTGGAATTCGTACTCATTTTAAATGGAATCTTAGAAATATGATCATGAGACAGCCTCAGCCATCAGGGATAATGCAATAATGACTTCTTGTGCATCAGTAGGAATTTCATGTGAATCAGGGGCTAGAACTCCAGCCATATATTGTCCCTAAAGATGGTTTCTAGGACACAAAGCCACTCTTTCTGATTCTAAATTTATGTAACAGGTTTGAATTCTATAGATACCAACTTGAGTGCGAAGAAAGAACTCTTGTCCTGTCTCCAGAAATATAGTATTGGGGCTAAATTTAGTCCAATCAGCCTTTTATCAGAATTACTAATTCAGTCAAAATTTAATTCAAATTTTAATTCAGCTTCCTACTTCTTCCTCTGGAAGATATGCAAGTCTAGAGAGGAGAAGTCCATTCATTTGTGGCAGGGAGGGTGAGATTCTGTCTACTTTCATTATTTTGTAGCACCAGCGCTGGATGGTGCTGGCTCCCACAGGTGACACAGTCATCACCAGTACAGTGTACAGGAGATACCAGCCAGCATCTCACTTATAAAGGTTCACATACATCACAGTAATGTGCACCTCCGTGGTCTATGACTTGTTTTTGGCCAGGTAGCCTCTGGCGATGAGCATCAGCTCACGCTCCAAGCTAATTTCCACAGCTTACCATGGAGCCCTGGGAAGAGTACAGACCTCTTCAATGCCACTCCCCAGCCACAGGCAATCTCAGGTAGAGCTGGGCCCTCCTTTCGTCAAAATATATCGTTTCTGTTTTTTCCCCAAGACTCATGGTATATGGTATCTCTGAGGTTTCTACTTTTAAACTGCATCCCAAACATGGCAAAGCTGTTTTCACATCTCTCAGAAATGCCACATTTTTAAAGGGACATATTTATATTTCCTTCCTTTCCCTTCTTCACTTACCCCAGGGAGGAAGTACAAATTCCTCTCTTCATCTGAAACAGCATTCCCAGGTCAGCTATGTCCTCCTGGAGTTCAAATTTTTAACATCATTCCAAGGAAAGACGGGAAATCCGTTTGATCTCTTATACGCTACTTGAGTCGGTCCTGTTTTGTGATAAGAGCAGCATCGTTGCTCATTTAGACTATCAGTCCTTGTTCTCCGTGGAGGTCTTCACATTTGTCAATGCAGTTTGAGTTAGAAGTCAGATGGGAATATGGCTACAGGTATCTTCAGGAAAGAGAAAGGAAACAGTATTCATAGTTGGTTATTCTTTCCTATTTTGCCTAGCCATACATGCTTGTGCCCAGAGAGTGAGTCATGACACAATCTTAATCTCCTTTATCTATTTCGGTACATTCTCAGAGGCTATCCACAGAATATGACTAATGTTACTATCTTCACCCAGACAATAAGAGAGTTCTGGGATTTCCCTGGAGTGCTGGGACCCCTTGTGGGAAACACTAAGTAAAATGTATTTGACAAGAGGCAAATGGAGAAAAGACTAGCTGGAGCCAAGAGCTGGTGTGGTTTCAGTGTGTGCATACAAAGGTAAGCATAAAGAATATTTTTTGGTGGGGCAGTGATAGAATTGCTCTGTATAGTGATTCTGTTTGAAGACACATTAATCTATAAATTTTTTAAAATTCATAGAACTATGCACCAAAAACGTCACTTTTACTGGATGTTGCATATCTATCTGTCTGTCTGTCTGTCTATCTATCTATCTATCTATCTATCTATCTATCTATCTATCTATCTTTCCGTGGAAGGTTCCGTATTAAATATCTTCTACAGGTAGGCTTAAATGAGCTGCCATTTACTAAGAAAACAAAAATTGAAGCTACATTAGGATTCTGTATTTTGTATTTGTATTCTGAAGTAGCATGGTTCTACTACATACAAATAAATTTGTAAAACAAATATTCCAGTATATTTTCAAAAATTTTATAAAATATTAATAAAAATGATCTCATGGTGTTTCATTTATAGATTTGTTAATCTTTTCATTATTATACACATATAATATTTTAGGAACCCTTTCCATTTAATTCAATATTTTAAAGTAATTATGGTTTTCATTATCTTTTCTTTTAAAATGATCTAAAGTTACATCCTATGTATGCATTATATGTGTTTGATAAATCTTTATAGCTTACTTATACTTGACACTCAGAAACAGAATTCTATGTCTTCATATCCTCTCCTTCAGAGAGCACAACATGTAAAAGTAGAGACATTCTTACTAAACTCCTAGAATAAACACTTCTGGAATTGTGTGTTAATATAGTTTTAGTAAAGATAATAGAAATAGTAAATGTGGTCTCTGACTTGAGTTTTCAGCTTTTCTTGTTGGAGTAGAAGGGAAGAAATTTTGAGGATTTTTCATAACTAGATAAATGAAGGAAAATTTTTAAAAAGACCTAAAAATTAAAAAGCATGGCAAAAATCCAGAACCAAGCAATATAACACACTTGATAACACAAAAGAATCTGGTAGCAGGGGTAACAATAAATAACATATAAGCATATTTTTAAAATTAAGAAGACATAATCAAGAAGAAAAGTCAAAATTCATATACCTATGTAACACCATCTATGTTTTGTTTCTTCAATAACTAAAATCCAAGATCCCAAATATTTTCAAAATACTAGCTCTTATTTCCCTAGTGACCTACTATCCAGTAGTTATCCCCACTATTCCTGGCTAATTATCTATTAGCTACTTAACAACCTAACTATTACTACTATAAGAATCTACTACTACTACAGCTGCTATTTTACAAAAACTGCAATTACTTTTTCACCCACCTAATACAACTACTACTACTCCTGCCACCTAGCTAACTGCTCTCTCCTTGGCTAGCTACTAGGCAGAATAAAAAGGGTTTTCACCCCGCAGTGCTCAAGTACATATGTCTAATGAAAATGGGTAACACCCATGACAGCTAAAAGGCAAAAGACAGTATGTCATAAATGCACTGCAGTTGCTACTGATTACATGTACTATAGCAGGCCGAAGGTGAATGAAATAAGCCTTTGCTCACTGCAGGATTAGGAAACTTTCAGAGGATGTGTGTTTTAAGGGGCCCAGCGCGGTGGCTAACTCCTGTAATCCCAGCACTTTGGGATGCTGAGGCAGGTGGGTCACCTGAGGTCAGGAGTTTGAGACTAGCCTCACCAACATGGTGAAACCCCATCTCTACTAAAAATACAAAATTAGCCGCTCGTGGTGGCGGGCACCTGTAATCCCAGCTACTAGGGAGGCTGAGATAGAATCACTTGAACCCAGGAGGCGGAGGTTGCAGTGAGCCGAGACTGCACCATTGCACTCCAGCCTGGGCAACAAGAGTGAAACTCTGTCTCCAAAAAAAAAAAAAAAGGATAGTATAATCAAAGGCACAGAGGACAGAGGTAGAGGTAGGTAAGCCACAGGTTCAGGAAATGATATGCAAGAAGCACATGACTTTGTTTCTTATTTCACGCAGAAAATAAAAGCAAACGAGAATAATTCATATGCTTTCACTACACCCATATATTCTGCTTACCTGTTTTAAATTGATGAATGCTCTCTTTTTAAACCTGAAGTTCACTGGATCCTGTTCCATCTGTTCACTAAATCCCCTTCTCTCCCCTCAAGGACTTGCCTTCTGCAGTTGACCCTGACCCTTCTCTTTCTTGCACTGACAAAATATTTTTCTCCACCAAGTCATTCCTATCGACAGACAAACATGTTAAAATATATTCCATCTTTAAAAACCAGCCAACAAAAACAAAAACAAAAACAAACACCAACTTCATTGTCTCTATATTCCTCTCCAGCTATTGCCTCATTTCTCCATTCTTTTTACAGCAGACTTGAAATAATTGTCAAAATCACTCTCGGCCTTCTCTCCTCTCCACTCATTTTTTCTTGAACTCACCCCATTCATGCTTCTGTCTTCATCACTCTTCTAAAATTGCCCTTGTCAAGATTACTGATGATTTCCACATTGCCAAACTCAACGATCATTGTCAGTTCTCAATTACTGTTTCTCAAAAGCACTTGCTGGGTTGGTCCTTTTAAAAACATATCCTTTACTTGGCCTCCCTCCTGACACTGACTGGCTGTTCCTTATTCTTCTTTGATGGATCTTCATCAATTTATTATCCTCTAAATGTAGAGTGCCCCAGAGCTCTGTCCTCAGTTTCTCATTTACTCTTATTTCTGTAGTAATCTTATACAACATCATGATTTTAAATTCCAATCACTGATAATTCCAAAGGCATATCCCAATTCCTGACCTATCATCTAAACTCCAGACCTGTACATCCAACTAGCATATTTCACAGAGGTCTTCTCTAATCAGTCTGTGTGAAATAGTCTACCTCACTCCATCCTACTCCAGATATACTTCTCTACTTACCATAATGGATTTTCTCCACAGAACCTATCACTGCCAAACAAATTATTCATTTTTTTATTTTCTATCATGCTACCCATAACTTCTACATTCCCCCTTCACATACCACCACCGTTACAATGAATGAACCATAGGAGAAAGGAATTCTTTGGTTTTATTGACTATGGTAGCCCCAGTATTCAAATAAATCAACAAACATTTAGCTAGACTAAGCAAAAAGAAAGGCCAAATAAATAAAATGCAGATGAAAAAGGAAACATTACAATTGATATCACAGATATATAAAAATCATTGGAGATTATTATGAACAACTGTATGCCAACAAATTGGGAAAACTAGAAGAAATGGTTAAGTTCCTGGACGCATACAGCCTAGTAAGATTAAGCCACGAAGGAGGAGAGTGGGGGTTGGTTACTGGGCACACAAAAAATAGGAAGAATGAGTAAGACCTAGTATCTGATAGCACAACAGGGTGAATATACTCAATAACAATTTAATTGTACATTTTTAAAAAACTAAAATAGTATAATTGAATTGTTTGTAACACAGAGGATAAATGCTTGAGGGGATGAATACCCTATTTTACATGATGTGATTATTACACAATCCATGCTTGTGTGAAAACATTTTGTGTACCCCATAAATATATACACCTACTATGTGACTACACAATTTTTTTAAAAAAATTTAAAAAGGGTTATACCATGAAGAAACAGAAAACCTGAACAGACTGAAAACTAGTAACAAGATTAAAGCCAAAATAAATAAATAAATAAAAGACCAGGATCTGATGGATTTAATGCTGAATTATACCAAACATTCAAAAAAGAACTAATACCAATTCTACTCAAGCTATTTTAAAAAATTGAAGAGAAGGGAACACTTCCAAATTATTATATAGGGGCCAGCATTACCCTGATACCAAAATGAGATGAGGACACAATAAAAAATAGAAAACTCCAGGCCTGATAAACATAAATGCAAAAGCTCTCAGTAAAATACTAGCAAACCAAACACAACAACACATTAAAAAGATCATTCTCCGTTATTGGGTCGGATTCATCTCCGGGATATAAGAGGATGGTTCCACATATGCAAATCAAACAATGTGATACTTCATATCAACAAAATAAAAGGACAAAAACCATATAATCATTTCAATAGATGTTGAAATAGCATTTGAGAAAATTCAACATCTCCTCATAATAAAAACTCTCAACCAATCGGGTATGAAAGGGATATGTGTCAGCACAATAAGGACCCGTATAAGACAAGTCCACAGCTAATATCATACTGAATGGTGAAATATTGAAGTCCTTTCCAATAAGATCTGTGATTCTCAAAATCACAGGCAACAAAAGGAAAAGTAGACAAATGGGATTACATCAAGCTAAAGAGCTTCTGCATAGTAAAGGAAGCAATCAACAAAGTGAAGACACAAAGTGAAGAAACAAGTCAGAGATGCCACTTTTATCACTTCTTTTCAACATAATACCACTCGTCCTAGCTAGAGTAATTAGGCAAGAGAAAGAAGTAAAGGGCATCCAAATATAAATACAAGAAGTCAAGTCAACCCCATTTAAAACAGCTCAAAAAAAAACCCTAAACCTAAAATAGCTAGGAATAAATTACAACAAAGAACTCAAAGATTTCTATAAGGAAAACTATAAAACGCTAATGAAAGAATTTGAAGAAGACACAAGAAAATGGAAAGACACTCTATGTTCATGATTGGTAAAATTAATATTATTAAAATGTCTATAGTACCCAAAGTGATCTACAGATTGAATGCAATCCTATCAAAATACCAAAGACATTATTCACAGAAATAGAAAATCAATGCTTAAATGTACATAGAACCATAAAAGACTCCTAAAATCCAAAGCAATCCTGAGCAAAACCCAGAAGGTATCACACTACTTTATTTCAAATTACAGTAGAAAGCTATAATAATCAAAGCAGCATGGCACTTGCATAAAAACAGACACATAAAGCAATGGAATGGAATACAAAACCTAGGAATAAATCCGCACACTTACAGCCAACTCATTTTTTACAAAGATGGTGAGAACATACACTGGGGAAAGGACAGTCTCTTTAATAAATGATGCTGGGAAAACTGGATACCTACATGCAGAAGAATGAAACTAGATAACTGTCTTTCACCATATACAAAAATCCATCCAAAATTGATTAAAGACTTAAATATAAGACCTGAAAATTTGAAACTACTTAAAGAAAACATTGGGGAAATGCTACAGGACATCAGTTTGAGCAAAGATTTTTTTGGTAATACCTCAAAATCACAGGTGACAAAAACAAAAATAGACAAATGGGATTACATCAAACTAAAGAACTTCTGCCTGGCAAAGGAAGCAATTAACAAAGAGAAGAGATAACCTGAAGCATGGGAAAAAATATTTGTAAACTCTCCATCTGCCAAGAGATTAATAAGCAGAATATATAAGGAACCAATTCAACAGCAAAAAAGCAAATGCCATGATTTAAAGATGGTCAAAAGAGCTGAATAGTTATTTCTCAAAAAGACATACAAACGGCCAACAGGTATATGAAAAAAGGCTCAACATCACTAATGATTAGGAAAATGCAAATCAAAACCACAATGAGCTATCATCTCACCCCAATTAGAATGGCTATGATGAAAAAGACAAAAAATAACAAATGCTGATGAGGAGGCAGAAAAAGGTAACTTGTTGGAGAGAATGTAAATTAGTACCCTGTTTGGTGGGAATATAAAGTAGTAGAGTCAGTATGGAAAACAATATGGAGGGTCCTCAAAAAAACTGAAAATATAACTACCTTATAATCTTGCAATTCCACTGTTGGGTTTATATCCAAAAGAAAGGAAATCAGCACATCAAAGAGATATCTGCATTCTCATGTTTATTTCATTACTATTCACAATAGCCAAGATATAGAATCAGCTTAAGTGTCCATCAGTGGATGCATGGATAAGAAATGTGGTACACATACACAATAGAATATTATCCAGCCATATAAAATCATAAAATTCTACTATTTGAAGCAACATGGATGGAACTGGAGGCCATTATTTTAAATGAAATACACCAGGCACACAATAACAAATATCAGATGTTCTTACTCATATGTGGAAGCTAAAAAAGTGGATCTCACAGAAGTAGAGAGTATAAATGCTGGTTACCAGAGGCTGGGAAGAGAAGTGGGGAGAAAACAATAAAAAGATATTAGTTTAGTGATACAAAACATAGTTAGATAGAAAAAGTAAGTTCTTGTATTTGACAGCATGGTAGGGAAATTATTGTTAACATTAATTTTTTGTATATTTCAAAATAGCTAGAAGAGATTCGTAAAGTTCCCAACACAAAGAAAAGATAAATATTTGAAGGGACAAATATACAAATTACCCTAATGTGAACATTACATATTGTATACAAGTATCAAAATATCCCATATACCTCCAAAATAAGTAAACTGTTATATACCAATAAAAATTTTAAAAAATGTAAGGCTCATATACTACGAGAGATTGCAAATGATGGTCACAGATGTGTTTTAATTGTCTTTAAGTACAAAATTGTAATTAAAATGTTGACAAAGTTATCAACACATAAACTTTGGAATTTTATATAAATATTTGGGTTTATGATTTCTACTGAAAAATTAGAAATTGCTTATTTTAGTTAACATGTAGTACATGCTAGGCACTGTTGTAATTGCTTGTGATAGTTTTATATGTCACTTTGCCTTGAGCACCGGATGTCCAGATATCTAGTTAAACATTATTTCTGAGTGTGTCTGTGAGGTTGTTTCCACAAGAGATTAGCATTTGAATCTATAGACTGAGTAAAGCATATTGGCCACCGCAATATGGGCGGGCATCATCCAACCCATTCAGAGCCTGAACAGAAAAGACAAAAAAAAAAAAAAAGTGGAAGAAGGGAGGAGTCAGTTTCTGTCTGTCTTATTGTTTGAACTGGGTCATTGATCTTCTCCTGCCCTTAGAGGTTCCTTTCTCAGGCCTTCAGATGAAGACTAGAATCTACACCATCAACTATCCCCAGATCTCAGGCCCTCAAAATCAACCAGTGACCTTCCTGTGTCTCCAGCTGGCAGATGGCAGATCATAAGACTTCTCAGTCTTGATCATTGTGGGAGCCAATACCTTACAATAAATCTATTTATATATGCATCCTATTGGTTCTGTTTCTTTGGAGAAACCTTACTAATACACTGCAATTATTACAAATAATTACCACATTTACTTATTAAACATCTCTATGATGAACTACTAGAACCGTAGCACAGAAGGGTTAAGGGCTTTCCTAAAGTCTTCTATCTAGTAACTTTGGTGGTGGGATTCAAACTCAAATAATGTAATATTGTGGTTCAGGCCTTTATCACTATCTTCTCTGAACCAGCATTCCTGAGAGGCTACAACACCTAGAGCTCAGTGCCAGCCTCCCTATGTAGCTGGAGCAAGCACTCTGCAGTGTGCCAAAGATGCTTCTCTCTTTCACCTCACCTGCTTTAACCCTATTGACATTCACAAGAATCTGTAATCCTTGTCAGACTGAAATGTCATACTTGAATCAATGATCATTTGAATGTCCATTTACATATAATCACTAAATTGGGTCCTGAATTTGTTAAAAGGCAAGTAAAATATAATCCTTGTTTATTCATGGGTACAGTCATACTGAATATAGCTTATATAGAGTTGACGTTATTCATCAAAAGAGTAGTACAAACCAAATGAGACATTGCAGTAAATTTTAGAGTTCAACAGAAAGAAAAATTTTATAAATATCCACCAGCCATGGGAACAGGGGATTTCTTTGTTTACTGCTGCATCGCAGTGTCTCCACAGTGTGTTATTGGAGCTCCATACATATTTTTGAATGAACGTATGAATGGCTAAGTCTTAACTCCTCCTCCCTGATTCAGTTTAATTTCTGATTTCTCTTTAGCATTTTTCTACTCTCATTTTATATATTTAGTGGGAAGGCACATAGGAAGCATTATATCCAACAAAAAAATCAAATAAACTCCAATGGAAGTTCAAGAGAAAAAGGGATCATATGCAGTTGAGGGGAACTAGAGGTTTCATGGAAGAAGCAGGCCCAAAAGAACTGGTAAAATGTCCGTAGGCAGAGATAAATGGAAGGAGTTTCCAGGCCCATAAGTGTGAGTCAGACCAAACAATTTGTACTATGTGCCATGGAGTTTGGCAGCTGCTGAGGGTTTTGAGCAGGTGGATGTTGATCTTCTTTTGACATTTACTTGGCTTAAGAAAATAACTGAGAATGAATCTATGCTATAAAAAATTAATAACTAAAGCAAAAGTGAAATTCTGGCTTGGATTTCTTTACAGGAGGATCTTGGGCAGTATCTGGGGCTTTCAACCTCATGCAACCAGACAGTTTTGTCAGATTCATCTCTTTCTCCAAAAAGTTATTCAGAAAGGATATTGGGTTAAGATAAGACTCGGCCGGGCGCGGTGGCTCACGCTTGTAATCCCAGCACTTTGGGAGGCCGAGGCGGGCGTATCACGAGGTCAGGAGATCGAGACCACGGTGAAACCCCGTCTCTACTAAAAATACAAAAAAATTAGCCGGGCGTGGTGGCGGGCGCCTGTAGTCCCAGCTACTCGGAGAGGCTGAGGCAGGAGAATGGCGTGAACCCAGGAGGCGGAGCTTGCAGTGAGCCGAGATTGTGCCACTGCACTCCAGCCTGGGTGACAGAGCGAGACTCTGTCTCAAAAAAAAAAAAAAAGATAAGACTCAGGATCCTAGAATTCAGTATCAATTAGTTACCAATGGTGTGACCTTGGGCAAGTCACTTACTCAACTGGAACATCTTCAGCTGTTAAAATATTAACAATTTCATATTTTCCTCATAACTTGGAATTATTTAATGAGTGAACATACTGCAGGAATTCTTTGGAAGTTGTAAAGTGCTCTATTCTGCCCTTCCCTGCTGCCCCCAGCCTGCTTCAGCAGCATAATGATAACATGTGTAAAACATACAAAAATGTAGTGGTGAAAATTGTATTTTATTACTCTGCATTTTTGGTTGTTAATATGTGCAATGATGCTTGGTGAGAAAAAAATGCTCCTGGCCACCTGGAATCCAAAGTAATATTGTGTTTTTGTATTCCTCTGCTTTTGGAAGAGTGTATCGCTTTCAGTTTGTTGAGAAAGCCATTAACTAAGAGAAAAAGATTCAAAGCCATGAAATCTTTTTTCCCTAGATAAACAAAAATGAATGACAAATATAGTAGCCCAATAGTTGGTCTAAACAGTGAGATACTACTTACAAAAGTGAGAAATTTGAAGATGATCTAAAAATTTTACAGGCTAGAATTTTAAGTTACTAAAGAACAATTGTGGGAAATTGAGTTAATTTGTAGCATCTTAAACTTCTGTTCTTTGATTTTTAAGAGACTCTCTGAGAATTTCCACACCCTCAATAGAGAAACATTGGGATTAACTGAGAGTATAATTTAGTTCTGACCCCAAGAAAAACCCATAAGTAAGCTGATTTTGTTTGTTTTATAATTAATTCCCTCACTCCCAAACCCACTGTGAAACTTCTTCCATTGTCATTCCTTTTTAGACACTTATTTTGTTTCTTCCCCACACCCTCCCAACATTAATACATTCATTGCATATTGTGCAGTCATCTACAAACCAGATAACCCCTCCCACTATGCCAGATATTCCATTTCCATTCAAATATACTCTAGATATCAAAATCTACCTGTACTGGGTTCTAACCCCTCTGGAACTTCCCTTCTACTCTTTTAATAATAATTGATTGAAGTGCCCCTCATTCTAATAAATACATTTGTTTTTTAATTGGGCCCTCTGAAAACATAAATTCAATACAGTGTCATTTCAAGGAATGAGAATTTTAACTGTAGAAGTCAAATAAAAGAGATTTTGGACTGAGTGCAGTGGCTCACGCCTGTAATCCCAGCACTTTGGGAGGCCAAAGAGGGTGGATCACTTGAGATCAGGAAGTTGAGACCAGCCTGGCCAACATGGTGAAACATCATGTCTACTAAAAATACAAAAACATTAGCTGGGCATGGCGGTGCATGCCAGTAATCCCAGCTACTTGGGACACTGAGGTAGGAGCATTGCTTGAACCTGGGAGACGGAGTTTGCAGTGAGCAGAGATTGTGCCACTCATTCCACATTCCAGCCTGTGTGACAGAGCCAGACTCTGTCTCAAAAAAAAAAAATTGCAATAAGCTTTGCAAAAGTGTTTCTTATAGCCACAACTATTAAGGCTAAACTAGATGATATCTGATAAAACAATTTCAATATCACTTCCTTAGAATCAGTATTAAAGATCTCTAAACTATTTAAGCAGGAGCCAAGTTTACACACTTCCAGAGTCCAATCTGTAACAGGATAATGTGAAGTGGTAGAATATTATCTAATAAAAAATGTTGTAAACTGGGGTAAACTAGAGCATGCATGCATAGCAAAAAGGAATAATGCGTTAAAAGTATAACACCAGAGGGGCAGAGCAAGATGGACAAGTACAAGCTTCCACTGATCTTCCTCCACTGAAACACCAAATCTAACCGCTAGCTACACACAAAAAAAAGCACCTTCATAAGAACCCAAAATCAGGTGGGTGATTACAGAACTTGGTTTTAATTTCATATCATTGGAAGAGGCACTGAAGAGGGTAAAATGACAGACATGAATTGCCAGTATCACCCCTACTTGATCCTCCAGCAGTGGCCTCATGGCACAGAGAATCCATGGCCTTGGGGTAAGGAAAGCAGTGACTGTCAGACTTTGTATTGAAACTTAGTCCTGTCCTGTCACAGCAGAAAGCAACACTAGGCAGAACTTAGCTGATACCAACAGAGAGAGGATTTAGACCAGCCCTAGCAAGAAGGGAATCATCCATTCCAGCAGATGGAACTTAAGTTTCAGCAAGCCTTGTCAACACAGGGTAAAGTGCTCTGCGGTTTGAAATAAACTTGAAAGGCAGTTTAGTCCACAAAGACTGCAGCTCCTAGACAAGTTCTAGTGCCATGCTGGGCTTAGAGCCAGTGGACTTAGGGGCCATGTGACCTAGTAAGACACCAGCCAGGGCAGCCAAAGGAGTATTTGTACCACCCAACCCCTAAACCCAGGAAGCACAGCTCACAGCTCTAAAAGAGACTCCTTCCTTCCACTCGAGAAGAGGAGAGGGAAGAGTTAAGATGGCTTTGTCTTGCAATGTGGATAGCAACATAGCCACAGCAGAATAGGGCACTGGGCAGAGTCCTGAGGCACACATTCCAGACCCCAGCACCCAGAAGACATTTCTAGACCTACCTTGGTCCAGAAGAGAACCTGCTGATTTAAAAAGAATGACCCAGTCCTGGAAGGATTCATCACCTGCTGACTAAAGAGCCCTTGGCCTCTGAATAATCAGCAGTGGTTGCTAGGTAGTACATGCCATGGGCCTTAGGTGAGATTCTGAGACATGCTAGTTCAGGTGTGACCCAGTACATTCCCAGCTGTGGTAGCTATGGGGAGAGACACATTCTGTTTGAGAAAAGCAGAGGGAAGAGTAAGGGGACTTTGTATTGCAGCTTAGGTACCAGCTTGGCCACAATAGGGTGGAGCATCTAGTAGGCTCTTGGGATCTCTGATTCCAGGCCTTAGCTCTTGGATGGCATTTCTGGACTTGCCCTGGGCCAGATGGGTGTCCACTGCCCTGAAGTATGGATCCAGACCAGGCAGCATTCACCACAAGCTGACTAAGGAGCCCTTGAGTGTTGAGTAGATATTGGAGGTAGCCTGGCAGCACTCCTTTCAGGCCTTTGGTGGTGGTGGCCACAGGAAGAGATGCCTCTGCTTGTGAAAAGGGGAGAGAAGAGTAGGAAGGGCATTGTCTTGTGGATTTGGTGCTATCTCAGCTGCAGTAGAATAGAGCACCAGGTAAACTCCTCAGGTTTCCAACTCCAGGCCCTGGGTCCTGGACAGCATCTCTGTACCTGCCTTGGGCCACTAGGAACTCACTGCTCGGAAAGGAAGGACACAAGCCTGGCTGCTATCACCACCTGCTGATTGTAGAGCCCTAGGGCCTTGAGTGAACATAGGTGGTAGCCAGGTAGTGCTTACAATGGGCCTTGAGCAAGACCCAGTGCTATGCTAGCTTTAGGTCACATTCAGTACAGTCTTAGTGGTGGTGGCCACGGGAGTGCTCATGTCAACCCTCCCCCAGATCCAGGTAGCTCAGCACAAAAAGAGAGAGTTCATTTGTTTGTGAGAAATTAACGGGAGGGAACAAGACTTTCTGCCTGGTAATCCAGAGAATTCTTGCAGATCTTATCTAGGATCACACGGGCAGTACCTCTATGAGTCTGCAAGAGCCACAGTTTTACTGGACAAGGGATGCTCTCTAATGAAGATATGGCTGCAGTGACCAAACACAGATCACAACACCCAAGTATCTTCTAATACCTCAAAAGTATTCCCAAGAAAGAATGGTACAGACAAGCCCAGACTGTGAAGACTAGAATAAATACTTAACTTTTCAATGCTCACACACTGATGAACATCCACAAGCATCGAGATCATCTAGGTATAACATGACCTCATCAAAAAAACTAAGCCACCAGAAGCGAATCCCAGAAAGACAGAGATATGTGACCTTTCAGACATAAAATTCAAAAATAGCTGTTTGGATGAAACTCAACAAAATGAAAGAGAAGGAATTCAGAATCTTATCAGATAAATTTAATAAGGAGATTGAAATAATTAAAAAGAATCAAGCAGAAACTCTGGAGTTGAATAATGCAATTGACATATTGAAGAATGCATCAGAGTCTTTTAATAACAGAATTAATCAAGCAGAGGAAAGAATTAGTAAGCTCATACACAGGCTATTCGAAAATACAGTCAGTGGAGACAAAGAATAAAAAAGAATGACATACATCTACAAAATCTAATAAATAGCCTCAAATGGGCAAATTGAAGAGTTATTAGCCCTAAAGAGGAGGTAGAGAGAGAGCTAGGAGTACAAAGTTTATTTAAAGGGGTAATAACAGAAAACTTTCCAAACCTAGAGAAAGATAGAGCACCAATTTAACCCAAAGAAGACTGCCTCAAAACATTTAAGAATCAAATTCCCAAAGGTCAAGGATAAAGAAAGGACCCTAAAAGCAGCAAGAGGAAAGAAACAAATAACATATGATGGAGGTCCAATATATCTGGCAGCAGACTTTTCAATGGAAAACTTGCAGGTCACAATAGAGTAACATGACATGCTTAAAGCGTGGAAGAAAAAAATACTTTTATTCTAGAACAGAATACCTGAAGAAAATATCCTTCAACCATGAAAGAGAAATAAAAACTTTCTCAGACAAACAAAAGCTGAGGGATCTCATCAACACCAGACCTGTCCTATAAGAAATTCTAAAGAGAGTTCTTTAAGCTGAAAGAAATGGATGCTAACAAGCAATAACAAATTTTCTGAAGGCATAAAACTCACTGGTGGCCAGGCTCTGTGACTTATATCTGTAATCCCAGCTTTTTGGGAGACCAAGACAGGAGAATTGCTTGAGCCCAGGACTTCAAGAACAGCTGGACAACATGGCAAAACCTAATCTCTACAAAAATTAAAAAATCAGATGGGTTTGGTAATGCATGCCTGTAGTCACTGCTATATAAGAGACTGAGGCAGGAGGATCTCCTGAGTTCAGGACATTGGCCTGAGTAATAGAGCAATATCATGTCTTAAAAAAATAGAAATAAAGAGAATAAAACTCACTGGTAATAGTAAGTACACAGAAAAACACAGAGAACTGTAACACTGTAATTGTGGTGTGTAAACTGCTCACATGTGAAGCAGAAAGACTAAAAGATGAAATGATCAAAATTAATAGCTATAACAACTTTTTAAGACATAGTACAATAAGATATAAATAGAAGCAGAAGTTAAAAAGCAGGGGGACAATGTTAAAATGTAGAGCTTCTATATGTTTTCTCTTTGCTTATTTGTTAGTTTGTTTATACAATTAGTGTTAACTTGTCATCAGTTAAAATAGTGGATTACAAGAAATTATTTACAAACTCCATGGTAACCTCAAATCAAAAACATCCAATGAATACACAAAAAAAATAAAAAGCAAGAAATGAAAACATAAAACTAGAGAAAATTATCTTCACTAAAAGACAAGAAGGCAGAAAAGAAAGAAGAGAGGACCACAAAACAACCAAAAAGCAAATAATAAAATAACAGGAATAAGTCCTTGCTTATCAATAATAACATTGGATATAAATGGACTAAACTCTCCAAACAAAAGACACAGAGTGGCTGACTGGAAAAAAAAAATAAGACCCAATAATGTTCCCTACAAGAAACACACTTCAACTATGAAGACACAAATAGATTTAAAATAAAGGGATAGAAAAAGATATTCCCTGCAAATGGAAATTTAAAATCACAGCAGGAGTAGCTTTACTTATGTTGGACAAAATAGATTTCAAGATAAAAATTATTAAAAAGGCAACAAAGGTCGTTATATAATAATAAAGGGGTCAATTCAGAAAGAAGGCCTAACAATTTTAAATATATATGCACCCAACACTGGAGCACCCAGATATGTAAAGCAAATATTATTAAGTTAAACAGAGTGAGATAGACCATAATACAATAATAGCTGGAGACTTCAACACCTCACTTTTTTTTGGGGGGCAAATTATCCAGAAAAAAATTCCATAAAGAAATATCAGGCTTGATCTGCACTGTAGACCAAATGGGCCTCATAAATATTTATAAAACATTTCATCCAGTGGCTGCAGAATACACATTCTCCTCAGCACATGGATTATTGTCAAAGATAAACCATATGTTAAGTCACAAAACAAGTCTTAAAATATTCAAAAAAACTGAAATAATATCAAGTATCTTTTCTGACCACACTGTAATAAAGCTAGACATCAATAGCAAGAAAAATTTTGGAAACTATAAAAATACATGGAAATTAAACAATATACTTATAAATCACTAGTGAGCCAATGAAGAAATTATGAAGGGAATTTAAAAAATCTTCAGAAATAATAATGTAGGCCAGGCATGGTGGCTCACACCTGTAATCCCAGCACTTTGGGAGTCTGAGGCAGGCGGATCACCTGAGGTTGGGAGTTCAAGACCAACCTGACTAACATGGAGAAACCCCGTCTTTACCAAAAATACAAAAAAATTAGCTGGGCATGGTGGCCCATGCTTGTAATCCCAGCTACTCAGGAAGCTGAGGCAGGAGAATAGTGTGAACCCAGGAGGCAGACATTGCAGTGAGCGGAGATTGCGCCATTGCACTCCATCCTGGGCAACAAGGGCGAAACTCGCTCTCAAAAAAAAAAAAAAAAAAAAAAAAAAAAAGAAAATACAACGTACCAATATCTATGGGTTATAGCAAAAACAGTACTAAGAGGGCAGTATATAGCTATAAGTACCTACATCCAAAAAGTAGAAAAAATTCAAATAAACCACAGAACAGAAATAAATAAAATTGAAATGAAGAAAACAATACAAAAGGTCAATGAAACAAAGCATTGCTTTTTTGAAAAGATAAACAAAATCAACAAACCTTCAGCTAGACTAAGAAACAAAGAGAGAAGACCCAAATAAATAAAATCAGAGATAACAAAGCAGACATTTCAACTGATATCGCAGAAATTCAAAGAATCATTGGAGACTACTAAGAACAATTATATGCCAATAAATTGGAAAACCTAGAAGAAATGGATATGTCCCTAGATACATGTAACCCACCAAGACTGAACCATGAAGAACTCCAAAACCTGAAGAGAACAATAACAAGTAATGACAGTCAATCTGTAATAAAAATTCTCCCAGCGAAGAAAAGTCCAGGACCTGATGGCCTCACTGCTGAATTTTATCAACCACTTAAAAAAGAATTAATACTATTCTACTCAAACTATTCCAAAAAATAGAGGAGGAGAAAACACTTCCCGGAGGATTTATGAAGCTGGTTTAACCTTGATACCAAAACCAGACAAAGAAACCTAAAAAAAAACAAAAAAAAAATATAGGCCAATATCACTGATTAACATTGATGCAACAGAATGAAGGACAAAAGCCATGTGATTATTTCAATTGATACTGAAAAAGCATTTGATAAAATTCACTATCCTTTCATGATAAAAATTCTAAAAAAACTGAGGATGGAAGGAACACACTTCACAATAAGAGTCATATATGACAGACCCACAATATCACATTAAATGGGGAAAAACTGAAAATCTTTCCTCTAAGGTCTGGAACATGACTAGGATGCTCACTTTCACCACTGTTATTCAATATAGGACTGGAAGCCCCAGCTAGAGCAATCAGACAAGAGAAAGAAAGAAAGGGCACCCATATTGGAAAGGAAGAAGTCAAATTCTCCTTGTTTGCAGATTACATAATCTTATATTTGGAAAAATCTAAAGACTATACCAAAAAACTATTAGGATTGATAAACAAATTGAGTAAAGTTGCAGGATACAAAATCAAGACACAAAAATTATAGCATTTCTATATGCCAGCAGTGAACAACCTGAAAAAAAATCAGGAAAATAATCCCATTTATTATACCTACAATTAAAGTGAAATATCTAGGAATTAACCAAAGAAGTTAAAAATCTCTACAATGAAAATTATAAAACATTAACACAAGAAATTGAAGATGACACACACAAAAAATGGAAAGATGTTCCTTGTTCATGGATTGGAAGAATTCTGTAAAATGTCCATACTACCTAAAGCAATCTACAGATTCAAGGCGGTCCTTACCAAAACACCAATGACATTCTTCACAGAAATAGAAAAAACAATTCTTAAATTTATATGGAACTATGAAAGACCCAGAATATCCAAAGCTATCCTGATTAAAAAGAACAAAACTGGAGGAATCATGTTACTTGGGTATTTTCACCAGAGAGATTAAAACTATAAGAAAAAAAATCCAATGGAAACTATAGAAATTGAAAATACCATAATAAAGGTAGAAAATGTCTTTGACAGTCTCATAGACTTGAGACTGTGAAAGAAAAAAATAGAACTTGAAGATAGAGCAATAGAAGCTACCCAAACTAAAACACAAAGAAAAATAGAGAGTGGGAAAAAAAAGCATAACAGAGCATTAGAGAGCTGTGGAACAAGATCAAGTGGTTTAACATATGCATGATTAAAAATCCCAGAAGCATAGGAAAGAAAGATTGCGGAAGAAAAAATATTTGAAATAGTCATGGCCAATAATTTTTTAAACTGATGACAGAATCTCTCTTCATCCTGACAAACACTCACACAAATACAAGAAATTCAAGTTTACCAAGCAAGATAAACGCCCCAAAGAACACCTACAATATTATAATTAAACTGCAGGGGAAAATCTTGAAGGCAGCTAGAAAGCAAAGACACATTACATATAGATAAGAATTACAGCAGACTTTATGTCAGAAACCTTACAAGCTAAAAAAATGGAGTTACAATATTTAAAGTGTTGAAAAGAAAACAAAAATAACCATCAAACCAGAATCACAAACCCAGAGAAAATGTCTTTCAAAATGAAAGAAAAATACAGAATTTATCAGCCAAATAAAATGGAAGGAATTCATTGCCAGCACACCTACTCTACAGGAAGTGTGAAAGAAAATTTCTCAAACAGAAGGAATATGACATCAGACAGAAACTCAGATCTACACACAAAAGTACAGAGTCCTGAAAATAAAGGAAGGTAAAATAATTTTCTCATTTCAAATTTTTCAAAAATTACTGACTTTTTGAAGGTAAAAAATAGTACTAATATATTGTGTATTTATAGAAAATGGAAAAGTGACAATGAATGAACGACAAGAAAATTAGGAATATATTGCTGAAAAGTGTCTAAACTATACGTGACATGTAGATTACATAATAAAATGCATATTGTAAAGACTAGGGCAATCAGCAATAAAATAAAAAGAAAAAAGAGATATAAGTGATAAATCAATAGAGAAGATTAAATAGGAGCATAAACTGTTCAGTTAACACAAAAGGATGCAGAAAAAGTAGAAGAAAGTTGAAGCAAATAGAAAACAGCTCATTTAAAATGGTTGATTTTAACTCAACCATATTAGCAACTACCCTTAATACAAATAGTCTAAATGAAACAAAAGGCAAGTTTAAAAACAAAAGCTGGTTGAAAATCATTTAAAGACAAATATTATCAGATTATGTTTTTAAATTTTTTGTATTTCCATTGGTTTTTGGGAAACAAGTGGTGTTTGGTTACATGAATAAGTTCATTAATGGTGATTTCTGAGATTTTGGTGCACCCATTGTCCAAGCAGTACTACACTGTACCCAATGTGTAGTCTTTTATGCCTTGCCACCCCACGACCTTTTACCGTTAAGTCTCCAGAGTATCAAATGTATCATTCTTATGCCTTTCCATCCTCATAGCTTAGCTCCCACATTTGAGTGAGAACATATTATGTTTGGTTTTCCATTCCTGAGTTACTTCACTTAGAATAATAGTTCCCAATTCCATCCAGGTTGCTGTGCAAATGCAATTATTTCTTTTCTTTATATGGCTGAGTAGTATTCCATGGTGTGTGTGTGTGTGTGTGTGTGTATTAAATATCTATATATTAAAAATAATATATATAAGATATATATCCATTACAGAAATAGAAAAATAAAGATCTAATTTTTTAATAGATATATATATCTATTGTTCTTTGATTTTTTTATTATGGCCATTCTTGCAGGAGTAAGGTGGTATTGCATCATGGTTTTGATTTGCATTTCCCTGATAATTAGTGATGTCAAGCATTTTATATATATACCACATTATATATATATATACACACACACACACACACCAATATATATATTGGTATATATATGTGTGGTTTATATATTTTATAGATAAATAATGTGGCATATACATATATATATATCACATTTTCTTTATCCACTCATTGATTGACAGGCATTTGAGCTGGTTCCAAATTTCTGCCACTGCAAATTGTGCTGCTGTAAACATACATGTGCAAATATCTCATGTGTACAATGACTTATTTTCCTCTGGGTAGATACCTAGTAGTGAGATTACTGGATCAAATGGTAATCCCACTTTTAGTTCTTTAAGTAATCTGCACATTGTTTGCTATAGTGGTTGTACTAGTTTACATTCCCACCAACAGTGTAAAAGTGCTACCTTTCACCACATCCCCACCAACATCTATTATTTTTTGATTTTTTGATTATGGCCATTCTCTGCAGGAGTAGGGTGGTATTGCATCACAGTTTTGATTTGCATTTCCCTGATAATTAGTGATGTCAAGCATTTTTTTCATATACTTGTTGGCTATTTGTATGCCTTCTTTTGAGAATTGTGTATTCATATCCTTAGCCCACTTTTTGATAGGATTTTTTTTTTTTGCTGATTTGTTTGTGATCTTTGTAGATTCTGAATATTAGTCCTTGTCAGAGCTACAAATTGTGAAGATTTTCTCCCATTCTGTGGGTTGTCTGTTCACTCTGCTGATTATTTCTTTTGCTGTGCAGAAGCTTTTTAGTTTAATTAAGTCCCATCTATTTATCTTTGTTTTAGTTGCACTTGCTTTTGGGTTCTGAGTCATAAAGTCTTTGCCTAAGCTAATGTCTAGAAAGGATTTTCCAATATTATCTTCTAGAATCTTTATGGTTTCAGGTCTTAGGTTTAAATCTTAGTTCAATCTTAGTTGATTTTTTTTATAAGGTGAGAGATGAAGATGCAGTTTCATTCTTCTACATGTGGCTTGCCAGTTATCCAAGCACTATTTGTTGAATAGGGTGTCCTTTTCCCACTTTATGTTTTTGTTTACTTTTTCAAAGAAAAGGCGGCTGTAAGTATTTGGCTTTATTTCTGGGTTATCTATTCTCTTCCATTGATCTATATACCTATTTTTATACCAGTATCATGCTGTTTTGGTGACTATGGCCTTACAGTATAGTTTGAAGTCAGGTAGTGTGATGCCTCCTGATTTGTTCTTTTTGCTTAGTCTTGCTTTGGCTATGTGGGCTCTGTTTTGGTTCCATATCAATTTTAGGATTTTTTTTTTACTAGTTCTGTGAGGAATGATCATGGTATTATTTATTTATTTATTATTTTATTTTATTTTGAGACGGAGTCTTGCTCTGTCACCCAGGCTGGAGTGCAGTGGTGCAAACTCGGCTCACTGCAGGCTCCACCTCCCAGGTTCATGCCATTCTCCTGCCTCAGCCTCCCAAGTAGCTGGGACTACAGGCACCTGCCACAGCGCCTGGCTAATATTTTATATTTTTAGTAGAGATGGGGTATCACCGTGTTAGCAAGGATGGTCTTGATCTCCTGATCTCGTGATCCACTCGCCTCGGCCTCCCAAAGTGTTGGGATTACAGGCGTGAGCCACTGCGCCCAGACGATCATGGTATTTTGATGAGAATCACATTCAATTTGTAGACTGCTTTTGTCAGAATGGTCACTTTCACAATATTGACTCTACTCATCTATTAGCATGGGATATGTTTCCCTTTGTTTGTGTCATCTATGATATCTGTCAGCAGTGTTTTGTAATTTTTCCTGTAGAGGTACTTCACATGCTTGGTTAGGTATATTCCTAAGTTTTTTGTTTTTTTTTTTCCAGCTATTGTGAAAGGGGTTGAGTTCTTGATTTGATTCTCAGCTTAGTCACTGTTGGTGTATAGCAGAGCTACTGATTTATGTACATTAATTTTGTATCCTGCAACATTTCTGAATTCATTTACCAGTTCTAGGAGCTTTCTGGATGAGTCCTTAGGGATTTTTAGGTACATGATCAAATCATCAGCAAACAGTGATGGTTTGACTTCCTCTATATCGATTTGGATGCCCTTGATTTCTTTCTCTTGTCTGATTGCTCTGGCTAGCATTTCCAGTACTATACCAAATAAAAGTGGTGAAAGTGGACATCCTTGTCTTATTCCAGTTCTCAGGGAGAATTCTTTCAACATTTCCCCATACAGTATAATGTTGGCTTTGGATTTGTCATAGATAGCTTTTATTACCTTAAGGTATGTCCCTTCTACACCAATTTTATTGAGGGTTTTCATCATAAAAGGATGCTAGGTTTTGTCAAATGCTTTTACTGTGTCTCTTGAGATAATCATGTGATTTTTGTTTCTAATTCTGTTTATGTCGGTTATCACATTTATTGACTTATATATGTTACACCATCCCTGCATCTCTGGTATGAAACCCACCTGATCATGGTGGATTATCTTTTTAATATGCTGTTAGATTTTGTTGAGAATTTTTGCATCTATGCTCATTAGGGATGCTGATCTGTAGTTTTCTTTTTTTGTTATGTCCTTCCCTGGTTTTGGTATTAGGATGATACTGGCTTCATAGAATGATTTAGGGAGGATTCCCTCTCTCTCTATCTTTTGGAATAGTGTCAATAGGATTAGTACCAATTCTTCTTTGAACGTCTAATAGAATTCTGCTGTGAATCCAGCTGGTCTTGAGTTGTTTTTTTTTTCTTGGCAATTTTTTATTACTATTTTATTTCAATCTTGCTGCTTGTTATTCACCTGTTCAGAGAGTCTGTATCTTCCTGGTTTAATCAAGGAGGGTTGTATATTTCCAGGAATTTTTCCATCTCCTCTAAATTTTCTAGTTTATGCACGTAAAGGTGTTCATAGTAAACTTGAAAAATCTGTTGTATCTCTGTGGTATCAGTTGTAATATTTCCCATTTAATTTCTAATTGAGCTTATTTGGATATTCTCTCTTCTTTTCTTGGTTAATCTTGCTAAAATCTCTCAGTTTTAATTATCTTTTCAACAAGTTAGGTTTTTGCTTCATTTATCATTTGTATTGTGTTTGTTGGTTGGTTTGTTTCAATTTTATTTAGTTTTTCTCTGATCTTTATTATTTCTTTTCTTCTTCTAGTTTGGGTTTGGTTTGTTCTTGTTTCTCCAGTTCCATAGGCATGACCTTAGATTGTCTATTAGTGTTCTTTCAGACTTTTTGATGTAGGCATTTAATGCTATGAACTTCCCTCTTAATACTGCTTTTGCTGTATTCTAGAGGTTTTGATAGGTTGTGTTACTATTATTGTTCAGTTCAAAGAATTATTTAATTTCCATCTTGATTTCATTGTTGGCCCAATGATCATTTAGGAGCAGGTTATTTAATTTCCATGTATTTGTATGGTTTTGAGGGATCCTTTTGGAGTTGATTTCCAGTTTTATTCCACTGTCGTCTGAGAGAGTACTTGATATAATTTCGATTTTTAAAAACTTACTGAGACTTGTTTTGTAGCCTATCATATGGTCTGTCTTGGAGAATGTTCCATGTGCTGATGAATAGAATGTAAATTCTGTAGCTGTTGGATAGAATGTTCTATAAATATCTGCTAAGTCCATTTGTTGTAGGGTGTAGTTTAGGTCCATTGTTTCCTTGTTGACTTTCTGTCTTGATGACCTGTCTAATGCTTTCAGTGGAGTATTAAAGTCCCCCATTATTATTGTGTTGCTGTCTAGTACTAATTGTTTTTCAAATTTGGGAGCTCCAGTGTTAGGTGCATATATATTTATAATTGTGGTATTTTCCTGTTGGACTAGTCCTATTATTATTATATAATGTTCCTCTTTGTCTTTTTTAAACTGCTGTTGCTTTAAAGTTTGTTTTGTCTGATATTAAGAATAACTACTCCTACTGGCTTTTGGTGTCCATTTGCATGAGATGTCTTTTTCCACCACTTTACTTTAATTTTCTGTGAGTCCTTATGTGTTAGGTTAGTCTCCTGAAGACAGCAGAATCTTTGTTGGTGAATTCTTACCCATTCTGCAATTCTGTATATTTTAAGTGGAGGATTTAGGCCATTTACATTCTAAGTTAGTATTGAGATGTGAGGTACTATTCTATTCATCATGCTATTTGTTGCCTGAATACCTTGTTTTTCTTTTCACTGTTATTGTCATATATGTCCCATGAGATTTATGCTTTAAATGTACAGTTTGATGTATTTCAAGGACTTGTTTCAAGATTTAAAGCTCCTTTTAGCAGTTCTTGTAGTGCTGGCTTGGTAGTGGTGAATTCTCTCAGCAATTGTCTGGAAAAGTCCATATCTTTCCTTCATTTATGAGGCTTAGTTTTGCAGGATACAAAATTATTGGTTGATAATTGTTTTGTTTAAAGAAGCTAAAAATAGAACTCCAATCCCTTCTAGATTGTAAGGTTTCTGCTGAGAATCTGCTGTTAATTTGATAGGATTTCTGATGCTTTTGCCTCACAGCTCTTAACATTCTTCATCTTTACTTTAGATAACCTGATAACTATGTTCCTAGGCAATGATTTTTTTTCAATTTTATTTTAAGTTCTGAGGTACATGTGCAGAACGTGCAGGTTTCTTACATAGGTATAATGAGACATGGTGGTTTGCTGCACCCATCAACTCGTCACCTGCAATAGGTATTTATCCTAATGCTATCCCTCCCCTAGCCCCATATCCCCCAACAGGCCACAGTGTGTGATGTTCCCCTCCCTGTGTCCATGTGTTCTCATTGTTAAACTCCCACTTATGAGTAAGAACATGTTATGTTTGGTTTTCTGTTCTTGTGATAGTTTGCTGAGAATAATGGTTTCCAGTCTCATCCATGTCCCTGCAAAGGACATGAACTCATCCTTTTTTATGGCTGAATAGTATTCCATGATGTATATGTGCCACACTTTCTTTATCCACTCTATCATTGATGGACATTTGGGTTGGTTCCAAGTCTTTGCTGTTGTGAACAGTGACTCAATAAATATATGTGTGCATGTCTATTTAGAGTAGAATGGTTTATAATCCATTGTGTATATACCCAGTAATGGGATTGCTGGGTCAACTGGTATTTCTAGTTCTAGATCCTTCAGGAATTGCCCCACTGTCTTCCACAATGGTTGAACTAGTTTACACTCCCATCAACAGCGTAAAAGTATTCCTATTTCTCCACAGCCTCACCAGCATCTGTTGTTTCCTAACTTTTTAATGATTGCTATTCTAACTGGCATGAGATGATATCTCACTGTAGTTTTGATTTGCATTTCTTTAATGACCAGTGATGATGTGCATTTTTTTCAGATGTTTGTTGGCTCCATAAATGTGTTCTTTTGGGAGGTGTCTGTTCATATCCTTCACCCATTTTTTGATGGGGTTATTTCTTTTCTTGTAAATTTGTTTAAGTTCTTTGTAGATTCTGGATACTAGCCCTTTGTTAGGTGAATAGATGGCAAAAATTTTCTCCTATTCTTTAGGCTTCCTGATCACTCTAATTATAGTTTATTTTGCTGTGCAGAAGCTCTTTAGTTTAATTGGGTCCCATTTGTAAATTTTGGCTTTTGTTGCCATTGCTTTTGGTGTTTTACACATGAAGTCTTTGTGCATGCCTATGTCCTGAATGGTATTGCCTTGGTTTCTTCTAGGATTTTTATGGTTTTAGGTCTTACATTTAAGTCTTTAACCCATCGTGAGTTGATTTTTGCATAAAGTGTAAGGAAGGTGTCCAGTTTCAGTTTTCTGCATATGGCTAGCCAGTTTTCCCAACATCATTTATTAAATAGGGAATCCTTTCCCCATTGCTAGTTTGTGTCAGGTTTGTCAAAGATCTGAGGGCTCTGTTCCATTCCATTGGTCTGTATATCTGTTTTGGTACCAGTACCATGCTGTTTTGGTTACTGTAGCCTTGTAGTATAGTTTGAAGTCAGCTAGCATGATGCCGCCCACTTTGTTCTTTTTGCTTAGTATTGTCTTGGCTATGTGGGGTCTTTTTTGGTTCCATATGAAGTTTAAAGTAGTTTTCTCCAATTCTGTGAAGAAAGTCAGTGGTAGCTGGATGGGGATCACATTGACTCTATAAATTACTTTTGGCAGTATGGCAATTTTCACGATATTGATTCTTCCTATCCAAGAGCATGGATTGTTTTCCCATTTGTTTGTGTCCTCTCTTATTTCCTTGAGAAGTGGTTTGTAGTTCTCCTTGAAGAGGTCCTTCACATCCTTTGTAAGCTGTATTACTAGGTATTTTATTCTCTTAGTAGCAATTGTGAATGGGAGTTCATTTATGATTTGGGTCTCTATTTGTGTGTTATTGGTGTATAGGAATGCTTGTGATTTTTGCACATTGATTTTGTATCCTGAGACATTGCTGAAGTTGCTTATCACCTTAAGGAGATTTTGGGCTGAGACAACGAGGTTTTCTAAATATACAATCATGTCATCTGCAAACAGAGATAATTTGACTTCCTCTCTTCCTATTTGAATATCCTTTATTTCTTTCTCTTGCCTGATTGCCCTGGCCAGAACTTCCAATGCTATGTTGAATATGAGTGGTGAGAAAGGGCATCCTTGTCTTGTGCTGGTTTTCAAAGGAATGCTTCCAGCTTTTGCCCATTCAGTAAGATACTGGCTGTGGGTTTGTCATAAATAGCTCTTATTATTTTGAGATACATTCCACTGATACCTAGTTTATTAGAGTTTTAGCATGGAGGGGTGTTGAATTTTGTCTGAGATCTTTTCTGCATCTATTGAGATAATCAAGTGGTTTTTGTCATTGGTTCTGTTTTCGTGATGTATTACCTTTATTGATATGCATATGTTGAACCAGCCTTGCATCCCATGGATGAAACCGACTTGATCGTGGTGGATAAGTAGCAGGGGAACCCACCCCCAATATTTCAATGTAGGTTCTATTTTCCATAAGTGTCAGCCAGCTGAGAAATAAAGAGAAAGAGTACAAAGAGAGGAATTTTACAGCGGGGCCTCCGGGAGTGACATCATATATCGGTAGGACCGTGATGCCCACCTGAGCTGCAAAACTAGCAAGTTTTTATTAAGGATTTCAAAAGGGGAGGGAGTGTAAGAACATGAGTAGGTCACAAAGATCACATGCTTCAAAGGACAAAAGGGGGAAAAAAGATCACAAGGCAAAGGGCAAAAGCAGAATTACTGATAAGGCTCTATGTTCAGCAGTGCATGTATTGTCTTGATAAACATCTTAAACAACAGAAAACAGGGTTCAAGAGCAGAGAACCGGTTTGACCTCAAATTTACCAGGGCGGGGTTTTTTCCCCACCCTAATAAGCCTGAGGGTACTGCAGGAAACCAGGGCATATTTCAGTCCTTATCTCAGACGCGTAAGACAGAGACTCCCAGAGCGGCCATTTATAGACCTCGCTCCAGGAATGCATTCCTTCCCCAGGGTATTATTAATATTCCTTGCTAGAAAAAGAATTTAGTGATATCTTCCCTACTTGCACGTCTATTTATAGGCTCTCTTCAAGAAGAAAAATATGGTTCTATTTTGCCCAACCCCACAGGCAGTCAGACCTTATGGTTGTCTTCCCTTGTTCCCTAAAATCACTGTTATTCTGTTCTTTTTCAAGGTGCACTGATTTCATATTGTTCAAACACACGTTTTACAATCAATTTATACAGTTAACACAATTATCATAGTGGCCTTGAGGTGATGTACATGCTCAGCTTACGAAGAAAACAGGATTAAGAGATTAAAGTAAGACAAGCATAATAAATTATGAAAGTATTATTTGGGAACTGATAAATGTCCAAGAAATCTTGAAAATATATGTTCCTCTGCTGTGGCTCCAGCCAGTCCCTCCATTTGGGGTCCCTGACTTCCCACATCAGATAAGCTGATGTGCTGCTGGATTTGGTGTGCCAGTATTTTATTGAGGATTTTTGCATCAATGTTCATCAGGGATATTGGCCTAAAATTTTATTTTTTTGTTGTGTCACTGCCAGGTTTTGGTATCAGGATGATGCTGGACTCATAAAATGAGTTATGGAGGTTTCCCTTTTTGTATAGTTTGGAATAGTTTCTGAAGGAATGGTACCAGCTCCTCTTTGTACCTCTGGTAGAATTTGGCTGTGAATATGTCTGGTCCTGGACTTTTTTTGGTTGGTAGGCTATTAATTACTGCCTCAATTTCAGAACCTGTTATTGGTCTATTCAGGGATTTGACTTCTTCCTGGTTTAGACTTGGGAGGGTGTATGTGTCCAGGAATTTATCCATTTCTTCTAGATTTTCTAGTTTATTTGTGTAGAGGTGTTTATTGTATTCTCTAATCATAGTTTGTATTTCTGTAAGATTGGTGGTGATATGTCCTACATCATTTTTTAATGTGTCTATTTGATTCTTCTCTCTTTTCTTCTTTGTTAGTCTAGTAATGGTCTATTTTGTTGATCTTTTCAAAACAACCAGCTCCTGGATTCATTGATTTTTAAAAGGGTTTTTCATGTCTCTATCTCCTTCAGTTCTTCTCTGATCTTAGTTATTTCTTGTCTTCTGCTAGCATTTCATTTGGTTTGCTGTTGCTTCTCTAGTTCTTTTAATTGTGATATTAGGGTGGCGATTTTAGATATTTCCTGCTTTCTCTTGTTGGCATTTAGTACTATAAATTTCCCTCTACACTCTGCTTTAAATGTGTCCCAGAGATTCTGGTATGTTTTGTCTTTGTTCTCATTGGTTTCAAAGAAAATCTTTATTTCTATCTGCATTTCATTATTTACCCAGTAGTCTTTCAGGAGCAGGTTGTTCAGTTTCCATGCAGTTGTGCAGTTTTGAGTGAGTTCCTCAATCCTGAGTTCTAATTTGGTTGCACTGTGGTCTGAGAGACTGTTTGTTATGATTTCCATTCTTTTGCATTTGCTGAGGGTGTTTTACTTCCAACTACGTGGTCAATTTTAGAATAAGTGCAATGACGTGCTGAGAAGAATGTATATTCTTTTGATTTGGGGTGGAATTTCTGTAGATGTCTATTAGGTCTGCTTGGTCAAGAGCTGATTTCAAGTCCTGAATATCGTTGTTAATTTTCTGTCTCGTTGATTTGTCTAATATTGACAGTGGGGTGTTAAAGTCTCCCACTATTATTGTGAGGGAGTATAAGTCTCTTTGTAGGTCTTTAAGAACTTGCTTTATGAATCTGGGTGCTCCTGTACTGGGTGCATATGTATTTAGGATAGTTAGCTCTTCTTGCTACATTGATCCCTTTACCATTATTTAATGCCCTTCTTTTTCTCTTTTGATCTTTGTTGGTTTAAAGTCTATTTTATCAGCAATTAGGATTGCAACCCTTGTTTTTTCTTGTTTGTTTGTTTTTTTGTTGTTGTTGTTTTCCATTTGCTTTGTAAACATTCCTCCATCCCTTTATTTTGTGCCTATCTGTGTCTTTGCACGTGAGATGGGTCTCTTGAATGCAGCACACTGATAGATCTTAACTCTTTATCCAATTTGCCAATTCTGTATCTTTTAATTGGGGCATTTAGCCCATTTACCTTTAAGGTTAATATTGTTATGTGTGAATTTGATCCTGTCATTATGGTGCTAGCTGGTCGTTTTGCCCACTAGTTGATGCAGTTACTTCACAGTGTCGATGGCATTTACAATTTGGTATGTTTTTTGCAATGGCTGGTACCAGTTGTTCCTTTCCACGTTTAGTGCTTCCTTCAGGAGCTCTTGTAAGGCAGGCCTAGTGGTGACAAAATCTCTCAACATTTGCTTGTCTGTAAAGGATTTTATTTCTCCTTCACTTATGAAGCTTAGTTTCACAGGACATGAAATTCTGGGTTGAAAATTCTTTTCTTTAAGAATGTTGAATATTGGTTCCGACTCTCTTCTGGCTTGTAGGGTTTCTGCAGAGAGATCCACTGTTAGTCTGATGGGCTTCCCTTTGTGGGTAAGCCGACCTTTCTCTCTGGCTGTCCTTAACATTTTTTCCTCCATTTCAACCTTAGTGAATCTGACGATTATGTGTCTTGGGGTTGCTCTTCTCGAGGAATATCTTTCTGGTGTTCTCTGAATTTCCTGAATTTGAATGTTGGCCTGTCTTGCTAAGTTGGGGAAAGTCTCCTGGGTAATATCCTGAAGAGTGTTTTCCAACTTGGTTTCATTCTTCCCATCACTTTCAGGTACACCAGTCAAATGTAGATTTGGTCTTTTCACATAGTCCCATATTTCTTGGAGGGTTTGTTCACTTCTTTTCACTCTTTTTTCTCTAATCTTGTCTTCTTGCTTTATTTCATTAAGTTGATCTTCAATCACTGATATCCTTCCTTCTGCTTGATCAATTCAGCTACTGAAGCTTGTGTATGCTTTACAAAGTTCTTGTGCTGTGTTTTTCAGCTCCATCAGGTTATTTATGTTCTTCTCTACACTGGTTATTCTAGTTCACAATTCACCTAACCTTTTTTCAAGGTTCTTAGCTTCCTTGCATTGGGTTAAAACATGCTCCTTTAGCTCAGAGGAGTTTGTTATTACCCACCTTCTGAAGCCTACTTCAATCGATTCATCAAACTCATTCTCTGACCAGTTTTGTTCCCTTGATGGCAAGGAGTTGTGATCTTTTGGAGGAGAAGAGGCATTCTGGTTTTGGGAATTTTCAGCCTTTCTGCGCTGGTTTCTCCCCATCTTTGTGGTTTTATCTACCTTTGGTTTTTGATGTTCATCACCTACAAATGAGGTTTTGGTGTGGACATCCTTTTTGTTGATGTTGATGCTATTCCTTTCTGTTTGTTAGTTTTCCTTCTAACAGTCATGTCCCTCAGCTTCAGGTCTATTGGAGTTTGCTGGAGGTCCACTCCAGACTCTGTTTGCCTAGGTATCACCAGTGGAGGCTGCAGAACAGCAAATATTGCTGCCTGATCCTTCCTCTGGAAGCTTCTTCCCAGAGGGGCACCTGCCAGATGCCAGCCAGAGCTCTCCTGTATGAGGTGTCTGTTGGCCCCTACTGGGAGCTGTCTCCCAGTCAGGCCACACAGGGGTCAGGGACCCACTTGAGGAGGCATTCTGTCTGTTATCAGAACTCGAATGCTGTGCTGAGAGAACCACTGCTCTCTTCAGAGCTGTCAGGCAGGGATGTTTATGTCTGCTGAAGCTGTGCCCACAGCTGCCCCTTGCCCCAGGTACTCTGTCCCAGGGAGATGGGGGTTTTATTTATAAGTCACTTACTGGGGCTGCTGCCTTTTGTTCAGAGATGCCCTGCCCACAGAGGTGGAATCTACAGAGGCAGTTGGCCTTGCTGAGCTGCGGTGGGCTCCACCCAGTTTGAACTTTCTGGCGACTTTGTTTACATTGTGAGCATAAAACCACCTACTCAAGCCTCAGCAATGGTGGACACCCCTCCCCCTACCAAGCTCCAGCATCTCAGGTCAATCTCAGACTGCTGCAGTAGCAGCAAGATTTTCAAGCCAATGGATCTTAGCTTGCGGGGCTCTGTGGGAATGGGACCTGCCGAGCCAGGCACTGGAGGGAATCTCTTGGTCTGCCAGTTGTGAAGGCCATGAGAAAAGTGCAGTATCTGTGCAGGAGTGTACCGTTCCTCCTGGTACA